>NC_090941.1:1078696423-1079300184 GCF_040938575.1 Ambystoma mexicanum | reverse complement strand
GAATGGAGTGTGTGACCAATATGCACTTTTTGTTGTGGATGCCTAATTTCTGGTGTTTGACACAATGACTGAGACAGGCCTGCCGGAAACTGGTATGAATGCAGTGTGTAGTGTTGAATGGCTGGGTACTTGTCCCAATACACATTCCTTGTTGTGAGTGTCTGAGAGGAAGGAGAATGTCCTGAATGCACTGTGTCCCTGGCTGACTGCTGAATGCCCTTCTGAGTGATTGGTTGCCTGCACAAGCTAAAGTTGAATCTAACATTGAAACTGAAGCTGAATTTCAAAGCCGAGCCTGAAGAAGAAGGTTGACTGTTGTCTCCCTTCGCCGAAATCCGAAAGCCGAGACTGATCTAATAGAAGACCTGGTTAGGCGCCCTCTTTCCGTGCTTCGAGGGACCATCGGGCACTACCGCTAACCTTTGCCAAAGCTCCCTGGAAGTCAGACCCTCAACAGGCTGCTGACCGGAGACGGGGACCGCTGAGGAGAATGAAGATAAGCACCGGACATTCCATCCACCATCGTCGACCAGGGTTTGCAGGTTTGCATAGTAATGGTATTACAGTTTGGTTGTATCTGTGTGGATTTACAGTCCAGGTACCACCAAACTCATAATGAGCCTCTCCTACCTGGGTGGAGGCAATACCCTTTTGGAAGGCCTTCAACGATTACCAGGCAGCGACGAGTACCGCACGATGTAGCATGACTCATCAAAGCACTCCATAAATTCAACCACATCACCCCAACCCTCATCAAACTGCACAGACTCCCACTGCAACCTCATATTATGTTCAAATCCTGCTGCATCATTTTCAAGGCTGCCACCCTGAAGCCCGAAAGCAACCTCACTGAGAAACTCAGCATCTCCGGCGGCCTACAATCCACAGAAGTAGGGAGATGTGCAGACCTGAAATGCAAAGGTGCAAAAAGAAAAGGACCAGATAGATAAGCCTTCTCTGTTTATGCTCCAGGACTCTGGAACCTCCTCCCCATGAACATCAGTCATGCCCCCGTGCTTTCACGGTTCTGCAAGGAGCTCAAGGCCCTCCTCTTCTAGTACTGGCTCCTCCCCAATACCTAAGTCCACGCACACACTTCACTCCCCACCCTACTTGAGACTGGGTGATCTGCTCCTCATTGTTTCCTCCTCTGGCTGCTTATAGATCCCATGCTGCCTAATTGCCCACCACCCCCTCCCCTTTTGTTAACTCCCCACTCCCTGGTTTGCCTACTTCCCTCACTGTACACTTCCTCCTATGATTGTAAAGTGCTCTGTTTCTTCCCAAAGCTAGGTGTGTGCTCAGTAACTACCCTAAAAATCAGCCTAATAGTAATGCCATCCTAACAGGGACTGAGGTTCCCCACCAATATGGAATCACATGCAAATCACCTGCAAGGTTCACAGCACTCCACTTAGTTCACAGCACTCCACTTAGTTCACAGCACTCCACTTAGTTCACAGCACTCCACTTAGTTCACAACACTCCACTTAGTTCGCAGCACTCCACTTAGTTCACAGCACTCCACTTAGTTCACAGCACTCCACTTAGTTCACAGCACTCCACTTAAGTTTTGTAGCCTCTGGTTTCTTGCAAGGTCTGTAGTCTTACATATCAGACAACTCAGTTGGAAAGTCCATATGTTCCTAATTACTGTGATGGCAAGCCTTGAATGCTGTACTCAACCAAGTGCTCCATAGAGCAATGTAACTCCAGACTTTGAATTCCTTTCGACCCTCTCTTTCATCCACCATCGGGGCTTAAAAGGAACCAATCGGAATATCATTTTCTTTCTTTGTGTATTGAAATGCATGGGTTGCATCGCTGTCTAGTTATCTAGTATTGCACAATACCTACAAGGATTGAGCCAGAAATAAGTGAAACGCTGGGGGAGCTTTCTCCTGCCTTGTTTACCATTTAAGACATCTAGGAAAGGCTGGCAACTATCCGGTGTTCTCTCATGTTGTCTGCCATCTATTACCATAGCGTGAGAAAGTACACACTGGGCACAGGATAATTAAGCGTAAAGTAAAATAAAAAATGTGGGCTGTTGTAGAGTAGGCGGGGGGTGTTTTATTGCAAGGGATAAGGAAAATGCAATGGGCCTCATTACATGTTTGGGGGTTTCTCGTCGGTAAATCTGGCGGGATATTACCAAATGGTATTACTGTTACCGGCACTTAGTCTGGTGGAATTACCGCTAGATTACAAGTGCCAGTGAGGGTGGTGAATCCCCATTCCATGGAATCCAGAGGACTCGAAGGGGGGTTTCCGGTATTACCGGCACCAGTAACACTGGTGCCCTCTGGTGCCGGAAATACCGTCAGTTTTTGCTGCTAAGGGGCCTGACTTACCCCCATCTCTTAGCTGGAGGTAAATCAAGAGCCTTACCGACAAAATCGTAGTTGGCCGCTGTGGTAATGTATCGGTAAATGGCATCACCGGCACGTAAATACCACGCCGGCCAACTTGGAATGAGGCACATGTCTTTTGTGGTTCGAAGAGATTTCCATTTAATTAAATGTACTGTACTGTCAATGCCTATAGGCCTCATTAGGACCCAGGCGGTAAGGGGTTTACGGCGGCGTAAACAGCGCCGACCCTTACCGCCTGATTCCGAGGTCCCTTAGCGCCATGGAGGATTTAACACCTGCTTTTAGCAGGTGTTAAAATCCATGGCGCTAAGGGACCTTGGGCCTCATTACGACCCTGGCGGTAAGGGGTTTACGCCAGCGTTAGCTGCGCCGACCCCTTACCGCCAATTACGAGGTCCCTTAGCGCCATGGAGGTTTTAACACCCGCTTTTGGCGGGTGTTAAAATCCATGGCGCTAAGGGACCATGGAGTTAATTACGCCACCGTAATTTACGGTGGCGTACTTAACGCCTTCCCCACTCCCATTATGCCCTATGGGGCAAAAATGGGAATGGGGAAGGGTAAATGGGGATTGGGGACTTACCGCCCCGCCAAGGTCGGAATGGGGCGGTAAGTCCGCCAACCACCATGGCGTAAACGTAGTTTACGCCATGGTGGTAAAGTCACGGCCCAGGCGGTAACTTACCGCCTGGGTCGTAATGAGGCCCCTTGTTGTTAATTACGCCACCGTAATTTAGGGTGGCGTAATTAACGCCTTCCCCACTCCCATTATGCCCTATGGGGCAAAAATGGGAATGGGGAAGGGTAAATGGGTTAATGGGGATTTACCGCCCCGTCAACCTCGGAATGGGGCGGTAAGTCCGCCAACCACCATGGCGTAAACATAGTTTACGCCATGGTGGTAAAGGTACGACCCAGGCGGTAACTTACCGCCTGGGTCGTAATGAGGCACTATGTGATGTAATTACTCTGTTCGAGGAAGATGATGAAAGAAATGAGTTACAGCTGAAATATTTACTGATCTCAATTGACAGAATTCAAGCAATATACCATTCTCAGCGAGCTCTGGGCTGTAAATAACATGCATTTGCTTTGTTGCTGAAACACATCTCCAATTCCAGGTGTAAAATCTTATGTTTTATATAATGTTGGAAAGATATGCAGTATTTGGTGCAGTACCTATCATGACTACTCACTTGTGAGGGATCTGTAAGGTCAGGCGATGCTTAATGTATTCAGTATGTAATTGCAACATGTATGTGTTAACCTGTATCATCTGAAACATCTGGATAAAATCAATGTGTGGAGGGTGGTTGTATAGATATGGCACTTGACGCAAAGGCACAGCTAACGGGATATTTAACACAGCCCACTTCAATGAGAGGCTTTTCTGTGGGCGAGCTGCTCCTCCATGTGAAAAAGGTTATTGCTAGGAGACCCCCAATTCTGCATCATTATGGATAACAACCCACACAAATCCTCTTCTGATGTATTCATGGAATGGCAGAGCTTACATTGATTGGGTCAGGACTCTGCTTGACAAGCTCTTTGGGGAGAATTAATACTCAAAACACTGATTGCAGAAATGATTTTCTTCAGAAATCAGTAACAATTACTTTCAATTCAGAGGTAGAATAGTGACAACTCTCTTAATGGGGACTCGGGAGGCATCAGGTAAGTTCTTCTCAAGTTCCTTTTATTTCTTTTTAAAACATTTTTATTAAGCATTTAGTTAAATTACAAACCTTTGCTTTTCTTTTCATTCCCTGAGCATTTGCCAAGAGATGACACCATACAAGTTACCATTCTGTTTCATCAGATGGAGAGTTAGGAACAGGTCATAGCCCTGAAGGGGGCCCACTGGCCCCCACCACCCAGCCTTACTTCTCCAAATGCCTGGGCTGGCACCTCCTTCACACATAAATATCCCAGTCACTCAAACAGCATTCTAACTGTGACTTCATACACTCCATGCATCAGGAGGTCCGCATATAAAACACCTCCCTTCTATCAATAAACAAACACATCTGTAACATGCAGAGACAGGTACTTTACAACCCCTAAATAACCAATCTCAGCACGCCCCGATCACATAACAACATCCTCAATTCAACCGAGGAACAGAAACACCACCCATCCAAGACTGCCACTCTCGGATCTTAGACCTGCCACAACCAAGCACAACCCACCCAATCTCAACCATAAGTACAGAGCAATATTCCTTGCACCTGGCTCTGCCACCACCAGGTTTCGAGCCTGCCACTCTCGAGCACAAACCTAAAATGCAATGGGTCTGAGAACCCAGTCTAAGAACCCTGACTTCGGGCCTATGCACACACACGCACAAGCTGAGAAGAGCAACTAAAATAACTGCTGTGTGCTGAAGGTGGAAACATACACAGATTATAAATTAAACCACTTGCAGCATTAAACACACTCACGGAGGAAACATTCACAACACCCACACACTCAATGTACCACCACACACATCGCCCTTTACCAAATATACCATAAAACGTACCCTGAGGGAGAGAAATGAGACAAGCATACAGGTGAGGTGGAACACCCTACATGAGAACTCCTGTACACTCCAGGCAGAGTAAAACAAATCTTATTCCCCATCATAAACTGCTGGCCCGGCAGCTCAAGATCCAACAGCATCAACACAAAAGAGAAAGACAAGCTCAGCCCAACATTCTAGTATTCATCCTTGCGTGGGCACACCGTATGAAAGTGATGTCACTCCAACCGAACTCCAGTGATCTTCCCTCAGCATAAAACATCCAATGTGTCTGTGATGCTGGAAATGCATTGGAGGGACAGGGCCTACCAGTCCTTGTCCTGTAGTCCTTTTTCATTTGTGTTATGTATTGTGTTTTGCCCCAGAGTCCATGTGGGACCCCTGGCAGTGCAGCTCTTCCTGTTTTTGGTTTGGTGTACAGGCCCATGGGATAACCTTATGGCACCCATGGATGGGGGTACAACCCTGTGCCCCTAGTTTATGTTTTTGGGCACCTGTGTGGAGCAGGGTATGGGCTGGTGGCAGCTCCATGCTAAATTGGACAGGTGCTCTGCGTATCCTCCATTTTGGAATACCCAGGCCCTGCCATTGGAATCAGTTGATTCCTGATAGGAAACAAGATTTCCCCTGTTACCTCTTGCTTTCTATTGCCTGTTACCCTATTTTCCCAAAGTCCTGGGAAGCCCTGACTCTGTCCCTTCCCCCTGACTGGCTGTTGGCTGGAAGTTCCATATATGGTGTTGTTGTGAAGTCCAGGCCAGACAGGCGGAGCCTTCCCAGTGACTGTATGTTGTGGGTACACCCTGTGGGTGGGACCTGGGTGAATGGAGTGTGTGACCAATATGCACTTTTTGTTGTGGATGCCTAATTTCTGGTGTTTGACACAATGACTGAGACAGGCCTGCCGGAAACTGGTATGAATGCAGTGTGTAGTGTTGAATGGCTGGGTACTTGTCCCAATACACATTCCTTGTTGTGAGTGTCTGAGAGGAAGGAGAATGTCCTGAATGCACTGTGTCCCTGGCTGACTGCTGAATGCCCTTCTGAGTGATTGGTTGCCTGCACAAGCTAAAGTTGAATCTAACATTGAAACTGAAGCTGAATTTCAAAGCCGAGCCTGAAGAAGAAGGTTGACTGTTGTCTCCCTTCGCCGAAATCCGAAAGCCGAGACTGATCTAATAGAAGACCTGGTTAGGCGCCCTCTTTCCGTGCTTCGAGGGACCATCGGGCACTACCGCTAACCTTTGCCAAAGCTCCCTGGAAGTCAGACCCTCAACAGGCTGCTGACCGGAGACGGGGACCGCTGAGGAGAATGAAGATAAGCACCGGACATTCCATCCACCATCGTCGACCAGGGTTTGCAGGTTTGCATAGTAATGGTATTACAGTTTGGTTGTATCTGTGTGGATTTACAGTCCAGGTACCACCAAACTCATAATGAGCCTCTCCTACCTGGGTGGAGGCAATACCCTTTTGGAAGGCCTTCAACGATTACCAGGCAGCGACGAGTACCGCACGATGTAGCATGACTCATCAAAGCACTCCATAAATTCAACCACATCACCCCAACCCTCATCAAACTGCACAGACTCCCACTGCAACCTCATATTATGTTCAAATCCTGCTGCATCATTTTCAAGGCTGCCACCCTGAAGCCCGAAAGCAACCTCACTGAGAAACTCAGCATCTCCGGCGGCCTACAATCCACAGAAGTAGGGAGATGTGCAGACCTGAAATGCAAAGGTGCAAAAAGAAAAGGACCAGATAGATAAGCCTTCTCTGTTTATGCTCCAGGACTCTGGAACCTCCTCCCCATGAACATCAGTCATGCCCCCGTGCTTTCACGGTTCTGCAAGGAGCTCAAGGCCCTCCTCTTCTAGTACTGGCTCCTCCCCAATACCTAAGTCCACGCACACACTTCACTCCCCACCCTACTTGAGACTGGGTGATCTGCTCCTCATTGTTTCCTCCTCTGGCTGCTTATAGATCCCATGCTGCCTAATTGCCCACCACCCCCTCCCCTTTTGTTAACTCCCCACTCCCTGGTTTGCCTACTTCCCTCACTGTACACTTCCTCCTATGATTGTAAAGTGCTCTGTTTCTTCCCAAAGCTAGGTGTGTGCTCAGTAACTACCCTAAAAATCAGCCTAATAGTAATGCCATCCTAACAGGGACTGAGGTTCCCCACCAATATGGAATCACATGCAAATCACCTGCAAGGTTCACAGCACTCCACTTAGTTCACAGCACTCCACTTAGTTCACAGCACTCCACTTAGTTCACAGCACTCCACTTAGTTCACAACACTCCACTTAGTTCGCAGCACTCCACTTAGTTCACAGCACTCCACTTAGTTCACAGCACTCCACTTAGTTCACAGCACTCCACTTAAGTTTTGTAGCCTCTGGTTTCTTGCAAGGTCTGTAGTCTTACATATCAGACAACTCAGTTGGAAAGTCCATATGTTCCTAATTACTGTGATGGCAAGCCTTGAATGCTGTACTCAACCAAGTGCTCCATAGAGCAATGTAACTCCAGACTTTGAATTCCTTTCGACCCTCTCTTTCATCCACCATCGGGGCTTAAAAGGAACCAATCGGAATATCATTTTCTTTCTTTGTGTATTGAAATGCATGGGTTGCATCGCTGTCTAGTTATCTAGTATTGCACAATACCTACAAGGATTGAGCCAGAAATAAGTGAAACGCTGGGGGAGCTTTCTCCTGCCTTGTTTACCATTTAAGACATCTAGGAAAGGCTGGCAACTATCCGGTGTTCTCTCATGTTGTCTGCCATCTATTACCATAGCGTGAGAAAGTACACACTGGGCACAGGATAATTAAGCGTAAAGTAAAATAAAAAATGTGGGCTGTTGTAGAGTAGGCGGGGGGTGTTTTATTGCAAGGGATAAGGAAAATGCAATGGGCCTCATTACATGTTTGGGGGTTTCTCGTCGGTAAATCTGGCGGGATATTACCAAATGGTATTACTGTTACCGGCACTTAGTCTGGTGGAATAACCGCTAGATTACAAGTGCCAGTGAGGGTGGTGAATCCCCATTCCATGGAATCCAGAGGACTCGAAGGGGGGTTTCCGGTATTACCGGCACCAGTAACACTGGTGCCCTCTGGTGCCGGAAATACCGTCAGTTTTTGCTGCTAAGGGGCCTGACTTACCCCCATCTCTTAGCTGGAGGTAAATCAAGAGCCTTACCGACAAAATCGTAGTTGGCCGCTGTGGTAATGTATCGGTAAATGGCATCACCGGCACGTAAATACCACGCCGGCCAACTTGGAATGAGGCACATGTCTTTTGTGGTTCGAAGAGATTTCCATTTAATTAAATGTACTGTACTGTCAATGCCTATAGGCCTCATTAGGACCCAGGCGGTAAGGGGTTTACGGCGGCGTAAACAGCGCCGACCCTTACCGCCTGATTCCGAGGTCCCTTAGCGCCATGGAGGATTTAACACCTGCTTTTAGCAGGTGTTAAAATCCATGGCGCTAAGGGACCTTGGGCCTCATTACGACCCTGGCGGTAAGGGGTTTACGCCAGCGTTAGCTGCGCCGACCCCTTACCGCCAATTACGAGGTCCCTTAGCGCCATGGAGGTTTTAACACCCGCTTTTGGCGGGTGTTAAAATCCATGGCGCTAAGGGACCATGGAGTTAATTACGCCACCGTAATTTACGGTGGCGTACTTAACGCCTTCCCCACTCCCATTATGCCCTATGGGGCAAAAATGGGAATGGGGAAGGGTAAATGGGGATTGGGGACTTACCGCCCCGCCAAGGTCGGAATGGGGCGGTAAGTCCGCCAACCACCATGGCGTAAACGTAGTTTACGCCATGGTGGTAAAGTCACGGCCCAGGCGGTAACTTACCGCCTGGGTCGTAATGAGGCCCCTTGTTGTTAATTACGCCACCGTAATTTAGGGTGGCGTAATTAACGCCTTCCCCACTCCCATTATGCCCTATGGGGCAAAAATGGGAATGGGGAAGGGTAAATGGGTTAATGGGGATTTACCGCCCCGTCAACCTCGGAATGGGGCGGTAAGTCCGCCAACCACCATGGCGTAAACATAGTTTACGCCATGGTGGTAAAGGTACGACCCAGGCGGTAACTTACCGCCTGGGTCGTAATGAGGCACTATGTGATGTAATTACTCTGTTCGAGGAAGATGATGAAAGAAATGAGTTACAGCTGAAATATTTACTGATCTCAATTGACAGAATTCAAGCAATATACCATTCTCAGCGAGCTCTGGGCTGTAAATAACATGCATTTGCTTTGTTGCTGAAACACATCTCCAATTCCAGGTGTAAAATCTTATGTTTTATATAATGTTGGAAAGATATGCAGTATTTGGTGCAGTACCTATCATGACTACTCACTTGTGAGGGATCTGTAAGGTCAGGCGATGCTTAATGTATTCAGTATGTAATTGCAACATGTATGTGTTAACCTGTATCATCTGAAACATCTGGATAAAATCAATGTGTGGAGGGTGGTTGTATAGATATGGCACTTGACGCAAAGGCACAGCTAACGGGATATTTAACACAGCCCACTTCAATGAGAGGCTTTTCTGTGGGCGAGCTGCTCCTCCATGTGAAAAAGGTTATTGCTAGGAGACCCCCAATTCTGCATCATTATGGATAACAACCCACACAAATCCTCTTCTGATGTATTCATGGAATGGCAGAGCTTACATTGATTGGGTCAGGACTCTGCTTGACAAGCTCTTTGGGGAGAATTAATACTCAAAACACTGATTGCAGAAATGATTTTCTTCAGAAATCAGTAACAATTACTTTCAATTCAGAGGTAGAATAGTGACAACTCTCTTAATGGGGACTCGGGAGGCATCAGGTAAGTTCTTCTCAAGTTCCTTTTATTTCTTTTTAAAACATTTTTATTAAGCATTTAGTTAAATTACAAACCTTTGCTTTTCTTTTCATTCCCTGAGCATTTGCCAAGAGATGACACCATACAAGTTACCATTCTGTTTCATCAGATGGAGAGTTAGGAACAGGTCATAGCCCTGAAGGGGGCCCACTGGCCCCCACCACCCAGCCTTACTTCTCCAAATGCCTGGGCTGGCACCTCCTTCACACATAAATATCCCAGTCACTCAAACAGCATTCTAACTGTGACTTCATACACTCCATGCATCAGGAGGTCCGCATATAAAACACCTCCCTTCTATCAATAAACAAACACATCTGTAACATGCAGAGACAGGTACTTTACAACCCCTAAATAACCAATCTCAGCACGCCCCGATCACATAACAACATCCTCAATTCAACCGAGGAACAGAAACACCACCCATCCAAGACTGCCACTCTCGGATCTTAGACCTGCCACAACCAAGCACAACCCACCCAATCTCAACCATAAGTACAGAGCAATATTCCTTGCACCTGGCTCTGCCACCACCAGGTTTCGAGCCTGCCACTCTCGAGCACAAACCTAAAATGCAATGGGTCTGAGAACCCAGTCTAAGAACCCTGACTTCGGGCCTATGCACACACACGCACAAGCTGAGAAGAGCAACTAAAATAACTGCTGTGTGCTGAAGGTGGAAACATACACAGATTATAAATTAAACCACTTGCAGCATTAAACACACTCACGGAGGAAACATTCACAACACCCACACACTCAATGTACCACCACACACATCGCCCTTTACCAAATATACCATAAAACGTACCCTGAGGGAGAGAAATGAGACAAGCATACAGGTGAGGTGGAACACCCTACATGAGAACTCCTGTACACTCCAGGCAGAGTAAAACAAATCTTATTCCCCATCATAAACTGCTGGCCCGGCAGCTCAAGATCCAACAGCATCAACACAAAAGAGAAAGACAAGCTCAGCCCAACATTCTAGTATTCATCCTTGCGTGGGCACACCGTATGAAAGTGATGTCACTCCAACCGAACTCCAGTGATCTTCCCTCAGCATAAAACATCCAATGTGTCTGTGATGCTGGAAATGCATTGGAGGGACAGGGCCTACCAGTCCTTGTCCTGTAGTCCTTTTTCATTTGTGTTATGTATTGTGTTTTGCCCCAGAGTCCATGTGGGACCCCTGGCAGTGCAGCTCTTCCTGTTTTTGGTTTGGTGTACAGGCCCATGGGATAACCTTATGGCACCCATGGATGGGGGTACAACCCTGTGCCCCTAGTTTATGTTTTTGGGCACCTGTGTGGAGCAGGGTATGGGCTGGTGGCAGCTCCATGCTAAATTGGACAGGTGCTCTGCGTATCCTCCATTTTGGAATACCCAGGCCCTGCCATTGGAATCAGTTGATTCCTGATAGGAAACAAGATTTCCCCTGTTACCTCTTGCTTTCTATTGCCTGTTACCCTATTTTCCCAAAGTCCTGGGAAGCCCTGACTCTGTCCCTTCCCCCTGACTGGCTGTTGGCTGGAAGTTCCATATATGGTGTTGTTGTGAAGTCCAGGCCAGACAGGCGGAGCCTTCCCAGTGACTGTATGTTGTGGGTACACCCTGTGGGTGGGACCTGGGTGAATGGAGTGTGTGACCAATATGCACTTTTTGTTGTGGATGCCTAATTTCTGGTGTTTGACACAATGACTGAGACAGGCCTGCCGGAAACTGGTATGAATGCAGTGTGTAGTGTTGAATGGCTGGGTACTTGTCCCAATACACATTCCTTGTTGTGAGTGTCTGAGAGGAAGGAGAATGTCCTGAATGCACTGTGTCCCTGGCTGACTGCTGAATGCCCTTCTGAGTGATTGGTTGCCTGCACAAGCTAAAGTTGAATCTAACATTGAAACTGAAGCTGAATTTCAAAGCCGAGCCTGAAGAAGAAGGTTGACTGTTGTCTCCCTTCGCCGAAATCCGAAAGCCGAGACTGATCTAATAGAAGACCTGGTTAGGCGCCCTCTTTCCGTGCTTCGAGGGACCATCGGGCACTACCGCTAACCTTTGCCAAAGCTCCCTGGAAGTCAGACCCTCAACAGGCTGCTGACCGGAGACGGGGACCGCTGAGGAGAATGAAGATAAGCACCGGACATTCCATCCACCATCGTCGACCAGGGTTTGCAGGTTTGCATAGTAATGGTATTACAGTTTGGTTGTATCTGTGTGGATTTACAGTCCAGGTACCACCAAACTCATAATGAGCCTCTCCTACCTGGGTGGAGGCAATACCCTTTTGGAAGGCCTTCAACGATTACCAGGCAGCGACGAGTACCGCACGATGTAGCATGACTCATCAAAGCACTCCATAAATTCAACCACATCACCCCAACCCTCATCAAACTGCACAGACTCCCACTGCAACCTCATATTATGTTCAAATCCTGCTGCATCATTTTCAAGGCTGCCACCCTGAAGCCCGAAAGCAACCTCACTGAGAAACTCAGCATCTCCGGCGGCCTACAATCCACAGAAGTAGGGAGATGTGCAGACCTGAAATGCAAAGGTGCAAAAAGAAAAGGACCAGATAGATAAGCCTTCTCTGTTTATGCTCCAGGACTCTGGAACCTCCTCCCCATGAACATCAGTCATGCCCCCGTGCTTTCACGGTTCTGCAAGGAGCTCAAGGCCCTCCTCTTCTAGTACTGGCTCCTCCCCAATACCTAAGTCCACGCACACACTTCACTCCCCACCCTACTTGAGACTGGGTGATCTGCTCCTCATTGTTTCCTCCTCTGGCTGCTTATAGATCCCATGCTGCCTAATTGCCCACCACCCCCTCCCCTTTTGTTAACTCCCCACTCCCTGGTTTGCCTACTTCCCTCACTGTACACTTCCTCCTATGATTGTAAAGTGCTCTGTTTCTTCCCAAAGCTAGGTGTGTGCTCAGTAACTACCCTAAAAATCAGCCTAATAGTAATGCCATCCTAACAGGGACTGAGGTTCCCCACCAATATGGAATCACATGCAAATCACCTGCAAGGTTCACAGCACTCCACTTAGTTCACAGCACTCCACTTAGTTCACAGCACTCCACTTAGTTCACAGCACTCCACTTAGTTCACAACACTCCACTTAGTTCGCAGCACTCCACTTAGTTCACAGCACTCCACTTAGTTCACAGCACTCCACTTAGTTCACAGCACTCCACTTAAGTTTTGTAGCCTCTGGTTTCTTGCAAGGTCTGTAGTCTTACATATCAGACAACTCAGTTGGAAAGTCCATATGTTCCTAATTACTGTGATGGCAAGCCTTGAATGCTGTACTCAACCAAGTGCTCCATAGAGCAATGTAACTCCAGACTTTGAATTCCTTTCGACCCTCTCTTTCATCCACCATCGGGGCTTAAAAGGAACCAATCGGAATATCATTTTCTTTCTTTGTGTATTGAAATGCATGGGTTGCATCGCTGTCTAGTTATCTAGTATTGCACAATACCTACAAGGATTGAGCCAGAAATAAGTGAAACGCTGGGGGAGCTTTCTCCTGCCTTGTTTACCATTTAAGACATCTAGGAAAGGCTGGCAACTATCCGGTGTTCTCTCATGTTGTCTGCCATCTATTACCATAGCGTGAGAAAGTACACACTGGGCACAGGATAATTAAGCGTAAAGTAAAATAAAAAATGTGGGCTGTTGTAGAGTAGGCGGGGGGTGTTTTATTGCAAGGGATAAGGAAAATGCAATGGGCCTCATTACATGTTTGGGGGTTTCTCGTCGGTAAATCTGGCGGGATATTACCAAATGGTATTACTGTTACCGGCACTTAGTCTGGTGGAATTACCGCTAGATTACAAGTGCCAGTGAGGGTGGTGAATCCCCATTCCATGGAATCCAGAGGACTCGAAGGGGGGTTTCCGGTATTACCGGCACCAGTAACACTGGTGCCCTCTGGTGCCGGAAATACCGTCAGTTTTTGCTGCTAAGGGGCCTGACTTACCCCCATCTCTTAGCTGGAGGTAAATCAAGAGCCTTACCGACAAAATCGTAGTTGGCCGCTGTGGTAATGTATCGGTAAATGGCATCACCGGCACGTAAATACCACGCCGGCCAACTTGGAATGAGGCACATGTCTTTTGTGGTTCGAAGAGATTTCCATTTAATTAAATGTACTGTACTGTCAATGCCTATAGGCCTCATTAGGACCCAGGTGGTAAGGGGTTTACGGCGGCGTAAACAGCGCCGACCCTTACCGCCTGATTCCGAGGTCCCTTAGCGCCATGGAGGATTTAACACCTGCTTTTAGCAGGTGTTAAAATCCATGGCGCTAAGGGACCTTGGGCCTCATTACGACCCTGGCGGTAAGGGGTTTACGCCAGCGTTAGCTGCGCCGACCCCTTACCGCCAATTACGAGGTCCCTTAGCGCCATGGAGGTTTTAACACCCGCTTTTGGCGGGTGTTAAAATCCATGGCGCTAAGGGACCATGGAGTTAATTACGCCACCGTAATTTACGGTGGCGTACTTAACGCCTTCCCCACTCCCATTATGCCCTATGGGGCAAAAATGGGAATGGGGAAGGGTAAATGGGGATTGGGGACTTACCGCCCCGCCAAGGTCGGAATGGGGCGGTAAGTCCGCCAACCACCATGGCGTAAACGTAGTTTACGCCATGGTGGTAAAGTCACGGCCCAGGCGGTAACTTACCGCCTGGGTCGTAATGAGGCCCCTTGTTGTTAATTACGCCACCGTAATTTAGGGTGGCGTAATTAACGCCTTCCCCACTCCCATTATGCCCTATGGGGCAAAAATGGGAATGGGGAAGGGTAAATGGGTTAATGGGGATTTACCGCCCCGTCAACCTCGGAATGGGGCGGTAAGTCCGCCAACCACCATGGCGTAAACATAGTTTACGCCATGGTGGTAAAGGTACGACCCAGGCGGTAACTTACCGCCTGGGTCGTAATGAGGCACTATGTGATGTAATTACTCTGTTCGAGGAAGATGATGAAAGAAATGAGTTACAGCTGAAATATTTACTGATCTCAATTGACAGAATTCAAGCAATATACCATTCTCAGCGAGCTCTGGGCTGTAAATAACATGCATTTGCTTTGTTGCTGAAACACATCTCCAATTCCAGGTGTAAAATCTTATGTTTTATATAATGTTGGAAAGATATGCAGTATTTGGTGCAGTACCTATCATGACTACTCACTTGTGAGGGATCTGTAAGGTCAGGCGATGCTTAATGTATTCAGTATGTAATTGCAACATGTATGTGTTAACCTGTATCATCTGAAACATCTGGATAAAATCAATGTGTGGAGGGTGGTTGTATAGATATGGCACTTGACGCAAAGGCACAGCTAACGGGATATTTAACACAGCCCACTTCAATGAGAGGCTTTTCTGTGGGCGAGCTGCTCCTCCATGTGAAAAAGGTTATTGCTAGGAGACCCCCAATTCTGCATCATTATGGATAACAACCCACACAAATCCTCTTCTGATGTATTCATGGAATGGCAGAGCTTACATTGATTGGGTCAGGACTCTGCTTGACAAGCTCTTTGGGGAGAATTAATACTCAAAACACTGATTGCAGAAATGATTTTCTTCAGAAATCAGTAACAATTACTTTCAATTCAGAGGTAGAATAGTGACAACTCTCTTAATGGGGACTCGGGAGGCATCAGGTAAGTTCTTCTCAAGTTCCTTTTATTTCTTTTTAAAACATTTTTATTAAGCATTTAGTTAAATTACAAACCTTTGCTTTTCTTTTCATTCCCTGAGCATTTGCCAAGAGATGACACCATACAAGTTACCATTCTGTTTCATCAGATGGAGAGTTAGGAACAGGTCATAGCCCTGAAGGGGGCCCACTGGCCCCCACCACCCAGCCTTACTTCTCCAAATGCCTGGGCTGGCACCTCCTTCACACATAAATATCCCAGTCACTCAAACAGCATTCTAACTGTGACTTCATACACTCCATGCATCAGGAGGTCCGCATATAAAACACCTCCCTTCTATCAATAAACAAACACATCTGTAACATGCAGAGACAGGTACTTTACAACCCCTAAATAACCAATCTCAGCACGCCCCGATCACATAACAACATCCTCAATTCAACCGAGGAACAGAAACACCACCCATCCAAGACTGCCACTCTCGGATCTTAGACCTGCCACAACCAAGCACAACCCACCCAATCTCAACCATAAGTACAGAGCAATATTCCTTGCACCTGGCTCTGCCACCACCAGGTTTCGAGCCTGCCACTCTCGAGCACAAACCTAAAATGCAATGGGTCTGAGAACCCAGTCTAAGAACCCTGACTTCGGGCCTATGCACACACACGCACAAGCTGAGAAGAGCAACTAAAATAACTGCTGTGTGCTGAAGGTGGAAACATACACAGATTATAAATTAAACCACTTGCAGCATTAAACACACTCACGGAGGAAACATTCACAACACCCACACACTCAATGTACCACCACACACATCGCCCTTTACCAAATATACCATAAAACGTACCCTGAGGGAGAGAAATGAGACAAGCATACAGGTGAGGTGGAACACCCTACATGAGAACTCCTGTACACTCCAGGCAGAGTAAAACAAATCTTATTCCCCATCATAAACTGCTGGCCCGGCAGCTCAAGATCCAACAGCATCAACACAAAAGAGAAAGACAAGCTCAGCCCAACATTCTAGTATTCATCCTTGCGTGGGCACACCGTATGAAAGTGATGTCACTCCAACCGAACTCCAGTGATCTTCCCTCAGCATAAAACATCCAATGTGTCTGTGATGCTGGAAATGCATTGGAGGGACAGGGCCTACCAGTCCTTGTCCTGTAGTCCTTTTTCATTTGTGTTATGTATTGTGTTTTGCCCCAGAGTCCATGTGGGACCCCTGGCAGTGCAGCTCTTCCTGTTTTTGGTTTGGTGTACAGGCCCATGGGATAACCTTATGGCACCCATGGATGGGGGTACAACCCTGTGCCCCTAGTTTATGTTTTTGGGCACCTGTGTGGAGCAGGGTATGGGCTGGTGGCAGCTCCATGCTAAATTGGACAGGTGCTCTGCTCTGCGTATCCTCCATTTTGGAATACCCA
The DNA here is from genome assembly GCF_040938575.1 of Ambystoma mexicanum. Classification (NCBI taxonomy): domain Eukaryota; kingdom Metazoa; phylum Chordata; class Amphibia; order Caudata; family Ambystomatidae; genus Ambystoma; species Ambystoma mexicanum. Next base: position 1,079,283,269 of record NC_090941.1, on the reverse strand, counting down.
GGCCCTGCCATTGGAATCAGTTGATTCCTGATAGGAAACAAGATTTCCCCTGTTACCTCTTGCTTTCTATTGCCTGTTACCCTATTTTCCCAAAGTCCTGGGAAGCCCTGACTCTGTCCCTTCCCCCTGACTGGCTGTTGGCTGGAAGTTCCATATATGGTGTTGTTGTGAAGTCCAGGCCAGACAGGCGGAGCCTTCCCAGTGACTGTATGTTGTGGGTACACCCTGTGGGTGGGACCTGGGTGAATGGAGTGTGTGACCAATATGCACTTTTTGTTGTGGATGCCTAATTTCTGGTGTTTGACACAATGACTGAGACAGGCCTGCCGGAAACTGGTATGAATGCAGTGTGTAGTGTTGAATGGCTGGGTACTTGTCCCAATACACATTCCTTGTTGTGAGTGTCTGAGAGGAAGGAGAATGTCCTGAATGCACTGTGTCCCTGGCTGACTGCTGAATGCCCTTCTGAGTGATTGGTTGCCTGCACAAGCTAAAGTTGAATCTAACATTGAAACTGAAGCTGAATTTCAAAGCCGAGCCTGAAGAAGAAGGTTGACTGTTGTCTCCCTTCGCCGAAATCCGAAAGCCGAGACTGATCTAATAGAAGACCTGGTTAGGCGCCCTCTTTCCGTGCTTCGAGGGACCATCGGGCACTACCGCTAACCTTTGCCAAAGCTCCCTGGAAGTCAGACCCTCAACAGGCTGCTGACCGGAGACGGGGACCGCTGAGGAGAATGAAGATAAGCACCGGACATTCCATCCACCATCGTCGACCAGGGTTTGCAGGTTTGCATAGCCGCTGGAGGCCCGTCGAAGCCGTGTTGCCCAGAAGAGGGGACCACTTGATGCCGTGGCACTGATGACCAGAGCCGCACGCTCCTTTGCCTAAAACTTTTGATTCACGGACGCGCTCGTCCGCACCGCCGCCCGCCTTATCCCGCTTGAGAAGGCCAGGCCGTCAATGTGCGGAGGAGCATCCGCCGGTGAGACTCCTGCCACCCAAAGACTGTAGAGACGCCAGAGAACTCGATGTGCTTGCTGGGCCAAAGTTCTTCACAAACTCTTTGTGGTCCTGAACTATCGACATCGAGGTACCCTGCGCGCCTCTTCCTTGCAGGACGTCTTCGAATCGTCGTCGATGAGCACCGCTGGGACCAAAGCTGCCGCCTCAACGCCGAGTTCACTTTCTTCTAGGGATCTCGACGATCCATGGCTCTGCTGCTCAAGAAGGATCCGTCGATGACTCGTCGTCGTCGAACTCTGCTATTCAAGGTACATTGGGGTGGTAGAAACATTATAGAAGGAAATAAGACTTATGGAACAATATATGGACTGGGCTTGGGATGTATCTTTATTTTACAGGTTGCCCAGGTGGGGAGGATCTCCACACAGAACTGTTTCTAGTAGTAGGGGCGAGTATTCTGCCAATTGTTCTAACCAACTGCTTTCCCTCCTATATCTATTGTTGGTTACCTTTATTATGTGATTTGTGTACAGTTGATGCACTTTAATGAAATCTGATAATACTTTTGGTACCATTTAGAACTGTATATATTTGCCATTGTAGATTTACTGACCCCAAAGTGAGTTATTGTGATTGTGTATATAACCTTGAACCTTAATTATATAAAGACTTTGGGCCTCATTCCGAGTATGGCGGTAGGGGGTTAACGGTAAGGATGCTGGCGCCGTTAACCCCCTACCGCCACATTCGAAGGTCCCTTAGTGGGTCCCACCAGGAACAGCTGGTCTGACCAGCCGTTCTTAGCGGGACCCGTTAATGGAACTTGGAGCTAATAACGGCCGGTTATTAGCTCCTTCCCGATTCCCATTGTGCCCTATGGGGGCTCAAATGGGAATGGGGAATGGTTTTCTGAATGGGGACTTACCGGGTCCTCCAAGGTTGGAATGTCCCGGTAAGTCCACATTCAGAGACACCGGACCCGGACCCTGGTTTGGAGGCAGCCATGGTGCTAGTAGCACCATGGCTGCCTCCAAACTCAGAATGACCCCCTATGTTTTAACTAATACAGTGTGTGGACATTCATTTGTGGGGGCTTGGGGACTACACTGTACTTAAGAACCAGCCTGCATCACCTCCTGAGAAGCTAGGCCTTGATTGCTCGACCATAGCTACCGAATAGAGAATCTTGGCTGGGGTCCTCTGTGCCTCTCCTCTGCCATACAGAGAGCAGAAGTCAGACACCCCCCTCCAGTCTTTACAGTGTCTGTGTCGCGTTCAACGGGAAGAGGACCTAATCAACCGCAATCAGGGTGGCTGGACAGGGCTTGGAACCAATAACGAATCCAGTCTTCAACTGGCACAACAATTTAGCCAACTGCCCTGCTGACCAAAACGTTGATATACAAAAACCAAACAAAGCCCCGTCAGTACTACAGGACACCTCGCATCCAAACTACACAGACAATATACGGACCAACAAGAATTAAAAATTCTGCCCCAAACAACCTGTAACATAAATGGTGTGACAACACACAAAGAATTTTCGCCCACCAAAATGCTGATGAAGCAACTCAAACACAACTACCACTATTCATAAAACCAAAGAATAACGCCACACTTTACCAATTTCACATCAAATCACTAACTAATGACATGCGTCCCAACACACACCAGCATCAATAACACACACCGACGGAAGTGCAGGGTGCGTCCCAACCCACACCAGTAGACCATGCAACACTTTAAAAAAAATATTGAGCTCAGATCTTTTTACGGCTCATGCCAGCATATTACTCAACAATTGAAAAAAAGTGTTGGACTCATTCACCATCTACTAGCATGCAGATGGCATACTACCATTACAACAGAAACCCTCTGTGCATGTTGCATTGTTCACACACGGATACACATAACAACACTTATGAGTCCGCCCTCCATTACGCAGCACTAATCTTGCATTTCCCCATAATTGTCACAGTTAATGTGTCATCCTAAAAGTCCTTACTGCGCAAGGCAGTTTGAACAAAAACTTAAATGCCTCAAAACGTTGAAACTAACATTTCTATTTAACTAACACCACCTGACCTTCACATTGCATCCACTCTTGTAACATCACCCATATCCTACTTCCTCCTAAGATAGGCATTCCTCCGAAAGGTCCATGTCACAGGCAGTGACAGTAAACGTGAAAATCCTTGTTAGTCGCAACTCTTCTCAATATTATATAACTCTACACTGACTGTGCCTCATAATAACGACATTCCTCTTCGCCCTCATAGAACTTCCTTTAGATAATAACTCACAATTACATACGCTTATATAAATGCCAGCAGTAAGTGACATCACGCAAGACCACTTGAGTATGAGTTGCCGTCCTTAACCACTTGCCTTCCGTAGTCTGATGTACTACTCGAATCCTCTCAGCCACTCCGGTCATTTCTGTAGGAGACATGTCGCTATGCTTCCGGCTCATAATTACAACATGTTGGTAGGTTCAATCCTCTCCAAAGAGCAATGACGACTTGTCTTCCTTGCAGGCAGAGTTCCAACCTTATGTTCCGTTCCGGGCTCAAGCACGTTCCAGAGCAAGCCGCTCTCGCTTGCCCTGCTTCCGACGTCATTATTCCCCAGTGGGACACAGCTACGTTGGTCCCACTGGAGAGGCACGCCTCCTAGGTCTGCCGGAGCACAGGCAGCGATCTACAAATCCTCTGAGTGCTGTCTGGCTCTTTTGCAGGTGCAGGTGACAGTGCAAACTCCAAGACACTTCACAGGTATGGGGTCGGTCCAACTAACGTTGTGGACCCTGGTACAGGAGGTTTAGTTTCCACCTGCTCCAGGAGCAATCATACTCACCTTGGGCAGCCTCCTTTTCCTCAATCATCAGTGATTCCCAAGGGCCTTTTAACTGCCAGCAGCCTCATCTACTGGCAGGTGCGCCAAAACACCACTCTTATAGTTCCAGAGCAGGCTATCAGAGCACACACAGCCCTAATTGCCTTGCTAACTCCAGCTAATAGCCTGCCGTTTCCCTTTAGTCACCATCAGGCTGATCAGGCTGGGCAGGGTGCATTGGTACCACTCTCCTTTAATGTGTCCCTCACCCTGGGTGGTGGGGCTACCTTCTAAGGGCAATGGGAACCTAAAACGTCTTATTACACCCCCTGCCACAGTTTACTACTTCTCCTGTTCGTTTGTCCTAGGTACTCCGCACTTGGGTCCAGTTCAGGCACATGTTGGGAGGCAAGCCCAATGCCCCAAACGTGAGAGAAAGTACAAACTAAGGAAGCTCCTATAGTACGGGAAGATAGCCATTTTAGTGCCAGCATGCTTGTCATCATGTGCGGTAAACTGTAGTCAGTCCAGACACACTGCAGACTGCAGTCTGGAGTCTAGGCCCAGGTGGCATGAGGGTCATTAGGTTATTTGGATAGGGAGAACCGTGTAGTTAAATAGAGGTTGTGGCATGCACCCTTGTGTAGTGGGGAAAACATGATTTAGTTATTAGAAAGTAGACAGTGCAATTATTAAGGAAAATGCATGCAGGGCTTAGTAGCAGACCCTTGGTTATATTAACTAAAATGTGCATTAGGCCACATTAGAAGATGTAGTATTTGGTTGCCCCAGATCACTAGGCTGCTGGTTTTTTACTTTCTGTTTCTGTAGTAAGTTAGATTTTATTCCTTCTCCCCCAGCCAGTGCCAACATCCTTGGGGGAGGTGTGAAATGCTGTGCAGTGATTGGTTGATGCTGCAGGGTCTAGCAGTATGCCAAGCATCGAATGGCAGACATTATAACAGTTTGTGCAAAACAAGGGGGGGGGTCTGGGAATCTCTCTACCAGCACGAACACAGCCCAATGACCTGTTCTTGGGTGAATAACCCCTGGGAGAGTCTCAACCAAGTCTTGAGGTCACTGTCCCTTTCACAGAGCAGAAATTCCCCTGCATATCAGTCTTTGTCCTGCCCAGGGGCAGTCCAGGACCGAAATACAGTTTGTGTTCCAGACATTGGCTTAGCACCATGGTGGCAAAGGGGAACATGGTAGTGTTGAGCTATGGCCAGAAGGATTTGATATGGTTGTGGTTATACTGCCCCCAGTGAGAAATGGTCACCCAATTGGAATTGCTATCAGGGGGGAAAAATAAAGCTCATAAATCGGTGCTATTGATGTCCAAAGAGTAGTGTATTAGCTGTATTTCTCATAAGGCTACATAAGGATGTGTCCCAGAAATGCAACATGTTTCCAAATGAGAATCGCAGCACTAGCTGCCCATTAGCCAGCCACAAGGGTAGGAGCCATCAGGGGGTGCCAAACGTTCTGCATGGCAATGGGGTGAAGCACGCAATGAGATACTCAAAAGGGAAAGGGTTAGTGTCAGAGTACAACAAATTTACCCAAAGTTACCAGCCAATGGGGATGGAGTTTTATAGCTGACGAAGACATTAGGTGACCGTTAGAGGGGTTGTACTTGTCGGGTCGCGTGTATAGATGCGGGCCAATAGGGCTGACCAATGTATTGTTTTCTATAGGGGACACAAGATGTTAGCCAATGGGATTGTAGAGATTTACATGTTCCTTGCAACTGTTTCAACTTCATGCTTGTGGTGGTCTCCTTTCTTTAGCGTCATTTAATGTAAACATGTTGAATGAAGCTTGCTTTTTTCCGGGATGAAGTTGCATGTAATAAAACGTGTTGTTCTTGTATTTCGTGTACTCTTTATTGTCCTTCGATTCTTTTTGCTTGTTATGGTTTTGGGCCTACCCAACGCGCACCTGGGTTTGGAGCCCATCCTCATCACCGGTGTTATAATGGGGACTCCGGTAGGCATCAGGTACGTTCTTCTCAAGTTCCTTTTATTCAGTTACATCAGATGGAGACTTAGGAACAAGACAGAGCCCCGAAGAGGACCGACAGGCTTCCACCGCCCAGGCTTACATTTCCAACTGCCTGGCCTGACATGATATGATATGATAAGTTATTTATGTGTGAAGGAGCCTGGGACCTCCTTCACTATTTCACACAGGAAAATCAACATGTATTTACCGCTTGAAGGAACTTTCCACAGTTATCTAACTTAAAGTGTGTATTAGAATCGGAGAAGGGGAAAATAGGGCTGAGACAGTGGGGGGTTTATTCTAATTGGTTTGATGAGGATTCAGAGTGACATAATGCATCCAAAACATGAGGACCAAAATATTGCTATTGATGCGACAGTACCCTTAACCTAAATGTATTGAATGAACACAATTCAATTATAGGCGCAACTAAATCGGATTTCAAATGTTGTCTTTTTTCCATGTTCGTAGCCTTGGTCAGCCTACAGAGAAATTGAATCCGACATCACAGCCGAAAGTTCCACACAACTACTTTTCTTCAAACTATCACGACAATTAAGTGAAGCGCCAATTGCTGTTAAAAGGCTGAAAGCTCTTCAAGGTCAGACTAAAGGATTTGAATGAGAAATTAAGGGAACACATTCAGAATCTGAGAAACAGGGAGAAAAGAAAGATAAACTATCAGACTTCTCGGCTGGTAAGTCCACACATTATAGATGACTCGCAAAAGTACCCGTTCTCTGAACGGGTTCTGTAGTCAGACATCAGAACACCCTCATAAACTGTTGAAAATCAATGATCCCGTAGGTCGCTGCTCTAATTTGCTTATCACTTGATGAGTTCTGTACCCTGAAGTAAACTGCAATGTGAATGGGCGTGTGTGGCTGACTGACATACCCCGGAGCAGACGTCGGGGGGAGGGGAGAGCTGGTGTGCTGCTGCATACTGGGACCTACTGTGCTCTCTCCCCACTTGTCACCTCACCCTGGCGTGGTGCAGTTTACTGCTGTGCATTGCAGTGCATATATCTCAGAAACTGTGCATCCCCGGGGACCTCCAGTTTTGTTCCTCGTGTCAGGACTGGACCTTCTACGACCACATTGATATTTTGCCAATTTCAGACAACCGTCTCTTGTGTGAAGGTGCGGAAATCCAGGGACAGGGATGGGGTGTCCAAATGGTATGTAGGCAGTCATGTCCAGAGGGGCCTAAAAGATAACTATGCAAAATTTGGTGCAGATTGTTGAAACGGTGTGCAATTGTATAAGGAAAAATGCTTCGCCAAGCCACAAACCCACACAAAACCTTTGACTTTTATATATATACAGAATGAAGATTAAATAGATATTTTCACCAATGCACTTGTGCCAGCACATCAGGGCATAAGGGTTGCCACTGCAGGAGCTCTTCTTCCTGCGGTCGCCATCGCTGCTTCCCCACAGTCTAAACCTAGCCATCAGCATCTTCCAGCACTGGTTATCCACCAACACTTAGCGAGTGAGCTGACCCCTGTCCCATGAGCCGGCGGGGGCGAATGCCCCATTTTTCACAAATACTCATTGCCTCCCCATTTAGCGTGTCTCTGACTAGAATTGGCACATTTTATGGACAGGACGGCAACATTCCAGGAGCCCCTCAGGCAGGACCCAGGGGCAGCAGGAGGAACTCCAGACATTCATACAATGTTACAATACGGCCTGGGATGATATGAAGGAACTCATGCTGGTAATTATGGTTCCATAAGACCCACATATCCAGCTACAGACCCCGGATAGGGGTGGATGTGGAACTAGCTTCTAACATGTCGTTGCCCTCAGGTCTCGAGGTGTGCCTATGAAGACTGTGCTTTGTTTAAAGGAGAGTTCCGGGACTTTTTTTTTATTGTCCCTACGGGTCGGCCATGTGTTTGTAAGCATAAATCGGTAGATCGTAGGAAACTTTCCTATGGACCTTACCCGACTTTTCGCCCCTTATCGCACTCGAAATCAGCCTCCATTTTGTGATAATCCTATCATTCCGCCGCATCGACCTGGCTCACCTGCCTTTGCGGCACTAAATCAAATCCCCCGCCCCTGAGCCTGACATCAGCAGACGCGTACTGCCCATTTCAAGCACGTCTCGTGTCAACAATCGCTGCGCCTCAGCTATTGACGTGTTGCCATGGAAATGGCAGGACGCCTCTTTCCCCAATAAGTATAAACAGACCGTTTCACAACATACAGCAGCAGATTTTCGATTCCATTCCTCTCTCTGTGTTACTTTGAGTATTCTGTGACTCGTTTCAGTGCTCTGGTCAGCTACCTTCGCCGCTTGTAGCCCGTGTGAACAGATACCAGTACCACCGCTATAAATTATTTTACTATCTTTACCGCACAATGGCCACAATAATGCCGTATATGTACGAGCCCGAGTACACCGAGGAAGAACTACTGGAAAGGCAAGCACGCGAAAACGATGGGGATTCGGACGGCAGTTGGGAGGACCAGTCAACGGATGAAGAGCCTGGACCATGTCGCATGGACGGCGTCTCCACCTGGTGCACGTGCAATCGGTGCGAGCTAATGCCAACTGAGGAGGAGAACTGCTGCTGCCGTGAAAATTCCGGGTGCTTGGCCTACATTTCGGAAAGCGAGCAAAGTCAGCAGGAAGGCGAGCAAAGTCCGCAATGCATCACCGAGCTGCCAGAGTTCAGGGAAGCCTGCCTCTCACGGACAGTGTTGAGGATGATGATGGTGCTTATGCACGAACTTCGTGGCACTGTTCGTCCGCGTAATCCGAGTAACGAGTAAGTATACTCTGTTTGTGATGTCAGTGATGCCACCACTATTTCATGGTCGTCTCCCACATATAAAATTACATTTACATATCATTGGAACGCATGTAAATTGGTTCCATATAGTGCATTTTCTAGATATAATTTTTTTCTAAGAAAAATGACATGTGTTACCTGAATCGACATTGATAAGAAAGTTTGGTCAGTTTAATACAGTTTGCATCTTTTTTTTTCACAGGTGGTACAGGCTGGTGGCCTATCGTTGCTTCACTTGGTGGCTTCACGGGAGGCTCGGACACCGCGTTCGGAGAGTAATACCTGCCTGTGCGGTACTTGCCATTAGACAACATTTCCCCAGTGACAGTGGACAATACCGCGGATTTTCCCTCGATGTGCTGCAACCTCAACTTTACAATGTGTAATGTTTATTATTTATGTTTAATTAAAATCTAAAATAAAGCCCAACATATATTTTAACAATGGTTGTTTTGATTTTTTAAATGAATCTAGTGTATATTCTCCTGGGAGGGTGAGGTATTTATAAACTCACCCCCCTGCCTTCCATGTAGTAGATCCTGCAGCCATCCTCTTACATTCAGTTAGATGGCCTCTCCTTGGTGAGGCCCTGCGGCAAACGGGTCTTGTCTGCACGACCACCGCCCCGATCCACCCCCCGCCCTATCAAAGGCAGTTCGCACCGGGGTACTTGAGCTGCTGGCAAGTGGAGCTGTCAGGGAGCGATAAAGGCCAAGAGGTGCCAAAGACCATGTACACTTCAAAGTGGTCTATAGAGCATGGGTTTGTTGTTCCCATGTCTACCTCCAGACCCCGTGTCTCCTGCCAAGCATCCCCCTCACGCTGGACGGCCCCCTGCAATCCACATAATGCCACGACATATACACGTCATTCATTCACAAACACACCCCTGGTTCGAATTCTTTATAACCCACCTCATATTTCTAATGAGAACTTCTTTGCGCTTTGCTAGTCAACCCGTGAAGGTGCTGGTTATCTGCTCTTCGTCTCTGTGAACTTCCGTGACCACTTTGAGCAAACTCGTCAGTTTGCAACCTGTGAACTGCTCCCTGTTCTACGACAAGAAACTACTCTGATCCCTGCATCTAACTGTTTGTTCGTCAAGGTAAGTCCATGTACCATAATCATTTTGCGTCCAATTTTTTAATTTATATCTATTTGCTAGTAGTCATCAAATTGCATCCATGTTTTCTTTTCGTTCACGACAGTACATGCAAGGAACTAGTCACATGTTCTGAGTTTAGTCAAATTACTTTTTCTATTTTTTGAAAGTTATTGAAATACTTATCCGCATGTGAATAACGTGTATAGTTCCAAGAACCAAAACGGACCTTGCATTGAACCTTTTATGTGTCATTTACTGTTTTAACACATTGGTATTCATAGAGAATTGTTGATCTTTACTTTTCAGAACTTTCCATAATGCCTGCCTGTTCCATTGGCGGTTGCCCTTCGAAGACCCATAACAAATCTGAAGGTACTATAATGCATGTTTTCCCTAAGACAATAGATCAGATAAGAGGATGGGTCCGATATTGCGGATATCCAGCCTCTGAGCTAGAAAGTAGAGTCCTAGAAGTCTTTGCGGACAAGAGGGGTGATCGATACCGCATCTGCAGCAGGCACTTTAGCCCAGACATGTACTCCACATCATTGCTAATAAAGAAGAAAACACCGCGAGCGAGGCGAAAATTGCTCTCAACCGCTATTCCCACTCTATTCGTCCACATGCCTCCACTGGTGAGTCAAGTTTACGGATCTAGTTCTCGGCCTTGCGGTAGTGTGTAGCAGTAGCTAACAATAATTTCCCCATTTATGTATCCACTCAATATGAAGGCGGAAGATTCTCCATCCGTGTCGTTATTGCAGTCATCAGCCACTTCAAGCGCCTATCGGGTAATCTTACTTAGCTATTCTGACACTGACTTGTTTTAGGCATGTAAATCAATAGTTTTAATTGATCGTGTAATTATTTTACCTAATGGTACACCCTTGTACTCGTCCTCTAGTCTTTGTTTTCAGTTATAATTATTGTTATCCAAAATAATGCAAGTACTGTCTTTCAGGGAGATGCTGAGGAGTCCAACGCATTGACGACAACCGTAGATGTCACTCAGATGCTCGAGGTACGTTTCTTTCGTTTTTAGCCATTGATATGTCCTTCTGTCGTCGCCCTCCTATTTGTCTTCTTTTTTCAATATTGTGTTCATTACTAATGAAAGTCCTATGTTTCAGGGAGTCGATGGAGCATTAGTCCAAGTAGAAGGGGGAGCATGCAGTTACGGGTCGGCGCAACAGCTTGCAGAAGTGTGCACCGCAGTTACATCGTCCCTTGATGTTCTTATGCATTTCGAGGTATGGATACTGACAGTTCGATCAAGCGAAATCATATGACGTGATTACATCCGCTATACTTCCTTCTTTATTAACGCAAGTACTATGTTTCAGGGAGATGACGGAGCTTCTTCTACAAGAACATCACCCCTAGTAGTTGATGCAGATCTCTGGGTGGTGACACTTCCAACGATCGAGCAAATCGAATCATATTTACATATCCATTATTTATTTTAGACAACTGATCATTTGTGCAGGTCTATTTAGATGAGCCGTTGACGCCTGCTCAAAGTTTATGTTCTTTTTAACAAAATAGAAAAGCATACTAATGCAATTACTGTGTTTCAGGGAGTTGCTGAAGCGTCATCTTCAATAATATCATCAATGGAAGTCTATGCGGAGCCCGAGGTATGGATCTTGACAGTTCAATCTAACTAGATCAACAATGCGTGAACTATTGTCGTTTGAATGTTCTACACAATGCGTTCATTCGTGTTTTGCTATTGAGATGTACGTATGGGTATTGGTCCCCAAGTACATTTTGTGTTTTCAATATTATTATACATACTAATGAAAGTTCTATGTTTCAGGGAGTCGATGGAGCCTCAGTGAGTGATGGATGTGCTTATCATGAAAATATAGTCGTTGCAGCGCGAGAGGAAGTGGAGACATGCACACACGAGTCGGAGCAACAGCGTCCAGATGTTGAAGTTCGAGGCAAGAAAGTTTCAAAGAAAAGAAAGCAAAAGAAGGTTAGTGTCCTGTTCACTATATTATGTTGTCTTTCACTGTCAATAGTTCAATACTGTAAGTTGTGTTTAAACTGAACATCCCTTTTCTAATCTGTCCTCTAGTTGCGAGTGGGTGTAAGAACTAAATCTACACAGACAGTGAAGCGAACGAGAGATGTTGCTTGTCAAACCTTTTGGCAGGGACTTGAGACTGGAGATGCATCGTGCCAATGGGAAGAATATGAAGTGATTGACAACGGAGCTATACCACCACCAGCCATTGATAGTGAATGTCCTCCTGGTAGTTTGGATGCAGTCGGAGATCAATTCACAGAATCCACACCCGCAAAAAATAAGAGCGCGCGAAAGTTGAAGACATTGTTTTTTTCTCCCATCTCCGGACAAGGAACAGATGTTGCAATGGAAGAGAATGACGTGGACGACAATGAAACACCATCAATATCACTCAGCATAGCGGAAGACGATATCAGAGATTGTACCTTTCATGCGAGTGACATGTCCTCAACGTTACAGGCCGAACCAGCTGGGATGCAGAGTGAAAGTATAAGGAAAGAGGCCAAATTCATTGTATTCGATAGCTGTTTGATGGATATTATTATGATGATGAAATGTGGGCATTCGGTTGGTGGGGAAGTATGTGGGGAGCCATTGATTAATGTGACTCGTGCAATTCGAGGCACTAACCTTAAAATACATGCCACCTGTACACAATATCATCCGTTCGCATGGTCTGCACAACCCATGCTGGGGCAACTGCCAGCAGGCAATCTACTTTGTGCAGCGGCCGCACTTTTTAGTGGTTCAAGTTTTAAAAAGTTACAGTATTTCTTTCAGTTTGTGGGAATCCATTTCATTGCGAAAAGTCAGTTCTACAAATACCAAACCGATTATCTATTTCCAGCCATCAGCGAAGCTTGGAGAATGGAAAAAATGTCAATGGAAAGTACATTCGCGGGCAAACGCTTCAGGCTAGCCGGTGATGGACAGTGCGACAGCCCAGGATTTTCAGCCAAGTACTGCACCTACCACTTTCAGGACATGGAAAGTAAGAAAATTGTGAGTTCGGTGGTCGTGCAGGTGTCACAAAGTACATCCTCAGTGGCCATGGAGAAAGTTGGCTTTGTAGCATCATTGCAAGAACTACAATCGCGGGGAATGGTGATCGACCTGATAGCCACGGACAGACACGTTTCAATTGCCAAGACAATGAGAGAACAGTACAAAAATATAAATCACCAATTTGACGTTTGGCATCTTGCAAAATCAATCAATAAAAAATTGTCTGCTGCAGGTAAAAAAAAAGAATTGCAAGGTATTTCACAGTGGTCCAAGTCAATCAGCAACCATCTTTGGTGGAGCTCAAAAACATGTGAAGGGTCGTTGGAAATTCTACTGGAAAAATGGCGGTCAGTAATGTTGCACTGTAGCAACGTACATCGATGGTCGACAAATGAGCATTTCCACAAATGTGAACATGGCCATTTGTCCACAGAGGAGGCACGGAAGAAGAAGTGGTTGATTCCTTCATCACCCACTCACAAAGCCATTGAAAAGATTGTATTTGATAAAACTATAACAAAAGCTTTGAGGGGACTCACGGAATTCTGCCACACAGGAGATTTGGAGGTGTTCCACAATATGTGCCTCAAGTACAGGCCCAAAAGATTGCATTTTGGCATGGAAGGCATGATAAATCGGACTCTTTTAGCGGTCTTGGCACATAACCATAATGTTGGCCGTCAACAAAGTAGGACGACCGGAACTTTAGGGACGCTTCGCTACAATAAGGCCTTCACTAAAAGAAGTAAACAATGGGTGATCAAACCAGTGTTTGAGGATATGCAATATGAGTTTATTGAGAGACTTATCGTAGATGTCCTCGATAGGCACATACATGGAGTGGTGAACGAACCTATGCAGGGGACAACTGCATTGCCACCCAACATTGCCTCTGTTCCATGTCCACCTAAAGCAGAGCTCATTGAGAAATACACATCACGGTTTAAATGATTGTAATTTGATTGTCTGTTCTCTCGAGTCTCCTCATGTTGCAGGCCCATTGCAATTAAACCAAACAGTAATATAAATCATTTTTACAAAAATTATAGAATGTTTCCGTATTGCAAAAACATGGCCGACCCATAGGGACAATAAAAAAAAAGGCACGCAGACAAGATGTCCCTAAAACTAACTGCAGCTAACTAGAAATGTGTGCTCGCTCAAAGTGAAGGTCAGCTGCTTTGATGTTTTGCTCGGGTGGCGGAACGGCCCACGACCCAATATAAGGTTCTATTGTGATTTGACCTTGACAGGCCGGGACCATCCTGAAAGACTAAGAAAAGATAATGAATAAAATTTCAGAAACGAAACGATGAGCCACGTTCATTAGAAGAAGTAACGTCGGCAAAGAAGGAGTGGTGTTTCGGGTCTGCCCTACACAGAGACACAATGGAAAATGCAAATATAATGTAAGTAACTTTTGATGAGTTTATACCGCAATTTCATTACTATACAGTGGCTTTAAAGACGGGTTCAGTTGTACTTGTTCGTTCTATGTGGCATATTGTTTTCTACCGCGCACTATCTTGAGGAGAAACATCTGCTTTTACTGAAGCACCTCAAAACCTTCCTCTTTGCTTCTGCTTTCTCTCTCCCTCTCCCCTGCTACAACTGGTCCACTGTCTGCGACCTCAGTCCTGGGCCCTTCCACTCTCCACCTGCACTCCCCCCCCCCTCCATGCCTCGCCACGCCTTTAAACACTTGTGTACACCCAGTAGCGCTGTCCTCGCTATGAAATGAATAATTTTAATAAGGATCTGATGGTGAGACTAATTTCATTTTTTATGTTTTTAGGTACATCATTCACTACTGTCTGTGTCACGAGTACCAGACACCGGCGGACGGCTTCTACAGCCGCCAGTTGCTTCTCCGCGTGAACAACGTTACCACCCTGACCATTTTATGGGACGATCGCCAAGTACAAGTATGCCCTTACGCGGTACTAACGGTTAGATGCAACATACCTACCATTGTGGTGGCCTAGCGCCTCGTTGTTGGAACAGCCATGCGATTATCAGTGCGACAGAAGAGCTTATTTTTATCGTAAACCAACACCCTGTGTACTGCACACGAACATCGCTTCCCTCAAGACGAACTAATTTGGATCGAGAGCAAAGAAAAATGCAAATCGCTGAATATTCTCTAAACATTTGATGTCCAATAAACGTACTTTGCCAAATGTACAATCTTGCCGTTTGCTTTTAAACCACGGTTTCACATTCCGAATTGTGGTGCTGTATTGTGAGATGCTCTAAGACCCTGTGTACAGCAAAGGACCATCGCGTTCCTCAATACGAACTTTTTGGAACATGAGCAAATAAAAATGCAAATCGCTGAATATTCTCTAAACATTTGATGTCAAATAAATGTACTTTACCACATTTACAATCTTGCGGTTTGATTTCAAAGTACAGTTTCATATTCCGAATTGTGGTGCGCTGTATTGTGAGCTGATCTGTGTTGATTTCCGGGGTCTGTGTGGAGTCGCGTAGAAGACGCCTGGGCGCGTTTGCCTACGCAGCACAGTCACGTCACGGATAGAGGCGGGGAATATGAATGTTTTGATAAAGTCTGTTTCAGGGGCGGGGGATTTGATTTAGTGCCGCAAAGGCAGGTGAGCCAGGTCGATGCGGCGGAATGATAGGATTATCACAAAATGGAGGCTGATTTCGAGTGCGATAAGGGGCGAAAAGTCGGGTAAGGTCCATAGGAAAGTTTCCTACGATCTACCGATTTATGCTTACAAACACATGGCCGACCCGTAGGGACAATAAAAAAAAAGTCCCGGAACTCTCCTTTAACTGTGCCCCGCTATTCCTCCTCCTCTCATTTTGGTTCTACACCCCTTCCCATTCTCTCGGACCCCAGTCTCAGTGTCTCAGAGCAGCTGCTAGACTCGCAGGGGCTCATTCTCGACTTTGATCCTTTTCCCTTCTGGCTCCAAAGCATTGGAATCCACTGCCCCCCTCTACCAGGCCTTCAACCCCCTGTCCTCTCTTGTGTTCTCACCTAAAGCAGCACCTCCTCTCCTATTAACATTAATAACATTGATTATTTCCCAATTGTACCACTTTTGGCACAAGCACTACATATGCAAAAAGTAATAACAAAAATAGATATCAAAATGTTCTACGTAAAGTCATTTGTCCAAAGCGCTATATAAGCGCGTTTTATAAAACACACGTCTGATAGTCTCCATGAGTCATGAAACAGAAACATATCATCTTTCGCTCTGCTCTGATCGATCCATGTAGGCAGCTTTAACGCAGGTTTTAGGATTTAATGGTCTTTTTTTTTTTTTTTTAAAATCAAACTGATAATGAAAAGGCTGCAACAAATGTGTCTTGTTTCTGGTAATGTGACCTCTTTTTGCAGCCAGACTGCTCACCCCTCTGCCTTCTATTCACATGATGGGTGCTGCAGAGTCTCTTTTGTATCTGTAGTTTGCGACTGGGAGCTTTCTTTAAATGAATGGAATGCATCATGGAATGTTGAACTTGGTGGCCCGGGGATTCCAGGTGGGACACTTAAGACGCACAGGATGGGATTCCTTACTAGAAAGATGCCTCTGTACAACTCTCCTGAATTAATTTACTAACTTGGCCTGTACCTTGTCATGTAACCAATAAAGGGGTTCTGAACTGTAATTAGCTGATCTCCAGCGTGCTTCCTGACTTACCATGGGTGTCTGGATACTACAATGAAATAGAAACTTCTATGTTACCCTCTTGCACTTACTACAGTGTTTTAACAGAGATAAAGCATAACCAATTACTCACAGCCATCATTTTGTTGTGTCGAGTGCCTCCCTTTCCTGTCCTGTGTGTATGCAAGCTGGATGGAATGCCTGATGGAATGCTGATGTGGAGAATGTTGATGTGTGAGTGCCCTTGAATGTTCCATGGGTGTCAGTTGAAGTTGAGAGCCTATGAGAGTGGCCAGCCGCTGGAGGTTTCCCTGCACCTTCCTTTATACTTACCTTGCTACTTACCTGCTTCTTATTACCTTGTCAACTGGAACTTAAGTAAAGGAGTTCACTTCCCTACCTGGTGTCTATGGGGTCTTCTTCAATAAGAGCACATCTTCACAATGGCGACAAGCTGGCTTGAGGGGAAGAGCCAGGAGCCCGCAGTGAGACTGTGAGTTGTGTTGTGTGGTCTGGCTTGTTCATGTGCAGGACTTTGAGGGGATAAGGTTGGTGGGAGCTTTGCTCCTTGTTCTCAGGAATAGAGTGAATGGTTGTGGAAGCTTTTGCTTTTTGCCTGAGTGGGATTGGGAGTGTTGTTGGAGATGTCCGACTTCCAGTCGCTTTCTCAGATGGTTTCCTTGTGTCCTCTGTTCCATCCCCTTTTCCCTTGGTCTGTGTTAAGGAAGGAGATGTGCTGTGTCTTGTGTGTCCCTTTCCTGTCCTGTACGTATGCAAGCTGGATGGCATGCCTGATGAAATGCTGAGGTGGAGGATGTTGATGTGTGAGACTGCCCCTGAAGGCTCCACCGGTGCCAGTTGAAGCTGAGAGCCTGTGAGAGTAGCAGCTGGTGGAGGTTTGCCTGTACCTTCCTTCATACTTACCTTGTAACTTACCTGCTTCTTATTACCTTGTCAATTGGAATTTAAGTAAAGGAGTTCACTTCCCTACCTGATGTCTCAGAGGTCTTCTTCAACAAGAGCACATCTTTACACAATTCTTCTCAAAACCAATTTCTTCTCAAGTGCACTTGAGCCCCCCTCACCTCTTGTACATGTTAGTGCCAGCAGACTCACAAAATGACCTTATACTTGCCCATCCTAATACTACACACTCCTACACCATTAGTGCCAGAAGGGAAACACTTAATCTACATCCAAAGTCACACTCCTGCACCATTTGTGCCAGAAACATTGCCACATACTAACTCACTGGCGTAACTGGGGCCCCTGCACGCCCCACAGTGCAGGAGGCCCTACATGTCCTTGGAAGCGGGGCACCCTCAGATTAAATATTTAATTTTTTTAGTCACTTTGCCTTCATAAAGAAATTAGATAATTAATTGCTTTATGAAGGCAGAGTGACTACAAAAATAAACTTTTTTTTTAAAAGCAATAGTTCGGCCAGAAATATTATTGGCCAAAAGGATGGCCAATAATAAAAGAAATATCTAAAATATATTTTTTTAAGTCCCTATGGAAAGTTTCGAGCAAATGAAGCTCAAACTTTAAAATTGGAAGCACTCGGGGGCATCCATTTTGTGATTTCAGGCAGCCTCCTCGGCTCTGCCTTTGCGGCACTAAACAAGCAGCAAAAGCCCCCTACTGGGAGCTTTTGCTTACTGCAGCCAGAGCAGAGCTGAGGAAGCTGCCTTCCCTTTACTTTTACATTTTCTGTGCTCCCTAAGCCCGGGGAAGCACAGAAAATGTAAAATGAAGGCAAAAAGTCGAGGCGCACTAATTAAAAATATAACTTTGTTGATTGTGATTGCCGTGGTTGGAAAACCACGGCAATCACAACAACAACAATGTTTTTATTCTGACAGAGGCAGCTTTCGCGTCGAGTCTCCTGGGCTCCCCCAACCCTGAGGGAGTCCAGGAGACTCCCAGCGAAAGCTGCCACATTCAGAATAACAACATTTTTGGATTTGTAAATACTACGGCATTTACAAATACAAAAACGTTGTATTTCTAAACACTGCGGCATGGAAACATAACCACGTTGTGTTTCTGCCTACAGCAGCTTTCACTTTGGGGCTCTCAGGCTCCCGAGAGCTCCAAAGTGAAAGCTGCTGTAGGCAGAAACACCGTGGCATGGAAACACAACCGCGTTGTGTTTCTGCCTCCAGCAGCTTTCACTTTGGGGCTCTCGGGCTCCCCACAGCCAAAATTTCTTAGTTTGGCTTGACTTTTTTGTAACTGGGCATCTCTGATAAAGCAGTCCTGCTAAGTGTAATTACCTGGCTAGACTAGCATTTGCGTGCTGCCAGTCTAGCCGTTTCTCATTACAGTATTGTATATTTTTCTGGGCATCTGTGATAAAATAACCATGATAAGTGTTATTGCTTCGACTGACATCTGACATTTTGGTGCAACCAGTCTAGGTATGTCTAAATGTGGCCTGGTATTCCTTACTGTAATATGTTTTTTATTGTCTAGACTGGTCTACATTGTGCAGCCAGTTGCACATGTTTTTATTGTGGCATGGCATGTTTTATCGCAAAGCATTATATTAATGAAAGCATAAATGTTCCTGTGCACTGTTGGTGACTTGCATGTATTACATTTTTTGATTGGTGTTACCCTACAAAACAATTGCAAACGATCTGGCCTTTCCTGCTAGCCAATTTTTCCCACAAAGTGTGCTGTATAATGCATTAAACACATATTTAAGGCATTCTCCTAGTGCAGTGTCCGGTGTACCCCTGCAGCAGCACGTTCATGCGTACTCTGCAAGCGTGGTAATCTGGGCCGACCCAGTGTGTGGCACGACCTGTGATTTGTTGCCAAGTTGCGGGGGCGGGGGCCTTAGCATGGCTCGCAGAGGGGCCACCAAAGGTTGTGTTAAGCCACTGTACTAACTTGCTTCTCAAAAACCCATTCACATGAGGCTCAGAACACGCACATTGTTATTGCACATGTATACTCTATCTATATACTTCAATAACAGGTTACCACTCACAAAGGTGTAGACTGGTAATTTACATAACACTGACAGACTCCATATTGTGGGCATAGCTGGTTCATCCATCAACCAGTGACATCTCCAAGACAACTAATATTTAAATCAATCACAGCAATAAACCATGAACAATTTCTAAGGTACAAAAGGATGATGCTGGCCAGTCCCCGCCATTTTCGCACGGGGCGAGCCTGAAAACAAAGAAACACATCACAGCACTTAATGATAAAGCAGTGCCCAGGTTAGTTGCCTCTCACTCCCTCAGACCCTGACACCGACACACTCTAATGAAAGCACAGAGTAAGCACGACGCAAAACAGCAGTCAATCTCAAAGTCCCAGTGAGTGCCAGATGCCAAGGCAACATTCAGCACCAAAGTTCCGAACAGGCGGGAGATGCCGCCGTGATGAAGTGTACAGTCCCTTGAAGTACCTCATTCTCCCGGCAGCAGGCAGTGACTCGGCTGAGTAAAAACACCCGCGCCACGGCCTGGACGCAGCTCCCAGGCGGGCATTTTTCAAATAGTGCAAGCACCCCAAGCAGGGAGGGCCAAGTTCAAAGGTTCACCATATAACGGCTGCTGTGACCGTCCGTTACTAGCAGCACCGAGCAGTCTCCAGCCAGCGGCCTCACAGGCAGGTGCTTGCAACTTCTTTTTAGTTCATACAAGCGCTCTGCCGACTTTCAGGTGCTTAACCCCTTCTGCATGTGGCCAATGCCCGGGCCCTGTGCACTTCTTACAGCGCCTAACCACTTATCTTAGCTTCGTGCCAGGTTCCTTTAAATTACTAGTGCTCTGCCTTTCTGACAGCGCTATGTCCTCATTACTATTGAAGCTTTACTCTTTTTCAGCCTTTGATAACAGCCCAGCTCTTTTTATTCATAGCGCCGTGCCCAGCTTGAAGCACTTGGCGCTCTTGTTATGCAGGTCTTTACTAGGATTTCTTGAATTAAAAGCGCTTTGGCTGCTTACAGCTCTTTACCTTTATCTTGAGGTGACCCCTGGGTGCTAGGTCTTTCTTTCCTGGGGCGGTGGGTATTCTCATCTGACTGCCCCCTTCCACAACTCCTTAACAGCAGGGCAGATTCTATTCTATTTTATTCTTTATATGTTTTGTATAGTGCCTCACACCCAAAGGCCTCGTGAGTCTGTAACACTTGCAAGTGTTTGGAGCACACATTCTGCTGACTGTCTCCCTACTGAGCTGCCTAGGGGCGGGGTAACAGGTGTAGCAGTGGAGGAGCTGTGGGGGAGTGAGGAGCCCAACTGCAGCTGCAGCCACACTATGGAAGGCTGCAAACCGCTAGCGCAGACGGCGCAGCCATAACAAGGAAGCATGCAGCACTACCAGACGCGCCAACAAAGATATGTTGCGTGAGCACTACAAAAACATAGGGTAATGTAGTCCGAACGCTAATATGAGCGCAAAGAAGCGAAATAGGTGCTTAAGAACTCGAAAAGTGGCACAGTTATTTAAAATGTAGCAAATACGGCAATAAAGACAATATTAAAATAATAGAAAACCAAAGTTCTTGGGTCAAATTAAAACAATTCTAAAATGACCAATATAACAGCAGGGAAGATTACAATCAATAATATGGAAGGTCAAGGAGAATCCAAGCCCCCTCGAGGACCACTCGTCGCCAGTGTAGCATTAGAAAGTCTGGGCCGAAGCAGGTTCCTCTATTCAGGTCTTGGGAACACAGTTCACAAGTAAACTGGAAGGAGAAGACCCACCGGTCCCCACCACCCAGGTAGCTCTTCCAACTGCAGCTCCTGCAGCTTCCAACTGCAGCTCCTGGAACTGCAGCTCCTGCAGCTTCCAACTGCAGCTCCTGGAACCTCTTGGAAGGAACCCTGCACAACATGCATGCATTGTATGGTGAGGGGTCAGATTATTGCACTCACTCATGACAGCACCGCTACCGACTCAGCACACAGAGGAAAGGCAAGTGGACGCTAGGTACTACTTTAACCCATACAGTTGCCCTGCTGTTTTGAATGAATTCCCTTGTATTGCGTTTATAAGTGGCAACTAACTTCTCATTTAGAATTGTGGCGGCTGTATCTGCATTCAGGTACTTACCCAGGCGTCAGGGAAGATGGCATGGAAGATGGGTGAACCCGCAGCTAAGTGACTGCATCTGAGCCTTGTCGGGGATCAGCCTTTTTATCTCTTTCATGTTACCTGCACCAAGGGAGCTTAATCCAGCTGGGATTACATCGCCTCTACTACTATGCTGAAGACGTGTATGGTTCTCATTCTAATTATAATGGACCGTTTTCCCGTGGGCCCGTCCTCTTCATTATCTTTTAGGACAGCTTGCAGCAAGACTCAAGCAATGAACAGGCTAGGCAAAGCCAATAGGTTTCTCTTTTGTTCAGCAGAATGTTTTTTTGTTTGTTTTCCCATGTAGGTGAGCAGATGGTGCTTTGTTAAGGGAGGAGGGCGCTATTTGGAGGTGGGGGGGGGGGGAGTAAAGGAGGAGAATGTGTCATGTTGAATACACAGCATAGTTTCATGTACAGATGCAGACATAGCACCCCCGAATGCCGTTAATTGCCACACATAGCAATCATGCACACCTGTTTGAATAGAGTATGCCATGCTTTTACCATCAAGAATAGACACATTCACATCATATGCCAGATACTGCCATACCATGGCTGGGTATTGGCACCATGGCAGGCATTCTGCCTGTACTTATATAGGCTGTTATGCATTTCAGTGTTATGCTCTGTTAATGTGATTTACACCCTGCACCGCTGCCATTATCATGGTCTCCTGGTGCTCGGGTGGATCTGTAAAGAAAGAAGGAAGGGGTGGGTTTGATAGTGGTGGGGGGGGGGTTAGTGTAAGTGTACTTTCATGTTCTGTTGGTAGTTCCAGTTTGGAAAAAAGGCAGTCACTGTCTGTGGGTTTGCTTCTAGATGCTATGCGTTGGTAGGAGTTTAGGCGCTTGAGTCCGTATGGGAGCTCTTGTGTTCCTTTGATATAGGGTGGAATGATTGTGATAAGATTGTGGATTTCTTGGAGTAGGTGTGGAGTTTTGCTGTTTTTTCATAGTGTAGGTGTTTGTGGTAGCCATGTGTGTGTGTCGTATTGGGTCAGACGAGGAAGGAACCACGCCCTACAGAAGGCGCATGTGCGAGCCGTGCCCACGAGAACCTGCTTGCTATTCAGACACTCAGAGGGGACGGATGCATAATCCTGAGCTCTGACAAGGCACGCCTACGCGTGGCAAGAACCCGCCTGATCACTCCACAGGCCCCGCGCAGACCAACAGATAAGTGGCTATCCTATTACGACTCAGAGAACAAACAAACCAATAACTAGCACAAACGAACTAATAACTAACAGTGGTTCAGGGCGCATGTTAGCATAAGCGGCAGATACCGCAGTGTGTTTGCGTCACGGACCGAAAGGAAGAGACTAATCTGCATGTTTAACATAGCTCTGGGGTCATAATGTTATGAGCTCCGGCTGAAGTAACCCTGAGTTGAGCGGCCGCAGAGATTGCTATCCAGTGACCGCTGCTTGGCAAACGAGTTGTTTGTTAGTATTACTCTCCGCTGTTTGCCCTCATTGCTCTTTTGGTGGTTTCCAGCGGAGCATACGCACATTCAGGACTCACAGACCGTATCTTGGACACGTTGTAAAGAAACCGCAGCTAAATGTTTTTCATTGTTTATTACATTGAGTTAATGTTCATGTACATGTGCATGGGCTAAGTGTGATTAGCAACAATGCAGCAGTCTGAAGCCTGCATGATGCAAAGCATGGGGTAGTAGGTCCACAGCAGCGCATTCCCTCAATGGTTAGAGCTCCAGGCAAAAGCTCTGTGTAATTCACGCTCTGAATAAAGCCAACTGTTGGCACCCAAGCAACTTGGTTTGAAGCTCCAATACAAAGGCTTCCTGAATCCAGTCAACAATCACTGGTGGTGTGAGTGAGGAACGGACAGCAGAAGACCACCCGCAGGAGCCGAGGAGCATGTCACCCTAACTTCCCCTACCCATCCCTAACCTCTCTGTAACCCTCTTACTGGTTATCCTAAATCCCCCTACCTATCCAAACCACGGACCCTAAGCCTCTTTCCCCGGCGGGTTGCGGTAGCCTGTGGATGATAAAGTCTGGTGCCAAGACCCAACGGGGAGGCAGGAGTACGTGCTCCCTCTGCACCAGTCAAGATCGCCTGTAGTCCTGAAAATCTTCCTATCCTGTGTCATTGTTGTGTAGATTGCTGTTTAAATTTAAATCCTTTGTGCAGTAATCAGTGATGTTAGGTTTCTTTTTCACTGCAAGACCAATCCCTTTGGTCCACGTGACCTTGGAATCCCAAGCGGCACCCAGTATTTTGTGAGCTACCTCTTTGTATTGAAACTGCCTACAGCTCTTAGACCATGGGTTGGCATTTTAGGTCAGTAAATCAAAGTAGTGCTTTCCTGAAGGTCAGGTGATCCTTTTTGGTGTGTATTTTCCTCGGATGCGAGTCCCAGAGTTTCGCTGAGATGTTTAAAATGGCTGAATATTTTGTTTTTGAAAGTGTTTGGATTTGAGACATGGGTCATTGCTAGATCTCAGGGGTTGTTTGGGCTCCAGATGGAGATGTTCTCTTGCAGGAATTCTGCTCCTTGGCCATGATTTGCTCTGTGGACAATGTAGAATGTTTGAAATAGACCCTTCTCTATTATGGTAGCCAGTGCAGGGATCTTTGCCCTGGTGTAATGTGTTCTCTCTTGCAGAGTCTGATGAGGAGTCGTGATGCTGCATTCTGTGTACATCACAGTTTTGGGTGACGTAGTCCAGCCTTCCAGGATAGCTGCTGTTGGTGTAGTCTATTCTTGACATGTTGAAAGTGATGATGGCAATCGTTGTGTGTGGGAAAGTGAGAAAGGGTACTGTCCACTGGATGGTGCGTAGATGGAAGCTGTTTTTCTGTGCTCCTGCCTTGACTTGGGGTTCCAGTGTTAAGTCGATGTCCATCAGAATTCCACCTGGTTTAATTACTTGGGATGCTTCCAGTCTTTTTCTCATTTCAGCTGTCCATGGTATATGTACTTGTATACAGAGGTGATTGGGTGTGATCATGATTTCTGTTTCGTCTGGGTTCAGTTTAAGGCTGTTGCAGCTCATTCATCCATTGATTTGGTAAGAGTTTGGTCTATGCCCTTGCTGGTGTAGATTGTGTAGATGATTTCAGTATCACATGCAAAGTTGTAGCTTTTGAGACCATTTCCTATTATGAGTTTTCTGATTGGGGTCTTGTAAATGTTGAAGAGTAGTAGTGAAATGGATGAGTCTTGTTGGACCCCACAGGTCGGTGTGCATGGTGTTTTCCGATCTTTCTGTCTGGACGGATTATTTCCACTGTAGTGATATGTTGCTTATTCCTATTTTTTGGATCCTTTTGATGAGGGTTCCATGTTCCACTGTGTTAAAGGCCACTTAAAGGGCAAATAGTAACAGGGTGGCAGTGATGTTGGAGTCTGAGTTCATTTTTAGGTCGTCCCAGATCAAGTGTAGTGGTGAATCAGTTTCTCTCGTAGGCCTGAAGCTGACAGGTTCCTGGTTGAATAGATTTTTGGTTTCCAAGTGTGTTAGGGAGAATTCTCTGTTTAGGCTGAATATCCTAACCTAGTGAGTCCCCCAGCAGCTTTGCTGGATTTTTTGGGGTTTAATTTCTTCTCCTGCCAAGAGTGGGACTCTTTTACCCTCACTCTTGGACATGATTTGAGTGTATTCCTGTGACTTGTAATGTGCTTATGGGCTTTGGGGTATTTTCCCCATAGGCTATCATTGGTTTTTGTGATGTGTGTTACACAGCACCCTCAGTGCAGTAACACAGGGGTGTCATAGTGACCCCCAAACATAGACTCCATACCCTGGGACTGACTACTGTCTCCCTGGGCATGTAAAGTCACCATTGACTTTACTAGTCTTAAATTGTGAACAGAACCAGTACAAAACATCATACTGTGGAAGTACTGATAGGGGCAATTATATTGCCCCTGGGTCTGTTTGTCGAGGGGGTACTGACCGTCCCCCCTTGCTGAGTTTCTGGCTGGTGGCAGTGGATACGATGGAAATATTCCACCGGAATATTTCCCAATGGGATTTCCCATTGATTTGAATGCACCACTTTTTGGTGCAATGTTAAAGATACCGCCGGTTTATTTATTTAATATTAATTCACCGGTTGGGATTTTTTGCCAGAACTCGCCACCAAAATGGCGTCTGGGTTCACTTCAGTAACCCTGAACCTGAGTCGAGCCTTTGTTCCACTTTTGGCGTGCTTCTGCACTGAAGCCCTCCAAAGTGGTGCCACTGTGTCTGGGTCTACAGGATTTGTGGGAGAGGGATTTAGGCACCCTGGACTGAGTTGCCTTGGCAACTCAAGTCGCACTCTTGTGTGATTGGCCCAGTGGCGAGCCCCCCGGCTCACCACTTAGCATGTTTGAGTGACAGCTAGGACTGGTGAATGGGGGTTTGCTGCATAAAAGCAGGGGTTTGGGGACTGGAACTTCAGAAGTCGCCACAGGACCTAAGAAGCCGAAGAGGGAGAAGCTGAGTCGACCTGCCACGACGACACCGCCGGTGTAGCCCTGCGGAACCGTCTCACCACTTCCCAACGACAGAGGAGATCTCCAGTCCGGAGAGTCTTCTTCCCTTGACTGGTGGGGACAACCAGTTTTTGCCTTCTTTTCGCCTCCCTGGAGCATCTCGTGGCCGCCTTGCCTGTGCCAAGCATCCCGGCAACCAGAATACCACTTTTTACCTCTACCGCGAAAGAGGGGTAACATCCTTTTAACCGGAAAACTCCACGGCTGTTTTCTTCCCTGGTAGTGCAACGACCTTCAGCCTTCCTCCACGACGAGATCTTCTCTTCCTCTGGACGACGCTGTGACTTGCACCCACTACCAGGAACAACTGCCACCGCTGGAGGATCCTTTCCATTTTGAAGGTACTGTGTTCCGCCCGGCTTCCCTTGCCACCGATTGTACGGGGTAGATTTAGCCCTCGGCTCTTGAACCTGGGTTAGCCTGGGACACCCTAACTAAACTTTTCTAAGCTTAACAGAACTTTTCTACTCACCTGTAAAGACTTTTGAGACTTTGTGACATTGTGTGATCTTGGACATATTTGGCCTGGCTCTCCCTAAAGTTGGCCTGGCACTGAAATTCCTTGCTCCTTAATAGACTGCCTTCTCTAAATACTTACTGTGGTTCTCTGAAAAGTGTTTTGCTGTATTGCTTTCTTAATTCTGCCTTTTCCCTCCCTTTTTAAACAACTTGTTGGAGTGCCATCTAATGTTAAGCGCTCACCTCTGTCTGGAAATAAGTGGTGTTAACTAAACTTGTCCAACAAATAACTAGGGATGTATATATAGTAATTAGGACTGTGTTTTGAATTTACTTACCTTTTTCTGTGCTAGTGTAATTTACAAGTGTGTCTTTTAAATAAATAATTATATACTTTTACACAAGCTCTGGTCAGTGTTTGCTTGTGCTACTGTGCTTCTGTACCTATTCTGTATGCTCTGTATACTGCCTAACTCTTCTTGAGGGAAGTCGGACTGCTCAGCCATAGCTACCAAGTGAATCTGTGTGGTACAGACTGCTACCAAGTGGGTTTACTGCCAAACACCTGTAGTCTTAAATCTTTTGCAGTGGTCCCAGAGGGAACTGCACAGGTCTCTGCCTAACACTGGTGTGCAGCGGTGGGATTTGTATTGAGTATACACTTTAGTGTACTTTTGAGATACCTTAGTGCAACTAACCACAAAGCTTAGCACTAAAGAAAAAGTTATTTTCTAACATGTCCAGTATGGAAGTTTATAGTCAAGAGTCCCTTGCTACAAAAACTGCTGATTGTTTAAGAGTTCTCTGTAAGCATAATAATCTCATGACTAAAGGCAAGAAAATGGAGCTAATAGAAAGGTTGTTAGAAAACCAAAGTCTGGATGATGGTTCAGAGGAACCTATCACTCCAGCAAATGTAGAGAACAGCAATGATATTGATATTGAACAAAGTATTGATGATCTTGGGTCAGAACCAGAAGAGGAAGATGAAACTGTTGTAAATGTTCCCTCTAGGCCTCTGTCTGCTCTACCAGCTGTACCTACTGGGCCTTTGCCAGGTCCCACATTTAGTCCTCAATACTATGAACTGGAGAAAATGAAACTGGAATTAGAGTACAAGAAACTTAATGCTCAAACTGACAAAGAACTAAGGCTAAGAGAAATGGAGCTCAAGTATGAGCTAGAAATGAAGGAAATTTCTGTTGAAAATGCTTCTCTCTCTGGCTCCTCTAGAAGTTCCAGTCCTAAAAGACCTCGGATGCCTAAAGAATTGATTGGTATGTATGAGCCTAGGTTGGATGTGTTGGATTGGTTGTCTATGTTTGAGTATAATCATGGGCTCCAGAACATCACAGGTAATGAGTTACTCACCTGGTTGTTCTCTAGGCTCCCCCCTGTTGCAACTGATGCGGTAATGGAGTTGGGGGAGGAGGATAGGAAAGAGTATGAATGTGTGAAACTAGCTTTAATAGCTAGGTTTGGGAAGACCCCTTCCCAGTATCTTAGGAGGTTTAGAAGCCTCAAAAAGCATGATGGTACCCCTTGGGCTACCTGGGTGTGTGAAGGGTTGAAAAACTTATAGGGATGGATTAAGGGTTACAAAGTGAACACTTATGAAGAATCTTGTAATGATGGAGTCAATTTATGATGCCTGCTCTCCTGAGCTCATACAGCACTTGGCTGATTCACGGGATTTAGATCCTAGAAAGCTAGCTAAGGCTGCTGACTTGTGGGTTGCCAACAGGGCCACTCACAAGGATTCTGGGGTAACTCAGAAGAAGGATGAGGGGAAGCAGCCTAAAAAGGACGCTAAAGAGAATTCTAATAATTCCAATTCCAAAGAGGGCCCCAAACAAAACCATAAGGGTAAGCCACAAGGGAAACCAAATCAGGGTAGTATACCTTCTGCTGCCAAACCAGAAGGAGGTCAGAACAAGCCTCCATTTCAAAGGACCTTTGGATCCCGTTATGTTTTGTAAGGCTACTGACCATGTGAAAGGAGATCGCAGATGTAAAGGTAAACCTTCAGGGATCCAACTTGTCTCCTTAGCCTTCGCTCCAGAGGAGGAAGTCCCTATGGCAAGTGGAAACTTTC
Source organism: Ambystoma mexicanum (assembly GCF_040938575.1). Classification (NCBI taxonomy): domain Eukaryota; kingdom Metazoa; phylum Chordata; class Amphibia; order Caudata; family Ambystomatidae; genus Ambystoma; species Ambystoma mexicanum. The sequence continues at coordinate 1,079,254,685 of NC_090941.1, read as the reverse complement.
TACTACTGGCTGATGAACCCACTGGAGTCTCAGCCAGTGTTTCTTTAGTCTCTCTGGGGTTGTGGGAACAACAGAATTTAGATGTCTATAATTCTATCCCAGATGATACTAAAGAGTATTAGAAGGACAGTGTCCAGGTGAATGGTCAGGAGACTCCTGCCATCCGGGACACTGGGGCCAGCATAACTGTGGTGGATGAATCATTTTTCAAGGCAGAGGATATTGCTAAGGCACCCAAATGCCTCACCAAGTTAGCTGGAGGGCCTGTGCAGATGTGTCCCCAGTTACCAGTTCTCATCCAGTGTAATGATATGGCTGTGAAGATACCTGTCAGTATACAATGTGAAGTACCAGGAAGGGTTCTGTTGGGTAATGACCTGAAAGCTCTTGGAGTTGTGTCACATACCCCCAGACCTCCTAGTAAAAGGTTACAGGAGCTCACCAAACCTGCAAGAGAGAAAACCCTGCGAGGTTTATCTCAGGAGATGATGACAGAAATAACTCCTCTCCCACTGGAGCAACTTACTGCAGTCACTACCAGATCAGGAGCAAAGGGGCAACCCAAGACTCCTAGGAAAAAACCTACAGCAAGCACTCCAGTGCTTCCAACAAGGGCTTCCCCCAGGTTGTCCAAAGTTACACCTGTAACTCCACCTCCAGCTGAGGCTGAGAGGGAGGTACCACCCTATATGGTTCTGAAGACGAGCTAGTAGGAGGCCCAGAACTTATTGGAGACCTGGACCCGGCTGACCATCCTGAGCTGCAGTCTTTACTGGCAGAAGGTGGACCCAGCAGGTCATCTTTTCGTAAGGGACAAAGAGAATGTCCAACTCTGGAGGGCCTTCGCCAACAGGCAGGTTCTCAGGCTGATGGGCAAGAGCCTGGGAAGTATAGGTTGCACTGGGAAGATGGCCTCTTCTACAGTGAACCAACTGCATCTGAACCTGGAGACTACCAACGCCTGGTAGTGCCCCAAGAGAACAGACAGCAGTTCTTGCAACTAGCCCACGAGATTCCTTTGGCTGGTCACTTGAGTTTCAAGAAGACCAAGGAAAGGCTCTCTCTCTACTTTTATTGGCCAAAGATGGGGGCTGAAGTAGACAAGTATTGCAGGAGCTGCCATACCTGCCAGACTCCTGGTAAGGTTGGTTCCAAGAATGTGGCACCTTTAGTGCCTCTCCCAGTTGTGGGAGTCCCATTTGAGAGGGTTGGTCCCCTTGATCCTCCAACCTCCTCAGGCAACAGGTTTATCCTTGTTGTAGTAGACCATGCTACTAGGTACCCTGAGGCAATTCCTATGAGGACTGTTACAGCTCCGACTGTAGCTAAGGCCCTCCTTGGTATTTTTACCAGGGTTGGGTTTCTTAAGGAAGAAATCTCTGACAGGGGGTCAAATTTTATGTCCCACTACATGAAGGCCATGTGGAAAACCTGCGGAGTTACTTACAAGTTCTCAACCGCATACCACCCCCAGACCAATGGATTGGTAGAAAGGTTTAACAGAACCATGAAGAGCATGATGGGTGCTTTAGAAGAACCCCTTAAAAAGAAGTGGGACCTTCTAATGCCATGCCTTCTCTTTGCTTATAGGGAGGTCCCTCAGGGGGGAGTAGGTTATTCTCCCTTTGAACTTCTCTATGGCCATCCAGTCAGAGGCCCCTTGGCCCTGATTAAGGAGGGGTTGGAGAGTGCTCCTTCCCCCAAGCCAGTCAGAGTGACTGACTATGTGATAGGTCTCCGGAGGAGAATGTGTAACGCTCACCTGATTCCCGTAGAGGCGCCGGTCTTGACTGGGCGTATACCGTATCTTCAAAGGTGATGTGTAACACACGGCTGGCTCTTTGGGCTGGACCTCTGTGCACTGTATGTCTGACTCGAAGGGTAAGATGTCTGCAGATAGAAAATATGGGATTAAGGAACTGGGTTATTGAATGTCTCTCTCTCTTCTTCCCTTTCTCTTCTCCTGTAGAACCCCAAAGGTTAACGCTCTCACCTTAGGTAAGTGAACGCCGTGCTCTCCATCTGCCTCGGGGCAGGGTGCTGTAACCAGTTTCTTCACTGGATAAGGGGAGCAGGCCTCTTGACTTCAGAGGACTGCTGTCCGTCGTTTACTGCACGAACGGTAAGTTTCGAGTAATTCTAATGTCTTTAAAGTCTTTAGTAATGATGTTTCTTGTTTTGCAGGGTTCCGGCGATGGCGGATGACGGGCTGAAGTGAGTTGAAGATGGAGCCCGTGTGATGAATAGAAGCGCCTGGAAGCACGTAAGTAAGCGCTTGTTGCCTGCTTCACAATGCGCTCTAACTGTCTTTTTATTTTGCAGGTACAAGTTCGGAGCGGCTGCAGGGTGCCGGAATACCCACTGGGTTAGATGTGGAAAGGAGTAATGGCACGTGAGTATTAAAGTTCCCCAATGTCTTTAAACGCACCTTGTTGTGTCTTTCAGATGCGGGATGCAGCGCCGAAGGCCTCCGGAGCGTGCAAAGAGTTGGTGAGCTTTTGTCTTTCAGATGCCGGAATGCAGTGTGAAGACCTCCGGAGCGCACGAAGAGTAGGTAAGCCCGTGTCTTTCAGATGCCGGAATGCAGCGCGAGGCGTTGGTGACAGCCGATGGACCAGGTAAGTGAAGAGCTGTCACTGAAGACCGTAATGCTAACCTGTTCTTTCTTGTCTTTATAGGTGTTGCTGAAGACTGGATTCAGGATGGTAAGCCTTTTTCCTTAGGCCCAGGATCAGATGCAGAAGACACGATGAGCGTTCTGCTGCAGAGGATGCAGAATAACGCAAAGCAAGATTCATCCATCGGGTGTGGTTTAAATAGCCTCCTGTAGTGCTTAGGTGTCTCCTTCCACAGCCACGCCTAGGTAAGAAAAGAGTTCCTGCTTTCCAGAAGAGTTCCAGTGTTCTGAATCTAGGGAGTGGCTCCTGCCCCACCCAACAGGAAAAGTAGTTCCAAACAGAAGAGGATCAGAGGCTCAACTGGCAGGCAAGTAAGCAGCATGGTCTGCTGCAGGTAAGTCCACCCAAGCATTATGAGCCCGGCGCTTCCAGCGCTGGGACTGGGCATATTTATGAGCCTGGTGCCACTGGCGCCAGGACTGGGTCCAAAAGGTCCCAATTGGGACTGGTTGGCACTCGGAACCTGGGTTATGGATCTGCTTCCAAGGGAGTTGGGAAAACCCTGACCTTTTGGAAGCAGAGATCATGACAGTACCCCCCCTCAAGGCCCCTCCCAAACCGGGCTTCTCCGGGGGTTTTGGCTTGTCAGGAAATGTTCGGTGAAATCTTTTGATTAGGCGAGGAGCGTGGACATATTCAGCAGGTTCCCAGGATCTCTCTTGGGGGCAGTAGCCTTTCCAGTCAATTAGGTAAAATAGTTTAGATTTGGAGATCTTGGAGTCCAGAATGCTTTTGACTTCAAACTCGAGTTCTCAATCAACTAGGATAGGTTTTGGAGATTTAGTTAGTCGGGTTTGAGGTTGCACGGGTTTTAATAGAGAGACGTGGAAGACCGGATGTATCTTCATGTGCGGGGGCAAGTCCAACTTGACCGCTACTGGGTTTACTATGGTAGTGATGGAATAGGGACCAAGGTATCTTGGGTTGAATGTGCGTGGCCCTTTTAGAGGTAGATATTTGGTGGATAACCAGACTTGATCCCCTACTTGATATTGAGGGGCTTCCTTCCAATGTTGATCTGCTCCTTTCTTGTATTGTTCTTTAGCCCTTTGAAGGTGAGAAACAGCTTCCTTAAAGGCTTGGGTGATTGTAGAATGCAGGTAGTCTACTGCTGGTGTTTCAAGATCTTGGAGGGGATCCAACTCCGAGGTTCGAGGGTGACTGCCGTACAAAAGAAAAAACGGGGTTTTCCCAGTTCCCGAATGGACAGAGTTATTGTAGGCATATTCGGCTATCCAAAGGATATCTTTCCAAGTTTTTTCAGTTTGTTGCAGCATGCAGCGTAAATACTGTTCCAGAGTTTGATTGGTCCTCTCGGTTTGTCCGTCGGTCTGAGGGTGGTGACTGGTCGATAGCCTCACATCAATTTGAGCCGACCGACAGCAACTTCGCCAAAAATGAGAAATAAATTGACTACCTCGATCCGAAATTAGAACCGAAGGAAAACCGTGCAGTCGGACGATGTTTTCGAGAAATTCTCGGGCCAGAGTTGCTGCTGTTGGCAAGCCTTTGAGCGGAATGAAATGCGCCATCTTGGAGAATAAGTCCACGATTACTAGAATCGTATTGTATCCGGAGCATGGAGGTAGATCGGTGATGAAGTCCATAGAAAGCGTATACCAAGGGCGAGGTGGGATGTCAATAGGGCGTAAGAGGCCTGCTGGTATTTCCTTTTGACTCTTGTTTTGGGCGCATACTCCACAGGACATTATAAAGTCTCTGATATCTTTTTTCCAAGACGGCCACCAGAAGTAGCGCTTGATCTTTTCTGAGGTCTTGGCCATACCGGGATGTCCTTCCATTAAAGAATCGTGATAACAAGAGATTACTTTTTTCTGTAAATATGTGCTGGGTAGGTATAATCGTTCTTGGAAATACAATAAGTTGTCCTTTACTGCAAAGTCCTTTCCCTGCAGATGCCAATTCTGTATGTCTGCTGGAGTTACAAGTTGCCTGGCTTTATCCTTAACTTCCTCTATGGATTCTGTGGCGATTACACCCAGAATTCTTTGTTCGGGAATGATTGGTACAGGTTTAGGGTTGATCAAGTGTTCTTCCACTCCCATCCGAGAAAGGGCATCAGCTTTACCGTTCTTTGTACCAGGTCAATAGGTAATTATGAAGTCAAACTCGGCAAAGAATAATGCCCAACGGAGTTGTCTAGAAGATTGGGCTTTTGCGGTTTTCAAATATTGCAGGTTTCGGTGATCCGTAATCACAGTAACGGTGTGTCGGGCGCCCAGCAGATAATGCCGCCAAGCCTTAAAGCAGACTTGATAGCCAGAAGTTCCTTGTCAGTAATTGTGTAATTGATTTCAGGAGGTGAGAATTTGCGGGACCAAAATGCCACGGGATGCAACTGATTGGTTACCGGGTCCTTTTGTGATAGAACCGCCCCCATGGCAAGGCTTGAAGCATCAGTTTCCATGATGTAGGGGAGTTTGGGGCGAGGGTGTTTTAAGATTGGTGCAGAGATAAATTTAGTCTTCAAATCCTGGAAAGCTTGTTCGCCTCGGTAGACCATTCAAAACGTTTGTTTTTCTTTAACAAGGCAGTGATGGGCTGGACTATTCGAGAGAATTCGGGGATAAACCTGCGGTAAAAGTTAGCGAAGCCTAACATGCTTTGCACACCTTTTACGGAGGATGGTGATGGCCATTTGAGAACTGCATCAACCTTCTTTGAATCCATACGCACTCCGCCAGGTGATAATATGAATCCCAAGAATTCAACTTCAGTCACGTTGAAAACACATTTTTCCAACTTAGTGAAAAGTTTGTGTTGACGCAATCTTTCGAGGACCATTTTCACGTGTTTCCGATGTTCAGATTCCGATGAAGAATAAACGAGGATGTCGTCAATGTAAACAACAACACACACATCTATGAGCTCTCTGAGGACATCGTTCATAAAATATTGAAAGGCGGCCGGGGCATTGCAAAGTCCGAAGGGCATGACCTGATATTGAAATAGCCCATACTTGGTGCGGAAGGCCGTCTTCCATTCATCGCCCTCTTTTACTCGTACCAAGTGGTAAGCTCCTCTAAGATCCAGCTTTGTATATATGCATGCTTTTCTGACTTGGTCCAGGAGTCCAGGGATCAAAGGTAAAGGATATCTATTCTTAACAGTGATCTGGTTCAGGGAGCGATAATCTATACAAGTTCTAAGGTCTCCTTCCTTTTTTGGAACGAAGAACAAAGCTGAAGAAGCAGGGGACTTGGAAGGACGAATAAACCCATTTGCCAGGTATTGATCCAGGTATTGTCGAAGGTGAAGGTTCTCAGGCTCGGTGAGGGCATAAATTCTACTACAAGGAGGAGTAGATCCAGGTATCAGGTCTATTTGGCAGTCATAAGACCTATGAGGAGGTAGAGAGTTAGCCTGATCCTTCCGGAAAACATCTTGGTATTCTAGGTATTCGGGAGGTAACTGGGGAGTCTCTGAAGAAATTGCTGCCAGTGCAACACCAGGTGGAGGGTGACAAGTAGAGACACATTCTGGAAACTGGACCGTTCTTGCTCGCCAATCGATCAGAGGATTGTGTTTCTCTAACCAAGGTATTCCTAGAATAATCTGAAACTGAGGGGCCTTGATCACATCAAACACGATCTTCTCATGGTGTCCATCTTGACTTACTAGCGTCACCTCTTGAGTGGTATGCGTTACTGGCCCGGAGGCTATCTCCGTACCATCCACCGTAGTAATGATGTCCTTTACAGCCTTGGGACAAAGAGTTAGATTCATCCTCAAAACCATTTCATGATCCACATAATTGCCGATGGCACCGCTGTCGACGTAAGCTTCAATTGCATGTAATCGATCCAGATTATCAGGGCTAATGAGGACCATAGGTATCACGAAATGTGAGGTCACGGAACTGGTTTTCACGCTCGGCAAGAGGACCTCTATTCTTGTCAGGCGAGGTCGTTTCCCTGCTCAGAGTTTGTAACTTTGGTAACTGCAGCTCCTACTACCTTCTTGGCAGGTTTCACCGGACAGTCTCGAAGAAAGTGCCCCGAGTTTCCGCAATAGAGGCATAATTGCAACTGTTTTCTCCTTTCCCGCTCCTTTTGTGTTAGAGGACCTTTCAGACCCCCTATTTGCATGGGTTCCCCAGAGTCTACTCCTTTGGAAGGAGTTGGCGGTTTGGAAAATACTCGAGCATCAAACTTGGAACGATCGGCCTTCCTGTTCTGCAGTCTGTGATCTATTTGAACGACTAAGTCTATATAGTCCGAACAATCTTGTGGGGGATTCACTACTTGGGCTAACACATCTTTGAGCTCTCCACGTAGACCTCTATAAAACAGCGTAATCCTTTTGTCCTCAGGCCATTGAGTTTCCACTATCAGTCTGTTGAAAGACGCAATATAAGCCAAAAGGTCTTGATTACCTTGTTGCAACGAAAGAAGCTCATTGTCCAAGGCTTGCCCCTGTGAATGTCTTGCGAACAGTTTTTCCATACTGAACTGAAAAGCTTGAAAATCATGGAGGACCGGATCATCTTGATTTACTAGAGGGATCGACCAGTCTGCCGCATTGCCACTAAGGTACGAAAGCACGAAAGCTACTTTAGCTTGATCAGTTGGAAAGGCTGCTGGCCGGCATAAGAAATGCAACCGGCACTGATTGATAAATACTGCAAACCTCTTTGGGTCACCAGAAAATCATTTGGGCGGAGCCAGAGGTACATTCCCAGGTAGGTTGATCTGCACTGGATTCATAGAGGATGTAGAAGGAAGATTTCCCCCAGATGCGGGTAACGGGGTCTGTCCGGGTTGTGACTGTAGCAATTGTCTAGCGAGATCATCTGTTCGCTCCTTGGAAATAATCAGTTCCCTCCTTAGAGCGTTCGTTTCCTGACGGGCTGCATGCACTTCTGCCCTTAGTTCCCCAAGTAACTGGGCTAGCTGGTCGGTATCCGAGGTTTCCATAGCGCCTGGACGGGAGTTTTGTGGTAGGCTTTGCGTTCTGTAACGCTCACCTGATTCCCGTAGAGGCGCCGGTCTTGACTGGGCGTATACCGTATCTTCAAAGGTGATGTGTAACACACGGCTGGCTCTTTGGGCTGGACCTCTGTGCACTGTATGTCTGACTCGAAGGGTAAGATGTCTGCAGATAGAAAATATGGGATTAAGGATCTGGGTTATTGAATGTCTCTCTCTCTTCTTCCCTTTCTCTTCTCCTGTAGAACCCCAAAGGTTAACGCTCTCACCTTAGGTAAGTGAACGCCGTGCTCTCCATCTGCCTCGGGGCAGGGTGCTGTAACCAGTTTCTTCACTGGATAAGGGGAGCAGGCCTCTTGACTTCAGAGGACTGCTGTCCGTCGTTTACTGCACGAACGGTAAGTTTCGAGTAATTCTAATGTCTTTAAAGTCTTTAGTAATGATGTTTCTTGTTTTGCAGGGTTCCGGCGATGGCGGATGACGGGCTGAAGTGAGTTGAAGATGGAGCCCGTGTGATGAATAGAAGCGCCTGGAAGCACGTAAGTAAGCGCTTGTTGCCTGCTTCACGATGCGCTCTAACTGTCTTTTTATTTTGCAGGTACAAGTTCGGAGCGGCTGCAGGGTGCCGGAATACCCACTGGGTTAGATGTGGAAAGGAGTAATGGCACGTGAGTATTAAAGTTCCCCAATGTCTTTAAACGCACCTTGTTTTGTCTTTCAGATGCGGGATGCAGCGCCGAAGGCCTCCGGAGCGTGCGAAGAGTTGGTAAGCTTTTGTCTTTCAGATGCCGGAATGCAGTGTGAAGACCTCCGGAGCGCACGAAGAGTAGGTAAGCCCTTGTCTTTCAGATGCCGGAATGCAGCGCGAGGCGTTGGTGACAGCCGATGGACCAGGTAAGTGAAGAGCTGTCACTGAAGACCGTAATGCTAACCTGTTCTTTCTTTTCTTTATAGGTGTTGCTGAAGACTGGATTCAGGATGGTAAGCCTTTTTCCTTAGGCCCAGGATCAGATGCAGAAGACACGATGAGCGTTCTGCTGCAGAGGATGCAGAATAACGCAAAGCAAGATTCATCCATCGGGTGTGGTTTAAATAGCCTCCTGTAGTGCTTAGGAGCCTCCTTCCACAGCCACGCCTAGGTAAGAAAAGAGTTCCTGCTTTCCAGAAGAGTTCCAGTGTTCTGAATCTAGGGAGTGGCTCCTGCCCCACCCAACAGGAAAAGTAGTTCCAAACAGAAGAGGATCAGAGGCTCAACTGGCAGGCAAGTAAGCAACATGGTCTGCTGCAGGTAAGTCCACCCAAGCATTATGAGCCCGGCGCTTCCAGCGCTGGGACTGGGCATATTTATGAGCCTGGTGCCACTGGCGCCAGGACTGGGTCCAAAAGGTCCCAATTGGGACTGGTTGGCACTCGGAACCTGGGTTATGGATCTGCTTCCAAGGGAGTTGGGAAAACCCTGACCTTTTGGAAGCAGAGATCATGACAGTATGTCACACATGATGGCAGAAGCAAGTGACAACTTGAAAGCTGGACAAGCTCTGGTCAAGCATTGGCATGATCAGAAGGCTAACATGGTTGAGTTCACTCAATACCAGCTAGTTCTTGTAATGCTTCCAACAAGGCAGAGGGCCTTGCAAGACAAATGGATGGGACCCTTCAAGGTTGTGGGAAAACTTGGAGAGGTCAACTATCTGGTGGATCTGGGCAGACCCAGGGAAGCTCCTAGAGTCTTCCACACCAACCGCCTCAAAGCCTATGTCTCTAGACCAGAAGTAGGAGCCTTGCTTCTAGCTTCATCAGAAGAGGAGGAGGAGAGTGAAGCTCCACCTGACCTCCTGAGAGGCTTACCTTTGGACGAAAAGGTTAAAGGAGTTAATCTCTCTTCAGATCTGACACCTGAGCAACAGGAGGAGTGCAAATCTATGTTGAATCAGTTTGCCCCTCTGTTCTCACTTTCACCAGGCTTGACCCCTTGGGGACAGCATGACATACTCACTGGTGACTGTCGGCCAGTCAAAAGCAGAGGATACAGAATGTCAGAGAATGTCAGAACCCACATCAAAGGTGAGGTCAAGAAAATGCTTGATCTCGGGGTAATAGAGCCCTCTACTAGTCCATGGTCTAGCCCAGTTGTGTTAGTACCAAATGCAGGATCCAAAGAATTGAGATTCTGCGTGGACTATAGAGCTCTTAATGCAGTCACCAAGACTGATGCCCACCCTTTGCCAAGGACAGATGAGTTGGTGGATAAACTTGGTGCAGCCAAGTACCTCAGCAACCTGGACCTTACGTCAGGCTATTGGCAAATGGCCCTGACAGACCATGCCAAGGAGAAAACTGCATTTTCTACCCCAGTTGGCTTATACCAATTCAAGGTTATGCCTTTTGGACTCAAAAATGCACCTGCTACATTCCAAAGGATGGTGAACCAAGTTCTAGCTTGGATGGAGGACTTCTGCATGGCATACTTGGATGACATTGCAGTCTTCAGCCAATCCTGGCAGGAACATGTGAACCACTTAGGACATGTTTTGCAGGCTCTTGAGCAGGCCAATCTGACCATAAAGGCAAGTAAATGCCAAATTGGACAGAGTAAAGTGGTCTACCTTGGGCATGAGGTAGGAGGTGGAGAAATAAGGCCTTTACTCAGCAAGATTGAAGCTGTGCAAAATTGGACAACACCTACTACTCAAACCGAGGTGACAGCCTTCCTAGGCCTCACTGGGTATTACAGGAATTTCATTGAGAACTATGGGACCATAGCTTCTCCACTGAATGTAATCTCCTCTCCAAAATTCCCTAAGAAGGTCAAATGGAATGAGGAATGCAATCAGGCCTTTGAAAACCTGAAGAAAGCTCTTTGCCAAGCTCCAGTACTCAGAGCTCCTGGCTACCACCAAACTTTCATTGTACAAACTGATGCTTCCAATGTAGGTATAGTTGTAGTTCTTATCCAACTGGATGAGAAGGGTAGGGAGCACCCCATTTGCTTCATCAGTAGAAAACTGAAGGATCCTGAGACAAGGTGGGCAACAATTGAAAGAGAATGCTTTGCTATTGTGTGGGCACTGAAGAAGTTTAGGCCATACTTGTATGGTTCTACTTTTGTCATTCAGACTGACCACCAACCCTTGAGATGGCTAAAGCAAATGAAAGGGGAAAATCCAAAACTATTGAGATGGTCAATCTCCCTCCAAGGGTTTGATTTCACCATTGAGCACAGGTCAGGGTGTCACCACCAAAATGCTGATGGACTCTCTAGGATGTATGTCATCGACTAGAGGTATGATGTTCATCCAGGAGTGGATTAAATCCTCCTGTCCCTTAGTCTGGGGGGGCGAGTGTTAGGGAGAATTCTCTGTTTAGGCTGAATTTCCTAACCTAGTGAGTCCCCCAGCAGCTTTGCTGGATTTTTTGGGGTTTAATTTCTTCTCCTGCCAAGAGTGGGACTCTTTTACCCTCACTCTTGGACATGATTTGAGTGTATTCCTGTGACTTGTAATGTGCTTATGGGCTTTGGGGTATTTTCCCCATAGGCTATCATTGGTTTTTGTATGTGTGTTACACAGCACCCTCAGTGCAGTAACACAGGGGTGTCATAGTGACCCCCAAACATAGACTCCATACCCTGGGACTGACTACTGTCTCCCTGGGCATGTAAAGTCACCATTGACTTTACTAGTCTTAAATTGTGAACAGAACCAGTACAAACCATCATACTGTGGAAGTACTGATAGGGGCAATTAGATTGCCCCTGGGTCTGTTTGTCGAGGGGGTACTGACCGTCCCCCCTTGCTGAGTTTCTGGCTGGTGGCAGTGTATACCACGGAAATATTCCACCGGAATATTTCCCAATGGGATTTCCCATTGATTTGAATGCACCACTTTTTGGTGCAATGTTAAAGATACCGCCGGTTTATTTATTTAATATTAATTCACCGGTTGGGATTTTTTGCCAGAACTTGCTGCCAAAATGGCTTCTGGGTTCACTTCAGTAACCCTGAACCCGAGTCGAGCCTTTGTTCCACTTTCGGCGGGCTTCTGCACAGAAGCCCTCCAAAGTGGTGCCACTGTGTCTGGGTCTACAGGATGTGCGGGAGGGGGATTTAGGCACCCTGGACTGAGTTGACCTTGGCAACTCAAGTCGCACTCTTGTGTGATTGGCCCAGTGGTGAGCCCCCCGGCTCACCATTTAGCATGTTTGAGTGACAGCTAGGACTGGTGAATGGGGGTTTGCTGCATAAAAGCAGGGCTTTGGGGACTGGAACTTCAGAAGTCGCCACAGGACCTAAGAAGCCGAAGAGGGAGAAGCTGAGCCGACCTGCCACGACGACACCACCGGTGGAGCCCTGCGGAACCGTCTCACCACTTCCCAACGACAGAGGATATCTCCAGTCCGGAGAGTCTTCTTCGCTTGACTGGTGGGGACAACCAGTTTTTGCCTTCTTTTTGCCTCCCTGGAGCATCTCGTGGCCGCCTTGCCTGTGCCAAGCACCCCGGCAACCGGAATACCACTTTTTACCTCTACCGCGAAAGAGGGGTAACATCCTTTTAACCGGAAAACTCCACGGCTGGTTTCTTCCCTGGTAGTGCAACGACCTTCAGCCTTCCTCCACGTCGAGATCTTCTCTTCCTCTGGACGATGTTGCGACTTGCACCCACTACCAGGAACAACTGCCACCGCTGGAGGATCCTTTCCATTTTCAAGGTACTGTGCTCCGCCCGGCTTCCCTTGCCACCGATTGTACGGGGTAGATTTAGCCCTCGGCTCTCGAACCTGGGTTAGCCTGGGACACCCTAACTAAACTTTTCTAAGCTTAACAGAAATTTTCTACTCACCTGTAAAGACTTTTGAGACTTTGTGACATTATGTGATCTTGGGCATATTTGGCCTGGCTCTCCCTAAAGTTGGCCTGGCACTGAAATTCCTTGCTCCTTAATAGACTGCCTTCTCTAAATACTTACTGTGGTTCTCTGAAAAGTGTTTTGCTGTATTGCTTTCTTAATTCTGCCTTTTCCCTCCCTTTTTAAACAACTTGTTGGAGTGCCATCTAATGTTAAGCGCTCACCTCTGTCTGGAAATAAGTGGTGTTAACTAAGACTTGTCCAACAAATAACTAGGGATGTATATATAGTAATTAGGACTGTGTTTTGAATTTACTTACCTTTTTCTGTGCTAGTGTAATTTACAAGTGTGTCTTTTAAATAAATAATTATATACTTTTACACAAGCTCTGGGCAGTGTTTGTTTGTGCTACTGTGCCTCTGTACCTATTCTGTATTCTCTGTATACTGCCTAACTCTTCTTGAGGGAAGTCTGACTGCTCAGCCACAGCTACCAAGTGAATCTGTGTGGTACAGACTGCTACCAAGTGGGTTTACTGCCAAACACCTGTAGTCTTAAATCTTTTGCAGTGGTCCCAGAGGGAACTGCACAGGTTTCTGCCTAACAATGTGTGCAGGATATTTCGATATACATAGGTTTCTAGGGGTTTTGAATTTACTTACCTTGGCTGAGTAAGGGATGTTTGATACAGGATAGTAGTTGGTGGGGTTGTGTTTCATGAAGGCTCTTCGAGAAGTGGTTTAATAAAGGCAGCTTTGAAACTCCTATGTACGGTCCTCCTTGTTTCCGAGTGGTTCATGAGGTTGCAGAAGTATTTGCAGGTGTCTGTTTACTGAGGATGTTTTAGTAGATGTCAGGTGGGTAAGGGTCTGTTGTTGCGCGGTCTGTGTTGCTTTCCTTCAATAAAGCGATGGCTGCAGACTCTCAAAGTGGAAAAACCACAGAACAGGTTATCATGCCATGTTCTTTCTAGAGAGGGGCACCTGCAACCTTTTATGAAAGAACTGTCCTTCTCTTGAAGGTGCTGTGAAGAAATAGAATCTCCTTCACCCGTCCCCGACTCCTGCATCAAAGACAGTACGTGGTGTAATAACATCCAAAACGCACTGCTTAACAAAATTGCTACCCTGCAATCCAAAATTAAGGCCAAACAAAATACCCTTCTCACTCCTCCCCTAAGTCTATGCCTCCGAAAATTACTACCCCATTTTCCCATATCCCATTCAGCTTTACACCACTCACCATCAGTGAGGTTGAAAAAATCATCAGTACCCTAAAACCTTCAAATTGTCAAGGTGACACTTGCCCGGCACTGATCATTAAGGAATCGGCCCATGACCGTGCGCCTTTCATAACCTCCTTCATCAATTCCTCATTTCAATCGGGAGTGGTCCCTAACAATTTGAAGGATGCCTGGGTCATCCCCCTACTAAAAAACCTAACCTAGATCCAGAGACTCCGTCCAACTGCAGTCCCATCACTACTGTCCCATTTCTCCTAAAAATACATGACAGGGCAGCCTACTTACAGATACAGAATTATCTGGAAACAAACAGTCTGCTGGGTACAAGACAATCCGGCTTCAGACCCAAACACGGGACTGAAACAGCCCTTTTGGTCCTCAAAACACAAAAAGGGGATCTAAAAGACATTGGCAAACAGGCACTACTACTCCTACTGGACTTATCTGCTGCCTTGGATTTGGTTAACCACCAGATCCTCTGTCAACATTTGAACTCTGCAGCACATTTTTCTTACAACTCCACCAACTGGATCAGATCATTCCTAGACAACAGACACATGAGAGTATTCTCCCCCACCTCCTCAGCCGACCCAGCGCCTGTCCCCTGTGGGGTTCCGCAAGGGTCGTGCATTTCACCTACCCTCTATAATGTGTTTACTAAACCTCTGTTTGATGTGCTTGACTATCTGGGTGTCACCTACACTAATTACGCGGATGACACCCAGATACTCATTCCCATCACGGGCGACTACTCTGTTGACTCTAAATCACTAAACGACATCTACCTTGTCATCCAAGCCTGGATGGCACAACATGAGCTCTGTCTTAATGATGACAAGACAGAGTCCCTCATTCTAGGCACACAACAAAGACTCAACAAGTTGAACCCCCTGTTCAGCTCATTCAATATCGATGGCAACCCTACTAAAGTATCCAAAGACACAAAAACCCAGGGAATTTACCTAGATTCCTCACTTTCTTTGCACAGACAAGCCAATGCAGTTGCTTCTGCATCAGCCTACTCATGTAAGTTCATCACAGCCTGTCACCCATTCCTCTCTACGCAGAATTGCATCACCCTCACTAGGACTCTGGTTATGTCCAAACTGGACTATTGTATTGTACTGTATCAAGGCACTAACCCATGCAACCTCAATACACTGAAAATCACTCAAAATAACGCTATTAGAGCAGCCCTCAACATCCCCAGATCACCACATATCTCGGTTACCAGGAAGAACCTGCACTGGCTCTCAGTCGCCCAAAGGATCTCTAAAATCACTTGCCCTCACCTACAAATGCCTTCATAACCTAGCCCCTATCTACCTAGATTTGCGGTTCACGCAATATACCCCCCCTCGAACACTCAGGTCTGCCCATAACCAGAGTCTATCCATCCCCAGATTCAAGCTCCAAACAGCCGGAGCAACTAGTTTCCCATTCTTGGCAGCCAAACTGTGGAATTCTGTGCCTCTCAATATTAGAAATCTATCATCACTCAACCTATTTAAACTCAAAGCTAAACATTGGCTAGCCGCCTCAGATGACCGCATGTCCTACTGAATAGCTGATACCCCAATTTGACATGTATGCTTGACTTATCTGCTTTGTTTCTTGACTCTTTTGCCCTGTACTATGTTTTTTACCTGTACTTTTTGTACTATGTTTTGGGATTCCCATGATCTGCTCCATGTCCTTGTAATGTTGTAACCACTGTTGAATATATGCGCCCGGTAGCCTCTTGGCCTGGTTATGCGCTACATAAATAAATAAAATACAAATACTACATCGATATTGTGGTTGCCTCTGGTTGTTGGTAAAATTACTGTGTGTGCAATTGGGCATATGTTGATGATCTTTAGGAAGTTTGTAACTTTGTTTTTAAAGTGGTTTGCCAGGTCTTTACTCCATGCTTCTGCCAGTTTCCAGGTTGTTTTGTCAGGGCTCTGAGGTGGGGTAAAAACAATCTGTCAGCCATTTTCTTTTGGGATGGGGTAAGTGTCTCTTCATTGCTACAGCATATAATGCTTCTGTGATCCATTTTTGGAGTGCCTCTTTTCTTTCTTCTGTTGGAAGTGTATCCGGGAGAGAAATTGGTGTTTTTGGGGATTCCACACTGATGTTGAGTTCCATGGTTTTGAGGAATTTCCAGTTTCTTTTCCAATTGGAGTTAGATTTATGTTGTTGGCATGCCCTCATATTGGAGGGTTGATCAGGAGAGGTAAAATGAGGTGCTTCATCCAGAGAATGTGTACAGGGGCGCAGTCATAGCTAGGTACTATTTGAAGATGATTGCATCAATAGTGTGTCCAACTGTGTGGTTTTCTCCCTTCACCATTTGTTGTAGGTGCATGGATGAGATCTATGAAGTCAGTGATTTGGAAAAGTTTGTGTTCGACCTCTTCAAATCAGATGTTGAAGTCTCCTAGTATTATCATGAGGTTGTGTTCTATAGAGATGCTGGTTATGGCGTCTAAAATGTTTCTGTGCAGGTCAGGTTGTTCTTGCATGGTATGTAGATGAGTTGGCAGGAAATATTGGATGCATGCACCAGAGTTAGGTGGCGGAAGAATGATTCACAGTGTGGGAGATTTAATGATGTTGCTGTGTGATTTATAGGTGACCTTTGAATGCAACCACTCAGCCACCTCCTCTTTCACCTTCTTGGTTCAGCAGGGATTTGTGTGCAACTAAGTTGAAGTCTTCCATTCACCAGGTTTCTGTAAGTAAAAGGATGTCCATTCTACCTTTGCTGAAGTGCTCATATATCTTTCTAGTATGCTTTGACATTGATCTGGCATTGACCAGGTTGCAGTGAATCTTTTTCTTTTCCAGTGTTTGTTTGTCCTTTGGGCGTTTTGTCGATAAGGTGATCTGACATTGGTTCATGCTGTCTTTTGATCCTGTGGTTGGCTTTGCTTTTTGGATTGCAGCATGAGCCTTCTATGTTTCTGGTTCTTCACTGAAGAGTTTGAGTAGGTTGCCTGTTGGTTCGATGTCATTTTTGGCGGTGGTTGTTGGTTTGTAATGTGGAGTGTGGTTGTATTGTCAGTTTCTGGTTACAAACAGTGCATTAGGCTGGGGTGTTTCATTTCTAGTACTTTGATCCTTATTTAGTCGATTTATGGTTTTTGCTTCTTAACTCCCAGCATGGTTGAGATTTCTTTGGATTATTGGTTGAGATGGTTTGTAGTTCTATAGGTATCACAAGATATATGGAGTGATTGTTGTCAATATGTTGCAAAATGGCTCTGTGCTAGGATTTGCAGTGTGTTTATTTCTCAGAAAGTAGTTGGTTGTGTTGTTTGGTTTTCTTCACTAGACTTGCAAACTGATCGGCAGTTCTTGTTTACATCCTTTCTGTATCAAAGTGAAGTGGGAGAATGGAAAACCAGACTCCCGTCCTTCACCTCTCGCGCTTGGCCTAGAGGGTCGCGGCCCAGACACCCGCCACGAGAAGAGTTTGCCCATTTACCAGATGACCAAATACCCTGGTACAGAAACATACGGATGTGTCCATCTGCCTGCCCAACAGCCCGCACTGGCCATGCCGACACCTGCGGCACGGACCAACTAGACTGAAATCTACACATCGTTAGAGATGCCATGACGACCTAGATAACGGGAAGCACCGCTGAACTATTATACACGCTGAACATTTCCACACCAATCTACACGAAGAACATACTCAGTGCTCTGACGTAGGCGACAGGCTTATTCACGGACGTGCATCTTTATTATTTTTACATAGGCTTTCAGAATGCAGAAACGCAAGACGCACCATGAGCTCATTTATAACGCTTGCTCACGCTTCTCTTGAAACCCGTTACCATCATGAGAGATATAATGGAAACACGATACTGGCCATGAAACTGTATGCCACTATAACCTAAAGCATCCATGCACTAAATGGATTACTCGTGCACCAGGCCCAAGTAGGCCTCAAGCAAGAGTTCCCGTGGACATTAACAAAGCAAAAGTCAGGTTGCTGAGCCTGCAGAAAGAACCCAGTGGAGCAACCAGCCAAGGTCGTAATGTTGCAAACCCACAGTCAAGAAACAAATCTTCAAAGGCACGATGTTGCAACCTCGCACTCCACGTACCAATGTTAAAATCATATCTGCAAATTAAACCAGACATACAGTGGAAAAACAATATTAATTGTGCAGAATTATGCCTCAAACACGGTCCCTCCCCACGTGACCAAGCCGAACCTGACGAGATGCCAAAACCCAGGAGAGAAAAGGCGTCTGGGTACCTCGCTACGAGACGCAGGCCGACACACTTGAAAGGCTCAATGGACACCTGCTACAGTGGGAACGGTCAGTCTCCCACCTATGAATAAATCCTCACATTGCCTGCACGTACCCATACTGAAACACTGTTGCAACCACAGGTGCACCGTGTGCTGGGAACAACGGTGGTCCCAGGCTGGGGAGCTCACGGATGCACCAATCAGAACATGAGGTTCTTATCTCAGACGTCAGTAACGTTAGCCAATCCTCAGGGGTCTTCATGTAACAATTCTTATGTATCTAATTGTAGGGACAACCCAGATATACCACCTGACTACACCTTAACCACTAATATCATTCTCTATAGGCGTACTATACTAACCCCACCACTCGAGCAACCAATCAAGAGTGGCGATAGGTTCTTTTGGTAACTTTTTGGAATGACGCAAGTAGCGCGTCATAATGTAGTAAAAAGGGCCTGCGAGCCCCACTATTGTGTGTGTGTCAGGACGAACGCGTGCGCTCCTTGACCCATCCCTGCCGTTTGCATAATAAACGACAGAAGTTGCCTTGCTCCTTGTGTGTGCCTCATACTCTGTCTCGATCCGAGATATACACGGGAGGAGTTGGGGCCTCCCTGCCCGGAGGTCTGCGGACGGCCCGGCCGACCCCGGCAGAATCCCCCCCGACAAGTTGGAGGCACTGCTGAGATCTGTTTAAGATCGACTTTTATTTTTTATTTTTCCAGGCACTCCCGTTGCGGGGAGGCCCGGCGGCGCGGCCCCCTCTGCCGTTGCCCCCTTCTGAGGACTACAGGACCATCGCGGAGCTGCGAGAGGACCGGACAGCGCAATCCGGATATTGGCCCTCGGGAGCCGGTTGAGAAGTATCCCGCCCGCGGTCGGCGAGTGTCCAGACGTGGTCCAGACGAGGGGAGGTGGCGAGCCGCTTGGAGGGGTGCACGCAGTCGAGCGGCCCTGCATCGAGGGAACTTGGTGAGCATGACACGCACAACAAGCAATGCGAAATTGTGAGGGAGGGGGCGGAAGTAAATAAGGGAGGAGGGAGGTATTGTAAAAAGGTGGGGTGAAGGTTTAATTGAGTGATGATAATGGAATGAATGGTAGTGAATTGAGTGCGAGAGAAGGCGGCTAACGTTACGCGAAAGAGGGGGGCAGGGCACGAGAACAACACGTGCAGACGCTCGCAACAAAAAGCTAACGTTACGCGAAAGAGGGGGGCGGGGCACGAAAACATCACGTGCAGCCGCTCGAAAGACACTGATTGGCCTAAATCGCGACTACGTGTGAGGGTGGGTGTGTGTGGTTTCCTACGATTTGACATTTATCATTCAATGAGTAGATGAGGTTCCCTATTGTTCGAGCAAGAAACTCGATAGGTAGATGAGGTTCCCTATTGTTCGAGCAAGAAACTCGATAGGTAGATGACGTTTCCCTGTGGGGGTGGCTAGTTACGTAGTTGCCCAAAACGGAAGATAATTGGCTGGTTAAGCCCTCCTGTTGAGGGGCGTATCACACGCGAGGCGACGCAGCGTGCGCAGTCCGGTTATAGTATTGATGAGATTACCTTGTTCCAGGAGAGACAGGAAGACAGCTGTAGGGTTAGCGGGGTAGATTGCAAGTGTATTTTGAATTTAAAGAACATAACACGAATATACCAGTAGTTCGAAGAAATAGGTGACGTCACCAGTAGGGATTTAGTAAGATATCGTGAACACAAGAAGCTTTGGGTTTGACATTGGTGGGGAAGAGAAACATGATAAAGGAGCGGACACGGAGATAAACGATAAACGAGTGGATCAAAGAGGAGAAGGGGAAGGGGGCGTGGCTGCGCACGGAGAACGCCGGCCACGGCAAGTGTAAAGGTGGGAGGAGAACGGGGAAAAAGGACGACTGTGTAAGATCGTCGTAAGGGGTACGCAGCTGCAGGGGGCTGCGTGCGCTTCGGCCGCAGGGGGCCGTAGGGGAAGGAATATAATATAACATCATAAATATATTTGTTTTATAATTTTTTTTTTTTTTTTTTGTGATTATTATCATTGCATAAATTGTCAAAGGATTGTCGTAAGTCCCCACACTTGCGGGGCAAGGTAAGCAATAAAAGGTTGTATGTTGCAAACTGGTAGCAAGGGGAAGGGTAAGAAAGGGTGCGCTAGTATGTCATACGGGAGAGGGTTGGGAGGGTGGGGGAATACCCTCACTACCCCACTACAACATATATGCACCACACTGCCACCACATAGGGAGAAGTTAATTAAGTACAGCATAGAGTGGACCCAGGGGACGGACAACAAAATGTTGACACCATGGCCGCCTAATGGTAGCTTTGACCCATATGCCCAACATTCACTATTAAACCATCTGCACAATACATACAAGGGGAAGAAGTTGGCAAACCATGTGGAGGTGTTTAACTTATGGAGGATGTTCCAGGGGTCTAGACCAGGACCAAATGGAATGTTCACTATGGGGGAAACACCGGAAGAAAAGGAGATTAAGAAAGAAGGAACGGATGGGGAAAAGGAGAGTGAAGGAACAAAGAATATGGGGAATGAAAAACTGGGTGGAGGAAAGGTTGATAAATTAGCTGACATAAAACAGGAACCGAGCAATGAGATACCCTTAACACCGGGAGTGAAAACAGAGGGGGGAGGGTTGTACCCTTTAAGAGAATTAGGAGAAATAAAAGGACAGTTAAGGGCGGCTGAAGGATACTCAAACCCGGCATACAGCCCTCCACCATATGTGGCTCATGGAAAGATACCAATGGGGGACGGGAGGAGAGAAGAGCAGACTGTAGAGATAGGAAACGATGAGTGGGTAGCTGCACAGATATTGTTGAAATTACGAGGATCACTAACTGGAGAGGAAAGGGAGGCGGTAAAGAGAACAAACGAGGATAGTGAAAGAGAGAGTGAAATGAGGGGAGAGGAGCTGCTACGGCAGAAGGAAGAGATTTTGGAGGAAAGATTAGCTAAACTAAGGGATGAGCAGAATGAACTGATAAAACAACTTGAGGGGGAGGAAAGAGAGAGAGTGAGGAAAAGGAAAGAAGATAAGGACGAATTGGAAAAATTAAGGGAGCAAAGTGAGGAGAGAAAGAGGGAAGCTGTAAGGGTAAAAGCAGCAGCAGAAAGGGTATCAAGAGTAGTGATGAGGGAGAAGAAGAAGGAAGAAGAAGAAAATGAAAAGGAAATGGAAATATGGAGGAGGAGGATAATATCAGAGACAGCTAAAAAATATGAAGAGGGGAAGGTAATAGAGAGTATAGTAGAAAGAGAAAGGGTGAAATGGGAAAGGAGGAGAGAGGATGAAAGGATATTGGAAGAGATGAGCAACGAAGTAATGGAGGAATTAAAAAGGAAAAGAGAGGAAAATAGTAGGGAGATGGAGGAGAGGAGTGAAGGGGAGAGAGAGGAGAGTAAGAGGGAGAGTGAAAGATGGGGAGAAGTATATAAAAATAGAGAGGTAGCAACAACGTCAGCACTAAGGGGAACAGGTGGTAACAACGGAAAGGAAGAGGGAGACCTAATAGACTTAAAAACTGTAACAATAAAAGGAAAAAAGGCAGAGTGGGGGGCGCAATTTATGAATGATTTTTGTAGTGAGGATGGAAGGAAGAGTGAAAGGGAAAGCTTAGATAAGCTATACCTCACTAGAACAAACATAGATTCGCCATGGGTGAGTAGAAGATGGGAGGAGCTGGAGAGAAGTAAGGAGGAAGTGAAAAGAATGGGAGAAACACAAACTAACGAACACACGCCACCGACGCTCACCAACCAACACACGCCACCCACATCACCATCACGCTCTCTAACGCCACACCCCACATGTTCAACAACTGCACGCTCTCTGCACAGAATAAAGCTCGCACCCTTCATGGACGAAGTTACACCTTATGCATGTCGGCTTAGGGACCTCCCTAGTCGCAGGCAAGACAGGCAAACAGACGTGACAATATTGAACACAGGAAAGGATGAAAAAAGGGGAAAGGAAGAAGAGGGAGGTAGGAGAAGAGGTAGTAAGGAAGGATTTGAAGTAGTAAAAGGAATGGGGGAAGAGGAGGGGTGTGAAGAGTTAACATCATGGAGCATAAAGGATGACACAAGACAGAATGTAATGCCACTGCTGGAGAGAGGAGGGGTTAGACCACAATATGTACCTTGGAAACATACGGATAAGGAAAACATAAAATGTAGGCTCCCATCATTAAGTGGAGGTGCGGGTAAATGGATATATGAAATGGAAAAACACACCGCAGGACAGAAACTAGCAGTGGGAGATGTTAAGGGCCTGTTAATATCAATATTAGGGGATAGAGCGGATGACATTTGGAAAAGAGCGGGATTCCATGGGGTAACAATAACAAACACATCGCATGATGGGGCACCATTTGCAAACTGCAGACATGCGCTATGGCAGGCACTAAGAGTGCAGTACCCAGACACATCAGACATAGGAGCCATTACTTCCCGTAAGATGGGTGAGAACGAGGATCCTGTTGATTATATCCAGGATATTCAAGAGAAGTGGCGCATGGAAACTAGAGAACAATGGGACAAAACACCAGCCATATTTTATCATATACTAGTACAAGGGCTCCCAGAAGGAGTTCAGAGACAATTAAAGAAAGTAGTGGGGATGGAAGCAAAACCATGGCCGGAAATACAACTGACTATAGTACATCACTGTAGAACATGGCAAGGAAAAATGAAACAAAAGGAAGAGGACAGGAAAACAGAAGAGGCCAAATTAGTACAGAAAAAACTTACTAAATATACCATGGAAGGGGCACTAATAACTGCGCCAACACCAATGGCCCAAAGCCCAACGCAAGTAGTGGCTGCACAAAATCCAGCTCAAATAGCGCCTCCACAAGAGGTAATAGAGCAAGTGCTGCCTCTGCAATCACACGCACAGAACATGGGAGGAGGGTACCCAATGCAAGGAGCTGGGTATTATAATTATAATAGAGGGAGAGGAGGGTTTATGAGGGGAAGAGGATACGGATATAATACCCAACAACAGGCTGGGGGACTCAGAAATAACTACCAGACAGGGCAACCAGTATACCAGGACAACACAGGGAACTTCCCATGGCAAAACAGGGAACCACCCGTGTGTTGGAGCTGCGGACTATTAGGACACATGTCACGTACATGCAGGGTCAGGCCAGGAACACCAGCATGGAACGAACAAGCACAACATAGGACATCACAAGAACAGCAGGGCATACAACCACAGCAGATGTCACCACAAGGGAGTGACCAACACTATTCCCTACCACAACAACAAATAAAACAATACCTGCCACAAGTAACTGGTGCAGCGTTAATACAACCACCACCACAACCTGAACGAACGCAATTGGGTGGGGTGACGGTGTTGGGGCACAACCCTTACACAGGGAATGGCCAGTCATTGTACCCCCAATAGGACAGCCCACAGACGGCCTTGGTGTGTCCCATCCTGTCAGTAACACCTAATAGTGCGGAGGAGCCACGCATAGAGGTAACGATAGGTGACAAAAAATTATCATTCCTTGTTGACACCGGGGCAACCCGGTCTTGCATAAGGGAAGGTAAGTTTAAGATGTCAGGCGAAGCCATGAACACACAAGGGTTTTCTGGGGCTAAAGGGTTGGTTCCATTTACTGATAACGTCCCGCTATCTATTGGAGATTACGATCTGTCAGTACCACTTTTGTATTATAGTGCCTCACCAGTAAACATACTGGGGAGGGACATAATGAACAGATTAAATATGACGATCTCCTTTACAGAGGATGGCATAATTTGCTCTACTCCAGGGATTAACATGCTTGCAGCACGACAGATTTTGCAAGCATACTGTGGACAGATAGCGATCAGGGCGGAGCCGGTAGACGGCGAGCTATTCCAGTACGGAACAGACATGGCATTTGCATGGATGCCAGGGATAGGAGGGAAAATATGGAGGAGACCAGCAGCCTATCTATTCCGACCAGAAACACCAGCTAATGAACTGGAAGGGAAGGTCATTGCAGTGGACATTGAGAGCATTATTGCAACAGCTGATTATGTTGCTGTGCACGCCCAAGATAAAGAAGGGAGAGCATGGAGGGCGGTGATAGCACTAGCAGAAGGATGTAGGCTGACCCAGGTGTCAGATGAAGAGTTGTTTTCAGAAGAAAAGGAGGAAAATGAAATGGTGTTCATGATGAGTGTAGAAATGTGGCTAACAGTGGCTCACAAACAAGTGGCACAGAAAATTGCAATGGCACTTGAGGCACCCGCTGGCACACCAGTCCCATTTTTTAAAGAAGATATGTCAAAGGTGCCAAAATCATTATGGACTATTAGCCCTTATGATGTAGGATGCATTAAAAGCATAGGGGGTGTAAAGATAAAATTAAAAAAGGGTGCCATACTACCAAGAGTGAAACAATACCCATTGTCAAGAGAGGCAGATGAGGGCATATACGAAACCATAACAGCCCTTATAAACAATGGCATATTGGTCCCCTCAGAATCCCCATGCAACACAGCTGTGTACCCGGTGCGCAAGGCTAAAGGAGGGTCTTGGCGGTTCATACAGGACCTCAGACCGTTGAACAACATAGTAGAAGCAGAGTATCCAGTAACAGCAAACCCGGCCACAATTTTGTGTGGCATTCCAGCAGAAGCATCACGGTTTACAGTGATTGACCTTAAAAATGCTTTTTTCTCAATACCATTACACCCAGACTCACAAGACTTGACAAGCTTCACTTACCGAAATAGGAAGTGGAAACATACCAGATTACGACAGGGATATTGTGAATCACCTTCAATTTTCAATAGGGTAATACAGATGGATTTGGGTAACGTTGAGTTGGAAAGCACAGTGTTACAGTATGTGGATGACATAATAATTTGCAGTACAAATGAAGATAAATGTAGAGAGGACTCATTAAAAATGTTGACGATATTGGCTGAAAAGGGGTACAAGGTAGACATGGAAAAGATACAATACTGTCAGGAACAGGTACTTTACATTGGCCAACTGATATCACAATATGGAAGAAGGATTGCACCACAAAGAGCACAGGCAATATCAGGCACTCCCGTGCCACAGACTGTAAGAGAACTGCAGCAATTTCTGGGACTGTGCAACTACTGTAGAGCATGGGTATTTGATTACAGCTCTTACATAGGACCCCTGCTTGAGGGTTTGAAGGAAGCAAATAAAGGGGAGAAAAAGTTGGGATGGACTATGGAAATGAAGGAGGCATTTGATGAATTAAAAGAAGCGATATCAACTGCTCCAGTACTAGCATCCCCAGACTATGAGCGACGATTTTTTATATTTTCACATTGCGACTCAGCAGTAATGAAAGCAGTATTGGCCCAAAAGACTAGCATGGGCTATAAACCAGTAGCATTTTACAGCGGTCACTTAGATCCAATAATGTTAGGACAATTCTCTTGCGAACAAGGTCTTGCTGCAGCTGCATTTGCAGTAGAAAAAGCATCATCAATAACTATGGGGTGTCCAACTACACTATTTGTAGAACATGCACTATTTGCGATATTGAATAAACCTAAGTCCACACTGACGACACAGAGGGCAACAGGTTATGAGATTATTTTGTCCAAAGCTGAACTGGCAATTGTTAGATGTAGCACGGTTAACCCTGCAAGGTTCTTAGCAGAAGTAATTGAAGAGGGAGATTACGCCCACGACTGCACCCAAGTAACTGAGATGTACTCATGTACTAGGAAAGTTGAAGAAAACGCACTAGAGGGAGGTGAGCTTTTGTTTATTGATGGGTCATCAACTATTGATCAAGGAGACGGGATAAGGAGGACTGGGGCAGCAGTAGTACAAATGATGGAAGCGCCAGTGTGTGTGGCTATTAAGTGTGTACAATTACCACAGCATTACTCTGCTCAAGCGGCGGAACTGGTTGCACTCATATTGGCACTAAAGGAAAGTTTTAATAAAAAAGTTACTATATATTCCGACAGTGCATATGTTACATCCACTGTCCACTCAGGGCTATCAAAGTGGAGAAGAAGAGGGTTTAGGAGAGCTGACGGCACTCCAGTACAACATGCCCTCTTGTTGGCTGAACTAATTGAAGTAATAAACGATCCCCAAGAACTAGCCCTAGTAAAATGCACAGCACACACCAATGGAGAAGACTATATATCAAAAGGAAATGCAGCAGCAGACGCACATGCAAAATATGCTGCATATTTTGGTGAGATATGGAACCCCACAGACTCACAGAGAGGGAGAGGGAGGGGAATAGCGAGGGAGATGTTAATAAAAGAAGGGTACACCCATCTCCCAGCCACCCAGATTATGGAGTTACAAGCGGCTGCACCAATGGCCGAAAAAGAAGTATGGGTGAAAAGAGGATGCACAATGTCACCAACCGACGCACTATGGCGCCAGGGCGGCACTGGGAAAGTTGTAATACCATTGGCATTGTTAAATACCGCCTTGAACCAATTACATCACCCTGCCCATACAGGCAAAGAAATAATAGCAGCACGAATTAGAGAAGATTGGTTCTGTCCCGAGTTAACATCCCATGTGTCAAATTTTATCAGCAATTGCCTTACATGTCAACAGTTCACGGCCGGTCATACTTTAAAGGTGATAAGAGGTACCATACCCCGACCAGAAGGACCTTTTCGGCACCTCCACATTGACTATGTTGATATGATCAACATTTGTCAAGGCAATAGATACATGATAGTAGTAGTATGCCCATTTTCTAGGTGGATCGAAGCAGGGCCCTGTTCACACCTGATGCGTTTAGAGCAGCCAAATTTATAGTAAGGGAGGTATTCCCCAGGTGGGGAGTGTGCGAGGTGTTAAGATCAGACAACGGACCCCATTTCGCAAATGAAATGTTCCAGCATATCACATCCCTACTGAACATTAAACACAAATTTGCATGTGCGTACCACCCACAGGCCAATGGTGTATGTGAACGCCTGAATGGCCTATTGAAGGAGGCAATTGCTAAAATACAGCAAACAACAAAGAAAAGTTGGTTGTATTGCCTTCCGTTAGCACTGTTCGAACTTAGAAACAGGCCAGGGTCCGACCACCACCTCACCCCACACGAGGTGGTTACTGGACGCCAAATGCGCCTTCCCCTAACACCAACGTCAAGGGCATTCACCGACCAAGAAAGTTCTGCGAATGTGTTAGGTGATGAAATGTATCAATATGTGTCTTCTTTGATTACTAGCGTTGTGTTTGTGTCTCAACAGCTCGAGCGCACACGGGGCGGGTCCACCAGCAACCAAGAAATAGACGAAAATACAGAATTGGGAAAGGAGAACTTGTGCCAACTTGCCAAAGGTGACCACGTACTACTTCGAAATTTTAATAGAAGGTGGAACCAGCAGAGGTTCACTGGCCCCCATTTAGTAGAGGACGTATCAACAAGAGCAGTAAAACTAAAGGATAAGCGTGCGTGGAACCACCTGCATGATGTAAAAATCTACAAACTGCAGACCCGCCCCAGCGCCAACGACAGGTCCATTGGAAAAACGCCAACAACATCCCCGGCAGCGGAAGAAAACACAACCACAGACAACGACCCAATTGTCCCCTCGGAGAGAATAACGGACGAAGAAAGGGGTGATCCCCACACTGCCCACCCCATGGTCACACGTTCAAAGAGTAAAACTGCTCCCGCCATCTGAGCAAACCCCCCCCCCATTGACTACTAAATACAATTGTAATAAAAACTAAGGACTTCGCTTGCACCAATACACATGTAAACACGTGAATGTTCTCTTTTTCTCTCGCACATACAGGAGCTGCGTAATATTGTATTGTTAAGAAAAGTTATCTAACAAATTCAGTGTGCAGGCGTAGATGGTGCTGCCAGATGATAGTTACCCAGAAGAATTGTCACACCAATTTGTATACGAAATAAAAAGGCCAACATACTTAAAAAAGAAAAGGGTACGTGTATACTACACGGCCTTCCTCCTGGCCATAGAAAATTACATGCCCCACCTCCGCCCATACTTGCCGGTCTTGAGAGACCGATCACTTAGAGTAGCGTGGGAGCAACTCTTCACCTGGGCACTGAATGACTATTTGATAGGGAGAGCTTAATGAAACAAAACTAACATTTAATAACAAGCACTTTTTGAGAATTTTTAGGCGGGCAACTTTAACGTCGCAAGAATACGCTGCCAGGACTGCAGCAAGGTAAGAGCAAAAATGTCGGTGAGGTTAGCATATGTAATAAAAATAATAGGGATTTTTATGATCACCGGAGTTTTGGCTGCCTCTGTATGGCAGTACAGCTATGCTATGAGTTTTTTTTGCTGCACCCAAACCTAATGTACCCCACCTCCCTGCTGCAACAGGTGTTACGTCAGGTGGTAACAGTAACAATGAACAAAAGCGAAATAAAGTTAAACGCAGCACATACTCAGACAATAAAGGTATTGATAATTATGTACAAGATTCAGCACACGTCACAAACAACATATGGTACCAGCACATGACCCGCATTGGTAAGCAGACAACTGAGGATAGCTGTTACGTTTGCTCATTAATACCATACGCCATGAGCGCTTCACGAACATTTGTTGCCACAGAAATAGATGAAAAAACAGCACAGTGCATAATATATTTGGCCCTGTTCCAAACGAAAGGAAGATTCCAAGGAACAGTAGTGCACATGACATGGAAAACACGAGACTCATACCCATATGAAAACAACTTCCTCAAGACCTATCTGAGTTATCACAAGACCAGTTTACATGCTGAAGCATTCAGATACATAACAAGTGGCCCTGAAAAAGGAGAAACAAAGAAGGTAACACTGCAGTATCTACCATGTGATTGGTACGCCACGGAAGTTCCGGGTAAACAAGGATGCTGGGAGAGGCCATTACTGACGATAACAGGAAAGGTGTTCCTGGGTACCAGCTGGGAGATAGGAGTGGTTGGCAGCAACATGGTAACAAAAGAAACTATCTCAACCATCGAGACACACAATCATCGATGTTGGACGACATGGATCAAGTATGTACCAATGCTCACGTGGGTAGAAGAAGATGAAGACCCGATAACTATATTACCATTGACTGCGCCCAAAGTATGTTACCAGCATAAAGGAGAGGTGGACGTGGGATATAACACCAATTGTGCAAGTGTGATGGAGTTACCTGAGGGGGGAGCGGGAACAGCAGTAATAATGGACCATTATTGGGCCTGCGGAGAAAAGGCATATCATACACTGCCTCCCCTGTGGAGTGGTGTGTGCACAATGGTACACGTCAATGTACCATCACTAGTGGTACCTAAGAAGCATGTCGATGTGGCGAAATTTCCGAAAATGGATGAAGGAGACAGGAGAAGAAAGAGATCTGCACCACTCCAGAAGGAGCAAGAAAACAGGACCAACAGCAATAATACTGTCCTAAACAGGAGAAAAAGACAAGGAGAGCCATTAACAGGAAATTATCTGTGGGGAAGGTCGGAAACGGAACTAACATCAATACCGCCAGAACACAGACTATTCAGCAGAGCAGCAATGTTCTTCTCCTCAATAATACATCCGGGACTGCAGGCATACGCAAACGCAAAATGGCTGCAAATAACCAGATGGGAACTAATGATGACCATAAATTCGACAGTAAATGGGTTTAACGCAATTAAAGAGGAGCTGCGAGCTGTAAGGATGGTAGCACTACAGAACAGATATGTATTGGACCTTCTCACAGCAATGGAAGGAGGAGTTTGTGCAAAGATAGGACAATCATGCTGCACGTTCATACCTGCCAACGATGCCGACAATGGTACACTAACAGAAGCAGTTTCACAATTGGCCCAGATGCACTCCAAAATGATGGACGAAAGTAACGGCGTAAACAAGGATAAAAGCTGGTTTTCACTATTATGGTCATGGATGCCATCTTGGCTGTCAGATGGACTGAAAATAATAGTGGGATGTGCTATTTTGGCTGGAGCTGCACTGATAATAATTAGATTTTGGAAAGCCCGGAAGGCGCGCTCAACTGATGAGTTGCTGGAAATGGTGGGAATGCACCCCTTGATGCCGGCGGATGACGGCCAGCACACAGGTGTGATAATACACGAAAGGGAGAAGTTGCGCACCCAAATCATCGCCAATCATCTAGACCCACCATCAGTGAAGATCGAGAACCCAAGGAACCCTAGGAGCTACATAGGAAGATGGGTGTACTGTACTCCTGGAGGAACATGCGAATACATGTATTGGTCATTTGAAGATCACGTAAACCATTATGGACATCTCGGAGGGATAACCAAGATATGGAGAGTAAGAGGAGATAACGAGAAGGATATGTTTGTGGTCGACAAGTCGACCAGAGGGGGGACTGAAGTGGGAGAATGGAAAACCAGACTCCCGTCCTTCACCTCTCGCGCTTGGCCTAGAGGGTCGCGGCCCAGACACCCGCCACGAGAAGAGTTTGCCCATTTACCAGATGACCAAATACCCTGGTACAGAAACATACGGATGTGTCCATCTGCCTGCCCAACAGCCCGCACTGGCCATGCCGACACCTGCGGCACGGACCAACTAGACTGAAATCTACACATCGTTAGAGATGCCATGACGACCTAGATAACGGGAAGCACCGCTGAACTATTATACACGCTGAACATTTCCACACCAATCTACACGAAGAACATACTCAGTGCTCTGACGTAGGCGACAGGCTTATTCACGGACGTGCATCTTTATTATTTTTACATAGGCTTTCAGAATGCAGAAACGCAAGACGCACCATGAGCTCATTTATAACGCTTGCTCACGCTTCTCTTGAAACCCGTTACCATCATGAGAGATATAATGGAAACACGATACTGGCCATGAAACTGTATGCCACTATAACCTAAAGCATCCATGCACTAAATGGATTACTCGTGCACCAGGCCCAAGTAGGCCTCAAGCAAGAGTTCCCGTGGACATTAACAAAGCAAAAGTCAGGTTGCTGAGCCTGCAGAAAGAACCCAGTGGAGCAACCAGCCAAGGTCGTAATGTTGCAAACCCACAGTCAAGAAACAAATCTTCAAAGGCACGATGTTGCAACCTCGCACTCCACGTACCAATGTTAAAATCATATCTGCAAATTAAACCAGACATACAGTGGAAAAACAATATTAATTGTGCAGAATTATGCCTCAAACACGGTCCCTCCCCACGTGACCAAGCCGAACCTGACGAGATGCCAAAACCCAGGAGAGAAAAGGCGTCTGGGTACCTCGCTACGAGACGCAGGCCGACACACTTGAAAGGCTCAATGGACACCTGCTACAGTGGGAACGGTCAGTCTCCCACCTATGAATAAATCCTCACATTGCCTGCACGTACCCATACTGAAACACTGTTGCAACCACAGGTGCACCGTGTGCTGGGAACAACGGTGGTCCCAGGCTGGGGAGCTCACGGATGCACCAATCAGAACATGAGGTTCTTATCTCAGACGTCAGTAACGTTAGCCAATCCTCAGGGGTCTTCATGTAACAATTCTTATGTATCTAATTGTAGGGACAACCCAGATATACCACCTGACTACACCTTAACCACTAATATCATTCTCTATAGGCGTACTATACTAACCCCACCACTCGAGCAACCAATCAAGAGTGGCGATAGGTTCTTTTGGTAACTTTTTGGAATGACGCAAGTAGCGCGTCATAATGTAGTAAAAAGGGCCTGCGAGCCCCACTATTGTGTGTGTGTCAGGACGAACGCGTGCGCTCCTTGACCCATCCCTGCCGTTTGCATAATAAACGACAGAAGTTGCCTTGCTCCTTGTGTGTGCCTCATACTCTGTCTCGATCCGAGATATACACGGGAGGAGTTGGGGCCTCCCTGCCCGGAGGTCTGCGGACGGCCCGGCCGACCCCGGCAGAATCCCCCCCGACAAAAGCAATTTGGTGAGTTTTGTGTGGTTGGTTTCCCGGGGAATATGCTGCAGTAGGGCTGTCTATATCTTGTTTGGTTTTTGGTATAATTATTTTTTTTATTTATCCAAATGTCTTGCTAGCAGATTATCTAAAAAGATCCAATGGCAAGCTATCCCATGGCAGGCTATATGAGTGTAAGGTATTACAGCTGAAGGACCAGTGTCCGAGTGTCCCTGAATATTTGGGGCGCCAGTTTATCCATGTGGGAGCATATTACTGTTGCTACTTTTTAAAATGGGGGTGGCAATAAAGTTGCTGAATATTCCAATGACAATTTATCGAGGGTGCAAGATATCTCAGTGGTAAGTTATCAAAATGGAAGATATCATAGTGCTATAGTATTCTAGTGATCAGTTATCGCATCGGCAGTATTATCGCAGTGGCAAGATATCCCAGTGGGAAACAATCCCGGTGGCCAAGTATCCCACTGACGAAGAATCCCAGTTACCAGAAATACCAGCGACAAAGAATTCAAGTGGCAGAGAGTCCAGTTGGCAAATACAGCTAGTGGCAAAGTGTCCAGTGGCAAGGTCTCCCAGTGGCAATGTCACCCAGTGAAAACGTTATCCCAATGGATCAATTATCCCAGTGTTAGAATTGTACCATTGTTAAGGAGTCAAAGCGGTCAAATATCACAGTAGCACATTTTAAAAGTGGCAAATGATTAGAGTGTCAAGATATCATGGTGTCAAATATTACAGTGTACAGTCTATAAAAGTGGGCAAATATAACAGTGGCAGACCATCGGAGTGGCCAAATATCACAGTAACAAATTTGCAAAGTTATAAATGATCAGAGTGGTACGATATGATGGTGTCAAAAATCACATTGGTACATTATCAAGTAGCGACTCTATCAAAGTGGGCACACATAACAATGGCAGGCCATCAGAGTGGCCAAATACCATAGTAGCTAATTGGCAAAGTGCCAACTGAACAAAGTGGTAAGATATCACAGTGGTACGCTATCAGAATTGCAAATATCACAGTGGTGATCGTCAGAGAAGGCAGGCTATCATAGGGAGCAAATATCACAATGGCAGGGTGTACAAGTGGCAACTAATCAAAGTGGCAAAGCATCACAGTAGGACATTGTCAGAGTGGCCCTTGATCAAAGTGGCAGAATGTCAGAGTGTCAAAACCAAAGATTGGTGAGATCCCAAATTGGTCAAGCTATCAAAGTGGACAGATACCACTGTATACAATTATCAAAGTGGCATGGGATCAAAAAGGCAGAATATCAGATAGGCAAACATCACAGTGGCATGCTATCAATGGAACACATATGCGAAACAGAAAGGGTGAACTGTCAGACTGAGTGCATATGACAATAGATAATTGTTAAAGTGTCAAATGATCCAAGGGATGGAGTAACACAGTGGCAAGCTGTCCAGGTATTGAAGTAAATAAATAGCAAGATATCAAACTATCAGAGTGGGGAAATAGAACTGTATGCAATGCTCAAAATGGTAAGTGATCAAATGGCAAACTATCGAAGTGGCAAATTGCACAGTAAAACTGGTAAATTGTCTAAGTGGTAGGGTATTACAGTAGCAAGTTGTCAATATGGCCAATATCACAGTAGTACATTGTAAAATGGTGCTTATGGTCAGTAGCGAGCAGATATAAATAGTTGATGCAAGCAGTGTTTTACCTGTTTCTTTTAAGCATTCTACTAAGGCAAACTTCCATCCCCATAACCACTGAGGCTGTAACTGTTAGGCCATCAAGCCCTTTGAACCATCCCTCTCCACTACTACTCTGTTGAGCGCTGAAGCAGTACTTTTATCCCCATTACCTGTTGTTCCTTGGCAGCGTTCTAAGGCAAACTACCATTCCCATAAACATTGAGGTGGTGACTGTGGTGACCCAGAGATGGACACTACATTCACCTTGGCAAGTTGGACCATTGAGCA
The DNA here is from genome assembly GCF_040938575.1 of Ambystoma mexicanum. NCBI lineage: Eukaryota > Metazoa > Chordata > Amphibia > Caudata > Ambystomatidae > Ambystoma > Ambystoma mexicanum. Next base: position 1,079,220,834 of record NC_090941.1, on the reverse strand, counting down.
GGTATGCAATCCCATGACATTTAAAAACATGGTGGGAGGGGTGGATAAATTACCCCCTTAAAGATCTGGAAATATGATCTAAGACAGCCTAAAGGCTGCCCACCTAAGGTCATCAAAGTACCATTCTACACATAGCCAAGCCTAACACTTCTCCACCCACCACTAAAATCACAAACTATTTTCAGCAAGGGCTGAGACAATGATGACAGCTATTACTCTCCTTGAATCAAGTATTAGTACTAATTTTAAATTTAACACAACACATTGGTCAATCCATCTGTTTTACCAATATGAGCTTTCCACAGCCTAATAATGAATTGCCCATTGACACATTGACAGCCATTAAGGCTACAACAGAAATAGCTCCTTTGCTTACCTTAAAAAACAATCAAGTCTTTGATTAGGAGCAACAAACATCCGCCACTGTGGCTTCATGGAGTAGTGAATTCACAGTAGGAGACATTGATATGCATCATGTTAATGCTAATTTCCAGAACAGTAGTCTTCTCCATACCCCAACAATGGTCCCTTCTAACTATATTTTAATTGACGATGAGTCCCCACATGGCCATGCCCCCTTTGGCATAACCTCAATTTGTAACTCCATGCAAATTGATTCACCAGAGCGAGTGAGTCTTTCATCCAAGTTGCAAATGCAAGCACTTGTCCACTTATTGATCAGGTTGGTAAATACTTGCGAAGACATACAGCGTATGGCTGCAACTCATTCGACCCTTTTACACCGTATTATTGAGCCATTGCCGATTCAAAGGCCACCTTCCAACGTGGCATATAACGTGAACTCCTTCACTATTGAAGTTGTTGAATCCCAACAGTTTGACACATTTTCCATTCATGGGGCTAACAAGGATTCCCATGTCGGTTGTGAAGTATATGTCACACCTGACGTCCTGGCATGTTCTGAAATGGTGAATACCCCCATTGCAACACCCAAAAAGGCAAGAAAAGCAAAAAAAAGCACTAACATACTAACTTCACACAATTCCAATAAGCCCAAGAAACTAAATTATGTGAAAGGCTTTTCCACTTCAATTTCGCAGACATGCAAATTGTTCCCTAATGAATTGGGCATATATGACATCACTAGTTGTGCGAAACGGAACTCAATGACATACAAAGAATGACATGAAAGGAAAAACAAGAGGAAGATCCTCAGACATAAGGATTAAAGTCCCACAGCCTCACACATCTTGGAAGTACCCACACCCAACGAGGCCAACATCAAGGCCATCACTGATTTTCAAAAATATGCGTACACAGCCACTCTAAATACTAGTTCTCCAGAAGTGCTACAAGAACAATCGGGTTCTTGTGCGGCCTGAAGGAACCAAACCTACTCAAGATGGCTTGTATCTTATGGATGGGAAAAGCAGAACCCTGTAAAAGCATTTCATCACACCAGATGAGTAATTTGCAATTAAGAGATCATTCATTTACAAAGAGGAATACCATCTTACATGAAGCATGGCCTTCCAACCTAACACAAGCTACAAATGATGCAGAGAAGAGAAAACCTGCCCTAGAAATCCAACGCCTCGTCTGCCTTTCTTAACAGCAGCATCTAAATCATTCAGCTCTATTGAAAATCTTTCACAGTGTTGTACCTTTGCGCGGTATTACCTCGGATGATATTGCTATAGTTTAACAAATTGAGGAATCACGGTACTCTACCTCTATTGTCCACTTTAACTAATTTTCCTCATTTAAAGATGTGGTATCCCACAATATTGAATTCTGTAAAAACGAATATGATTGTATGGTTATCGAAATACCCTTTGGTAGGCTGAGTGAGAAGTTAAACAGTCCCTCTGAAAATAAGTAACTAATACGATACTTTACGGCAGCTCCTGTACTAGAAATCAGCTGCCACAGGCCCTCCGATCACATGGTAGGGAAATATTAGACATGCTCACTATTTTTCTTGATCATCACAGTAACAGGAAGATAACTGCCTTAACTGATCCAGATAACATTGAAGCTCCTACACCTGCAAACTGGCATTGGTTTCCTATGGTTTTACAATCGTTGTTAATTAAGTGACCATTGCATACAGTTTTCCATACTTTCATGGAATACTCATGGTTTCTCCTATTATTCAGCAGCGGAAGGATTGTTCAGTAATGTTGGTAACTTTAGTATTGTAGTGCTCCAAGAAACTTGCTTGGTGGACGAACTGGAGATTGAGGGCAGGCAAACCATCAAAGCGTTTGTGGTCAGGGGCCCTGAAGGGAGGCAAAAAGGGAGCCTCACCATAAGTGTTTGTGATTTCATTAAAATGAAGGCTATTGATACAAGCTCTGATTGTGTATTAGCAGGGATATTAAGATGGAATGACTTGGCGGGTACTCCACAGACATTGCTAGTGATTAATGTATACCATCCACCAAACAATAGTAATCATTTAAAAATCGTCAAATGGTAGGTAATATTCTAGATATACACTATCAACTACTGACATTAATTTGCAGCAACAAAATAATGCTACAATTTCCCCAAATCATAACATTAAGTGTTCTGAACCCATTCTATCCAAACCACTTGGGCAATTCTTCTATCAAAGGGTGGTATTGGGCTAACCTACTTCATCGGCACAGACTTACCATGTTGAATGGGCAATGTCCTGGTGTCTGTCTTGGAAGTTACACTAGAGTTGCTGGCAAGCACGCTTGAACTATCGGCTATGTTTTTGTTGATGTTGATTTGTTCCTATTAGTGGCAGATATGTCAGTACTGATTAGAGATGAAAACAATCACTTTACACTGTATACGGTTTTACTCTTGGACACACCTAGACAAATGTTAGATTGCATAGGCCAGGTAACAATCAATGCTCGCCTAAACCGCATTAGTTGAAATAAGGATAATCCTGATAAGGCGAATCACGCCATGATTAACCGTTTGGGTTCTCTTAACTCAATAGTGATCGCAAGCTATACTTGGATGGATATACTGACACTGCAGGGGAGTTCATTAAGAGATATGAGTTCACTATTTTTGACATACTAAATTGTGCTATGGGTAACAGGAAAAGGAAGGCACATTCATCCGCCATCAACTCTAACCTTAACTATTCTCTGCGGTTTGACAGGAGATGCATGATGCTAAAATAATCCTTAGACAAGATATATGTCATATCACTCGCATGAATCCATCTGATACAGAAATTGTCCACAAAGTTCATACAAGAGCAAAGTTCCAGAAATGGCACAGCCTCATCTTCACATGGCACTATTGCTCTCACCTGCTTCTTGTCCTAACCAGCGATCACTGTGCTTTTTGGAGCATTATTCATAGAACTAAACCCACCTGACCATTAATTACTGGGTTGTTAAAGGAGAATTGGGTCTCCCACATCAATAATACTATAGGCCCAAACATTGATGAATGTACTAACTTTAGCCCAGATAAACATAAAGGTAATATGTGTACACAGTTAATCAACTTGTAACCATATTCAAAAATGACAAACCATCACAAGCACCCAGTCCAGACAGTATTTACAGTCACACTGGATCTCTGCATAGCACAAGTATTGTTAGCATCACAGTGCCTGTCTACAACAAAGGTTTCCCCAACAAACTGAGTAACCACAGAATTCTAGCTATGCTAAATGCGCCTGCTAAAATGTATGCCTTTGTTCTCTTAAGCAAACTGAACAGATAGATCGAAGAGTTCAGCAGCATACCATCCTATCATACCGGTTTCCCAAAAGATTCCAACATATTAGATAATATACTAACACTAGTCACTACTGTTGACACTGCAGGGAACATCCATATTTGTCCATTTACATTGTTTATATCATTTTCAGTTCTTCATTCGATACAGTAGTGAGGAACAAACTTTGTCTCAAACTACAGAACTGGAATATCCCAGAAGGGATTTTAACCATAATTATAATTCATTATTATTATTATTATGCTTACTGCTCTTCACTCAAACACCAGGCTTAGAATTCAAATGAATCAACATGGTGCTGTAACAGACTGGGTGTCGTCTTATACTGGATTAAAGCAGGGCTGTATGGAAGATGTTCCATACCTTGAGGACTTATGTTCTAGTGACATTGAGTTTATCAAAGAAAATTATGCCTCCATTGTTAAAAGCTATTAGAAACATGATTTGGGTGGCCGGAAATGACCTTTTCAATCTAGGAGTCCTACTGACTCTCAATATTCTCATGGCATCTCAACAGAACAGAGCCTTTCCAATACGTTCAAAAAGGCCCAACTTCGGGGGCGTTGATAAATTCCTTTTAAATTTCTTAGAGCTGTTGGACCTTCTCAACTGGCTACCATTAGTTTTAGTTGTCCTTGCTTTTGACAACTTCTTTTGTTGACCTCGTGGTACTGCCTTCTCGGCAGACACCAGAGTTTTAGCAGGACCGGAAAATATCCCAAAAGAGATCAGCTTTTTTTTTGCATTCAATGTTGTACTTGGAACTTGCTCATTATTGGAAGCAATGGTTTGAGATGTATCGGTTTCTAGCTGTATGCAAGATGGTTCATCACCAGACTGCATAAAGCTCGGCGCAGAAGGCTTTTCTTGCTGGAAAGTATTTAGAGCGATCGCAGGAATTACGTTTGCTACACCTTGTGATTCTTGATGTGTTTTTAACATTGCAATTTCGGAAGTCAACTGAACAGTCTCTGAGGAACCCTTCACCGAGTGACTAGTTGCAATCAACTGACTATTCTTTATTTTCGTGATAGGTGAGAAAGCACTCTTTGAAGTATGTAGTGCTGAGGCAGAGTTCATCTCACACTTAGTGTTATGAATACAGGATGGCATCCCTGTTGCAGCTGAATTTCTTGCATTATGACAGATCCATTTAGTGCATTCTAACACTGCCTCTATCAAGTCAGATTTATCTGTCAATTCTTTAATTGCAATGTCACTCAAACAATGTTGCCATTTTAGGGATGCTTCTGCTTCAATATCTAATCGATTTTGAAGATGTTAATTAACAGATTCCATTGTTGTTAATTTTGTTACCAGATTTCCAATCATCGCGCCTTGGTCCTTTATTGCTTCATATAAGGACTCATATAATTTTGTGAAAGGTGTAAGGACAATTGCAGTAGCTGCCAATACATTATTATGTATTTGTAAACTTGCCGCAGTGGAAAGATTGCTTTTGAAACTATTTTCATTTTCCATATCAAACTGTGTTTCTATACCAGTGTTTGAAAAAGCATGACACACTGCACTCCTTGGTTTTGGCATTGCTGAGCTGTTATTTTCTTTTGGATTCCCTTCCAGATTTTTTGTTAGTGTTACTATGCTCTTTGCAATCAGAGGCGTAACTGGTTTCCTGTGTGGAGTACTTGTGCGTTCTTTCAAGGTATTAGAGTGGACATCATTTGAATTTCCCGTTAATTGCAAATCCTTTAATTTCCTGTACTTTGATGACTGTAAGGGAGAGGGAGATGGAAAGTTTTTAGCGAAACTCTCGTCTAACCTCTCCTTCATCGCTTCAAAGTCCATTTTTAGGCGCTCTGCTAACCGGGCTTCTCGGGCCACTAGGTCATACGGAGGCAACCTATCACTAGACGGTGCCTTCATGTTCAAATAGATCTTCTTGGCTGGTGAGGATAAAACATCTGCCTGAGTGTTCTCAATCTGCATAGAAACACAGTTTACACTGTTTGTTCTGGCCGCTTTATTACTCAGCTCATTAACAGCTAAAGGCGAGTTAAGGCAGGCAGCAGAGACACATTTGTTTGAAGTAAGGTCAATTATAATGTCATTAGCGCCACTTTGTAACTCGCTGCTTGGATCCGTTACGTTTATTGACTTGATTAACTGCATCGATGGCATGATGGGCAATTGTAATTCCCTTTCAGACCCACCCGCCTGCAATAATACTTGCGAGGGGAAAGGGAAAACGTTTTGCTGGCTATTAGGCAGGTTGTTTGTCAGCTGTATTTCACTTGATGGAATTTGAGGCGATTTTAAAACAATGTCATATGTGTCGTGCTTCGACGGAATTCTAACTTCGAGTAATTCCGTATCAGTGATGTCGAACGGAGATGGAAATAAAGCATTATTTACTTCAATTGGCAGATCGTCGGTCATATCCTTACTGCTATCACATTGTTTTGTGATTGACGGAAGCAAAGGCAGAGGCATGATGTTAGTGTCAGATAATCCAGCGAGGCATCTGGTTGCTAATATAGCTAGATGGAGCACTACTTGGGAGCTCGGCATATTTCTTTGAAAATGTTTGTTGTAACCGCTTACCTTGCTTACCTCATGAGGCTTTACTATGTCGAGCTGCCGCCGCTGTAGCAAGGTCTTTTGACGAGTCAGCGGACCAGGAACCACCGCCATGAGTCTCTCCCCTTCACGTCCTGTAGCGGACTGGAGTAGACTGTACTCTACTCTGGACTCCGCGCGGCGCTTCGTGCCAGGAGTCTCTATTTAAAGAGAGGGCACTCCAGTTAAAGTCACAGTGTTCTAAATAAATCCAAGCGATTTTTAGACACTTGTAGCACAAAAAACACACGTTGCTGCAGCTCCTCACCAAATGAAAAACAGAGTAGACTGGAGCAGACTGGACTCTACTCGGGACTCCGCGCGGCACTTCGCGCCAGGAGTCTCTATTTAAAGGGAGGGCACTCCAGTTAAAGTCACAGTGTTCTAAATAAATCCAAGCGATTTTTAGACACTAGTAGCACAAAAAACACACGTTGCTGCAGCTCCTCACCAAATGAAAAACAGAGTAGACTGGAGCAGACTGGACTCTACTCGGGACTAGTGTGGAGGATTTGGCCTTCGACATCAAAATTGAGCACATCCAGATCCCCAGGCCCGGATGGACTATACAATGCAGTGTTGAAATCACATCCAGATGCATGGGCCAGGATTTTGTATGCCATTTTTTCTCTAGTGTTGAGTACTCACCAAATTCCATCCTCATGGCGAAGATCCATTATTGTACCCATTTATAAAAAGACAACTGGGAGTGCCCAAAGAACTATTGTCCAGTTGCGCTACTTGATGCACCGGGGAAGATCTTTACCCGCTTAATTTTGGGAAAATTCAACCAGTGGACAATGCTAGCAGGCCTTCAAGACCCGTATCAGACGGACTTGGTGCCAGGTCTAGCGACAACAGTCAGCCTTCATGCACTCCATCCTTCATGCACTCCATGCCATTAAATCGCATGAGAGGGAAATTAAACAGTCACTTTACCTGGCTTTTATAAACTTCCAAGCCGCCTTTGATTCAGTCTCCAGAGAGCTTTTGAGGACAAAATTGAACAAAACGACATGCCCAATCTATTTGCAATATTGGATAGCCCAATTCCATACGGATACAACAATCCAAGTGTGATTCGATTGACATTGGACGGGAGGCATTCTGCCCCATTACAACTTATAGAGGGTTGAAACAAGGATGTGTTTTAGCCTCTGCACTTTTTACCTTTTTTATTTCACTGAGGTTGTTTCTGATCCTCCGATGTTGGGGCGACATACAGTCCCCTGGTTGTTTTATGCTGTTGTTTTGGTTCTGATGGCTAAAACTCCAAGGGGACTGCAGGCTCTGCTATTCCAGTTGAGTAAATACATATAGAGGCGAATTTACTCACGGTGAATCTTGCAAAATCAAAAGAGCTACAAATTGTAAATGGGCAAAGCATTAAACTAACCTCCTTCAAATGGCTTCTCCAGGGGAAACCTCTCGAGGTTGTAGATGAATACAAATATTTCGGACTAATACCAGTAACAATGCAGGTGATCACCCATATACACAGGACAATTAAAACAGCAACTGCTCAAGCATGTATTATACATGCAAAATATGGCAAATTTTCTTAAAACCAGTACTTACTTTCTACAAGCAAAAAGTGGTCCCGTCAGGTGCGGAATCCAGAGCATGGCGCCGGGAGACATTCTGGCTAAAACTCGAGGGGTCCTTTCGGAAGAGAAACTTGAAGCTTCTTAAATGCGTGTCCATGTGCATGAGACATGAGATTGGATTATTGTCTCTTAACTCTATGTATATGTGGAAGATGTGCATTTTCTACAGGAAGTGTATCATGTCATCACAAACCGGTACTAATAAATATTCTATCAGAGCATGAGATTAACTCAACACATAGAGCAATGAGTCTGTGGAAAGTAAAAATTCAAGCATACATGTTAATGGCTGGAATATCTGATGAGTTAATGAGATTAAATCCCAACAAAGCCAAGATTAAATTGTGGTATGCTGACTGGATCATTACTATAGAGGAATGCTTGAAACGCCAGCTCCTACAAGATGATGGATCCTTGCATAAAAGCGTTTCATCTCCTGAAACCTATCTGATTAAATTTTCTGACCTAGAGTATAGCGATTCATTTTTAAGATTCCGGTTACATTTATGGTATGGTAAGGATGTGCTGGCAACACGTACAATAATTGAAAAAGAAGCCAATATTTGTGGATTTTGTCAACACCCTAACCAACTAGAGACTACTAAACATTTGCTAATTGTTTTTCCAGTGTTATTGGATGCCCGAAAGATTCATTTCGATAATTATTTTATTAATCATCACTCTATTATAATTCTCCTGAAATAATGTGGAATTGTCTATATAATAGTCAGCTGACATTGATGAGATTGGCCATAGTAAACTTTTTGAAAAGTTTTAAACTACATGAAATGAGCTATAATTAGAGAATGAAATCACCTGGTAACATAGGTTTTAGATTTGTCTTATGTTACATTGTTATCTGTATAATAATGTATTTGTTTTCTGAAAAATGTATCTACCATAACGGTTTGATGAAAAGTCTATGGGGGTCATTACGACCCAGGCGGTAAGTACGCCAACTTTAACACCATGGTGTAAACCATGTTTACACCATGGTGGATGGCGGATTTACCGCCCCATTCCAAGGTGAGTGGGGCGGTAAATCCCCATTTCCCATTTACCCTTCCCCATTCCCATTTTTGCCCCATAGGGCATAATGGGAGTGGGGAAGGCGCTAATTACGCCACCGTAAATTACGGTGGCGTAATTAGCACCAAGGCGCTTTAGCGCCATGGATTTTAACGGCTGCTAAAAGCAGCCGTTAAAATCGGAATCAGGCGTTAAGGGTTAACGACGGCGTTAACCCTTAACGCCTGAGTTGTAATGAGGCCCTATGTACTGTATTTGTTTTGTGGAAATTGTATTTGTTATCTCTTGAGTTTTAAACTTTAATTCTTATCTAATCACATATATTTGATCAAGTTGTGTCCTAATATATGTCTTAAAATGCTTGTAAGAGTAATGAATTGTTTTAAATTGAAAGGTTGGGTTTCTCAACCAAATCAATAAAAAAAATGAAAGCTGGGCTGCATTTTAGCCCCCACACTTTTTAATTTATATCTGGCTGGTGTATGTACTGCCCTCATCAATGAAAAAGGCTGTTCCCCCGAACATTGGGAGGAGTGTCATAGAGTGGTTAGGGTAGGCTGATGATATTGTGATAATGGACTATACTCCTAATGAGTTTCAAGCAGAACTGAATCTTTTACACACTTATGCCATACAGAATGGACTAAAAATAAACATACAGAAAGCAAAGATTATGGTTTTTCCTCCTACGAAAGGTAATCACAAAAGATTTAGGTGTACTTTAAATAACAGCCCTGTTGCGGAATATAAACACCTTGGCAAAAAAGTAGATAGCTAGCTGAAATGGTGTCTACAACTACATGACATTTAATTAAAGGTAAATCAGCAACAGGGTCTTCTTAAATATTTCTCACAGAAAAGTGCTGAGCATGCAGTCAGTGCAGTATACCGTGCTAAAATACTTCCTATTATAACATATGGGGCAGAAATGTGGGGCCATTGATTATGGAAAGGCCTTAGACTGCATTGAAATCAAATGTATAAAAACCTTGCTTAAATTGCCTTCTTCAATCTCCATTGAATATGTTTAGCTGGAAGTGAATATATGTTGACTTGCTATAGCTGCCACTTGGCTTCCTTTAACTACTAAGGCCTTCCGATCACGTAGCCAGTTTATTAGAGGGTGCGCTCTGGATAACATATACACTACTGAGCATCTATGCAGTAAGTATTTACCCGCTGCTGCATATAGCACTAGATATGAATACTACAATATGAACACACAACTTAGTGTCATTGCCTTTGACAAGGATCAGGCCATTGTAGATGGTATCACTACATATTATACCCACCAAAAATATCGCTGTATATATGGTCATCTGGAACGGCCATAGGCAATATTTTTAGGGGGGGATAATTTTTGGGGTTTTTGGGAGCAGGGGTTGTGGGGGTGCCCCCGCTCCTTTAAAAATAATGTGGGGGTTGCAAGGGTGTCCCCCGCAGGTTCCATGCCTTAATATTGCCACAAACATATGGCAATACTTTTGTATGTCAATATTTTTGCGGGGATATTAACACATGGAACCTTGTAGATCTGTCAACTAAGTCGAATAGTGTTCAATATATACTCTCTAGCTGTACACACCATTTTACATTGTCTCCTATTCCAATAACAACATACTCTGGAAATACTTGAAAATAAAATGTAATTTGGTTGAATCCCTTGAGCTTAATGGGACTAGATTAAACACATTACGTGGGGATCTTGTATAGCAAACCACTAAACATCTTCTGGTACAATGTGGAAGTCTTTTAGTGATACCTCAGAACAAACTATTGGCCTACGCTAACTCTAACAAAAACCATCTGACTACTAGTAATATTTAGGAATATTATAGGGCAAGCAATGACATTAATCCAATATATCATTACCCTTAATTGTGGGAACTTATTGAAAATATATTGTGTGACTTAACTGATACCAGATGATTCTATGTCTTGACTTATATCAAGTCATCAATGCGTTGTCTTTGCTAATGTTTCAATGGAACATGTTTTGTTTCCCTCTCAGCTTTCTTTATAGTTTGCTAATGATAAAAAAGTCTTGATGACCAGGATATCACATTAGCAAGTTGTCAAATGGGCCAATACTATAGTAGCAGAGTGTCACTTGATCAAAGTGTAAAAATAGTAGAGTGGCAAGCTGTCAGAGTGGCAAACAAATCTGCATAGCGAGATCTCAAAATGGCCAAACTATCAAAGTGTTCAAATATCAATCACTGTTTGAAAATGTCATAGTGGCAAGTGATAAAAAGGGAAGACTATCAGCGTGGCAAATATCACAGTGGCACACTAAGTGGCAGAATATCACAGTGGCACACTAAGTGGCAAATATCACAGTGGCACACTAAGTGGCAGAATATCACAGTGGCACACTAAGTGGCAGAATATCACAGTGGCATGTTATCATTTGAACAAAGAGGCAACACAGAAAATGGTGAACTATCAGAGTGCAGATATCACAGCAGCTAATTGTCAAGTTGGCAAATGATTAAAGTAGCAGAGTATCACATCAGCAAATTGTCAAAGTGACTTTTTGGAATGTGTATTTGTATTTATTTAATGTATTGAATGCTTTTGCAAAAGTGTTTGCAAAATGTGTTAAATCGGTAGAATAAAAATTAACCATGATAACAAAATGAACAAACATACATAAGAAGAGGAAAGAGAAAGAACTTCATGAACTTCAGAAAGTACAAAACAAAGCCATCCGCATCATCTTTCAGATGAAAAACTCTGAACCGATCACTGCTGCCAGAATAAAACTACACTGGCTCCCTGTAGAGGCCCGCATTCGGTTTAAGCTACTTACCATTTGCCATAAATGTATTTATGGGTCTGCATTTAGCTACCTGAAAGATGTTATAAATATCTATCAACCTACAAGAAGACTCAGATCAGCTGAAGATCTTCTATTAGCCCACCACCGAGTGAAACGAGTCTGCAGGCTTGGCAGAGCGTTTCATATCCAAGGCGCCTAGGCCTGGAATGCCTTGCCAGCTACCTTGCGTTAAACCGGGGACTTGCTCGTGTTTCGGAAACTTTTGAAGACTCATCTCTTCTATTAGTACACTTCCTTTACTGGTTGCCGCCAACGTCTGTCTCTCTGCGCCTGGATGCCTACGGGCTTTGGCGTGGAATAAATAAAATAATATAACATAACAAGAAGAAGATGAGTTTTGAATTGAGAACTGAAAATTTGATAAGTAAAAGGTGCAAAGATAGGAAGTGGAAAAGCAGTCCAATGCTCAGGTGCAAGAAGTGAAAAAGAGCAAATTCGAGAGAAAGCACAAGGTGGTTTCAGAATAGAAAGAAGAAAAAGAGATTGAGATTGAAGAGATTGAGCAGGAGAATACAAAGAGACAAGAGAACAAAGATAAAAGGAGGAAGACCGCAGAGGGCTTTATTGAGAAAGCAATGCAAATGAATGATATGATAGAGATCAAAAGAAAGTAAGGAAGGAGAACAAAGAGATGGAGTAACAGAAGAGTGAAAAGGCAGCTGAAAGAGAAGACAAATAGCAGAATTAAAAACAGAACATTAAGGAGTACAGTGAGATTTGGGAAGACCAAATAGAAGAAACAAACAGTAATTTAGATGAGAAAAGACAAGAGAATAGATCAGAGGTTTAGTAGCATGAAATGAAAGAAAGGAAAAGCACGCCAACAATTGTAAAGAACAAAACAAGCAGAACATGCAGTAGTAGTAATATGTAAATGAAAGGAGAGGGGTGTCGAAGATGACACCAAGATTTCGTGAAGAAGCAGAAAAAGAGAGAAAAGAGGGAGGAAAAAGAAATCAGCAGGAGGGGGACAGGAGAGGGTGAAGAGGAAGGTAAGAAATGAACCTCAGTTTTAGATGGATTAAGATCAAGGAATCTGGAAGCCATCAATGATTTAACAGCAAGAAAACAAGAAGCAACAGTGACATGAAGTGAAGAAGAAAACGTAGAAAAGGAAAAGTGCAATTGTGAATCATCAGCATAAAAGTGCCAAGAAATATTAAATGAGGAAATAAGATCAAGGAAAGGAATGGTATACAAAGAAGACCTGGGACAGAACCATAAAGTACACCATAAAGAAGTGGATAAAATGAAGAAAGCTGACCAGCCCAAGAAACAGAATATGTGTGTTCAGAAAGATAGTAATTAAACCATCTGAGCAGAGATCCAGATAAACCAAGCGTTGAAAGTTTACAGTAGAATAGTATGATCAACAGTGTCAAACGCAGCAGAAAGATCAAGTAGTAAGAATAGAGGATTGCTTATAAGGCCACACAGAGAGTAAAGAGATAGAGACAGGTAATACACCAGATTCAGTGGAGTGAGCAGGATGGAACACAGATTGCTAAGGAGGTTTAAGAGGGTAAAGATGAAGACAGGAAGAAAGGGAAAAGCTTGAGTATAAACAACTCGCTCACTCAAGATGCTTAGATAGAAAAGAAGCAAGGTCAAAGGATGCAAATTTGATGGAAGAGCGACATCCAAGGAAGGCTTCTTAAGAATAGAAATGATAACAGCATGTCTAAAAGAAGACGGAAACTAATCAGATTAAAGTGAAACATGTATTAAAGAAGTAAGATAAGGGATCAAAGAAGGATAGATAGAATCAGAGCAGAAGGAAAAGGATCCAGCAGGGACGCCATATTGTGTGCCCTAGTTAGGAAAAGAGACACATCTGAATCAGAAAGGAGAGAAAAGAAGAGAATGAAAGAGAAGTGATAGAAAAAGTAGAAGAAATACAGGATGAAGGGGTGATAGGAGGAAAGGATGATTGAAGAGAAGTCACTTTAGGTGAAAACGTCAGCAAAATCTGTAACTGAAAGAGAAGACGCGAGAGAAGGGTCTTTGAGAAGAGTAGAAAGAATAGAGGTTAGTAATTGAAAAACGTGTTGAGGATGATGAGAAAGAGTGAGAGAAGAAAAATACTGTTTCTTAGCAGATATGAGAGACAAATCATAGGATAATTGTAGAGAAAATAAAGTAATTAAGTCTTCAAAAGGCACAGGACTTCTTTCTCCATTGGCGTTCAGACTTACACAAGGCTGAACGAAGCAAATGAAATGCAGTTGAAAGCCACCGTTGAGAAGGATTTCAGAAGAAGAAAATGGACAAGAAGGGTGAAGTTGGTCCAGTGCGGAATGTAGAACTGATTTAAAATGAGTAGAAGCAGAGTCAGCTAAAAGAGAATAGAATTGACTAAGAGAAGTAAGTATAGAAGCTAAAGAAGAAGGGGAAGTGGTAGAATTATAATATCATAGAAGCAAATTGGTAAATTGGTGAATAATTAAAGTAGAAGAATATCACAGTAGCACATTTCAAAGTGACCAATTATTGAAATAGCAGAGAATCCCAGTAGCAAATTGTCAATGTGGCCAATATCTTATTAGCAAAATGTCATAGTGACTAGTTATCAAATTGGCAAAACGTCATAGAAACAAACCAGCAAAGAGGCAAAGGATTGCAGTGGCAGAGTGTCACATAACATTGATACTGTGTTGTCCATTGGCACCGGGTAGAGCGTGCTGCAGGGCAAGGGCACTGGATGAATAGGCAAACAGTAAGGCACCATTAGCCTCAACCCTTCACCAGCTGCCTGGACAGGGACTGTCCTGGGAAAAAAGGGAAGAATTTTGATTAACAGGTCATGTGCTCCATCAATGCAGCCAAACATGGGGATTTAGGAGGGATCAAATGTGGGGTGGGCGGTGAGCTCAGATGGGGCTGGAAGGCATAAAGAAAAGTGAGTAACGAGCACGAATAAAAGTAATATACCAACATGCTTTTCAAAATGGATTAAAGCCTGCAGATGAAGCACTACAAAGCTCCATGTACCTACTTATGCCTAGGCAGTTCTTGAGTCTGCTTATTGTCTATTATAATGGTGGTGGATTGTAATGCACTGGTTTTATCCTTCTGTGTCGTGCTTGTTCTTACGTGTGCTTTCAATAACCTGCTGCTATCGAGAGGCCATGTTAGAAATGGAAGGGAGTGTGGCAGAAGGTGGAGGCAGTGGCAGAGGGGGACTGGTTGAGAGGCAGGAAGTAGTGCAAGTGTGAGGAGTTTGTGTTCGATGGACCAGGAAGGGTCTCTAGCTGTGGAAGGAGGCACTAGAACTCCACACCAATCTGCAGATCAAGGTCTATTATATTGATAAGGGAGATCTAGTTTCAAGAATCTAACATCATATTGGTCTATAAAGAAGTGCTGCCATGTGGTGTGCTTATAGTAGAATACATTTAGTATTGATGTAGCCCGCCTAATATCTGAAGTGAGTATTACGTGAATTTGTAGTGGCTTGGCTTGAATGTTTGCACCTTAGTGTTGTAATTCATACACGTTGTAAACTATACATTTTGTTAGATTATCCTTAAATTTGTACTTAAAATGTATGTGTTATAATTTATTCCATTATTTTCTGAGGGTGGTATGGTGTATCGCATATGCGTGTATGGCGTTTAAGTGTATGGCATATGACGGAATGGTGTAGGGCATATGAGTGTATGGTGTACACTGAAGGGCTGCACTGCAGTCGTCCTGGCCAGGATTTGTTTGCTTGGCCCGGGCAGTGATGTATGCCCCAAAGCCGTGAAAACACAAATTACCAGGGAGATGGAGGACCACGTACACCTTTAAGTGAGATAACACACTTGCTCAAGCAGGCTTCCTACAACTATCTAGCCAGAGCCTGTGTTCATTGTACCTACATTCCCAACATTTCAGTTACAAGGTAGCTATTTTCTTAAACCTAAAATTACAAGTTGATTTCTGTAATTTAAAGTATGTTTATATTTTGTGGGCATATAACATGTATTCCCATCCTGCTTAATAACATGGTTAACTGTATCAAACAATGCATGACAGGTGATGTTGCTGGCACACAGTGGAGAGTAGTAAAATCAAACAGTGATAGATGCAAGGCTAGGAATTAAACACTACTACTGTCATTGGTCTGGGAAGCCTTCCAGGCCATACGCTTTTTGTATATCTTTGCATTACAAAAGGGGACATGCCATTAGCTTATGAGCCTTGGTTCTGCCAAGAAAAGGTGCAGTTCAAACTCTACTGCTAGGCCATCTCCTCTTTGAACTGGAAATTACGGTGGCGTAATTAGCACCAAGGCATTTGTAGGCCTTGTGGTCTAGCAGTTCGGTCAGGGCGATTCTTATTAGTGGCAGGGCGAAGGCTGATTTGCGAACAATGGCCTGGAAAGCTGACCAAAGCAATGCCAGTGGGTATGATTGATTCAGAGACTTACATTCATACGTTTTTTAGTTTTAGCTATTCGGTGTAAGCCAGAGCTTGTGCAATGGAAAACCGATAGGAAGGAGATGGGATGTGAGGTGGGACACACATCCTATGGGTGTGTTTGGTGATTTACAAACCCATTAATTAACCATTGCCACATTAATCCTTATGGCATTGCCACCAACTACCTACCTCTCCATGATGAAACATACCCTACTGAGAACTCTTTGAGTAAGATCTATCACAAAGTAACACCGATGTGTGTGTGCTGTGTAGTGTCTGCCTGTGTTATATCGATGCATTCTTTTGAGTGTTTAATGACTTAAATGCCACTGTAATTGAGCTCCTGGTGTAATAGAAATCTCCTAAAAATGTGTTTTTGTAGTCTGTTCATTTATAAGCAACATCTGCGTCATGCATCTGTTCTTTGTACTGGAGTCCAGTCTAAAACAAGCAACCACAAAGCCACAGGTTTTGAGTTGTATATAGGTATTAGACAGACATGTGCCAGGCAATGACATCATATGCTAAGATACTTGCACCACTTTCTAGCTGTTCCCACCTCATGGCCAGGTGGTACCCTTATGGCAGTGCCTGACAAATGCCTATCCAATGCCTACTCAAATGCCCAAGCTGTTGGCTTTGCCAATGTATGTTGTTTTCAGTATGTGAAAGTGTATATGCCCAGATATGGGTGCCTTGCTTGCTACGCCTAGGGAATCATACATCACTGTGCTAATCCAACAAGGTCCTACGAGAACATGTCAAGGCTAGGATGACAAGTATGGCCCAGTTTCAGATATTATTCTCATGCATACTTACAAGTGGGGTTCTGACCTAAATAGAATGTAGTTTTGTCTGTGTAGATGACAGAACTTTTCATGATTTAAATTGATAAGTACTTACTTGATAACCTCGTACTGTTTGATTAACTATTAACAGAGTTTCAATGCAAACAGAATACAGCATGTTTATTGTCGTGTTGATAAGTCATTATGTGCTGGGAACTGGGTAGGTCAACACAAAGTGTTGAGCTCCAGCTCTAATTTATTATTAGTCACATTAGTTTAACAAAGGTTGTAACACTCTGTCCCTTACTTCATTTAGCTTCCTTTCCAGTACACGTGACCAACTTTGGAGTCACAGAGTTTCTCTGTACACTGGGTCTTTGTCTATACTCTTGAATCCACATCTCTTTTTCTCAAACTTTGGTGGGGTCTTATCTTTCTCAACTCAAGAAAATTGAATTTTTTAGTACTTTGTATGTTCATTCATCAATAACAATTTCGATGTTTTAGTAGAAATTGAATGTAGGCTAGAGAAGTGGTCATTTCTAGATACAGTGATCATATTAAGGTTGTAGCTATTTTTCATGTACATTTTCATGCATACTGTTGCTTTGAACTAAAGAAAATAATAATAACAAATTACCATTATTGTTAAGTGTCATGGTGTGTGTGTTGTCTTCGGGCACTGAATACTTGTACACATTATTATGTGACCGTGACTAGGAGGAGTCCAGACCCCAAGTTTGATACCTTAATAATATAATACCTTTCATTTTGTGTTGATACAATGCATACTCCTGGCCAAACGAATGGGAGAGCATTAATTAATAGCCCCTTGTTGTACTACTCTCTTCAAAGCCCAGGCTCTGTTTCCTTTTTCCTAAGCTTAATTGATGTAATACAGCATCTCATGGTTTGGTTTTGATTATTAAGCTCTTCCTGAGGGGCACAATACATATGCCTTCCCAGGGCGACTGACTGTATTACCAATATTACCCTCCCCTGTGTTTCAAGTTTATATTTAGAAATGTTATGGGCGGGCTTGTATTGGTTGTCTATTTGTTTAAGCGGCCCCAATAAGCCGAGGAGATCTAGTCCTGTTTGGGATGCCCTGCATGACCCCAAAACATCTTTCCCCTCCTTTGCTGGGTCGCGGCTAAGGTTCTTACTATAGACGGGAATCAAATTTATCATGAAAACCCAGTTCGGATTTTCAGTTTGGGCACAGGTTACAAAAACCCTAAGAATATTTTCTGTGACTAGAAATTTCCCCTTCTGCCACTTCTAAGCTCCCAATACTCTTACGGGCTACCTCCTCACTTCTTTGTGACAGTTGGCTACCCTCAAGGGTTTGAGGGGGTTCCTTTGTTTTGTTCATCAATAATTCTCTTGTGGTCAATCTGTCCTGTTTGGCAAATACTGTTACTTTGTTTTCTTCTGTAAGGTTAATTCATCCCTATGACATTTTGTCAGCCTTGTACTTTCTTTCTTAGAGTCCTTATTCAATGATTTTACAGTCATAACCTTAAAAGGTTCACCGTTGTGGGCGCAGATCTTCCCTGATCCCCGGGTTTCTAATCACACTTCTGTCCTTTGTCCCTTAGTGATCTCTTTTTCTGTTAATAGAATACACTCATCCAATTCTCTCAAAGTGTAATGGACATTGCTATTTCCATTAGAGGTGACAAGTGCTGTGGACCAGGACCAACCATTGTGCAATGAATCTCTTAAAGCTAGGGGAGCAGACCCTGACAGAAGCAATCTGTCCTCCAGTCCTTTGAAAAGGCCTCACCGCAACCAGAGGGATAGACCAGCCAACGCTCTCTGTTCTATCACACAGAACCGGTCACTCTGTATCCCCTGCTTCTTGAACAGTAGTCTGCATACCTCCAACCAGCCACACTATTGGCTGCATCTAAACCAAACTTGACACTGCATCGTCACCTAGTGAAGCAGGTCCCCTGCTAGATCCGGAGAGACTGCTCCTTGCTGAAACATGAGCCAAATCACAGAAGGTTCATTCACAGACTCTAACCGGGGGTTACAACCATGGCTCAGCCCAGCTATCCCGTGAACTGCTGCCTCATCGATCACACATCGATGCACCATCGATTTCCACCTTGATGATCATTGCCCGCAGACTCGAAACACTTGAGAGTCACTCGCCAACCACCCCACCCCCCCCCCAAGTGCTGAAAGCCTGAATCAGCCAGGCCAACTGTGAATTGTTCTTGAGAACACCCTGACTTGCATTTTTGAAGCACTGCTGTTCTACCAGAGCTAGCACCTGCAGGTTGCCCTACTTGATGCCAGCTTGCTGCCAGGATCTCCGCGATCCTACATGCCCGAACTGAGCCTGATCAGTTCACATCATCATTCAACACCGGGTCGATTGTGTCCGCCCACCAAGATCTAAGTCTAATTACTGTTGACATTGAACTGCCCCCATGGTCTACTTGGACCCTAGGGTCTGGTTAGGTCCTGATCACTCCTGTTTTCAACCCAATATCATTTTTATGGTAGTACCTTACCTTCTACCCGGCAACTATGCTTAGAGTGCTCTTTTCTGCAGTCTGTCACATCTTCTGTGCTCTGTCCTTTGGGGTGGGTTGTTGTATAGTAATCTCTTTTCGTACTATGTGCAGATGATGTGGTTAATTAAAGTGGTTATATTTATATAGAATGGTGAATGGACATGCCTTTTATTTTGGACTGTGATACTGTGCTCTTCAGGTCACTACAGGTTCACCTTCACACCTCTCTAAAGAGTATAGTCTTCCTTTGGCCCATGTCAAAAGGCGTCCCTGTGTTACCTGTATGATTGTGCTGTGTTTTGGTTTGTAGAAGGGTTAGGGCTGAGTGGGCCTTTTACCCCTACTCATCCGTGTACTCCTGCAAAGCAGACTCCAGTTCATCACAAAGAGAGAATTTCCAAAAGAGGGAGAAACAAAAATGCACTTAAAATATACCATCTAATAGGTCCTGTGTGAAGGTTTCCACTCTTAAACCAGGGCACTGAACAGCACTGAGTTCACTCCACATCTAGAGCTGTGCTATTTATGATGTTTAACAAAAGGAGTAGTTGACCTACAGAAGAAAAGGAGCTGTACTTCTGATAAATGTGTTTGTGGGGCCCCAGGGGACACACGATTTGTAAAGCCCCCCTAATTTGCTTACCAGGTGGCATCAGCGATATCACAGAATGTGTCTTTATTACTCAAGGGGATCATGGGAAGTTACATTTAAAGAAGTTGCCAGAAGTAAAGAATTAAGGAAAAACACTAACGTTGTGCTGTAGAGTAAATGAATGGCCTCTGTTATTTATTTTCTTATTTTATTTAATAATACTATACATACAAACACACAGTGACTTTGCATATGACATTCATATTAAAATGGATCATTTCAAATTATTTGAGATAACACTTTGTACATTAATTTAAAAGATTTCTTCTGAATATTTTCTTAACACCTCCATACATAATACATAAAATGTGATCAAATGATAGATGAGATTCATGTCATTACCATCCAATAGCATGTTCCTCATCGCATATCTATCTTCACAATCTGTCGGGTTGTTGTACGCATCATTCTCATGTTCTTCAAGCTATTACAGAAGCACATTGGGGTAACACTCCACCTAACCTCATCAGAGATGACCATTTTGACAATATCCAGAACCCACCAAATACACCAGATAAGCGTTCTACAGCCCACCCTAACCTCATGACCCACAACGACAGACTAGGCTATAGACTCCCCACTCCACTTAACAAAATGACCAACAACCCTACAACTAAAGTCCCTAACAAAAATATCTCTGCAAATACTATGCCTCTCAAAGGTGCCCTACTTAATGTTAGATCCCTTGTGGCACACCCCATAGAAATTGCCGACATTATCTGTTCAGAAAACTTGGATTTCCTTGCCACTACTGAAACCTGGCTTCATGCCGCAGCAGGTCCCTCTATAACCCTTGCGGTTCCAGACAACTGCTCCATCCTCAGGGCCGACAGACCTAATGCCCGTGGAGGAGGTGTAGCACTCATATTCAAATCCTCGCTGGACATTAGATCTGTTACTTCCCTTCCTCTAAACTCATGTGAACACCTATCCGTTAACATTCAAACCAGTCCTAAAAATACCATTTCCTTGGAACTTATATGCAGACCCCCTGGTCCCATAGGTTCCTTCGAGGAAGATATAACCTCCCTCATAGCGGAAAAATCTAAACCCTCATCACAGAATATTATTCTAGGCGATTTTAACTTAGGATACAATGATCCTCACGACAATCCAGCATCCTTCCTTGCCAATGCCCTTTGCGAACAGAACTACATTCAACTTAACTCTCTACCCACACATCAGAAAGGCAGAACCTTAGACTGGCTCGCTGCCCATAACTGCAACATTATCTGCAAGGACCCCCAACCACTTATTTGGACCGATCACCTCCTACTTTCATTTGACATTAGCAATAATAACCCTCTCCATATACGGTGCCCACCTGCACCAGCATGTCTGACGAGAAATAAGCGGAACATCACCGCGGAAGCCCTCATCCCACTGGTTCTACCCACGCTAAATATGATCCCCAATTCATCGGACCCTAACTTATTAGTAGAAATCTACAATGAAGTCATGACCAAAGCTATCGACCTTGTTGCCCCTCTAAAACTATGTAAAGGTAAACCTAAAGCTCACCTTAATGCCTGGTACACACCAGATCTTAAAACACTGAGAAATAAAAAGTCCAAATTGGAAGCCCTTTGGAAAATGAACCCGACAGAGGAAGACAAAACTAATCTTACTAATGCATCCTCCTATTATAAAAAAGAAATAATTCACACAAAAAAGGAAGCCTACAATATAAGAATAAGTAATGCTAGTTCCAGCACCAAAGAATTATTCACCATCCTAAAAGAGCTAGAAAATCCCAATCCACCCACGGACATGTCCGTGAAGGACCAACGCTGGTGCACTAGCATCCAAGATGCCCTTGCGACCAAAATTACTGGCCTCCAAACTAAAATTGAAAACAAAAGACTACAACTATCCAACAGCAGCCCCACACCTAGCCTCCCTAATCTCAGCCTACCCATCACCCCCAACATTAACCATGGGTTCACCTTCAAAAAAGTCACCGTATTAGAAGTGCAAAAAATCATAACCTCCCTCAAACCTTCAAATTGCAAAGGGGACAGCTGCCCTGCACAGATCATAAAAGATGCAGCTAGAGACCTCGCCCCCTTAATTTCTAAGCTCATAAATGTGTCATTCTCTACTAACTCGGTACCCTCCAATCTGAAACAGTCATGGGTCCTCCCGCTATTAAAAAAACAAACTTTGGACCCAGCCATCCCTACAAATTACAGGCCCATCACAACTGTTCCCTTCCTGCTAAAAATCCTCGACAGAGTGGCTTACCTGCAAATTCAGCATTACCTAGAGTCCAACCAATTACTCGGACTACGTCAGTCTGGCTTCCGGCCTCAACATGGAACAGAAACTGCCCTTGCTGATCTTAAAAGTCAGATTGATGAAATTAAAGATAAGGGCAAGGCTGCCATCTTACTCCTCTTAGATCTCTCAGCAGCCTTCGCCCTGGTCGACCATAAAATACTCTGTAACCACCTCTCTTCTGACGCCCACTTCTCGCCTTCTGCTGTCTCATGGATACAGTCCTTCCTTGCCAACAGAACCATGAGAGTCTTCTCTCCAGTGGCAGCAGCAGACCCTATCCCTATCACTTGCGGTGTCCCACAAGGCTCATGTGTTTCACCGACACTATACAACATCTTTACAAACCCCCTCTTTGATAAATTGGACTGCCTGGGTGTCACCTACACAAACTACGCGGATGACACCCAGATATTCCTCACCATCTCGGGCAACTACAATATTGATGTAGCCAGGATCAATGAA
Organism: Ambystoma mexicanum; assembly: GCF_040938575.1. Lineage (NCBI taxonomy): Eukaryota > Metazoa > Chordata > Amphibia > Caudata > Ambystomatidae > Ambystoma > Ambystoma mexicanum. The sequence goes on along the minus strand of NC_090941.1, from coordinate 1,079,197,957 downwards.
ATCTTCTCCGTCATTCAGGCATGGATGGCCACACACGGCCACTGCCTGAATGACGAGAAGACTGAACTGCTCATTGTTGGCGCACCAAACAACCTACAAAAACTAAGCCCTAACTACTCCAATATAATAATTGATGGCAATACAATCCCGATCGCCAAAAGCGTGAAAACACTTGGCTTCTATCTCAATGCCAATATAAACCTCTCTAAACAAGTCAACTCGATCGCCTCAACCACTGCATATACAGGAAAACTAACCAGAGCCTGCAGACCATTTCTTTCCCCTAACAATTGCCTTACGCTAGCCAGAGCTCTTATACAATCTAAGCTAGACTACTGCAATAGCCTCTATTTAGGTGCCAACCAAGCGATAATCAGTAAACTTCAAGTCATTCAAAATAATGCGCTACGAGCAGCGTTAAACATTCCCAGGCGTGAGCATATCTCTGCCACCAGAACTACATGCAAATGGCTCACCATCCAACATAAAATCGATCTAAAATCCCTCTGCCTCACCTACAAAGCTCTCAACCATCTAACCCCCCTTACCTTACTAACAAATTCACCATGAGAACATCCATTAGAACCACGAGATCGTCCAATACCCTATGTCTTACAGTACCCAGATTTTCCTCTAAAAGAGCCGGTGGTTCAAGCTTTACTGTCCTCGCCTCCCAACTCTGGAATACCTTGCCTCTGAATATTAAGGCGTCCAAATCCTTCCAGTCGTTCAGGAAACATGCCATTGGGTGGCTCCTGACAAAAAGTCAACCTTAAGTTAGACCCAGCTATAAACTGTACATATTGCACATGTCTATTTTGTCATCATGGGTGGCCATCACATCCTTTGTCTTTATATGTTGTATATACTTGCTGCCGTACTATTATTGTTATTCTATGTACTATGCCTGTAACCTGTACTAAGCGCCCCTATACTCCCGGGTCCGGAGCACTATTGAAATAATAAATATAAACATAAACATAAACATTATATGTTCTGAGGATTCAATTTCGACCTCACCACATAATCTGCACCCTTGATCTACTCGTGCTATACCCATTTTAGCCCCCATGATCTGTAACACTTCTGAGGCATTGAAATTGAAGAGAAGATATTGTCTTATTGTGGCACTGTTAGGATAGGCCCCAATGTACTTCAGAACCACTTTTCGCTTCAACCAGTGTTGGATGAAAACACCAACATTTGTGTTTGTTAACAAACGAACAACATCACTTTCCCTACCTATTCAGCATATCTTTTATTTAGGCATCCTTTTAGGGTAACTTGAGTATGTCTCATCCTTTCTTGCTCAAATCCTTTTAACCATTTGCTATGTTTACCCACAATTTTGCAAGCACGCTCAAACCTTTGTGATTACTTATATTTTCATATACCTGAAACACGTCCACCATTATGGTGCTATTTTCCAGTTTCGTCAAATTCTCATGGCCCATGGTTAGCTTGTAGTCCACTGTGTCAGATATTCGCATCATGTCAAATTCTAGTAATAGAAATTCTATTCAAGTCATTTTAGGCATTCCGAATAGGTTGCGCAGCATTGTGGCTCCAAGTTTATTCAACATCACTGTGAGTTTGAACCCCATAGTTCAATTCCATACAACATCCAAGGTCCAATCTAAGATGTGTACAACAGTAAAATGGTCTTCATAGAACAACCATCTTGGTGCCCAATGAAATGACTCAATGCATAGGTCATTTTTATACACTTTGGGACTCATTACGAGGTTGGGGGTAGCCTTGCCGGTAAGGCTACCTCCATACCGGCATGAAAGTCCGGCACCCGCGAAATTACAAGGCTATTCCGACACCGCTGGACCCTGTAATTGCCCTTTTGCGTGTGCCGGTAGATCCCCATTCCCATTTCAGCCTCATAGGGCTCAACGGGAATGGGGATGCCTGGCAAACCTGGCGGAATGAACTCAGAGTTTGCCGGTCTGCACACAACGGTACCAGTAAGCTTACTGGTACCGTTGGGTCCAGACCGGCAACCTTGTAATGAGGCCCTTTGTCTTATTTTTCTCCCATTGTGTGGTCCATCCCAGTTTATTGTCAATGTAGACACTCAAGTATTTCTAACAATCTACCATTTCAACATCATTTTGATCTATTTTCCAGCTCATTCAGTTTGATTTTTTCGTTTTACCCTGCCCATTAATGCCGCTATTTTGGTTTTGTCATATTTGCCCATGTGTCCAGTTTAGAGTGTAAACCCTTCGGGGTATAATCTAACAACAGCAGATCATCTGCATAACCGAGCCAATTGCTTTTCAAAGTTCCAAACTTGACAGGACATGTCACTATATTGTTCATAGGTTTCCTAGTGATTGTTTCGAATGACAGAGTTTCGAATGACAAAGTTTCGAATGGCAAAGTTTCTAAAAAAAAATGCATCTAAAAAATGATATTTCTTTTTTATAGGGGGGTCCCCCTCAACCCGTTTTTTACCCCTTAAAAGCCATTATAGTAAAAAAAAAAACTTTACCTACAAAAAAATGCATTTTTTCGATGCATTTAAAACTATATATTGAAGCAATGCCGGGATACCATTCAATAGCCACTGCTGTATCTGCTAGATGCAGGTTAAACAGTGTGGATGCCAGAATGCATCCCTGCTAGACACCTCCCATCATTGGAAATTGATTGGTCACTCCCCCATCTGCGTCCAGTCTTACTCTGACCGTGGTGTCAGTATAAAGCAGCCTAATCATAGACAATAGTCCATGAGAAAGGTTCCATGAAGCAAGTTGCTCCACAGCCTATTCTTCATGACTGTGTCAAAGCCTGCACTGAAGTCTATAAAAGACCCATGGAATGGGAGTTGCCGCCTATGATGGGTAGTTGATTTAGCCCGAAACCCATTCTGATTCAGGGGAAGGATCTGATAGTCTGAGATCCGCTGGTTCAGTTCTTTCAACAAAACTTTGGCAAAGATCTCCGCGGGAATGTCAAGCATGGCTAGCATGCGATAATTGGCTGGATCTTGCCTTTTTTATGAATTGGTAATATCGTAATATCGTACTTTATTTTCAGGTTTGAGGAACCTGTCCAGATTTACCAATGCAAGAGAAGAGCATGTGCAGGGCATGCTCCCATAGTCCCTGGCACAGCCTAATTATCCCATCACAGGGCTCCATCCAGCACAAGAGCCTGAGAGGTTGCGAGTATCCCAATCATCTTAGCTATATCACCCACTGTGGATTTACATCTCTGTTATGACCCGGTCTGGGTCATAGTGACATAAACAGGATACAGTTGCAGGTATGCTTAATGGTTGCTTTATTCAGGTTCTTCAGTTACAGGTACAAATCAGGTCTCATCAAGTCCATAAGGAGATAGGAACAAATCATGAGGGAAACCCACTGGCTCCCACCACCCAGGCTTCCTTAGATCAACTGCCTGGGTTAGAACCCTTTCATACACAAACACTCCAAGATACCTCATACATTCCACAAATGACATCACCACATACATACAGCATTCAGAAGGTGAAACCATAACAAGGAAGGCTGATCCTAACACCTCCTTCCCTTATAAGGGCAGTCTATTCCTAACACCTCCTTCCCCTGCAATCCCAACAGTACAGTGTCACACCTCAAACACACCATGACCTGAATCCGTCATCACACCTAACCATCAAAAGGCCTCATGTACGAATATTCTGCCAGTCACTCTAAAAGACCAAGAATATAACAGCTGGACAACCAGGCGTAACTAACAATCCGGTAACGGCACCCCACCATCTAAACAACAACAACTTCTGTCCTTCAAAAAATCACGCATCACCTTCCACCCGTCGCCGCCACCAACGGGTCACCAGCCTGCCACACTGGAGCACAGACCTGCCCCTCTGGGCTACTAACCAGCATGCCATACGCCACCTGGGAAACAAAACACCTCCCGTCCACCACTGCCACTGGTAGACCTCAGGACTGCCACACCTGAGCACAAACGGCCACCTATACGGGCTGGCACGAAGTCCGCTACACACCTACAAGGAACATGTCTAACCTACTACACCAGACCATAGACTCATGGCAACTAAAGAGACAGGCGCCTCCAATCAATCAATCAAAACACTCTCACCCGACTCATCCTTAACCACTCAACCTTCATAGCAACACTCACACCAGAGGCAACTGGTGGGGGACCAGTCAAACACACCAGCATACTTCCTCGATGTGTTGGCCAGACACCTCGAGCCCACATAGCTACTGAAAACAACCAGGTAACCCCACTCCCAAGATGTTCTGTTGCCATGCTCCCAGAACCACCCAGAACAAAATCCAGGATGACTCCAAAAACAACACTTCAAGTAAAAACAGTAATAATGACTCACACACCATCATGGCTCAGCACCAAAACACTATCCTGACTCCTCTGAGCCACACAAATCACTACCCTGACTCCTCTGAGCCACGCAACTACTATCATGACTCCGCAGAGCCACACCAATCACTATCAAGACTCCTCTGAGCCGCTTGACCAGACTACCACTGGTCACACAAATTCACTACCTTGACTCCGCAGAGCCGCTTGACCAGACTACCACTAGTCATACAATTCACTACCATGACTCCTCTGAGCCGCTTGACCAGACTGCCACTGGTCACACAATTCACTACCATGACTCCTCAGAGCCGTTTGACCAGACTACCACTAGTCGTACAATTCACTACCATGACTCCGCAGTGCCGCTTGACCAGACTACCACTAGTCATACAATCGACTACCATGACTCTGCAGAGCCGCTTGACTAGACTACCACTAGTCATACAAATTCACTACCTTGACTCCGCAGAGCCTCTTGACTAGCCACAACCAGTCCACACGTCATACTGGTTACATGCATGCCATGCATCTTCAAACAGTTTTGCAACATAACCACTCAACACTTAAGAAAAAACATGTTGATACTAATAGGTGGAAATGGTGGGGTGTGGGTAGGGCCCTACCCACACTCCACATCAAAGAACATGTCCTTAAAATATTTTTGGCAAAACTAAACGCATGGATATGACATTACTCAGAAATTATTTCTATGGTGTCAAAATCTATAAGTCCATGTTGTCCATTGCAGGAAACAACGCTACAAGCTGCAAAATCCTCAAAATGGTTAAGAACTAGAGAGATCATGAAACATAGGATTAACAGACATGAATTGCAACATACTTCATTACTCACATACTGCATACTGCAAAATTCTCAACATTATTATGAATGTTAGTGAGATATGTCAAACTAACTCTCCATGCCTAAAACTAAACAGTTTTAATGCAACCTTTTCTGAAACATTCCTGGTGACATATTAACAGTTCACGTTGCCACCTTTGCCACGAATCCTAACTGCAAATCCTCAAAATTGGTTAAGCTCAATATTCATCTTAACTGCAGGATTCTATACATGTCATACATGCATGCGATCTAATCCAATCATCCACGAACACCTCATCAACCTTCCATTCCAAAATAACATCACCAGTATTCCGGAATGGTAACGAAAAATACATCAATTCAATCACTGCATAGTGTCCATTAGTAAAAACATTGCCGTGCATATGGCATTACATGGGTGATGTTGAAACAAGAAATACCCGATTCCCACACCATCGTGAAATCTTCATTCCGATGTGGCGTTTAGTTTCTCTTTACCCCAGCGAATCACATGCTTCATAGCTGCAGTGCCAACAGTGTACATAAGTTCAACCTTGCTTGATTCATGCAGCATTTCAAAACCGAAACTGGACTTCACGCACGTCATCACGCTCCAGGCGCATCGACTGAAGAATCGACTATTTCCTGGTCACGTTTTAACGCGTTGGTAGGTGCTTTACTTTAAGGACATTCTCGCCGTCATCCCACTCAGCTGAGCTGACGGCATCCAGAGTTTTTCAGTGACGCCAAAAGCCTGTGCGCAATCAACATTCCGAATTCCACTCCATTGCTGAATCCACCAGCCACCATGCCTACGTCATCATTGCAGCAAAGTAGACAGAGCAGCACGGAGCTCCGCTGTCCCAAACGGCCGCCTCACTCGCACAGAAGAACAGATGGGGGCTCACGCACGTCCATCATTAGTTTTGGTGAGTCATACGCTTTCTTTGATTCCGGTAACTGTAAGATGTCGCTGCACTTTCAGCAGAATGCGATCGATCACGCTCTCCTAAGCATCTTCCGTGGCGCACACATACATCCCCAAGACACCGGCAAGGTTCACCTTGTTCTCATTGCGCAGCTGCCAGAACGGCCACAGCTCCCAGGGTGCCCAAGTCCTGGACAGCCTCATACACTCACGGGAGCGCTCTGCCAGGGCTCTCCTCTCTGGCCCACTGCTGGTGAGCCAGTGGCAGTTGGCAGGACAATCACCTCTGCTCCTAGGTACTTAGCAGGGCACTGGCTTTGTTGCTAATGAGGTGATCGCTTTACTGCCTCCTGGGTGCCTATTACTGCAGCCTGCTTTACTCATCCCTGGGTGCCTCTCTTTGCTTCTTGCAGGCCCCTGCGTGCCTACCAGGGCTTCCACATTTCCTTAGCCCTGGGTGCTTCTTTGCGCCTACCAAGGCACTGTCACTTTCTCAGCCCTGGGTGGTGGGACTCTTCTTGGACAATGGGGGGCAGTGGGTTCCCTCTCCTTGTACAGTCCCTCACTTGAGCTTCGCTCCTGCTCTGCACCCCCCGCAGCAGTATCTCCTTTCTCCTTATCGTGGACCACACACACACACACAGGTACCTGTTGCCTTGTACACTCACGGGAGCGCTCTGCCAGGGCTCCCTTCAGGGTCCATCCAACCAGTCCTGTTGGAGACCAGTCCTCGTCGCCAATTGTTATGACCCGGTCTGGGTCATAGTGACATAAACAGGATACAGTTGCAGGTATGCTTAATGGTTGCTTTATTCAGGTTCTTCAGTTACAGGTACAAATCAGGTCTCATCAAGTCCATAAGGAGATAGGAACAAATCATGAGGGAAACCCACTGGCTCCCACCACCCAGGCTTCCTTAGATCAACTGCCTGGGTTAGAACCCTTTCATACACAAACACTCCAAGATACCTCATACATTCCACAAATGACATCACCACATACATACAGCATTCAGAAGGTGAAACCATAACAAGGAAGGCTGATCCTAACAATCTCCATATCCCATCATGAGTTTCATATCTTTCATCCACTGGGTCATAAACATCCAGAGTGAGTCCTATATGCTTCTTCCACCTTTCTTCACAGTCACTATTAATCGGCAGATTTTTCTTTTTGGATACATTCACAACGGACCATATACCCCTATTATTTTTGTTATTGCATGGTAAGCTAGACACATCCACAACTCATTTTTACTTTCGGCCTTGTGGGTGTGCAGCCAACTGAGATAATTTCTCTTTAAACTTTTAATGCATAGGGTTAAAGCCTCAGCCATCATTCATTTCCTCCCCAATTTAATGGTTTCAGCAATGTCCTGTCTCAACTTCTTTTTAGCCACTCGTATTTGATGGTCATATTGGCACTATTTTCTCGCTTCCACCGTTCACTGGTGCTCTTTTAGCTTCTTTTGCTTGCAGTGGCATCTTTTATTGAATTGACCATCTTAACAAATTCCTGTATTATTAGAGGTTCACGAATTTCACCACCACAGCCCCATCTCTGCACAAACAAAGGGAGAGCAAGTTCTGCAATTAACCTATCCTTCTCCCGATTGACTGGATTCCACGTTATTCGGTTCAATGTCACCATCTAGTTCTAGTTGGCTACTGCTTTTCTTTTTAGCTATTAGAACACACACAGGCAGATGATCACTCTCTTCATGTGTCCCTGTGGCCATGTCTAATAATATTTCCGGTGCCTATAATCCAAAGTGGAACAGCTATTTCCACTTATTCGGCTGAATACTTTACTTGCATCACCCGCGCAATACCCATTTAACATGGTCATATTACTAATATGAAACAAGGTTGCCCAGCCTTTCCCTTGTTTATTAGATTCAAAGTTTTTAAAGGGCCCTGAGTCAGTCACTTCATCTTGCCACTCTGCGTTTAATCCTATTCTTGAATAGACATTGCCAACAACCATTATTTATTTTAACGTGGCTATATTGTCTTTGTTTTGCATGGGGGGGATCATACATTTTCACCACAATAAATTGCTGCTCTGAGGCAGATCACATTTGATCATAGCCGCTTGAGCCATCATTGTCAACCATTGAGTTTCGGTTATTGTCCCAGGGTGGCAGACAGTTACCAGCAGGCCACCTTTTGGTCTACCAATCGGCCCCTCTACTGCCTTGACCTGTTGGGTACTGGGCCATCAATTTCACATGTCTCTATCATCCAGGTCTCCTGCAGTGCCACAATACAAAACAGATTCATGTGTGCCAACAGACCTTCATCAGCTGACAGATGGGCACTCCACCTGGTGTTCCATGAACATACCACACCGCTGTCATCAATGAGTTTTGGAGAAGTGAGTCTTGAAGGCCATCGGCAACCATTGCCAGTAGCCCTCATGATCACACACTTCATCTTGGTTAGTTATCGCTTTACCTTCTTACCATGAGTGTTCATTGTCCCGTTCTCACTTTCTACAACACTTCGCACACATACCTTCTATTCTAGTCCCAATCTCCTTCCTTTCCTCCTCCCATTGTCTATATCAGAGATCTTCCCATATTTAACTCTGTTCATCTGCACCTCTGAATAGGTGTAGCCTAGTTTAAAGAGTGCATTCTCGTGGTGAAGAATGTATTCTAATGTGGATTTAGATCTACACCACATATTGGACATCACATTAATTGTATCAATCAGTGGATCTACTATTAGAATATCATCGGTTGTTATTACCCAAAGTGGGATGATTGTATGCAGTATATGTAGTATCACCGCATGATTGAGTGGCGGGTGTTGATCAATACCAACCAGTGCCTTCATCTGTAGGGTATCTATCATTTCATTCTTATTTATGTTAATCTTTCCAACCTGCCTTCCAAGATACACAGGCTAAAAATGTATACTTGGTAAGGGACCCTCTTTTTTGTGTATGGCGGCCTGTATTGCATGAGAAAAGGGAGGTGAGCTCAGGCTACCCCACCCTTCTATACTCCACCAAGGTGGGTCGGGACTACATATGTAAAAATCACAATTTTGTATTCAAAAAGGCATTAAACACAACACAAATATATTGAAAAAGGTGAGCCATTGCAGTGCACAACACAGAGTGTGAGGTGCGTTACAACTATTATTAGGCAACAGAATGTCTCAATCACTAGTTTGGGTTTCAGTCCAGGAGTAATGTGAGTTGTTAGGGCGACTGTGGGATTATTGACAGTGACAGCAAAATCACATTATTTCATGATAATTTCGAAACATTTCCGTGAAGGGGTCTTAAAAGTGGTAAATGTTAGGTAATTGCTCTCACACGTCCACACATTGGTGTTTTCAGCTCAGGAGGTGGGCTATATCTTATATCAGGGCCCGCTTTAAGTTGTCCTACTGAGCTTTCCTCTGGACCATCGGTATAGCATGGGGAGTACCAATAACATCCCCAATTGGAGTCGCTGATTTGACAATAACCAAAAACCAAGCAAACAAACAAAAATTGTTTTAAAAGCTTGCCCACAAAGATAATCAACTTTGTTTCTTACCTTATAGGACTGTAGTAGCACAGCCAACTTTTATTTCTTGTATTCGGGTATATCTAGTAGATCATTACACCAATCAGTGTTATTTGTGACTTGAGGTTATCTAACCCACAGAGGAGACAGAAGAAGAAGGAACATTCCCATTATTCCAGATCTCCTGAGAGATTCCACATGTGGATATTATTTTAAATAGTTTTAGAATAGAGTTAATAATATGGGTTTTCAAATACCTGCATAAGAAATAGTCCTAGTATGAAACTGGATATTCCGAGTGCCGAAATACACCTTTTATATCTTTGTTCTGGTGTATCGGGGAATATTTATTTCACATTTTGGTATTTTTGTGATGACTTGAAGTTATCTAGACCATAGAGAAGACACAAGAGCAAGGGACAGGTGTCCGATAATTCTGTTCTCCTTCATGTCTCCATCTATGGATTTCGTGTTCAAAAATGTTTAAGAATCTTTATTGTGTAGGCTTCCAAATATCTGCCTGCAAAGTATGGTCATGGCAATCAATCCTCAATTGAGGCTGGATCCTGCTGCATGCTTGGGTGCAGCGAGATGGTTTGTGGCATGTAGATCCCACGTTCTGTACAACAGAGCTTCCAAATGTCTAGAAAGTTAGAGGATAAATCAATGCTAGCACTGACTTGTATAGTGCAGCATATATGCAAAGTCTGCAATGTATTTTATTGTATGGAATTATACTATGGGGAAAATTACATTCTTATATTTTGTTTACTTTCCAAATAAATGTCTCATCCCCATCCCGCAATTGTACATATATATGCAGGCAAGTCATACCGGTCAGTTATTGCCGGAAAAAACATAGTTGGCCCCTGATTATGTTCGTGAGTAGTATTTTTTATCGGGTTCTTACCTGCCGTTTGGTAATCTCCTCGATGCTTCTAATAGCTGCTCTGCATACCGCTAGGATACGCAAACACTTCCATAATTGTCTGCGCATGCTCGTAAGACTATTATAGCTGGTCTTTGCCACCATCTTGAGTTGGGTGTCACTTTCGTTGCGTAGTACAATTGCTGCATATCTTTTTACCAGTATTTACTTCATTACATTCGATGTCTTGGCCAATAGTTGTTCCTGATATGTCAAGTAAATTGTGGTGGTGGCCTGTGTGAGCCACATCAGAGATATTGTCTACCACTAATGGGACCGATATATGTAATGTGCATTCCGCTACTGGATCATGAATGATATTAATGCAGGAGCACAGTGTATATATTGCTGAGGATGCCTTACCTGGTGTTAGGCGGAAACCTGTGCAGTTCCCTCTGGGACCACGGCAAAAGATTTAGGACTACAGGTGTTTGGCAGTAAACCCACTTGGTAGCAGTCTGTACCACACAGATTCACTTGGTAGCTGTGGCTGAGCAGTCAGACTTCCCTCAAGAAGAGTTAGACAGTATGTGGAGTATACAACATAGGGCAATTCTTCACAGTAAGACAAGCAAACACGCAACAAGGCTTCAGTGTAAAGATATAAAGGTATTTATTTATAACGACACATCTATAGAAAACACTCTGGCACTATTACGGAAAACACTTCAATTACAATTACTCTACGAAGAAAAAGATCAATCCCCCTAACAATAGTTCGACAAGTCTAGGTTTTACCAGCATCACTTATTTGCAGACAGAGGTGTATGCTTCAACCTAGATGGCACTCTAGTATACGTTAGGACGGGAGAGAAAAATAAGCAGGTTACGAAATCAACACGGTTCCAATACTTAACGGACAAATGCAAGGCAAGAAGACAAGAACCACGATAGATCATAAAGTTCAGAGGCCAGGCCCACTCGGAGAGAGGTGAGGCGATATGTCCCAAAAAGTATCTTAGTGGAAATGAGTTTGAGTCTTTGTAGCAAATTGTTATCGGCAGGTTGGACCAGTTCAGAACAATATGCTAGAGAAAGCTTGGAGGCGACCCTATGGAGAGGCGAGGATTAAGACACCTCACTCTATCCGGCAACAAGGGAAGCCAGGCGGACACAGTACCTTGATTGTGGAGAGACAGCTCCGGCGGGGGGCAGTTGTTCCTGGTGGTGGGTGCATGTCCGGTCTTTGCCAAGAGAAGAGAGGATCTTGTCGTCGAAGGAAAGTTGAAGATCATTGCACCACCAGGGAAGAGACCAGCCGCGGAGTGCTCTGTCACAAGGCACCACCTTTTGGTCGCGGTACAGGGGTAGTGGCTATCCGGTTGCCGAGGTGCTCTGCACAGGCAATTCGACCACTGCGTCCTGAGGCGAAGAAAAAGCAAAAGGGACTGGTTGTTCCCACCAGTCAGGGGAAGAGACTCTCCGGCAGGGAGATCTCCTCTGTCGTCGGGAAGTGGTGAGTCGGTTCAGCAGGGCTCCACCGGAGGTGTCGTCGTTGCAGGTCGGCTCAGCTTTACCCTTGTCGGATTCTTAGGTCCTGTGGCGACTTCTGAAGATCCAGTCCCAAAAGCCCTGCTTTTATGCAGAAAACCCCCATTCATTCAGCCTAGCAGTCAATCAACACACGCTAAGTGATGAGTGGGGAGGCTCACCACTTGGGCCAATCATACCAGAGTGTGACCGGAGTTGGCAAGGCAACTCGGTCCAGGGTGCCTAAACCCCCTCACGCACCCCTGTGGTAACCCAGACAGAATGGCACCACTTTGGAGGGTCTCTGTACAGAAGCCCGCCAAAAGTGGGACAAAGGGCTCGACCTTTGGTTTAGGAGTCACAGAGACGAACACAGACGCCATTTTAAAAACCGAGTTCTGGCAGAAAATACCATCCGATAGACTGATTTAAGATAAGTAGACCGGTGGTATGTTAGAGACTAACGAGAAAAAGTATCAATCTCTAGCAATGGGAAGAATCCCATAGGGTTATGTTCGGGGTCGAACATAACAAGTAGTTTCCACTGCCACCAGCCAAAACTCGACGAGGGGGGGCGGGACAGTGCCCCCTCAAATAACAGACCCAGGAGTAATCGAATTACTCCTACTAGTACGTCCACAATAGGATGGTTTGTACTAGTTCTGTTAGTAAATTTAGGTCTAGTAAAGCCAATGGTGACTTTACATGCCCGGGGAGACAGTAGTCAGTCCCTGGGTATGGAGTCTATGGTGGAGGTCCGCTAGGACGCCCCAGTGTTACGGCACGGAGGGTGCAGTGTAACACACATAGCAAAACATTTGAGACCCTATGGAGTAAAGGATCCCATAGCCCATAGAACACATTGACATTCAAAGGAATTACATACATTCATGTCCAAGAGTGGGAGAAAAAGAGTCTCACTCTTGGCAGGATGGAAAAAACAAACTCCAGAAATCCAGCAAAGCTACTGGGGGACTCACTAGGTTAGGAAATTCAGCCTAAACAGAGAATTATCCCTAACACCTGGACATCCAAATATAATTTTGTTCTCCTTGATGTCCGATGTGGGGCACACAGTAGACTCCTACAGGTTGATATCATTGTTGTAATTAAAAAAACAGTGATTTTTTATGGCCCGATTTTTTATGAAAAACCTGTTTTGTTAATAAGGAGATTTTTCATGAAAACATTTTTAATGAAAAAAACAAATTACATTCGATCAACTAGTTCATTTTATTAAAGGTGAGATCACGGTCTACACCCTGTGAATGACATTTGGTTGTTTGAATGACAAACCAAAACAAATCCGTGTGTTTATGGGATTTAGCTTTAAAATGTCCCACCATTGGTTTGTCAATGACTTGGTTTTTTATACAGGACCGGTGCTCACAGATACGCTGTCTGATCTGTCGTTTACATTTGCCAATATAGATGAGTCCGCAGGGGCATCTAATGCCATAGATGACCCATTTTGTGCAGCAGTTTGAAAAATAATTTAGTTTCCACTGTAGTCTATACAGATCGATCACTTGGATGTCTTTGGTAAGGGTACATACAGAGCAAGTGCCACATCTGAAGTCACCTGTCCCTGGTGTTGGTGACCATAATGTTGTTTGCAATGCCTCTTTCTTGTGTGATATCTCGTATGCATGCACCAGTTTGTCTTTTAGGTTTTTACTTTGTTTGAACGCAAACCTCGGATATTCTGGTTGAAATGTGTCTGTTTTGAGAATGTTCCAACTCTTCAAATTGGTGCGTCTTGTCGAATCACTTATTGGGGGAAAGGTGGTGACCCACATTATTTTTTCCTTTCTTTCTTTTGTTTTTTTGACAAACATGTCAGTTTGTCTGTGTTGCATGCTCTTTTTCGAGCTCTACGGATCACTTGTGATGGGTATATCCTTTCTAACAATCATTTTGCCAGATCTTTACTGTTTGTATCAAAGTCCGTCATTGTGCTGCAATTCCATCATATTCGTCGAAATTGTCCATACAGCAAATTTTCTTTTAAGGCCAAGGAGTGAAAACTGCCATATGTTAATAAGGTGTTTTCATCCATTGTTTTTTAAAAGGGTAGTGCCTACTGATTTTTTCCCATTTGTGCACTCTTCGAGATCTAAAAAGGGCATTCTTTGTGTGTCGACATGAATAGTGAACTTTTTAAATTCATCTTGAAGATTTAGCCAGATCATAAAGCTATTCTGATCATAGTCAGAACCTTGCACATACCATAAATACATCATCCATGTATCTATGCCAACACTTTAGAGACATTGGAATAATTGTATATAAGGACTCCACATCACTAGAATGTCTTTTTTATTGACTTCGAGGGTAGACAAGATATTAATCATAGAGGTGGCAGACACTAGAGGTCTCACTGTTGGTTTAGTAGTGTTTTTGTGAATGTTTGGGAGGCAGTCGAATGGTATTTATTTTTATTAGGAAGGCTTTCTCAACTTCATTAATCCAGCCTTGCATCCAGGCATGTGATATGATATGATATGATATGGTATTTGTAACGCGCCTATACACAAGTGTTTCAAGGCGCGACGAGGCAGGGAGGGAGGGAAACAAGGGGAAGACAGACAAACGATCCTACTAAGCCAGGTGTCATTTAGATCGCGCAAGTGCAGAGGTAAGGGGAAAAGGAGGAAGTGCATGGGGAGGAGGTGGGGGGGAAGTGCAGTACAAGGTAAGTAGCGTAAAAAATAATAAATAATAAATAATAAATAAAAAGGGCCAGCTGGTGGCAAGTGCGAGGTAAGTGCAGAGCAAGTGCTGGGAAGGGGGCTGTAGGGATACAGTGACAGTCCCACAGTGCAGGGGGAGCCAGGGAGGCAGTGCAAGTGGAGAGTGGCTGGGCCCTGGACCGGTTGCTGAGAGTGGCCCAGATGCAGGTTTAGTGCTGAATTCAGTGGGGAGTTAAGCAGGATTAGCAGGGGAGAGGGAGAGAGAAGGCAGAAGCGAAGAGGAAGGTGCCATCAGGCTTTCAATTTCAGCTAAATGTCTTGCAGTTGGAGGTCTATCTAATTATTTGAGGAATGTATTGTTACCCAGGTGATTTTGTACTTATTCTCGATAGAGGGTCTGTTCCCATAAAACTATCCCTACACCTTTGTCCGCAAGTTTTATCACACACTCGTGGTTGGATTCTAGGTTATTTAAAGCTGTTCTGTCGTTTTTGGTCAAGTTGTCCGTATGTTGGTTTTTTGTAGCAAACATTTTTTCCATTTCCCATAAGATTTTATTTTCAAGTGTCATAATCTCTGGGCATACCATGAATGCCAAAGGGAAGTAAGATGATGGGGGTTTTAAGCCAGTGCTTTTGGATTTTGTCTGTCATTTCTGGGTGCATCACAAAAGAAGAATTTTAATTTACCAGTCGTAAAGAAATTCCTTGCTTCAAATTTCAGTTTGAAACCTGTCTGTGATTGTTTTTGGGACATAACGCAGGCCCTTACTTAATAGATGAATTTTTTCTACCGATGAAATATAATTGCTCAGATATAAAATCGGAGTTAACATGCAGGCAGTGGTCGTTGTGTTGTCCACTGCCTGGCCTGCATCCCGTGGTAATCTTGTTGTCTTACCCTTCCTCTTTCCCCCCCCCTTGAAAACAATTGGTGGCCTCTTTGGTTTTGTCCTTCTGTCGATGAAGTGGACGAGCCTCCGCTTGAGGTGTCAGAACCTCCACTGATGATCTTGATATACTAACCCAAAAAAAGAAAAAAACGTGTACACATGGAATCCCATTGCCAACTCATGCTTGAGTACTTGAAGGCAGGCGTAATACCAGAAGAGCTACAGGTAAAAAACATCCCCCAGGTTTTTTGGGACAATCCAAAATTCCGGGTTAACTTCAGTGACATAGGCAACAATTGCTCAAGAGTCTGGGTGATCCTAATCATAAAGACAGCCGAGGAAGAGGCGAAAACACAGAAAGAAGAAGTGAAAACCCTAGAAAAATAAATAAAAGAGGGGTCAGTCATTCCAGATCTAAAAAACCAACTAGAAAAAAATCAGTAATGAGATTAGTACATTTAAGCAATTCACATTGAACAAATAGATCAGGAAGCTTAAAAAAGATATTGATAACTACAAAGGAGATGAAACCTATCTATATCTAGTACCTGGATTTTACCAACAACAGAATAAAACAAGAGCTATTAACGGCAGCTAGAACAATCAACGATATGCCAAGAAATGTGTTACTTTTTTTGACACTTCAAATAGCATTGGCTCTAACACCTCAAGCGGAGGCTGGTCCACTTTATCAAGGACTCCAGTTTTTTCAAGGGAGGGGGAAAGGAGGAAGGGTACGACAACATGGTTACCACGGGATGCTGCCTTGTAAATGTGGCAGGAGCGAATTAATGTTTATACAATGATGTATTCTTTGCATTATCACTTTAGGGTTGGTCGGAGGTGGGGTCATTAGAGTTCTATATGCAAAGCAAAACTGACCAGTATAGGTTCTATATGTAGGCAAATCACGTAGTCAATGCCACCTTCCCCTCGGTTTTGTAATTGTAACATTAATGATGGCGTATTTTTCATATATAAACTATTGGGTAATGTAAGAATTTTGAGAGAGTGAAAAGAATGCGATTTTAATAAAACAGGCCTTTGCCATTTACCTTGACAATTCCATTTTTTGGGCGTGGGATTTTCCAACATGTCTGGTCTGCTCAGGGCTGGTATTTCCCACAACTCCATTACGTATTTTAGCAGAGCCAGATGGTTGGCCAGAGCCCTCGCAGATATCTTCCTGCGGCAAGTCTGAGGACTGCAGAGGTGATCCGTGGAAACCGGAAAATCACGTGTCAACTGAGATGATCGTCTGTAGCCCGATTTAGAGAAAATCCTGCCCGCTCCACAGGTCTAAGGCAGAGTAGCCGGTTGAGGGAGGATCAATACCGAAGGCCTCAGATGATCCTCTGATGTAAGTAATCTTGTCTTCGGAGGATAGCTCAGGGGCAACGTGCTCGCCTTGGAAGCAAGATGACACAGAGCAACACAGGTTCGATCCCCGGATCCACGCTTAGAAACCTCTGGGTATTAAGCACGTTAAAAATAACATATCATATCAAGTATAAGAGCACTGAATTGATCAATGAAGGTGGGAGGGAGTCATTTGTATACTATTGGGGATGAGTTATGAAGAGTTTATTTATGAAAGATTACTCGTAGCCAGGGTTACGGAAATTAGCACCCTAAACCCCAAAACAGGGTATGAAGGTATTAAGAAGTAAGAAATTACCTGTGCCAAGGTCAAGGAAGGGGTTGCCACGCCCCTGTGGAGCAGTTTTAAGAGATAGAGGATACCCTGTCAGAGAAAGACAGGAAGACAGCCGTAATTTTATTTTTGCTGTGTTCTGATAGTTTGAGGGTGCACCAATATGTGTAGAGATTGCTGATGCCAGCGGGAAGGGGAGAAGCTTCTGGTTTGGCCTCAAAGAAGCGCAGTCCCCAGCATGAGCGGCGGTTGTCATGCGCGCCCTTACAGTTGATGTTGAAGTTCAAAGGCTTGAGAAGAGGTGTAGAAAGGGTTGAAAATTGAGGAAAATATTGTTAAGAGATTGTGAAGGAGGAGTAAAGAGGTAGTAGGTTTGAAGGGTCTTTGAGGGCTGGCAAGTATCGCCAGTCAAGAGCGTGGCGTACCATCATGGGAGGGGACACTCCCCTTATGCATCTATACAAGGCTCTCCCGATGTGCAAGGAAAAGGTCCTCAAGTATCACTCACAGTGGGTACGGGGAACAGCGGGCAACATTTTTCTATCTTGTCCCCAAGAGGGAACCCTTTTGAAATCAGTGCTGCAACAAATGACGACATATTTACATGTTGCGTATAAAGAAAAACAATTACAGAAGAGATTGGCTATTTAAGAACTTTGGCAAATGTTCGGGGACAAGACAGAAGAGCCATGCCTGAGGGAGTGGGTGCTTATTCAGCAGGATTGGAAGGGCACACCACACTCAGCTCCTCCTCCTCCTCCAGCTCCCCAGAACATTGATCTGCCAGACAAAGGACATGGGTCTCATCCATTGATAGAATTAAAAGCAGTGGCAGGGTACATTAACCCCACTTACAAGTCACCCGCTTACAGTAAAGAAGATGATATTAATGGAGCTACGTTGAATAATCAAAAGCCAGTGTCTATGCCTGATGAGTATATTGAGCTCTGCAAACTACAGACAAAGCTAACAGTGATTGAAGAAGGGATTCAAGGACAGAAAACCAGGAAGACAGACAAGGAAGAGACAGCGATCACTCCCAATGAGCTGGGGGGGTGTTATTACTTAAATTGGATAGAAGGAATATAGACGATCCTAAAGACAAAGAATTGGAAGCTAGAAAGGGACGGGAGACAGAGGTTGCAAAGGCACGACAGAAGTACGCTAGAGAAGGAAGAAAGAGAATGGAATGGCATAATGGGAGAGGTGGAAGAAAGGGAAAGAAAATATAGAGCAAACAAAGAGGAGCGGAAATGACCGTAAGAAATAGGAAGGGAATTAGAAGAAAGAAAAAAGGAGTGAGAGAGAAGACAGGGAAAGGGCGAGAAAGCAAGAGAAGTGGAATCAAAGAGAGCAAAGGAAATAGAAGAAGAAATAAAGAGACAGATAGAACAGAGCTGAGAGAGATGGCAAAAAGAAGTTCAGAGAATTGTCAAGGACTATGTACACTGAGGAAAGGAGAGGAGTGAGGAACAGGAAGGGAAAGGGATAAGAGTTTAGAAAGACGCTTTAGGTAATGAGGAGATAATAAAAAACATTCTCTTCCAGATGAAGATGAAGGGTTAGCAATACAAAGGAGGATTGATGACCTGTACAGGAGCAAGAGGGACAGGGATGTCATCCATACAGGGAAATGGCATGCAGTAGGATCTTCAGAGAGTGTACCACGTTAATTGGAACAAGCACTGAGGGAAGTATACGGTAGAAGCCCTATAAAATGATTGACTTTCGAGGATAGAGAAGACGAATAAAGTCATGATAACTGTGGGACAATGTGTTTGGATGACGAAAGACATGAAAGTGAAAATGAGGAAGAGGGGGAGCCGCACAAAGCCCTTCCACGGGCGTATGTCCAGAGATGGGCAGAGGGGTCTGATAAGAAGAACCACTAGGTTTCTCTGGGGCTACAAATTTGGTTCTATTCACTGACGATTTGCCTTTACTTATAGGAGAACATGACCTTTCCGTGCCACTATTATACTCCCGCCAGAAGTCAGTTAACAACATGGGGAGGGATATGTTGGGTAAGCTTCCCATGACCATATAATTCACTGACCAGGGGATAGCGTGCTCCCAGAATTCATTGCATGAATGCACAGGAATTGTTTGCAACCTTCACACAATAGGTGAGGCTTATGAAGAACCCTACTTCATCATCTGAATACTCGTCTCTGAATAATTCCTCATCTGCCAGATCAGTCACTCTGTGTCCTTCATCCAAGATGATCACTGCTCGCCAAGGTTTCCCTTCGGCATTAGTAATGCGAATAACCACACTCTCTTCTCCCACTATGACTGATTCTAACTCTAGTTGGAACACATGTCCTTCCTCTTCATCGCTAGGAACTTCTGGTCTGAATAGAAATGCTGCGGGTTGCTGTAATATCAGCATGGGATGGGTTCCTCAAGGAATTTGGCCAGATCTTTAACCAGCAGGCAGGCGCCATGTGTAAGGACAGAGAATGGTTGACACTGAGACAGGCTGGTAAGGAGCTTGTAACATATGTCACACAGTTCAATCGTCTTGTAGCAGAGGCGCAATGGCCTAGAGAGAAAAGGATGTTTTACCAGGGATTCTGGCACAACTTAAAGTACCTGATTGCGCAGTTCGATCCACAGCCCATGGATTGTCCTGCCATGATTGATTTGTCCCTGTGCCTAGATCATAGGCAAGCTGAAAGGTGGTGCAATAGAAAAAGGCAAGACATACGCCAATCGCTCGACTAGACCAATCTAGGGAATGTGTTGTATTCCAGTTAAGTTTTCATATGTATGTATTATGCTCTGTGTCCTCGCCTGCGCGTGAGCTTTAAGAATAGAATGTTGGGGGGGAAAGCGAACGTTCGGGAAGAGGACAGTTGGCGAGGTACGAGGTGGAAGGGAGGGACGCTGTGTGGGACGCCGGCTACTTCTAAGTAAATAAAGACCAGTTTAATACTTACTTGTCTCCTGCATACTTCACATGGCGACGAGGATGCCGGCGTCCGGAGAACCCACGAGGAGAAGACTGGTGTAGAGCAGCTACTCCGAACCGTTGCGCAGAATCGCATAGGTTTGTGCTGACAGTGGCTGTTTTGGAAAAAGCGAGAGCGGGAGCTCCGAGTCCACGCTTTGTAGCTGCGTTGATTCGTGCTGGTGTCTGGGTCCACAGCTGATTACTTGGGGAGAGCGGATGCTCCGAACTGACGCGCACTTCGCGTTGGTTTGTGCAGAGGCCCAAAAAGTGTTAGAAGAAAGGACCCGTCAGGAAGTTTGAGGTCAGGTGACATCTCAATCAGGAAATGTACATAATGAAGAGGACACAGTGATCCCTTCACCTTCGTCGCAGTACTTAAAAAAAAAAAAAAAATTTTGGGCAACAGTAAATCCATGCACTGCAATTAGTGAGATCTAACACATTACAAGATAGTGTGGGAGAGAATTGAAGTTCTTTTGCAAAATATTGCAATTTTGTTGATATTAGAGCATTAAGGATCAATATTCCATGGAACCATGCAAGGTATCAACATTCAACCGCCAGCAAGTTTTCTTCCAGCGCCAGGCCAACCAGTAGTTTTATGGTCAGAATGGAAAGAATTCTGGTTAAATTACATCCAAGCAGTCGAACATGAAGATCTCACGTCTTGGAAGAAGAAGTTATTATTATTGCATGCATTAGGATTGGAAGGGCAGAGGAAGTTCAGGAAGCTACCAGAATTGACTGTTGATAAGGCGGGTGATGCTGATGAACATGATAGGGCCATAAGGCAATTGGACAAGTACTATGCTCCAGAAACTAATGTAGCCATAAATAGATACAAATTCTATACGCGGATACAAAAAGAACATAAAAGCATTGAAGAATATGTTTCTGCATTGAGAGTGTTATCGTGGACTTGCCAATTTGGCAATGGTATCACTTTGGATGAGTTAATCAGGGATCAGATCATTATTCACTCTAAGGACAATTTAGTCCAAGACAGACTATGGATGGTTGGCAATCCATCCCTACCAGAAACCATAGCGATTGCTAAACGTGTAGAACATAGTCAGTTGTGTTCGAATGAAATGAAGAACAAGAAAGAAGAGGTTGTACAAAGTATGCAGAAGCATAATAGTAAGGAGATACAGGAAAAAGAAACAGAAGAACAAGGCCAGGTTAATGTGCTACGGTCAAAAGACAGAGTTGGAGCTAACGTTAAAAACAAAGATAAAGTCGAAGTCAATGCAGGAAGAAATAACAAAATGAAGAACTTTGAGCAGAGAGGGAGTTCAAATCGAGGAAAGAATTGGGTAAAGAATGAACCGAAAGTCCAATACGAACAAAAATTTCAGAATGTCCTGCCGAGAGAAGGAGACAGGTGCTATAATTGTGGCAGAGTGGGCCATTATGCCTACGCTAAACACTGCCCAGCATTGGGGCAAAAATGTGGAAATTGTGGCATAAGAGGTCATTTCGCGGTCACATGTAGAAGGAGGAAGAAAGTATCTGCCATTTTAGAAGAAGAGGAAGAATCGGAGGAAGAGAGAGTGTTTTTGATTCGTGAGCCACCAACTGGAGAATTTAAATGCCCGAGTTGTGAAGTAATTTTTGATAATTGGAAACTTAAAGTAAAGGTTGACAGTTGTTCACCTTGAACGATCATTACCAAGAAAACATGGAAGAATTTAGCGTCAAGAGGCCTCAAAAGCAAGATGGAGGTGCCAGACATACCAAATCCTGGTGGTTTGAAGGATCCAAGATCAAGATGATTGGATGGTTTTCGTGTATTGTTCAGTTTAAAGATAGACGTCTCAAGTGAAGGTATACGTAGCAGAAAAGGGTGTGAATGTACTGGGTTGGAGAGACCTAGCTGGACTGAGGATCAGGTTGGATCCATGTGTTGAAGAACAAATCCTAGTGGTAAACGGGAGCCAAGAACAAGGTAATGAGAATGTCAAAGAAGAGGGAGTGGAGACAGTAAAATTGGGTTTGCTCAAAAACTTTGCGCACAGGATTCGTCTCAAGAAGGGAGCAATACCTGTTAAACACACGAAATCCAGGCCAATTCCATTTGCCATTGCTGATAAGGTTGAGCAAGAACTTGCATCATTGGAGTCTGAAGGAGTAATAGAAAAATTTGAATCATCTGAATGGGTGAGCCCCATTGTGGTTACATTGAAGAAAAGTGGCAAACTCAGAATTTGCGTAGACTTGAGAGATGTCAACAAGAATATTATAACTGACATTTTTCCACTCCCTATCATATCTGAAATGTTGAATCGCATTGGTAATGCTGATGTATTTTCCACATTAGATCTTTCGAGCGCTTACCATCAAATCTCTTTGACGGAGGATTGCAGGGACATTACAGCATTTATAACGCCACATGGGTTGTTTAGGTATAGACGTATGCCGTTTGGATTAGCGTCTGCGGCAGCAGTATTTCAAAGGATTATGACGCATGTGCTGAAAGGTTTAAGTGGAACTATGGTATATCAGGATGATATAATTGTGTTTGGTAAGGGATCTGAGGAACATGATGGGAGGTTGAAAGAAGTGTTGAAAAGATTACGAGAAGTTGGGTTGAAAGTTTAGAAAAGCAAATGCAAATTTGGATTGGAGGAAGTGGAGTATTTAGGGCATACTGTGAATGGTAAAGGTTATAAGCCCAAAAGAGATGCCATGAAGGCAATCAGAGAGTCACCTAATCCTAACAATAAAGACGAATTAAGATCGTTTTTAGGGTTATGCGAATATTACAACAGGTTTGTAAAAAATTTTGCGAGTATAACCGAACCATTGAGAAAGTTGTTAAAAAAGGATGCAAAATTTACATGGGGTGCTGAATGTAGTAAGGCGGTTGAAAGCATAAAGGGAGAAATTTGTGACTCTTTGGAATTGGGAGGATTTGAATTTGGAAGGTTGACGAAGATTACGGTGGATGCCAGTGGAAGTGGCATAGGAGCAGTTTTAACACAAATAAATGATGCATATGAGAAGGTGATTAGTCATGCTTCTAGAGCTATTTCAGAAACAGAAATAGAAGGTGATTAGTCATGCTTCTAGAGCTATTTCAGAAACAGAAAGCAGATATTCAGTGATTGAAAAGGAATTATTAGCATGTTCATGGGCAGTGAATTACTTTAGAAAATATTTGTGGAGAAGCAAATTTGTAATTCAGACAGATCACAAGCCATTAATTGAAGTACTCACGGTAAAAGGAATGTGTAAAGCTTCTCCCAGGTTAGCCAGGCTTAGTCTTAAATTACAGGATTACAATTTCTCAGTGAAATATGTGCCAGGGAAAAGGAATATTGTTGCTGATTATTTATCGAGACTGCCATTAAGTAGTGATGAAGCAAATGTAGATATGGATGAAGAGATGGTGGCAGTAGTTTTTGAGGTTACGTCTAAGGAAATGTGGATTGAAGAATTAAATAAAGATGATGAATTACAAGAGATAAGAAGATACTCCGAATCAGGGTGTCCAAATAAAAGAGAAATTAGCGAAAGTTGTAGAAGGTATTCGGAGGTTAAGGATGAATTGTCTATGGAAGATGGATTTTTAGTGAGGGGAGACAAGTTGATTCCCCCACGTAAATTGTGGAATGACCTTATTGAGAAAGCACACCAGGGTCATCCTGGTATTACTGGCACTAAGAACAATGTGCGTTTGAAATACTGGTGGCAAGGCATGGATCTTATGGTTGAGAGGTTTATTAGAAATTGTTGGCCATGTCAGAACAGTGACAAGAGCTGCAGGATAGTGAAGTCTAAGCCGATGAGTATTGACAAAGGTGATGCACCATGGGAGATGGTAGGAATTGATATCATTGGACCATATGTGAAGTTATGTCGAGAGAAGAAATTCATATTGGTTTTGGTTGATTACTATTCAGGTTGGGTGGAAGTCAAAGCGGTGAGAAAGATTGATACTGATGAGGTGGTAAAATTCATAATGCAAATCTGCAGAAGGGAAGGATTTCCCAAAATAATAGTGAGTGATAATGGAGTTCAGTTTAGAAGTAGAGAAATGAAAGAATTTGCCAAGAAATCAGGAATTGAATGGAGATTTTCGTCGTTGTATCACCACAAACCATTGGTGGAGAGATATAACCGTGTAATTGTAGAGGCAGTGGAGTTAGCCTTAAGTAACAACATACCGGTGGACAAAGTTCTTAAGGAGAGAGTATGGAGTACCAGGATGTCTGTTAAAAGAGGAATGAAAGTTTCTCCTTTTGAATTAATGAGGGGAAGAGCTCCAAATACCTTGCTAAATCCTGTTTGGGTTAATCGTAGGAAAAGTGGAAACACAGGATTACGTAATTCTGATGAAAATGTAATTAGGAGTAATGTGTTTCCAGGAAAGACCATGTCTTCTGGAAGGGTTAAGATGAGAATATCACCAGGAGATTTTGTGAGAATCAAGCATGGACGTAATGTTATGAAAGGTGACTCTAAATACAGCAGTCCTGTCAAGGTGTTACAAGTGTTCAGGAGAGCAGTTAGAGTTGAGGGAGGATCAGTGTGGAATTTGGACAGAGTTAGTAAATGGATGTGGAATGGTAAGAATGAAAGAATGAAACAGGTTAAATTCGGGAGAAGAGATTTATTTGGAGATGATCTTATTCAAAATGGTTTAGAAAATGTGAGTATGTACGGTAAAGTGTTGAGACAAGTTGAAGATGTTAACACTCAACGAGCTGTGGTAGATTTTGATAATAAGAGTGTGCATAGTTCTAGGGAAAAAAGGTTACCGTTTTGATCTAGAGATTATGTCATGCACAACTAAGTAATTTCCATATACAGGTTATTGGTAAAGGAATTCTATATTGTGTTAAACTCTTTTATGTATTAATTGTTACAATTTTACAATTCCGCACAAATGTGTTATGTTTGAAATGTTTTTAATTATTATACTTAACACACATGTGTTTAAATTTTTATTAGGTAGAGCCTTTTTCTTAATTAATTTTGTAAAGGGGGGGATGATGTTGTATTCCAGTTAAGTTTTCATATTTATGTATTACGCTCTGTGTCCTCGCCTGCGCGTGAGCTTTAAGATATAGAATGTTGGGGGGGAAAGCGAACGTTCGGGAAGACGACAGTTGGCGAGGTACGAGGTGGAAGGGGGGACGCTGTGTGGGACGCCGGCTACTTCTAAGTAAATAAAGAAGAGTTTAATACTTACTTGTCTCCTGGATACTTCAGAATGCATGTCCAAACCCAAGGCACAGGGAAACACCTCAGTCCAGCAGTAGTAGGGGTCACACAGACGAGCCTGGGTATTTGAGGGACCCCGTCATTGGCAACTCAAACTCGCAGGTTTGTTATGTTTTCTGGACCAGAAGCAACCAGTCACCATGCTCATGCACTCAGGGGCCACAGGGAATTTTATTGATGGTTCCTACGCTGCAAAATTAGTGGTACTCTGTTGTTATAAGAACAAGCCTGAAGCTGTTAGAGCGGTGGATGGCACCCTGCTGTGTTCAGGTCCCATAACTCAGTGTATACAAAAAATTACACTCTAGTGTGGGACAATCACTGGGAGGAGATCTGTTTCAACCCCATAGTTTCATCACAATTCTGTCTCATATTAGGAATCCCTTGGCTCAAGAAACACAACCCCAAATCCTGTGGTCAACTGGAAAAGCTTATTTCAGTTTGTTTGCCGAAGTAGATGCATGCAGACAGGCTTGAAATCCATAGGTATGGTGCATACGGTGCTAAGCAACAATGCCATGGCTGACAAGCCATCAGACACCACAGACCTTAGTGCTCTCCCTCAAGAGTACCATGACGTTCCTGCACGTAAATAAAAGCACAGGGCTTGTGCTTGAGTCCTCTGCCCGAGAAGAAGTTTCTGAGAGCAGCTCTGGCCCAGTGTCAGCTGCTTATTTAGGGTCTGGGGCACCACCCCCACTCCCCTGGCCCCCAGCAGCACAGAGAAACCATGTGTTTACTACTGTGCATTCATCGATGTGCAGTGTCGTTGCTGCAATGCTATTGTACAGAATAAATAAATAATTGTCTTGCATCACATTATGCTGGATGGGCCTCAGGTGTCCCATTTTACCTAAGGTATTTACAGCACGTGCTCGTGGGCTCACGCTGTTTACTTAATCCATTGTGATTAGAGGTTGGTGGGGCGATAGAACTGTGGCCCTGCCAGTACTCATTTCTGCACAAACATTGCTGTTTTACTGTTATTCATTACAGTAGTAGCAGCATAGTAACAGTATTTTCATCGGCTGTTTCTCAGCCAATGAAAATCTGGATGAGTGTGTGGGTGGGGTGATGGGTGCTTATGTGCCACCTCACTTCGGTTCAGTTGCTGGGTGACTCAGGCTGCAGTCAAGAGAAGCCATGGTGTGGTCGGATAGGCCTAGCTTCCTGAGCCAGAGAACAGCCAGCCAACATGTGCCTGTGTGGTGCGGTCTTTGCCTTGATTGTCTTTGTAGAGGAGTGTGGGGACCATCATCAGACTCCAGTCTGACTCTGAACGATATGTGTCTGGTCAGTGAGTCATAGGGGGTCATCACGAGTAGGGCGGTAAGAGATATCGGGCACCAGTAAGGAGACCGGTGCCGGTAATCCCTTACCGGCCTATTCCGAGGTCCCTTGGAGGGTACCGTAAGGAACGTGGGGTCAGACCACACGTCTCTTACGGGTCCCGCTAAGGGACCAGGGGCCTAATAAACGGGCCTGTTAGTCGCAAGCCCGTTATTAGCGCTCTCCCCATTCCCATTGAGCCCTATAAGGGCTCAATGGGAATGGGGAATGGTTTGTTCAATGGGGACTTACCAGTCCTGCCAGGGTCAGACTGCACCAGTATGTCTCCATTGAACAACACCGGTGCCGGACCCGTTATTGGAGGCCGTCATGGTGCAAATAGCGCCATGACTATCTCCAATCTCGGAATGAGGCCCATAGTGTCACTGGCTCACTGTGCGTGTAATGGTAACGCAGATATCTCAGGCCCAGGGCTCTACAGGAGATATATCTACTGTTGCTGATATCTTTTCATTTACACTGCTATGTTGTGTATGGCTTCCGTTGCACCCTATCAGCATTTATACGGATAAAATAATGGGACAATCTGTATAATCTCAATTTAGTAAAGAGGCCTGCTTGTGTGCAGTCTGTAGTGTGAAGGTAGTGTGGAGGAGGGTAAAAGGTGGCGTGAAAGCAGGTTGGAAGTAGGCAGGCAGGACCTGGCAGGCAGCGAGCTAAAAGCAGCATAGATGCAGCCAGGAGGTTTTTCTGGGGAATGGCACAGGCATGTTTACAGGCCTGAAGGAGTCACGCCCAGTGGGCTATGCTGGTCAAAGCCAGAGATTGTTTATGCACTCACACGTTGAAAGTGCCCTGGCCTTCCTTCGTGCATCTGGAGACCGTTTAGAGAGGCATTGTCACTGGCGCAGTGGGTCGCCATTTCTTCTGTGAGCTGACCGAGCAGACGTGTGTTGCAAGCAGGTTGACGTGTGATGTCACTGCAGAGGAATATGTGTTTCATATTCATTTGTGGTGACATCACAGAAGACAGTTTTGAGATTTGTGTTTGCTATTGTGCCTAATGGGCTTCAATGGAAGCCATACGCATCAAGGAAATTCTAATCAGGCATTTAGAATGCCAACACCAGAACCCTCATTTAGGACACAAAATCATAAAATGTGACTACATTGCAAGGAATTGACCAAAACGCCCCTTTGACTGTGTGGCCTGATTTGATGCACTAGCCCTGTTGCTTGACTGTGTGGCCTGATTTGATGCACTAGCCCTGTTGCTGATTATAAAGGCCAGCACCCACAAAATACAAATGAGGACCCTTTGTCTTGCATGTCATCGACTCTACCGTCCTCATTATCAGGAAATTGACATACAAAGAGCTTCCAAGATCCTGTAACCTCTAGCCAGTGTACATCTGTGTTTTGTTAGTTTTCCTGTGAAGTTGAGTTTAATCATATCTCTCCACAGGAAAGATCTACATTTTACAGCCGAGGATAAGGTCTGCATTGGGAGCTAGGGCAGGCGCTGCATGTTCCTTGCTCCGGAGGCTTGCTGAGAAGAGAT
Organism: Ambystoma mexicanum; assembly: GCF_040938575.1. Lineage (NCBI taxonomy): Eukaryota > Metazoa > Chordata > Amphibia > Caudata > Ambystomatidae > Ambystoma > Ambystoma mexicanum. The sequence continues at coordinate 1,079,169,661 of NC_090941.1, read as the reverse complement.
AACGATCGTTTCTCTCCAGCTGAGGGTGACCGTTAAGGAACTTTTTGTCAAGACGCTACGCTTTTTTCACTCTCTCCCTACGCCTTCTTCGCAAATTGTACCTTTTCAAGCGAGGACAGAATGTTGTTGGATTATTGAGCAGATCTTTCTGGATCACTACTCAGGAGGTTGCCTTTAGGAGTATTTCAGATATCTCACTTTGCTGTTAAAGCACGATTTCAACACCCATTTACCTTGAACTACGTGTTGTGCCTATGTTTCAAAGACTGTAAATATATATTGTATAGCACATATCACAGCAGTTGTTGTAATTCATTACTGAAGTTTTTTTTTACCACATACTTGTGTGCTAGTCATTTAAATCATGTATGGAGGGTTGGAAGGCTATGTTAGGACTTCTGGAATTTGAACCAGTTAGCAGCTGGATAGCTTAAGTTACTCAGTTAATTTTACTGAGTTTATAGTTAACCATAAGGAAACATGGAACCTATGTATCTTACTGATGATTAGCCACTTTAGAATATCTGGGCACCAATCAACTGGAGGGAAAGTGGACTGTATAGCAGTAGTAGATGGGACCCCCTTTCGTCCTCAAGAAAATATGGACAGGTGGGAATGTCCGTATGTGTCTTTAGTCCCGCCCCCTTTTCATGGGCTTTTGATATCAAAAAGATATCAAAATGAAATCAAATGTATATTTTTACAGGAAGTGTGTTTTGATTGGTTTTGATATCAAAAGGGTGGCAAGTTTATATTAAAATGTTGGTAATAGGGAGAGCGTGTTTGCGCTGTTAGTTGGTCATGGTCAGAGTGAGTTGTGAGGAGTTAGCCTGCGAGTGTGAGGTGTTGGTGACGCTTTGATGATGCGGGAGTGGGTTGTGGCAGTGATGGCATTTAGTTATTTGTATTTATTGTTTATTTGTATAGCACCTATACACAAATGTACAGGTGTTTCAAAGCACTCAAGGAGGTGGCAACAGTGGGAGAAACACAAACAGGCAATCAGGACCCTTGAGTTCCAGAATGATTTCAAGTTTGCTCAGGGGCAGAAAGGTACAGGAAACAAGTGCATATGTAATAATCAAAAGTGTAGATAACTCTTTTAGGTCTCACGATGATCCTTAATCTTTCAAAGTGCCTTACACAAAAAAGGGTTCAAAGGTTGGGGGGACGTGGGGATAAGAAGACAGACAGGCTACTGTACAATACTAGGTTTGAGTGGGCCATACAGTTCTTGTATAGAGCGACAAAACGACAGATAGGGTGGAGGGTGGAAAGGGGTGAGGGCTTCCGGAAGGGAAGGAAGTGTGAGACTGGAAAGACAGTGGAAAACAGCTAGAGTACCGGGCACTACTATGCTCAAAGTTACCCAACAGTAAAGATTAAGAGAGAGCAAGAACTATCCAAGGTGCCTGTCAAAGCATTTATTTGTAAAGATGACACCTGGTGTAATAACATACAGGATGCTATGGTAGGCAAGCTACTGAAAATCAAAAAAGGAATTGAGGATCAGAAACTAACTTGCAGTTTGCTACCTGATAGCCTAGTGAGGCAGATGCCGTGTACATTTCGCTCCAAAATGGCTTTTAAATTCTCTCCGATCACTGAATCAGACCTACTGAAGGTTATCACCAAGATTTCAAGTTCTGGAGGTAGCAGTGATCCAGGATCATCGATGATCATTAAGACATGCCCTGTGCCTCTCTTACCGGCTATTTGTAAGTTTGTAAAAATGGGCTGGCACTGAACAAAAATAAAACTGAGCTTATGGTGGTTGGCTCATCAATGAAAATTCAAAACTTAGGACCACGGTATAAAAGCTTTTCTATTGCGGACTGCAAAATGGAGGTGCAGAGTAAAGTTAAAACTCTGGGCATAATTCTTGACCAGAACTTTAATATGAGGGCACAGATAAGTGGGCTGGTCTCTGCTTACTCTTATTATATTTCACTTCTGGCGTCCCTCCGGCCTTTTATTTCACTGGGAAAGGCAGAGACAATTGCACAGGCAATTATCGGTTCTAAGCTCGATTATTCCTGCAGCCGCTTTATTGGCAGTTTGCAATTAGATTGTGAACGCCTTCAGGTGATTCAGAACAGCGCGGTCAGGGTAGTCTCTGGACTCATCTGGAGAGACCATGTTTCTGACGCTACGCAGCACCTGGTTTGGCTGCCGGTGAGGGCCAGAATTCAGTTCGGACTACTTTTGATCACTCAGAAATGTCACCTTGAACTTATGCCCTCCTATTTAATGAAACAACTGGCTACAAAGCATAATTTAAGAGCCTTAAGATCCAATAATACTAATCAACTAAAGATTTCACGCTGTAAAACTATGAAATCCCTCTCGAGCTCATTTGCTAATTGTGCCCCCAGAGCTTGGAATGCACTTCCAGCAGGTCTTAGGGAACTAATGTCAGTGGAAAACATTTCTTTCTATTAAAATGGACTTTCAGCTACACCGCATAGTGCACTTAGGTGTGTATAATCTGTCAATGCAGCATTAGAGCTGTTCTGTTTATCTGTTTTGTTTTTTTCTTGTGGGTGCCCGTGAGCCTTTGGGTCATTGGAGCATGGCACAAATATGTAAAAATAAACATAAACATAAGCAGTTTGCAAGTAGATGTCTAATACAGGATGTGTTGGTGAGGGGGAAAGATGAAGAGGGAGGAGGGGGGAGAAACAGTGTGGAGAAAACAAACAATACATGATGATAAACGAAGATGCGAGTACGGGTAGGGAGGAGGAGGAAGGGTGGGGAGCGGGACAGAGCTACTCTCTGTGGAAGGCTCGAGATGATTCTTGCATTTTACAGGGAGCAGTGAGACAACAAAAAGCAAGGAGGGGGCAGAGAATTGAGGTGAAGTACGAGAAGAACAGGGGGAGGGGAGCAGAGAATGCAGCCAGTGCTCAAGGCCAATGCACTTTTTGATGGCACAAGAAGATACAGAGCGCAAAGGCATAGTGTGGCGCTGAATGCAAGGGTGCATATACAAGTATAAATGACATGTTAAGCAGGCAAAGCATGGGGTTCACGGCCTTAGGTTTTAAATGGACACGAGCAATGTGGACGAGGCATAGTGGAACGTGCTTTTGATTATTGTCAATACATTTTTCGGAAGAACAACACATAATTAGATACAAAAGTCCAGGGGCGCAATCGGTGAGTAAGGATATTAAGGGAAAAAACAGGGTTCACGGGAAGTTGGTTTAGATAAGGGCAGCGCATGCTGCATGCCAGGCGAGCAGTGGTCTGCAGTAGCATGATGAATCAGCGGGGCTCACCATGTTGGGGTTAATGAAGGAGACACAGATGGGCAGCAGCATGAGGGTTCTTTGAAGGTTGCAGAGGCTTCCATTGACTCGCCCATGCTGATATGACGTCATGATGTTATATAAAGCTGGCCTTTGATAAGCCTTGGAATAATTTAAAATGTATATATTCTTTCTATTAAAAAACTATATGCTATCAAAACGTTTGTTTTGCTATCAAAAATGTTCAATATCAAAATAAATTGTATAGAAACATTTAAAAAATTGATATCAAACAATGTTGATATCAGATTTTTTGTATATCAAAATGATATCAGATGTTTTTATATCAATATTATAAAATGTGATATCAAAATGATAGAATGTTTTATAGCAATGTTCAAACAAAATGTTATCAAAATGTATTGATATAAAACATTTGGATATGTGATATTTTCTATATCAAAATTAAAACATTTTATATCAAAGTTATATCTGATTTCTTATATCAAAATTTAAAAAAATATCAAAATTAAATCAGAATTTTATATCAACATTTAAAAACAATTGAATATGAAAATACATTTTGATATCAAAAATATATCAGAATTTTCTATATCAACATTAGTTTTTGCTATCAAATGTTTTTAAATCAAAATTAGAAACATTGATGTCAACATTTTTGGACATCAAAATTATATCGGATTTAAAGAAAGGGCGGACTTAAAAAAATTGTGATATCAAAATGTAAAAAAACATCATATATATTTTTGGGTGGCATTGTGAAGTTGCCGGGGCATGCCCTGACATTAAAGCATTGTGAACATATTATGCCAAAAGCTGCACTATTTTACAGTGCCTGTGAAAATATAGTTTATACTGTACAACAAAATGAAAGTGAAGATCTAATTCCATGGCTAGAAAAAATAAAAAGCATGCACAATGCTGGGACACTGGATTCTGCCATTCTGCCATAGCAAAACAGCTGCAGCTTGCCTTTATCTATGAAAATGCTACAGCAGGGCAGAGAATTCACAGTTGTTGACACACACACAAGGCCCAGCGCTCTCACTCAGCTATTTCGGTTCTCTCTGTATTAGAAATAATATGAAGCCACATCAGAATGATGCAACCTTGCAATGAAGCCACATGGCTATTGTAATCCCGCCCTGCTATGTGCCTGGTGTGACTGCACTGTATATGCATGACCCCATGCATTGTAAGGATGCATAGCCCCAAGGTGCTTGTAATCTGAAGATGGCACGTGACTGCTGTGTCTAAAGGGCATCTGAATGACCCATTCTATTGTAAACTTCCTGTGACTAGGGGTTTTCAAAGGTCCGCAGCAGACTGTAGTGAAATAGGACGGATGGCTGAGGGCGGGGCGAGGTGGTTGATGTCTTTAAAGCCCATCCTTTGGAAGCCGACCAAAACAGCGCTGTGGATTTCGGGAGATTTACACAATCTGTGGAGCCCCGTTTCGAACTGACGACCCCAGGGCATCTAAAGTCCAGTGCTAAAGAGGCATTCTACTTTTAAAAATGAGTTGATTTTATGTATTTAATGCAATCTTGTTTTTAAAAGTGTAAAATATTTAAACAAGATGTGAAAAGTGCATGTTTGAGAATCCAGCCCTGTGTATATTTATTTAATGGTGCAGACAGAGATTTTAAAACACAATGTGTGCATTCTTTAGCTGCAGGCAGGATTAACTGCCATCCTACATTTTTATATGCGCAAATAATATAAAGTTTATATAAAATTACTCAAAGGCTTATCAAAGGCCAACTTTACATAACATCATAACATCATACCATCACTGCCACAACCCACTCCTGCATCATCAAAGCATCACCAACACCTTACACTCACCAGCTAACTCCTCACAACTCAGAACTCATTATGCCCTCGACTAAGCAACAGCGCACACTCTCTGTCTCATATTAAAAATATTTTAATATAAACTTTATATCAAAATCATTTTAATATAAACTTTATATCAAACTGTTGTAAATGATACCCTTTTGACATCAAAATATATCAAAACACAAAATATACCCTTGATCTCATTTTGATATTGTTTTGATATCAAAAATGTTTCATATTAAAATTCATATTAACGGTGCACGTACCCTGCAGTGTCAACGACAGCGGCCCAGATTAGGTCACTTAAACGCACTTACAAATCATGGTTAAAATCCCATAAAAAACAAATTGCGCTTCAATTGCGGCATAAACTTGCTAGTCTTGCTCTGACTGGCGATGGTAATGGCATATGGCAACTACTCTCGAAAAATAAAAAACGTGACTTGTCTCTTAACTGTATTAATGAGGACGCATGGGCATCCCATATAAAATTAACTCTTGGTCGGGTTGAAGATGTTGATTATATACTTCCTATTGCTGATGCCCAGTGGTTATGCTCTGCGAGTGTCCTTGATATCATTAGAATAGTTGAAAAATTGAAGCCACCTTGCGCCACTGGCCCTGATGGCATCTGCAATCTGGTTATCAAAAGCAACCCCCCGCTCTGGGGCGCTGCTTTACATATTCTTTTTACACATATCGGTAATCATGGAACCCTCCCGCCTTCAGGGCGTTCTAGTGATATTTTGACTGCCCATAAAAAGGGAGCTTGGGATGTGCCATCAAACTTTCGTATGCTAGCAATGCTTGAATCGGCATTAAAAGTTTTCACTAAAGTTATGAATAATGGATATCCGACAACAAGATCTTGCCTCAGAACCAAATAGGTTTCAGAGAAAAATCGAGCACATTACATAATCTGCTCATCTTGAGCTCTGCCATTGAACACTCCTGGCAACGTCGTAAATTAGATGTCCATTGCGCATTTATTGATTTTTCTGCAGCTTTCGATTTTGTATACAGAAATCGGCTGTGGCGGAAACTCGATGCCTGTGGGATTGCGCGTGGTCTACTTCATATGTTAATGCTTCTCCACGAAGACACATCTGTTCGAGCATTGGGTAAACTGTCCAAACCTATATTAACATCTTGCGGCGTCAAACAAGGGTGTATGATAGCGGCCATATTATTTAACCTCTATCTAACTGACATGTGCGAGGCATTCACCACCCAAGCCGCCAACCCTATCAAAATTAAGAACATCACTATAGGTTGGATGGCTTGTGCGGATGACCTTGTTCTCCTAGATTATACCCCTGCTGGGCTCCAACTAATGTTAGACACCTTGGCCTCATACTCTGTAGCCAATGGTCTCAAAATAAACATTGCTAAAAGTAAAATGATGGTCTTTTCCAAGAAATTACGACCCAAAAAATATATATGGACTCTCCTTGTTAAACCCTTTGAACAAGTAACCTCATACAGATACCTTGTCCTCATTTTTGACAATAAAATGAAATGGGATTCTCATTGGGCTGATCTAAAACGGAAATGCATCTATCTGTATGTGCCCTTAGTGCTTTTATTGGATGGAACAGCGGATATTGTGCATCCGCCGTTCTCTCCATTTACAATGCAAAGATTGTAGCCATGCTATTTTATGCTATTGCTGTCTGGGGTCACCACTACAAAAAACAAATTATCATTTTTGAAGCTAAACTTCTTAGGAAACTGTTTAGTCTCCCCCAGTACATAAGTGTACGATACTTGTATCTTGAATTTAATATTAGAGGTATATGGAATGTTTACATCGCGCAATGTGTCCTGTTATTTGAACGTTTGCTTACTGTGACCACGGACACCATCATTGATCCCTATATGAAGGCATTCTTTGGACTTGATGATGCTACCCTTATGGATGCAATTGGGATGTTACAAATTACCCATATGCTTTGGCTATATGAAGGTAGTGTTACCTATACGCTTGGCGATGTAAAGTAATGGTTAAAAAAAAAGCTACGTATTGTTACATTCACGGACAACATGCGCCATATTGGGAACATGCATTCTACTCAAGATTTCTGTAATGAAAGAATATCTAGAACATCACCTCCTATGTATATTACAGCTTATCCGAGTCCATATATTTTTTGATTCTACCTTCTAATCAAATTTAATGCTGCGGTGGTACTATCGCCTAATCAATGGAGCGGGCAACAGCATTGGCATGGTTCCCTCAAGGCATTTACTCATACATTTGATCTCTTGGACCTTGGGTTTTTCATGACTGTGTGAATAATCAATTGGTCTTGTATGAGGTGGCTAGAAATGAGACCATCCTACCTCTCCCCGTGCCATTAGGAAATTGGAAGGCATCAGTGGGATTATATGTAGCTTGCCGATGTTTGTGTAAAACTGCTGCCTTTCCAGACAATGTTCATTTTTTTCGGAAGCACAGTAAGGCTCGTTTGAGAGCTTCGTGAAAGATGTCAGTGAAGGCTCAGCTATCAGCCCATGTGACACAGTTATGATGGAGAGTAAGTGGTGACTTTCTGTACCCTGATGTCACGATTCCTGGCATATCAGGCTGGAGCCAAGTCACGGCCACCTAGTCAGCCCATAAGGGCCTCTCCATCTCCCCAGACACCTACTTGGACTCAGACTTGGCGCCTTTGGCACCAAGCTCACACACAGTCCTGAGATCCACTTAGTATTGGAGTTGCAATGTATTATGGGGCAATGGATGCCCCCATGTAATTCAGTTCCTTGAACTGGATGAGCAGTCTAGTCTTTCGGGTGTGGCTCAGCCCAGGGATACCTGGGATACCTACAGACTATTTAAGCCACACCCGGCCTGAGAGACATGTTTTTCGTTTCTCTGCACCTGCAGCGTGACACTCACCGTGCTCGGATCTCCTGAAGAGGCCCACTTCTTTCTTCAGCGCCAGCGCACCGGCAAGAATAAGAACTTTGTTGCCAATACTCACCTCGAAGAGCATCCAACTTCTGTCCAGCTCTTCCCAGTCTTGCGGATTCCTACTTCAGAGTCATCTCCATCTCAGCACGCCGCGCCCTAGCAAAGGGGAGAGGAATAAAAGAAAAGACGTTAGTAAGCATTCTGCAATACTTAGCTCTCTCGAATTTGCAAATAGTTTTTAATCCTTACCTAAACTCCCGTCGATCGGACAACTTCTGCTCCGGAGCATTCTGCCGATCTGAAAAAGGGGAAAAGACACATCAGGTTAGCGCGAAACATTTAAGAGGCGCTGCACATCGTGCTTTCTCACCTCAGCTCATCTCCTCAGCTGGCTTCCATGCTGTGTTACTACGGCACCTAAAAGGACACGGAAAAGACGAACATTGGTTAGTGCTAAGGAAGCCAATAAGCATCACGCTCCACATTCCTACTTACTTCAGCAGCGCATCACCATCCTCAAGACCTTCATCACCTAAGGAAAGAAAGACACAGTATTAAAGAGACTAGAGCCATCAGAACTTTTGTAAGACTCATTCCAATTACCGGTCGGGCTGAAGCCGCAGCAAGCCCTGTCCACCGGGCCCATGCCAGTGAAGCAATTAGGAACCCTCCAGCCCGCATCACCCAACGCACCCCTGCATCGAAGGCACGATGGAGAGTGCCCCACATCAAAAAACAAGGTGAGGAGAGGTCCGGGGGAAGGTTGGGACCCAGGGAAGAAAAGGGGGGCCAGACAAGCAAGACCAATAGGGAATTGACCTCTGATAATACTGTGTTTCAGGCCCAGTGCTTGGTTGAGCAAGTCCAGGGAAGGGTTCGAAGTGGTCGGAAGTTCGGACCAGCTGAGTGGCGTCCCCATGGATATCAGGTGAGCGTTACACTTGAGCAGAAATGGAGACCTCAACTCTCTAACAACTTGCTGGGTCCTGTCTGTCAGTACGTCAAAGGGTTCATCCATGGAATTAAAATGGCTCCTAAGACTGCAGGCAGGGTCGGAATGGGGAATAAAATTGTCTCGGGGACCAATGAAAAAATGGCACACAGTTTCAAAAGGCAAATAATTCCTGTTCAATTCATTCCTTTTGTGACTGACTGTTTGAATAGTCCCCAAGGGGGAGTTTTCTGATAAAATGTAAATGCAAATTGTGCAATTTAAAGAATATTTTTTCAGCAACAATGGTCAAAACTACTAGCCGCATAGTGAGGTAACTCATCAAACTGGCCCACTGTGGGCAAAATATGGCCTACTATGCTCCAAACAACTGGCCCACACTAGCATTTTACATTTTTGGTTCGGGCATTGCCCTATTGCCCTAAAGGGCTGTTTGAGCCTAACTACAGGAACGGTTGTGTCCTTTGAACTAAGTTTAGCAATGCCAAGCCCTGCTCTCCCTGTGATAAGACTCGTGCAGTGCACCCAGAAACTTCCCCACCAGAAGTCCAGAGTCTGCGGGAGACACTAAGAGCAGTGAAGAGAACCCAAACACCTTTCTGGACCTGGAGACCCCTGCTGCCCCTGGTCCCACAGCTAGCCACTTGACTTCAACACACAATATTTGTATTCCGACTGACACCTCAAATATGATCCCGATGATGCTGGTTTCTTAATTCTCCTCATTATTTAAGCTGCTTCTCTGTGAACTAAACAACACCCTGAACTAAGGCAGCTGAAACAGCTGGGTACACATGGGCTGATTACTTTAATAATACAGTGACAAATTTACTGGAAGCAGTTTCTGGATAAAAACTATCAGCACCATATTGTATGACAATTTATAGTGGTAGATTCTGCACATCCAAAACAGAAACTGTGCCCTTGCTTCATCTTCAAACAGGCTCCATTGCAGTGCATTTTAAATGATAATAATATGATAATGATGTTATGTAAATAGTGCTTTTGCCAAAGCGTATTACTCAGAACATATTTACATACAACATCACCCAAACGGGGATATCTATATACTGAATTTCTTTATGCATACAACATAGTACCAGCTATTCTCAATACAAGCTGCTGTAAAAATACACCATCACACTTGCACTTGTAAGAATAATGTACCACCATTAGTACCTAAAACCTAATGCTTTGTAGTTCATATCTGTATGGGTTTGGCTAGTGAATTGCACATTTTGGAAGTCGTTTTCCAAAGCTTTCATGGGGAAAACCCCCCTTGATGGTGATTGGGCATGCTTGCTGCACTCACTTCTAAAATCCCCTGATAAATGTACTCCCCACCACCTTTCAAAGCCACCAGCCGGCACTGTTCTGGCTGCATATGCTCTGTGAGGGGCCATGCCCCACCGGATCGAGATCCTGGCCCCTTGCTCAAAACAGATAAGTTCTGCAGCATTCAGATGAGTCGCAGGGTGCTGGGGGTCGCGCAGGGGTCCCAGCCCCACCAGACATCTGGCCCTAACCCTCCTTCCCTGCTTGGGTTGCAAAGCCCAGTGTAAGAATTGACTTGCAGGTTCGAAACCATCAGTGGGGGTGGTTGGTTTGTGTCGCTTATGCGCGTTGGAGCACTGGATCCAGTCAGGAATGTTCTTCCATTCAAGTGACACGTAGAGAAGGTATGTTTTTGCGCCATTAACAAGAATGTCAGCAAGAAGATAAAAGAATATCTGCATATTTCTATTTTTAACTTCTTGATTATGTTTCTTCAATGTTTACATTACGTGCATTTGTAATGTAGTAGTTTATGCTGCAATGAGAGTCACTAGATCTGATGTTAAAGATCGCCAATATACTCCTATGCTAATGGAATTACTGACACCATTTTTTTTTCTTTTTTTAGCTTCATTATTTTTATTAAGGTTTACATATGACAGTTGAGCCTGAGAGCGAAATCCAATAAAGAGTACAACAATGTAAATTCAGGGAACAAAATACAGACAATGTATACAGCAAATTTGATAGTAACAAACTGAAATATATGTATAGCTAATTTAATAGGAACAGGAAAATACAATAAGTGTGATAAAACAGTGAATATATAAGATGAACGCTCAATGCAATATAGTCGATAGAAGAGAAGAGAATGAGTGAATACTGGACTCCCAGGGGGACAAACATGGAGACAGACGAGGCACCATAGGAAGGAAGAGTCGGGAAGGATGCAACATTAAAGATGCTTGGTCAGTGATCAACAGCATTAGAAGCACATGGTATTTTTTTCCTTTAATGAACAAGTAGGTGTAAAAGGAGAAGCAAATCATGTACCATGTCTAGACATGTTATGATAGTCCAGATAGCTGATGAAAATAGCCTATTTGATGTTGTAATTGGGTACTAAATCACTGCCATGCAATGTTTAATCCTGTGTGTATAGCACATGTTGTTCCACCAGCCTTTAATAGGGATATTTTGGAAATGCGTCCAGTTGGCAGAGATAAGTTTGATAGCGGTGGCGATGAACAGATCATACAAGACAGAGGAGGAGTGCATTTTAGCCACACCAGTAGTAATGCTTCCCAAGAAGACATTGGTGAAGGAAAGTGGGATATCAATTTTAAAAAAAAGCCTTAAGATATTTCCACACCTGTTGCCAGAACCTATAAATAAAAGGGCAGTCATAGAACATATGCTTAAAAGATCCACGGGGGCCTCGACACAACCAATATTTGCCATCTGATCCTTTCCTGGATTTCATCAATTTCAAGGGGGTTATAAAGGCTCTTTGCATGAATAAAAAAGATTTTGAGTAATGTTGGTGCAGGTGAAGAAACACATGATCCTAGCCCAAAGAAGAGTCCATACATCATCATCAAATATATGACCACAATCGGTCTCCCATTGAGATTGAACCAGCCACCTGATGGTAGAAGAGTTATCAGTGATCAATAGTTTGTGAAGCTTCGTAGCTTTAATATCGGTAGCCATTGCTAAAAGCAGTAGTCTAGAGGCATCTGCCGTAGGTATATTGTTAACATATGTCTGAAGTCCGTCCAGACCGGCGTTAATCAAATTATTGTAGAAAGTAAAGTCTGATATGGGCAGGGAGAAGGAGCTTCTTGGGTCTTGCAAAGAAGTAAGGGTGTTCCTTTGGACAATTTGTTGGATGAACCTGGTGCCTTTGTTTACCCAGGGCATGCAACATAAAACTCTGCCATTAATAGTGATTGATCTTTTATTCCACAAATAGGGGAGAGCTCTCCAGAGGGGCATTTGTTTAATTGGAAGAGAAAGAGTCTAAGGGCAGATCTAGAGGATTTGACTGAGTCAGAGACTGACACAAAAGAGTGGCCAAATATATATAACGAGTCAACAACATTACAGGAGAATACTAGTTGTTTCTCAAGAACACACCAGGAAGGGATCAGACGGAGCAAACCAACGTTGTGTTTGTTTAAGCAGGAAAGCATTATGATAATTTTTGAAGTCTGGAAATCGGACTCCTCCTTTATCGAAAGGGGCCTTAAGTTTATTGAGTGAAATTCTCTTGCTTTTACCATTCCTCCACAGAAAGTTGAGTAGGATTGAGTAAATGGATTTGAAAAAAATGGCAGGAAGAAGAACAGGGAGCATTCCAAGCTAATAGAGGATAATGGGAGCTAACATAATTTTAACAGTACCAAGGTGACCCCACCAAGAAAGATAGAGAGTAGCTCACATGGTAGTCAGTTGTTTGAGTCTGTTAAGTAGGATATCTGTGTTGAGTTTACTGGTGCTGATTTCCGTAGAGGCGAAAAGTAAGTCCAAATATATATTATCACGCCACTTAGAACCAAAACCACCTAATTCATGGTTAAAACAGAATGAATTGAGTGGTAAGCTCTGATTTATCTTTATCAAGTTTATACCCAGATACAGATGAAAATGTATCTAGTTTAGCCAATAAATGCAGAATCTTATGTTTGGGATTTTTTAACAAAAGGAGGATATTGTCAGCGTATACCACTACTTTGCTTTCAAAATTGCCACGTGAAATCCCTGCTATGTTACCATCAGATTCTATGTTCTCCAGTAGCGGTTCTAGGGACAAGACATACAGGATTGGTGACAAGGTGCATCCTTGTCTAGTTCCCCTGCAAAGGGAAAAAAAGGATGAAGATAGACCATTAATACAGATCAAAGGTTTAGGATCAGAGTATAGGAGTTTTACCAGGGATATAAAGCCTTCGCCCCACCCAAGCCAGTGCAGGGCTTGAAACATCAAATGCAATAGCAGCATACCCCAGTTTATCATTTTTGGCCTTTGAGATAGCATGAAGGGCATCTAACAGCAGCCTAGCATTGGACGAGGTGTTCCTGCCCTTGACATAGCCCACTTGGTCTGACTTGATGAAACTGGGAAGGCAAGATTCAATTCTGTGGCTAGTAGTTTAGCAAAGATCTTGCTATCAACATTCATGAGGGAGATTTGTCTATAATTGTTGTGGAGCTCTGGATGCTGGATGTTTTTCAGCTTTAGGGAATAGAATGAGTAGTGCTTCGGAGAAGGATCCAGGCAAGGATCCCCTGGAAACAAATAAGGAGTATAAAGTCTTAAGTCTTGAAGTTAAGATGCTAGAGAACTGATTGAAATGTTCACTAGATTATCTATATGGGCCCAGAGCCTTGCCTTTGCCTAGCCCTTGTATCACAAGTTTAGTTTTCTGGGTGGTGATGTCTCCTTCAAGCAACTGACATCTAAAGAGGGTTAAGAACGTCGGCTAATGATATCAAAAAAGGATTTAAGAGAAGCTTCCAGAGCAATTGTCTCCGGGGTATATAGATTGGTAAAAAAGTTCTTGAAGACCTTCAAGATCCTGTACGGATCCGTTATAACAGGGCCAGAGGCATATTTAAGAGGTAAATGTTCTTTCTTTTCTGGCTTTTTGGATTTTCCGGCTTTGTTAGATGTTTGATATATCTTGGAATTATATATCAAAATGGCAACTGGGGCTTGTTCAGTAAGTTTTTTATTGATTTGGAAATGCAGGGACAACCTATTACGAAGATTCAGATCTGACAGCGATTGATAGTATTGCTTCTCATGGAAAGAGTGCTGATGGTATAGGGCATCACAGTCCTTTTGATATTGCTTCTTTTTTCTACTAGAATATGACATTGTATGTCCTCTTAGAGCAACTATAAATGCGTCCCAATTAGTGACCACTGAGGTATCTCCATCTAAATGTACAGAAAAGAAACATTTTTGGAAGGACTGGAAGGACTGCTGTTGGAAAATTGGAAATGTTCGAACTTCGCACGCCATACCACTGACTGGGGGGTGGACACATCATCATCGTCATTTCTGTCACTTCTGCAAATTGCTACAAATATTACAATATTTAAGCTAAATGTGATAAGTGTTACATTTAGGTTACTTTGTGTTATTTTGTGTAGAGGCGATACATTTGTAGATTTGCATGTGCGCATAAACACAACAATGAAACATTGCCACACGGAAGGCCCCTCCACACTCAGGTAAAGCAGGCGTTCAATATGTGCATGTGGAGTTCAGCTGTATGAATGGCGGTCATGAGAGGAGATCATAATAGGTATAAAATGCACACATAATAGTATACATGTATGGGAAATTATTTTTCAAATTTGGTAAAAGATATTAAATATATGAGGTGTGGTTCCTCTTTGTATCCAGGGTTGTTTTCACAATCATGGCAAAGGCCCGTCAGCAGTCAGGGAACAGGTTTTGTGAGCTGGTCAACAGGGTGGTTGCGGTCAGTTTGCAGTTGGCTCAAGTGCTGGAGGGCGAAGGGAAGATATGATCTCGGGTAAACAGGAAAGTTCATTGTTGTAAGGGATAGGCATGTACGAAACCTGCAAGGTTGTTTGAAAAGATGGCTTCACCCAGGACACCTACGGAGATCAGTAGTAATATATTTCAGGAGAGCGATTGTGTTGTCAGAGAGTGGACGTAACTCATGTGAATAATCGGACACCAGACAGGTTTAGGCAATGCGGTTAGCAGACACGAATAGGTCAAAGGGAATCTACGTCTTTTTATCTCGTCTTCATGTGCTTAGGTATTTTAAGGCAGGTTTTCGTGCGTCATTAATAGGATTTCTGTTATTTTGTAACTGAGAGGCAAGGCTGCCACCAAATAAGGAGAGACATTTGGGAAGGGGCGCATTGAAAATGTAATCCTTGTCATTATAAGTTTTAGGGGATTGTGTTATAAAGTTTGTGTCCAATAAACTGTGTGGGTTTTAGATTTCTCTGTACAGGACAACCAATTATGTTTTGTGGGATGCCTTTGTAATAGTATCTGGGGGAGTGTATTAACAGTTGCAAACTGTATATAATATGTGTTCTTTGTCTGGGAGAGCAGGGTTAGTTTGCTCTTAGATAAACTTGCTTTATGGACAAAAGGCACACTTATTAATTTTAGAGGTGGGCTTAATGTGGGTTGAGGGGTGGAGCGAAAGTTAAACGCCTACCCTGGATACATTTATGATCATTGATCATGAAGTAAACTATTATTACATTTCCATCTTGAAGACGGCTTCTTAATATCAGAGAGATCAAAGGTGGTGATAACGGGGCATGATCTAAAATTATGTTATTTGAAATGGTGGAGCAAATGATAGTGCTAGTGAGGGATTTAGTTGTGAAGATATAATCAAGGCAGGAGAGAGTGTTATGGGGATGAGAATGGAACATGTGTTCTAAGTCCACCAGATGGGAAAGTCTCCACATGTCGAGAAGCCCAGCTCCTGTCAGTCAATGAGTAAAAGCTTTATGGGACTTGGAACTTTTTAAAATACACCTGGATTTCCTGTCCAGAAAAGGATCTAAGACATGGTTAACACTGCTACAAAGAATTAAATTAGAGCAATTTGATTTAAGAATAATTTGTTTAGTAGAATTCCAGAATTCTGGGTCATGCAATGTAGAACCATAGATGTTCACTATGGTGACAGTGTCAGAACCCATAAGCAGTTTGACCCAGGCTCATCTCCCATTGGTATCCCGATCTTCGCTAAAGATCTTGTATGGTAATTTGTCGCTGATTGATATGGCTACCCCATTTTTTTACCTTCTGCTGGACTGGCTATAATATACTTGACCCATAGGGATTTTAGTTACATGGCTTCTGTGAAGGAGAGCTGGGTTTAATGAATACATGCAACTGATGGAATGCAGCTTTTTGAGATGGGAAATAACTTTATACCTTTTGATAAGGCCGTTAAACACTTATTGTTCCAGCTTACACCTTTAAAAACCATTGTACCTGTAAGGCAAAGCAAATAGAAACAATATAAAAAATACCAGAGCAGGGCTATGTCATATAATACTATAAACATATTCGGAAAGTAGATAACAATGCCTAAGAACATATTGTTGTGGAAAACGTACCCATGAGACCAAGTGGGTAACAATGGGAGCGAAGGGAGGGAAGGGGGAACTTGACCAGATTCAACAGACAAAAACGTTGAGCCATAAAATGTAATAGCACAAGGTATGGAAGAAAATTGAAGAATTGGAAGGTGAAGAGGGTCAAGCTAAAGCTAGGAAGAAAGAAGTAGGAGCAGAAGACACCAGCCGGGCTGAAAAAGGAAGATAAAACCAGCCCGGGAGAAACAGGGATACCAAAACAGCACCCATCCCACCATTATTAAAAGAACATAAATGTAAGACTGTAACATGCTGAGTGAGTGAGGTTGCTCATATATGAGGCAAAGAGTCAGGAGCCTGAAGCAACAGATTTGGAGGGGAGCAACGTATCCATATTCTCAGTCTTCAGAGAGCGAATGAAAGTTTTATGATCCATAGGCTCATCAAAGATCGATGTTTGTCCTTCATATGTCACTTTAAAAGAACAATGGTGATATAAATCATACCTGACTTTAAGTTGTTTCAGGGCAGGACACTAAGAAAGACATTCTTTTCTTTGTTGAGTGGTCTTTTTTGCTACATCTTGGGAAATATGAATCCTGCAGCCCAACCAAACAAGGGTATTCTTCTTTTTGGCTTTGGAGATGATGATCAACAGTTGGGTGTACTCCAATAAGTAGAAAATCAATGTACACGATGACGAATGTGACATCTGGGACCAATGCAATGAGCGTGTTGAATGTTGAGAGAGATTTCCTTTGGAATATGTAGCAAGGTCGAAAGCATATTTTGCGAGAAAGTATAGAATCATTCCCCTCACCGCCCTCCGGTAAGCCAGAGATGCGTAGGTTATTGCATCTACTTTGGTTCTCTAACTCCTCTTTATGTTTTTGGAGGTACTGCACTTCTTTTTCCAACTGAGTAAATCTTGCTGAGACATCTTCTGGAGAGCTTATTCTAGTTTCCATTTCACTCATTCTGTTTTCAACGACATTCCATCTTTCATCGAGCTGTTGTACATTTTGGTTGGTAGTTTCAATGAAAGGTTTGAGTGACCTAATCTCTCGTAAAATAGCTTCAATGACAGGCACAGTGGGTGGTAGCGGCAGAGGCGAGTTACTTTTCAGTCTTTTAAGTGTGGCCGAAGGAGATTGTAAATCCTTAAAGATTTTTGGCTATTTTACCCGAGGCTATTCTAAGGAATTATTATGAAGGCCAGACAGTGGATAACAATAACCAGGAGGAGGCGTTGGGTTAGACCTGATATATAGAGTTTGATCAAAATGAAATAAAATGCCACAGGAATGTTTGTATCTTTTTATTTATAGGCAATTCTTTTCTTCTCTTTTCTTTTAGCTGTTATATTAAATAGCCATGAGGTGGCGTTGAATGTGAGCAAAGAGGCCCGAGCAGGCCCAGTCAAGCAGGTTGCGTCACAGACATCGCCAGAAGCCTCCACACGAGAGGCGAATTGACATGGAGAGGGTGGCCGCAGTGGGTTCCAGGCATCTAGAACATCGTTCCGAAAGTAGAAACAGGCAGACCTCAACAAGTGCTCAATGGAGTACCAAAAATGCAGGAAAGACTTTTAAGAAGAGCACATTACAGGTAGGATATACAGTTGGTGGGCCGGAGATGTGCGTCTAGGCGTCCACCTTCCTCGGCGCCAAGCCACAACACCGGCTGACACTTTTGTTGCACATCACCAAACTCGTAACAAATCCCAGAGAGTCTTAGAGCACTTCATATTAAATCAGCAACAAAGTATATGCATTTTCTAAACAAAAATTCACCATCCCCCACTGATACACTGGATGGTACTGCTTGAAGGTGAGGAGCATACTATATGTTTCTTGTAGAGACTCAGGGCCTTATTTCCAAACATGTTTTCAATGGGACTTTGCCATCTTAAAACATTTTTGTAAATGAGGCCCTCAGATCTTGTTCCAGGTTAATGGGGCAGCAGAGATGGATTGACCAGTGTGGTGATCCCAACCCCGTCCCATTGGTTTCTGCCAACTGGGTATTCATTCATCTGAATTTCAGAATATGTTGGATGTTAATTAGCATTTTCATTATACCCTGACGGATCTCTTTGGTCCTCACACCATAAACAATTGGATTTAGGGCAGGTGGAGCCAGGAGATGAAGAACATTCAACATGATTGGGACTTCTTTTGGAATGGAGATGTTTGAGAAGTTTGTGAAGATCAAGACTAAAAGAATACTGTAAAAAAATGAAATCAAGATTAAGTGGGAGATGCAGGTGCCAAATGCCTTCATCGCTGACCCATCGGACTGAAGCTTCAATACCACCCATAGAATCACGCAATACGACAGACAAATGAGGATGAAGTCACCTCCTAGGAAACCAAATGCAATGATCAGCTGATATATTCTGTTGATTGTATTGTCAGCGCAAGCAAGGGATGTCACTGATACATTGCTACATATACAATTTTCAATAATATTTCTTGAGCAGTAACGGTGTCGGGCAGCGAGCAGCGGCATAGGCAGAACAATCAAGATGTTTCTGCCTAGAATAAACAGCAGAGCCTTCCCAACAAAGCTGCCAGTGATGACGGAAGAGTATCTCAAGGGGTTGCAGATGGCAGCGTAGCGGTCATAGGCCATGAACAGGAAAGTGGTAGACTCCATTTCCAGGAAAGTGCTCATGAAGTACATCTGAGTGAAGCATCCAGCTAAATCGATAGTCCTCAAGTCAAAGCAGAGGATGCCCAGGATTTTTGGTGTGGTGGTTGTGCATAGTACCAGATCTATGGCTGCAAGGATGCTGAGAAAATAGTACATGGGTTCATGGAGGCTCTCTTCTCTCCATACGACTACTAGCATTGTGATGTTGGCAACAATTGCAACAAATAAAAGAAGAGCCAGAGGGATGGAGAGCCAATGCTGCCAGTTCTGGAAGCGTGGAAAGCAGATCAGGACAAAATGTGGAATTTGATAGGTGGAGCTGCTGTTGAGATCCAGCATAGTTAGACATGCAAGACATCAGCTCCTGAAGAGACAATGAAATAAAGAAAAGGTCATGAAAAATATAACTGGTAAAGCACTATATACTGCTATTAACTTCTTTTTCTAAAACTTTATTTCGGCTATGGAGCCATAAAAGTGCATACATGAGAAATAAAACAGCTAAATCATAAAAAAGTGCTTTCAAACATTAAGAACCGTTATTTGATAAAATGCAAATGAACTGCACAGAGCAGTTGGATCATAAAAATTACATTCAGAAATTAAGGACCATTATTTCATAAAATACAGATGAACTCAACATGACTTGTTAAATATAGCAGCATTTCTGTAACATAGTTTGTTTGTTTGTTTGTTTGTTTGTTTATTAATTTGTAGGGCGCACCGAACCCATAGCTAACTGGGTGCAACAAGTACAAGAATACTTAAAACTTAGGTTACATAGTGAAATTGGGTTACAGGCAAGGCAGGAGGGCATCAGACATAATCCAGCAGAGAAACAACAAGGCTATGCAGTAAGGTAGCATGTAGAAGATGAGTAAGGCATATACACGGTAATTAGGTACATTGGAGATCATGAGTCATTGGAACGCAGCTAGTTTAAGGTATTGCGCTTAAAGCTGCGGTAGGATTGGTCGGCTCTGAAAGCTGGAGGTAGAGCGTTCCAGGACTGGGCGGGTTTCACAGGGAAGAGATTCCCTCCTGATCTTTTTAGCTTGAATCTGGGTATGTTCAGGCAGAAGTAGTTGGCAACCCCAGAGGGGTGGGGGGATGGTTTTCTAACTATTCTCCCTGTTAGGTATGGGGCTGCTGTGTTGTTAAGGCACTTGAAATTAAGGGAGACTGTTTTGAGCAGGATTCTCCTCAGCCAGTGGTGTTCTCTCCTGAATTCAGAGACATGTTTTCTGTTGGGTATATTCAGGGCTGTTCTTAGCACATTGTTCTGTAAAATTTGGATTTTGTCTAAGATGTATTTGTTAACACCTTCATGGTAACTTGGTGCTGCTGCCTAAATCCAGCGAATTGTTTTTGGTCAAGCTTCTCTCATGGAAAACAGCCTGAAAAGTCATCTGCTACCACCATGTCTGTGCCTGCCAGTTTTTATAGTATTAGTGCGTTTGGCGAGGATAATACAGCTTGCTTTGGCTAAGAATCATCGTCATCCGCCTACACCTACAGGCCCTGATTAGCTTGTAGGTGTAGGCGGATGACGACGCCAAGGTGTTTACCTGTTTACTTAGGGTACGGGTGGAGTCGAGGCTTTAACTATCTTAATTGTATTTCTGTCTATGCTAAAGGCAGAGTAGTTTGAGTTGAGTTTTTTTAGGTTGGCAGCTGATCCAACGATCAGGAGCTCTGTTTTGTCACCATTCATGCAGAGGCCATCGGATGCCATCCATGCCTGAATGAGGAGGTAGATTTTATTTACCAGAGCCGTATCCATGCCGAAATTGCCCAAAAGGGGAATGAGGATATGTGTGGCATCTGCATAGTTCACGTAGGTGACACCCAGTCTGTCCAATTTGTCAAATAGAGGCTTGGTAAATATTTTGTACAAGGTTGGCGATACACAAGAACCTTGTGGAACGCCACATGTGGTCTGAATGGGGTCTGCAGATGCTGATGAAGAGAAAACTCTCATTGTTCTGTTGTTTAGAAAGGATTGGAACATTGCTATTGCGTCCCTTGAGAAGTGGGCAGCCGAGGCCAGGTGTTTTCACAGAACTTCATGGTCCACCAGGTCAAAAGCGGCCGATAGGTCGAGGAGGAGTAGCAAGGCAGTTTTCCCTTTGTCCTTGAGCTTGTCTATTTGGGTATTTAAGTCGATTAGTGCTGTTTCCGTACCATGTTGAGACCTGAAGCCGGATTGGCGGGAGCCTACGAGGTGGTTAGCCTCAAGGTAGTTCTGTATTTGCAGGTACGCTACTTTATCAATTATTTGGAGATGGAAGGGCACCATGGTAATAGGCCTGTAGTTAGTTGGGATGGATGGGTCCCGAGTCTGTTTTTTTAGCAGTGGTAAGACCCAGGACTCTTTTAAGTTACTTGGGACAGTATTGGTCATGAAGGAATGATTTATTAATTTATATGAATGGCGCTAGGTCTCTAGCTGTGTCTTTGATTATTTGGGCGGGGCAGTTGTCACCCTTGGCAATTAGAAGGTTTCAAGGACAAAATAATTTACAGGATGTTGTTTAGAAAGGATTGGAACATTGCTATTGCGTCCCTCGAGAAGTGGGCAGCCGAGGCCAGGTGTTTTCACAGAACTTCATGGTCCACCAGGTCAAAAGCGGCCGATAGGTCGAGGAGGAGTAGCAAGGCAGTTTTCCCTTTGTCCTTGAGCTTGTCTATTTGGGTATTTAAGCCGATTAGTGCTGTTTCCGTACCATGTTGAGACCTGAAGCCGGATTGGCGGGAGCCTAGGAGGTGGTTAGCCTCAAGGTAGTTCTGTATTTGCAGGTACGCTACTTTATCAATTATTTGGAGATGGAAGGGCACCATGGTAATAGGCCTGTAGTTAGTTGGGATGGAGGGGTCCAGAGTCTGTTTCTTTAGCAGTGGTAAGACCCAGGACTATTTTAAGTTACTTGGGACAGTATTGGTCATGAAGGAATTATTTATTAATTTATATGGACGGCGCTAGGTCTCTACCTGTGACTTTGATTATTTGGGCGGGGCAGTTGTCACCCTGGCAATTAGAAGGTTCCAAGGACAAAATCGTTTCCAGGATGGATACTTTGGTGAATCTAAATGGTTCTAGGGAACTGGAGGGTTCAATGGGATTGGTGGATTGCGGCTCCTGATTAGGCAAGGAGGCTTTTTTAACAGCAATCTTATTTTGGAGTAGTGTTATTTTGTTTTCTAAGGCATCCTTTATGCTTGTGCACCATGGTTTGTCCTTGGGCACGTTGCCTGTGGGAGGAATGGGGTATTCCATTTCTCGTAGAATCACAAAGAGGTCTTTGGTATTAGAGCTGGCATTTGAGATTCTTTCATTGTATAGGTTTTTTTTGTGCAAATGATTTCCTTTTTTATAGTTATTTGCTAAATCGGTCAAGTGCAGCTTGTTTTCATCTGAGGGAGTATGGCGCCATAGGGATTCTAGTTTTCTTTTTTGTAGTCTGAGGTCTTTGAGTTGTGGAGTAAACCAGGCATTTAGATGTGCCCTCTGTTTGCTTTTACGCAGTTTAAGCGGTGCAATAGTGTCTAAGTCCTTAGACTTTGGGCATCATCACGAGTTGGGCTGTAGCCCTTAAATGCAGTGGTAACGGTATTACTGCCCCATTTAAGGTCTGGCCCTTTCACGAGTTGGGTGCTAAATCGGCTGTTTTACCTCCAGCTTTTTTCTGGAGGTGAAAACCCCTGTTTTCAGCTGTATTATAGCCGGCTGTATTTGCCCGCAGCATTAGCACAGAATGTTCCCCATTGGATCCAATGGACCCAATCAGGAATGGGGATTTACCGTTAAGGCCCAACCCGTGATCCGGTGGTAATACCACTGGAGCGATCGGTGCTAGGGCTTTTACAGTCGACAGTATTACAGCCGGGAATACAGCCCAACTCTTGACAAGGCCCATAGTATCATTAAAAACCTCAACAAGGAGGTTGGGGTCGGAGTCTAGTGAAGGTAAGATATGTGGAAGTAGCTTATCCAGCGTGATATCTTTTTTGCTCCTAGTCGGAAGAGGAGTTGCCATGACGTTATCTCTGGCTATTTGTTTGTTTATAGCAAGAGTGAAGTCAATCAGGTGGTGGTCGGTCCACAATTGTGGGGTGACCGAGGCAATAGAGGTTTCGCAGTTCAAGTCAGCCACCCAGTCTAAGGTCCTTCCTTTGACATGGGTTGGTGTAGAGACTCTTTGGGTCAGTCCTTGTTCTAAGATGATGGTAGCTAGAGCCTGAGCATTTTTGTCCCCTGGATCATTGAATCCAAGGATGAAGTAAAACCGTAATAATATTTGTGAGGAGTCTTGGGTGTTGTTGGCAAGAAGGCTGGATATAGCTGGATATAGCCTCCTCAAAAGTACTGATAGGGCTCGGGGGTGTGTATAGCAGGTAAATAGTTGGAGTGGGGCAGTTGGACATAGGAAGTTTGGCAATGAGCATTTCGCAAGATTTAAGTGTAGGTGGTGGCAAGAGTCTTATGGGAAGGTTGGCTTTCGCTATTAGGGCTAAGCCGCCTCCTCTAGCATTGAGTCTATCCGCTCGGAGTATTTGATAGTTGTCGGGGATTGCTAATGTGAGGACTGGGCCAGCTGCGTCATGCATACAAGACTCTGTGACAGCTAGAATGTCAAGGTCATCTGTAGAAATCAGGTCTGCTATTTCGGTGGCATGTGCTACTAGTGATCTAGCATTGATTAGTGCTTCAGAGATCGTGGTCATGTTTTTAGAATCCTGTGATCTAGTGAGAACAGGTTTGGGTGGATTAGTTGTGTTTTTGGTCTTATGGGGAGGGTGGGGTGTGGGGTTCGAGGTTCTAAGCGGGGACTCATAGCCTGGGCTGAGTGTAGATTCGCGCCCCAAGACATTTATGTTGTAGTTAGAACGGGAATTCATAATGTTGCTCCTAGGCTCATAGAGACAGGGTAGTCTGACTCGAAGTCTAGTGTTTCTGGCCGATAGCAGGCAGGGTAAGCACCTAGTATAGGGCATTATAGGGGCTATGGTATGCTGAAAGAACATGGATAGAATTAGAGGTAATATGGTCAGCTGGATATTCTTAGGGAGCATAGTTCTCGGTTACTCAGTTGTTCAGGTTACTCAAATGCGGTGGATAGGTAATCAGCCAAGGATTAGGACAATCATTTGTTGTGTGCTGATACTTGAGCAAGGACAGAGGCAATTAATGTAATGGGCTGGTCATTGGGTATAGGCTAAGGTAAGTGAATGCAATTGGCTGATTGCAACAGGGTAGTCGGCTAGTCATCAGGCAACGGCTATTGCAAGTCAACATGAAAGGCTAGTCAGCAGGTGTGAGCTAATGCGACTCAGCACAGTCAGGCTAGTCAGGCCTGGGCTGGTGCAGATCAGCACAGTAGGCAATTCAATCCAGTGGGCAAGGCTAGGCAATTCAATGCAGTAGGCTGGTTTGGCATAAACTGGTGCAATCCAATACAATAGGCTGGTCAGTAGGCTAGTCAGGCGTGGGCTGGTGTGAATCAAAACAATAGGCTGGACAGTAGGCTAGTCAGGCGTAGGCTGGAGCAATTCAACACAATAGACAATTCCACACGGTAAGCTAGTCAGGCATAGGCTAGTGCAATTCAACACGATAATTCAACACAATTCGCAATTCAGCACATTGGGCTGGTTAACAGGCTTAGGCTGGTGCAGTTCATCACAGTAGACAGTTCAGTACAGTGGGCTGGGGCTAGGCAATTCAATGCAGTAGGCTAGTTCAGCAATGTCTGGTGCAATTCAACACAGTGGCTAGTCGGTAGAGTAGACAGGAGTAGGCTGGAGCAATTAACACAATGGCTAGTTATCAGGTGAAGGCTGGTGCAAATCAACCTGGTGGCTAGTGAGGCATAGACTGGTGCGATTCAGCATAGTACACGATTCAGCGTATTAGGATAGTTATCAGGCATAAGCTGGTGCAGTCTGACACAGTAGACTAGTCTGGCCTAGGCTAGTACAGTTCAGCACAGTAGGCAATTCAATACATTAGGCTTGTCAGGCATAGGCTAGTGTGGTTCAACACAAAGGACAATTCTATACAGTGGAATAGACAGCCATAGGCTGGTGCAGTTCAATACAGTGGGCAGTTCAGCACGGTAGGCTAGTCAGGCGTAGGCCAGTGTAAAACAGCACGGTAGGCTAATCAACAGAGTGTGCTAATACAATCCGATCTCTCAAATAGATTTAGGTCAGAGATTAATGCACTACGCTTGAGAGGCACGTCTGGGTGCAGCAATGGAACCACATGTACAATAGATACAGTTAGGGAGACGTGCTGGGAGCAATAGTATTGACGGACACCATTTACAAAGATTGCACGTCAAATGGTAGGCTGACCTGAGGCTCAATTAGCATTGCACAGTTGTTAAAACAGGTTAGTGAGGAGAGCACCGGAGCCTGCGAAGAGACAATGTCCGGCATATGGTGGTGGGGTTTACTAGGAAATTCAGCAAACATAAGTGGAAAGTCACGCCCATGTGGAGGGGCTGGTGTGGTTCGTGAGATGGGCAAGTTGCAGGGGCATACAGGGCATCAGCACATACCGATTGGATGATCACTCTGTGGCCACGGGGGCAGAGTCCCTGGCCAACGGCACGGACGACAAGAGTAGACCACAGGCTCAGGACAGGAATCAGCCTTTGTTCGTAGAAATACAAAACGTAACTGATTGAACTCGAGGAGAGAGAGCTCTCGCAGCCTCATCTACTGGTAGATTTTCACTCGATCGGTCACACAGATTTTCTCCTAAGTAATCGGGCTCTATGTATAAAATGGGCTGTTGCGAGAATTACATTCAGAACAGTGCAATGCTTCAAATATTTCACAGCCAATACTGTTTGTCAAACCTCTGCTTCCCTCAAATCTGTTTAATATACTTTCTTGTCAGGTTCATTGATCCGGTACAAATCATCAGGAAATAGACAGTTGACTCATTAACAGCCACACATAAAGGACATACGCTTGTGTTGAATGGGCACCAGGTATACCCAATCTAAATCTTAGGGTGAGATAATGTCTAAATATTGTTTGAAACCTGGCAACATCCTGGCAACATCCTCGCCTCAAGATACTTCAAACCCAACTTCAGGTTAGCGGCATCCTGTACCAGAGGCTCTGTGCTCCTTAACTTTAGGTTGGATTTCATAACCATTACCTGGGATGTTATAGGTTCACGTTGGGTTTTCCAATAGGCCTGGAACTTCCTGGTCGTGGCAAGTAGCCTTGATGTAGTGTACCCACTTTATACTTTTGCCACCCTCCAAATCCAAAGAATATGACAGTGAATCCCTATGGGTGCTAAATCACGTTGCTTCCACAATCTAGCCCAAAAGTAGGCTGACAGCTGCGAATCAAGAAAGAGACCAGGACCAAATCAAGTTCCAATTAAGTACACCAAGGCTCTGGGCGCACTAACAGTTAACAGCAACCGTTTATTTTAATCTTGGAAATATCACCATGACCCCAGAGCTCAGAACCAAATATATAAGCAGCAGGCAGGGCCTGTTTTGGAAAAAGACTCAGGGCTGGGTAAATAGCTCCACCACCATGCTTTACAGGGAAAGACAGTATAGCAGCACCCACTTTCTCCAAGATGATAGAAGCTGTCTGTATTTGGGCAGCCCATCCGCCTGTCTCCTGGAATCTCAGCCCTAAGTGTTCATAGTGTTTGACCTGCTCTAGTATCCCGCTGTTCATTTCCAGTCTCAATCGTGTATGTGTGGAGTGAGGAGGTTTAACCACCATGGCCTTTGATTTGTCCACATTTAACAAAAGACCCAATTCCTCACATTTATTTACAATGCTTGAAAAAGATTTTTTAGGCCCTGGGGAGTTGTTGAGAAAGGGCAGCATTGTCTGCGTAAAACAATGCCAGATAGTTCTTTGAGGCCAATTTTGGACAGTCTTGACATTCTCTAATTAGCCGGTCTCTAATTTCTATTATGTAAATATTAAACAAAAGGGGGGGCCAGAGCACACCCATGTCTGACTCCCTTATCCATGTTGAACAAGGTCACCCCCTAATCCATACCTTACATTTGCCCTATTATCAGTACACAACTGAGAAATTATGTAAATCGGGATAGGAGGAGCATCTGGGGCTTTAAGGATTTGCCAGAGAGTTGTTCTGCAGACCGGATCGAATGCTGTTCTTAGATCCAAAAAGGCCATACATAATCTCATTTTTTAAAATATCGTGTACCCCCCTGTAGATTGTGGATTATGCACTCACAATCGGCCCATTCTTGAAGGTGCTTTAGTACCACCTTCCCAAACACGTTCCCGCTACTGTCCAGAAGTGAAATCGGGCAGTAGTTTCCCACTTGTTCTATTCCACTCTTCTTATGAATAGGGAAGATCACAGCCCTTTGCCACCAAGGTGGAATTACGCCACTGGACAGGACTGCATTGAACACCCTAGCAAGAACCAGTGCCCATACCACCAGCTCTTCCTTTAACAGGTCAGTGGGGATGAGGTCGGGCCAGCAGCCTTTCCACCATTGAGTGAATTTACTACAACAGCCACATCCACGATGGACACAGTCAGAGTGCTAGCAACAGAGGTGAGGGGAGGGCAATTAATAATCTGCCGTGCAAGGGATACCTGATAAAGGTTAGAAAAGTGCAGCTGCCACTTCCACTCGCTGATACAACATTGTATTGCTCTGTCTCCATGCAATGCTCCATCAGATACCAACTTCCAAGAAAATACACAGCCCCTGAACCTTGGGCCTCTAAGAGGGCAGACCATTTCCCTATGACAAACTCTCTTTTTTTTATTTTAAAGACAACTGTATTACAGGCGGGCTGCACAATGTTTAGGCTTATCAATCCTCAAAGTTGATTTAGTGCATTCTACAATTTTGTCTTTTGCATTGTGGCAAGCGCTATCATACCAGCCTGGCCTCTTTATCACTGCTCTTTTTATTATCTTAACTGGGGCCGAAACGAAAGGGATCAGATTTGTGGTGAGGGACCCTTATTTATTTAGAATTTGTACATCATCTGAAACTTCATTGCAGATAACTTAAAGGTTTATAAGAATAGATACGTAAACTTTGGGCTTTGCGTCGTGACTCAGATTGGACCACTTCACTGATTTCCGTGCATGGCCACCAATTTCCACTGATTGTGAAATAAATGTAACTAAATGGTTGGCCTGGCGGGTACAATTCCCAATGAGGCTGGCGATAAGTGGTAAATAGCCACTTTCACACTTATTGACAACTTCAAAATCAACCACTCTGGCCCAGTTTGGCCCGGAAATTAGAACATACTGGATTAGGTAGCTCCCCTTGTGGCACTAAAAAGTCATTTTTGCTGGTTGATCACTTGAAAACAGCCGTTACAAGTTACAAGCTTTCATATTCAATTTAGAGATCATACATGCCGATTCCAGTGTCTGATGATGTTATCTCATCAGACATGCAGCTATCAAAGCTGGGATATCCCACGCCTGGTCCTGATCATCCCATATTTCTGATAGTTCCTTGAGTTGTTCAATCTGAAGATTACAATCCCCAGCTACCACTGTATAAATATTGGTAGCCACAGATTGACAACTTGAGAACATATGTTCCTCCAGGTGAGCTACGGTTGCAGTATTCCATGTTGCTGAGGGTCTATTGTAGATGTTATATAGTCGAAGCATGTCTTTGTCGCCAAACTGGGTCATTAACGCTTGGGGACCCAGGTGGAGTTTTCTCAATCCTCCAATCCACATACCGGTAGGCCAACACTAGGGCTGCCATTTTTTCCCTTGATTGATGGGATTGCAAAGGTCTGATAGCCCTGTAGCCCTGTAATGGGGGTGGGAGGGATCAATTGAATGTGTCTCCTGCAGCATTACAATTTGGAATGGGCGCATATAATCTCACCAGTCAGGTATATCTAATAGTCGGTTGACCCCTGCTATCGTCCAGGACAGAAACTTAATGATGTCTATAGCACTCTCCTTTCAGTTGCCCACCCCAACCAGTCAATCAATGTCTTCCAAATCTATGGGATTTTCGGCCCTTTCACTATTAACAAACACCTCAGCTATTAGTGCACCTGTTAGTACACCTGATGGTACCCGGGAACATGAACTCTGTTTCCTATTGTCACCCCATCAACCATGGGGGCCCATTGACCCAAAGAAAGTTTCAGTTGACCATAGTTGTATCCCAACTGATCTGGAGGAAGGGGATCTGCGATCAACACTAAACAAACCGTCAACCAACAGCCACGAAGAGAGGAACACCTGTACATAATGCGTATTATCTCCAGGAGAGGAGCCTCTAGTGCAATGCAAAATGTCATCACTCATAACTGATAGGCACCCCTTGATGTGACGAATCCAATGAGTACCTTTATTCTTCAAGGATTCAGAATCCTCGAAAGAACAAAAAGGTAGTTTGGGCACATTTATTATAACCACTGAAGGTCTAAAATCACCTGCCACAAAGTTAGGTAAACCCCTACTGTTACTGCGGCCTGGGGCTGTATATCCTCCCGTGGGTAAAGGCATAGTGTTAGGTCCCGTTAATGCGGGAGCCTGACCACCGGTGCAGTATGCCCTCCAGTTAGGGGCCTCCCCCAATGGGCAGGGTTGAGGTAACCTTGCTCCACCATAAAGATTTACGGGGCACACTCTTTCCGGTCTTGCTAATTCTCTGGATGGAATGGGGGTGTTCGAACTCAGAGCAAGCACACCATTGCCACAAGGGTAATTGACAGCACCCAGGCACAAGCCAGATGGATCATATAAAGTTTGTGCTGTGTCGTCCTTTGATTGAGTTATTGAGTCCATCCTTTCCTTGATTCTCTTCATTTCATCCAATATGTCTCTCATCCAGGTGTTTCACATGTGAGCAATAGAGTCTTTCAAATCGACAAGAGACTCCTCTATTTTCAAATAGTTGTGGTGCATCCTTTGCTTTCATTTCTACCAAGATCATCAGGATCCATATCCAAAAGGCTTGTCTGAGTTCCTACTTCATGTTGGACCTTAGCATATCCTCAGTATGACTTGCCTGCTTTCTTTATGGTCTCTATAGGTCCGGCACCAAGTTTCTACTTTCCACTGAGGATGCCCTTACTGCTTTACCCCTTCTCTTTCAACTTATTGTCTTCCATTGTTGACCGACTACCTGATCGGGCAGGGGGCTAAGCGGACAAACTACTTGAGAATTCTCATCAGAAATGAGTGTGAACCGATAAGATAAGGAAAGCAGTGGCGACACAAGTAAATGTGGAGAAGAGTAAGTATAGGGCTGACACGCCACCTCTAGGGGCCGCGTAAAAGGTAGTGCCAGCAAAGTGTCTTTCCCAGGAGATTTCGGAATTGGGGCTGCTTTACTGATATTTCCAGTGTTGCATGTTCCAATAAGAGGAGAAAGGAGATTATTTCCTGGATGTCGTTTGATGGTAATGGGATCAATAGACCCTCGCTCCACAAGATCACCTGGAATTCCAAATAAAAGGTTTCTGCCTCTGATCTGGCCAGCTTTAATCATGGTTTCAAAATGGCTCAAGGAATCTTCTTTGGTAGTATGGAGTCCTGGCCCTTCTCGTGGTTTACTGGACATAACGGTGAGCTCATCACTATCACAAAAGAATTTAAGATCCACATTGCCATCCTAAACCGCACAATAATGTTTCATATTAAAGTGACCCGTAGGGGGATATTTTACTATAGATGTCAACTCACTCGGTGGTATATGGTTAGGTTCTGTGACACTTGATACAGAAAGTTCCCCTGCATCAAGATCTGAGAACTAGTCCTTGATGTCTTTAGTCAAAATGTTATCATATCTAATGAGTCCTGAAGACCTGAGATTTTTCATTGACTGCCCTCAAATCTGGTTCTGCTCTCATTTGTAGAGCTCATATTAACATGGTAATGTCAACACTAAGGTCACACTGTGAATGTTTGCAGTATTGCTTTTGAACATCTGGGTCCGTGTTACAGAAAAGCTGCACCGGTGCAAGAACAGGGTTGCCAGCTATTATCACTGCCCAAGAGAAAAGATGTATTCTTTCGACTCATGTTTGTACCAGTGTGTCCTAGTCCTAATTTGGAGTGTTGTTTTGCCTTATGATAATTTTTGTGCAAGTGCTAATACTGTAACACCACTACTGTACAGTTTCTGTAATACGGCCAGTATTGTCACTCGGGACACATTTCTCTAGTGGGGCAACCGTTTCATCGCAGGGAGCATCATCACAGCCTTTCTATGTTTGTTCCATGGGTGATCAATAGTTTGGACAGCAGTTTTTAATGAAATTAGAATGCAGGAGACTCAAATAATATCAGATTTTATAAAGTGTTTTATCCTGAGTTCTTGCCTCTTCTGAGCACTGCAATACCAGCTGTTATTAGTTATTAATAGCTGTAAATATTATACAATTTGATGCCACTCAAGTTCTCAAAATGGACAATATTTCCTTTGAGGATATGAACTTGCAGAGTGCAGGTGGGCCCCATGTCAG
Organism: Ambystoma mexicanum; assembly: GCF_040938575.1. Lineage (NCBI taxonomy): Eukaryota > Metazoa > Chordata > Amphibia > Caudata > Ambystomatidae > Ambystoma > Ambystoma mexicanum. Next base: position 1,079,138,139 of record NC_090941.1, on the reverse strand, counting down.
AGGTGAGTACTTAATTTGTGAGCCATCCTCTTGGATGCATTCTATAGTAAGTCTTCCATGTTATATCACTATGATACAAAGATACCAATATATGATATTTTAATGAAGTTTGTGAATTTTATATGGCAATAGATGGCACCTGTTTGAAGACAACCACTGGCTTCTGGTAGATGTGGCAAAAAATTGAAATACATATCAAGATGTTTGTACAAGGATACTGGATGGAAATAAACCACAGCATTCGATAGTTGTAACTAATGATGCCAGTACATGAATTAGGTTGTGTGCTTCTGGAAGAATTAGGACAGTTCCTGGTAATACAAACGGGAAGTTCACTATACAACAGTCATAACTGTTGCTGTTGCCCATGCTGTTTTGTCGTGCCTGCAGGCTGCAGCTCTTCATCACCGTCTTTGTTGAAGACTTTGCAGGCTTCTAAATACTGCACATGTGGTTTTATCTCTGATTCTGCCGGCCTCATCCGAGTTCCTAGAATATTAAATGTGAACAAACTGGCCCCTTACCGCCAGCTCCTTTGTGACCAGAAAGGGAACTGTCATACTGTGCACATTGGAAGCAGTGATTAAGACTACAGCGGCCTAAAGAGCAGACATGCCAAACACATTTGCAAAGTCACCTTCAGAAGCATCTCACTTTAATTGTGGTTATGAAGGGCTATGAAGGGTAGTCTCGAAGATAGATTCTTTACAAAAATCTAAGTACATTTCAAGAGAAAACCTAATCCAGGTTCAATACTAATCCCACCACCCATTACTTTTTTACACAGAGTCAAGTGTGGTAAGTCAAAGACATTTTGATATCTACATTTCCCACTGGGATTTACTGAAAGGGCTCCCTTTCCCTTAGTTCCACACATCATTTCTGGAATCCTGCATTCCTTTTCATCCTTGCTCTAAGGATAATGGAAGAACAAAACACCAAATGACAGGGAGTTCTGCAGTGTGGGCAAGATTAATTGTCTCACTCACTCTCACACACACTCACTAACTGTGCATAGCACATTCTAGTTACAGGCAATTAATTGAGGGAATGATGTGTAACAGCATACAAATGGCAGCATCCTCACTATTGCAGGCCTAGTTTGGAGGCAGTAATACAGCAGTCCAGCTGAAAATCACAGACATGCACATGCACTTTCCTAGAAATCGGCAAACCTGTGATATAGTGACCATTACTGTCACATTTTGTCAAGCCAAACATAAGGCAAAAGCAACCGAGTTGGCAACTATAGAAGAGGAAACTGCCACACAACTATGCTGCATTGAGTCAGGGAAGCAGGGATTGGACACATAGTTTCCCCTCAGACAAAATCCTATTTCATTTGTCCAGTGCCTCATGCATAAGAGCAACTGAATACACAGAGAGCGCCAAGATGATGGTAGAAAGTGCTTAATGGCCCAGGTTGTCCTTCACCAGCATGTCAGATGAAGAAATACTGGCCAACCAAACACTCACCCGGGATACCAACAATAACATGGTGTGTGGCATCCAGTAGCACAGATTACCTGGAGTCCAAAGGATAGGAAGAGCAGTGGTACCCAACAGATCTAACCAACCTAGTGTCCTTGTTTGATCTTATAGTGCTTTCAGGGGATATGTTGTTTACTTGTTTTGAAACCCTTGTTCCCCATTCATTTCATCCTGTGTAATGTATTGTCCTGCATCTGCCCTGGTCTGACATTTGGTGCTTCAAGCTGATCCAAGGCATCCTGCCTAAGTTCCCCCTCAATGAGTTGGTGGGTAGTTGCCCCTTCTCCACCACGGAAACCTGATTTTGTTAACATATAAGCATATGCAACTGCTTCCAGTCCTATCTACTGCACTAAGCCTTATTTCCCCCTAATGGAGGAACTGTGAGTAATATTGCAAACTACTCTTAAGTAGCCAACACCTGGTTACTAACCTTGAACGTTGATAGATTCTGCTCTTAGAGTAGTGCTTGGACTTGTTAGATCAGTATTGAGTACTTGTACTGCTTAATAAGGCCTATGATATATTGTCTACCAGATTTCCCCCACTAGGTGTTTGGAACAGTTTTGCTATTCAAGCTATGGACATTCTAAAGTGTGGTTTGTGCAATATTTTGGATGATAGTAAATATATACATATTGTTTTACTTTCTTTTTAGACATTTAAACTTGATGTATGAGTGTTGATTATATAATGTTTGCAAGTTCATGCACAAACAATCTCATGCTTGACAATAATGATAATTATGGCATAGTATAATTACAATACTGCATTAAACCTTTGCAGGTCTACTAGAGTTTGCTTCCAAGGGCCCCACAGCTGTCGTTCTAATAAACCTTCTAACAGTTTAAAGTTCAACATGCTTGGAAGAGCCCTTGAAGATTCCCTGTTGCCAAAGACAAGAGGCTTGTGAGACCCTGTGAAACAAAATGTGCAGCGAAAGCCAAGTGGCTGTTAAGAGTCTTTAAAATACTTGTAATTGTCAAAAACACGAGGCAGAAGAGAGCATCCGATGTACCCTATTTTCAAGGGACAACAGCCTGGAGAGAGCCGATAAGGAACTCTTTCATTGCAAGATTGAAGAGACTGGTGAGATTCTCTGAAACCCTTATTTTGCCAAAGCCAAGAGGCTGCAGAGAGCCTCTGATAAACACTTTGTATTAAAAGTCAAGGGGCTGGTGGCAGTCTCTGAAAAGCTTACTGTTCACAAAACTAGGTTAATGGGACAGTCTCTGATGGAGAGCAGGATGATATTGTCAGAGTAGGAAGTAGGTTTAAGGGAGGCAATTGTTATTAAGAGGTCTGAGTGGGAGAGAGGAGAGAATTCAGTCCAGGTTTCAGTGTGTGTGCTGGAGTTTAGGGGGGCTAATGCTGTAGGAGATTGATTTGATGATTTGTCTGGATTTGGCATTTCTTTTTTATTAAAAAATATTATTGATTTTGTCACATTTTGCCTGAATCGCTGGCACCTCGGGTCGGGTGAGGGTTTGTTATATGCTTTACTACTTAAAAAAGGGATTTGGTCTTCTTAGAAGTGGCTCTTATGGTGGTGGTGTAGTAAGCAGCATCAATAATCAGAATCCTATGGTTGGTGCGGAGAGATTTAAGTTTGTTGAGATCTCCAGGGTAATGTTTTTTCATAACATTTCTCAATGGCTCTGATTGAGTGTTTGTTGGAGGCAAGCTGGGGGTTAACCAAGAGGGTCGTTTGGTCGGTCTTAGTGTGGTTGAATTTTATGGGGGCATGAGTCTCCACCAGTTTTATAGTGGAGTTATTGAATAATTCTAGGAGGACTGAGGAATTCCCTCTGGTGGGGAAGTCTGCTACGTTTCCTTCTATTTCATTGGCTGGAAGGTTCTGAAGGAGCTGCTCTGAATGAGGTGGTGTTTGGCCTGACCTTTGTTGGCCATGGTCGAGAGGGTGATCGACAGTGAGATGTAACATGATAAGACCAGTTGAGTGGGATATGGTTTCTGCAGGTGATGAGTGGGGATGATGTAAACACTGATTCTAGGGTGTTGAATCGGTTGGATGTGTGGAGAGCACAATTTGCTTAAGGTCCATTAATCCGTTCAGTGGGAAAAGCTTACTTCGAGGTAGGATGGCGGTGTCAGACTCAGGGGAGTTCACATTTCCAAGAAAGACATTATTAGTGTGTGCTAATTTGGCAGAGGATAATACATTTGAGATGTTGGCAATGGAAGAGTCATTCCTATGAGGTGGTCTGTAGATGCCCTGGAAGGTGATGGATTCCTTGTGAGATAAAAGCCATCGTCAAGTGAATGATTTTAACATGTTATGTTATGCAAGAGGGGACAGTGCAGCATAGCCATTTGTGCCTGTGAATGATCGATTCTTGTCCTCCTGACCTTTTTGGCCAGTCGGCATGTTGGCTAGGGACATTGGTGCATGGTTGAGTAGGGTGAATTAAAACAACATATTTGGCCACTGCACTGCACTTTGTGTGTGACATAGTGACCTTTAAGGAAGCCAATAGGTTCTCTAACAGGCATTGTACGTGGATGTTGAGTATCAGTGAATACATGGTTTAAATCTAAGAGGATCTGTATGACTGTGGTAAGAGGTTTAATATGCTTTACTGTCAGAGAGTTGTTCTTTGTGAATGTTGTTTTGTGTCGCCAGATGCAATGCTGTTGGGGGGGCTGAAGGGGCTCTAGCACCAGGTGTTTTGGTTGCAACCCTGGATAGAAGTACAGGGGCTACAACCAAAAAGCTAGCTAGCCCTGGGTCCCGACAGTCACCACACTAGCTTAGCTCTGGATCTTATCCAGACCTAGTAACACCCCTGTGTGGCTGTGCTTAATAATAATAATACTATTATTGTGTTTTAGTCACAATTCTAAAATCATTATACACATAAATTATGTAGTAGAAACAACTGTTAACTTTAGTGCAGTATACTCGCACATTGCTCGAAGTTGGGAGACTAACCAGTGTTCAATACCCTTTAATGAAATGAAGCCTAATTCTAGGCAAAGATAGTCTTTGGAGTGAGACGGGGGTAACCTCAGGATTCTTCGCCAAAAAGTGCCCTCTTATGTGTTCAATCATTTCAGATCTTTCACTTCAGATCGTTAATTACCAGTGCTTCCAACACATATAAGATTGCCGGGCAGAAGCACTGCTTATATGTTTGTTTGTTTGTTTGTTTATTATTTATAATGCGCGCCAGACCCGAGGGTATCAGGGCCCACCAGTTACAGGGCAATGCGATGCTTAGTTACATGGAATCCAAAGTGTGAAACATTGTTTACAAGGTAGGGTATGTAACATTATTTACAAAGCAAGGGTATTTACAAGGCATGGAATACTACTATTTACAGATCATACAGGCATTAGGTACAAGGTTATAGTTATCTCCACGGCAGGGTTATCTTACAAGGCAGGGTATATAACATTATTTACAAGGCAGGGTATTTACAAGGCATGGAATACTACTATTTACAGATCTTACAGGCATTAGGTACAAGGTTATAGTTATCTCCACGGCAGGGTTATCTTACAAGGCAGGGTATATAACATTATTTACAAGGCAGGGTATTTACAAGGCATGGAATACTACTATTTACAGATCTTACAGGCATTATGTATAAAGTTATAGTTATCTCCACGGCAGGGTTATCTTACAAGGCAGGGTATATAACATTGTTTACAAGGCAGGGTATTTACAAGGCATGGAATACTACTGTTTACAGATCTTACAGGCATTATGTACAAGGTTATAGTTATCTCCACGGCAGGGTTATCTTACAAGGCAGGGTATATAACATTATTTACAAGGCAGGGTATTTACAAGGCATGGAATACTACTATTTACAGATCTTACAGGCATTAGGAACAAGGTTATAGTTATCTCCACGGCAGGGTTATCTTACAAGGCAGGGTATATAACATTATTTACAAGGCAGGGTATTTACAAGGCATGGAATACTACTATTTACAGATCTTACAGGCATTATGTATAAAGTTATAGTTATCTCCACGGCAGGGTTATCTTACAAGGCAGGGTATATAACATTGTTTACAAGGCAGGGTATTTACAAGGCATGGAATACTACTGTTTACAGATCTTACAGGCATTATGTACAAGGTTATAGTTATCTCCACGGTGTAGCATATGGTGAGTCATGATTATAATGGTCATTGGATTTTAGCCACAGGATGGTGTTGGTTCTAAAGTTAAAAAAGACTGGTCTATTCTCAGTGTAGGAGGCAGGGAATTCCATAGTTTAGCCGCTTTAACAGGGAAACTATTACCTACAATCGTAGATAGTTTGAATCTAGGGATGGACAAGCAGTCCCTGTTTGCTGCTCTGGTGGGTCTTATGGCTGTCTGTTTGTGGAATCTCTCAGAGAGGTAGATAGGGGCGGCGTTATTAAGAGATTTATGGATAAGCAACAATGTTTTTAGGAGGATTTTGTCGTTAGTTCTGAACCAGTTATTCTGTCGTCTACTCTCAGAGATGTGGTTTCTTTTGGAAATACCTAGAGCTGCTCTGAGGGCATTATTTTGTAAAGTTTGGATTCTTCTAGTAGTGGATTTATTGGAGCCTATGTACAGGGCGTTGCAATAATCCAAGCGGGACAAGATGAGGGCTCTGGCCAGGATGGTACTGCTGTTATTATAGAGAAATGGTTTACCTGTTCTTATAAGTTTGCACGTATAGGCCGCAGAGGACGCTAGTGTGTTGACCTGTTTGGAGAATGAGAGCGTGGAGTTGAGATGAAAGCCTAATGTTTTTACCTCCTGTGCTACTTTAATGTGGTTGCCGTCAATTATAAATGAAGAGTAGTCAGGTCCCAATTTCTTTAAGTGATTAGGGGTACCCAGGATGATAAATTCTGTTTTATCATCATTCAGGTATAGACCGTGCATGGCCATCCATGCCTGGATGATGATGTACACTCTGTTCACAAGGACACCGTCTAATGAGAATCCTGCTTGATCCTCTGCAAACATTTACACTTGTGATATGATGGATTTGGACTTGCTCAGCTTTATTTCACTTATTTGTTTGTGATTTGCTGTATTCCTCATTTCTAAGCCCCGGTAGGGATAGTGAACTACATAATCTAACTGCCAATATTGTTATTCATATTTAACATGTTCATTTTCTTTCCAGTTACTAACATAACCTTCGTTTTTTCCATGTTATTTGTTAGATCGTTTTTGGTGTTATATGCTGCATGCTCGTTGATCATCCTTTTCTTCCCTTTGAAAGTTCCGTCGAAGATTACCAAGTCATCAGCATACAGCATAGCCATCATCATGGAGTCACCTATTATCAGAGGACAGCTTGTCCCTTCTCTTAACCTTAAAGGCATATCTACCAAATATAGCTTGAACAACAGGGTAACCAAAACACAACCCTGCTTCACTCCCGTTTATCAGCACTGGTGCTGTTATCCGCCCGTCGTTATCTAGGCGCACACAGGCTTTGGTGATTGTATGTAACTGGATACGTATCTTTAGTAACCATCTCGGGCATCCGAGCTTGTTCAGTTTCGATGATAGGATTTTCCTATTTACCTGAACTGATGCAGATTTAAAGTCTACCAAATGTGATGTATAAAGACGGTCTGTCTCTTTGACGAGCCCCATGAATCAAGTAGTCTAACACTCTTTCTTTAAAGTTATTTTTATTGATGTACAGTTTAAAAAAGAAAAAACTTTTTATCATTTACAGCATTTGCATCCGATACCTTCCTTCACTCAGGATACAAGACAGTTTCAGGCATCCATTCAGCAGTCAGTTAAATCAAAGGTTTTCAATTTGCGCAAAAGATTAATTAAAAAGATTTATCAGAGCAATTGTAATTTAGAGTTTCTCCCCTTGTGACAAGATTTTCCACCACTCATCTGCAGAAAACGACGGTAGCTCCAGAATTAATTTTCCAAGCCATTAAGTACTTTTTTCTGTGAGTCCTGTACAAGAGAGAACCAAATGTTGTATAGTTTCCTTCAGGCCCAAATGAGAACACAATCTGCAAGTTGGCTCCTCGTCGAGCCCAGTAGATCTGGCGTGTAACACCTCTTGAGTCGGGTCGAGATTAAATATCAATTGCATGTACTTTGCTCGATTATGTGGAATTGGGGACTTCATAAGATATTTGGATAGCACCTTCAAAGGATGTGTTTCAAGTTGGCTTTCCCCATAGAGTAAAAACCTGGATCTTTCGCGTTGGGTCCACATCCATTCTTGCGCCCAGAGCTTGCATTTCACACTGGTAGGATTGGTAACCAGTGTGATTTCGGAGACACCAAGGCCTTCAAGGATTTTCGTGCAGATGAGCTTCCATTCGCACAGCGTTCCATACAGACCTTTGCAAATAGCTTCTTGCACCAGTTTAAAGCTCAGGAGCGGTTTGTGTTCAATGCATTTTCGATACAAGCTGAGTGATCTCCAAGCCACCATGGCCTACATGGAGGTCAAGCCTGACTCCATTCTTAAAACTTGAATTTGAATACATCTTGGCAGACGCAAAACTTGCTTCCAGAAAATGTCCTCCAAGAGCGGCCATGTTTTAGCCGGGGGGGCAAAGAACGTTTCTGCAGCATATGTAAGGATGGGGAACCCCTTTTATACAATAGAAATGCAGTAGTGGGCAAATGGTGAATTTACAGTATTTTTTAGAGATGAATCGTGCCTGGTCCACCAAGGTCTTAACCTTGCTTCTCAAAATGGCCTTTCTTGGGACATTGTTGTTACTGATGTATGCACACATTCCTAAATATGTAAGCAAACTTACTTTCACTAGTTTTTCTTTGTTCAGGAACCAGGTGTGCTTGTTGCTTCTTCTTCCAGTCGATGCTCCCATTATAAGTATTTGAGATTTCTTTGCGTTCATCTTGAGGCCATTTTTCCCAACGTATATTGTGACAGTGTCAGGTTGCCTCTGTAGACAATTTGGAGTTCATCTATTCTTGTATTGTGGGCCGTTCCTGATCCAGGTCGAAATCCAATCTGATACGGGTATGATATGATGTGATATGATATTTTATTTGTATCGCGCTCATACACAAGTGTTTCAGAGTGAGACAAGGCAAGGGATGGGAACAGGGCAGAACACAACAACAATCTTACCAGGCTCAGTGACATTGAGAATGCGCAAGTACATGCGAAAGGGAAATGGGAAAAGTGCATGGAAAGGGGAGAGTGGAGAGTGCGGGCAGAGGAGAAACAGATAAATAATAATAAATAAAAATAAATCGATAATAGAGGCAATAAACAGCGGTAATGCTGCCAGCAAGTGGAAAGTGCTGTATTTACGGGCAGCAGACTGGGTAAGTCTGATAAGTGCAGAAAAAGAAGAAAATGAGGGGGTGGGGTACTGTATGGGTACAGATACAGTCCCCAGGGCAAGGGATGGCCAGGAGGCAGTGCAGGAGGGTGGCAGGGTGAGCAGGTACCTGGGCCCAGGGGACAGAGGGTGGTCAGGTGTACAGTATCAAGAGAGAGTCGATCAGCAGGGGAGAGGGTGAGTAAAGGCAGAAGCAAAGATGAAGGTCTTGAGGTGCTTCCGGAACCAGAGATGGTTCTCCTCAAGTTTTTGAGTGGCAGGGAGGCTATTCCAGAAAGAGGCCCCAGCCGAAGACAGAGATCTACCCCCAGCTCATTTCTTTGAAAAACGACTGACCCTGAGAGAGTTAGAGGTAGAGGAGCGAAGAGCTCAAGAGGGATAGCTGAAGGTATTTTGGACCCAGACCCCAGCAAGCCTTCTGGACAATGCAGAGGGTTTGGAATTTAATCCTTGCATCCACAAGGAGCCAATGGAGAGATTTCAGAGCTGGAGAGATACGATCCCAGGGCTTAAGTTCAAGGACACGTCTTGCAGTCCTGTTCTGGATTAGTTGCAGAGGGCGGAGTGTAGAGGCAGGTAGATTTACAAATAGGCTGTTACAATAGTCCAACCTAGAGAGAACTAAAGCCTGGGAGACAGTGAGCTTCTGGGGGAAGGAGAGGAAAAGCAGAAGTTTGACTTTTTAGAGACCTCAGAGATGTGGGCCAAGAAGGAAAGTGTGCAGTCAAAGATGACCCTGAGGTTCTTAGCCTCACAGGTAGGGCTAGGAGGAGGGCCATGGGAGGCTGACCAGAGAGTGAGGGGAAAGGATGGTGAAGGTGTGCCGATGAGGAGGATCTCTGTCTTGCTGGCATTCAGACAAAGGTCATTGGCGGCACACCAATCTTGAATGGCAGTTAGGCAATCAGAGATGAGAGAGGGAGAGGAGGTGGCCGAGGGCATCCTGAAAATGAGTGGAGTTTCATCAGCATAGCGCTGGAAATTTGAGCCGAAAATGGCAATACAGTGGGCAAGAGTTGCCAGGTATTGGTTGAAAAGCCAGGGCGAGAGGTTAGACCCCTTGGAAACACCACAGGTAGAGAGGAAGATAGACGATAGGAAGGACCCAAGTTGGATCTGGGCGGATCGATCAGAAAGGAAAGTGGTCAGCCAGGCCAGAACCCGATCAGTGATTCCCAGGTTATCACGGAGACAGTTGAGCAGGATGGTATGGTTGACTGTGTCGAAGGCAGAAGAGAGATTGAGTAGGATGAGGAGAGAGGGAATGTTAGAGTCAAGGTTGGAGAGCAGATCTTCACAGATGTTCAGGAGAGCAGTTTCCATGCTTCTGGCAGCTCTGAAGACAGACTGATGGTCATGGAGACAGCCAACAGAATCGGAATGAAGGTTAAGCTGAGAGATGGCCAACTTTTCCAGGAGTTTGCCAGAAAGGGAGTAATGGAAATTGGGTAATAGTTAGCACGACAGGAAGGATCAGCTGTGGGTTTCTTGAGAAGAGGATGCACAAGGGAGTACTTCGGAGGGGAGGGGAAGGATCCTGAGGCAAAGGAGTGGTTACAAAAATCGGCAAGGGCCGGAGCGGGGGTGTCTATGTGATCCTTGATGGTTTTAGAGGAACAGGGATGAACCTGTTTTCACTAGGCTTTCATAGATCTGACTTGTCTAGCGACGTCATCATTGGACAAAAGATGAAAGGAAGAGAAGGAGGGTGGGGGCGATTAAGGGGGGTCAGCAAGCACAGACTCAGAGGGAATAGGAGGGTGGAGGGAAGGAGAGGGTGGACAGGATTTCCTGGGTTTTTAGATACATTGAGAGGCAAGGGCATTGCAGAGAGCTTGGGAGGCAAGAGGAGGGGTAGAGACTACAGCAGGGTATAGGATGTTATTGGTCTCCACCTACTTCTGCAAATCTTTTAAATCAAAGGATGCAAAATGTCTGCCTGTGATGTCCAGCATGGACAAAAGCCTGTAATTCTCTCTACTAAATCGCTTTACCTTTGTATATCCTGGGATCGGTACTGACTGTTGCCATGATGTAGGCACTTTTCGTTCCTCACATACCTTCCTAAACAGGAGATGAAGCTGCCGGGCACAGCTCTTAGAATCTTTCTTTAGGTCTATGTTGGCCATCTTGTTAGGGCCCGGCACCTTCGAGCCTTTCAACTTTGTGATAGCTGTTACTATATCCTCCGATTAGACCTTCAAGGGCCAAAGGAGTGGTGCTTCCTCTCTGTCAACGTTATCCCAGGAGTAACAATCCTTTTAGATTTTCTGGAGTTTCTCCAGGTTTTCGTCTAAGATTATATTTACCAATTGTTTGGTTTTACTACCTTTTGCCACAATTAGAATTGACCCTATCGAACGGGCATCACTGGTACAAAGGGCCTAATTACGAGGTTGGCGGTAACCCACCGGTGCAAGCTACGGGTTGCCGCCAATTCCGTCACACTGTTCCTTCTGCCTGAGATCCCAGTGCCACCGGGACATTACACGTCCTGGCGGCCCGGGATATCAGCAGCCTGGCAGAAAATGTTAGACCCCATTCCCGTGGAGTCCAATTGGACTCCACGGGATTGGGGGTTTGGGAGCACCAGCAATGTTAATAACGGTACTGGTGGTTCTGTGACAACTGTGTCTACCAGGGCCGTTGCACCCGGCAGGCCAGACCTGCTGCATGCAATGGCGCCAGCAGGCACAGTTGTAGTCTCCCGGTCCGTAAAGGGTGCTGGTACTTTGCTACCGGCATCCTTATTTCCAGACCGGCAGACTGGTAATGAGGCCTAGAATGTTGCTATTGTACTTAACTCAAGGACCCCTTCTATCTTCATAAACAGCTAAGGCAAGCCCTTTTCATTTTTTTGATTATACCAAAAAGTGACTTATGTTTTCCCTCCCTATTTTTTAGCCCCCATATTTCTCTATGCATAGCACTTTTTGTGTTTCGAATGATAATATCAAAGTTCCTAGCTTTTGACTGGTTAATGTCCATTTTAGGGTCCCGTTTGTAGCTTTCTGCTGTATGGGCCCGCAGGGTTACCCAGCAGTGGATCTCTTTTGAGGAATAATCTCTGATTTCACTGAGGTCCTCCCTATTCCTCGCAAGGATATCTATGCAGGCCTTATCTATGTTGGTCCTAGCCCAGCGTAGTCAATTTCCTGCATGGTTCATGTCTATGCTCCCGTATTTGCCTCTATGCTCACGTTTCCCTCAAGTTCCAAGACTAAAGCAAGGATTGCATTGGGCATCACTTGGAAGTCACTAACCCTTTGTAATAAGGCTTAATTAGTGGCAAAATAATCTAAAATGGCCTTTCTAGAGCCACTTGTCCGTGTAGCCCTCCCGTGACAATCACGCTTTGAACAACCATTAAGGAGGACTAAGTCCCACTCTTTCACCACTGTTTCCCTCTGTGGTTAGGAGTTTTATTAGCCATAATAATGTTTTCTGCCATGTTCACATACTGTGCTGTCGACACATCATCAGTACATCTGGCATTTAAGTCTCCACACAGTGTCACAATATCCTTCACCAACAACTCCAACCACTGGGATAAGATTGTGTCTATGCAATCGACTTCTTCAGATGCAACAGAGCTGGGGCGATCACAGATATAAATGGTTAGCAATTGGTTGCTAGAAGCCCCAGAATGAATGATCTCAACCACCAGCATGTTACCATTTGGATCTTTAGGATACATAATGGTGAAGTGCCATTCGTTTTCTGACCCCAGTAATAAGCCCACCAAAGGGATGAACTTTTTTGCCTTTCTTGGCTTAACACTGGTGAATTTGGAAGACATCTATGCAGAGGGAGGACATTATCCAGGTTTCTCGTATTGCAGAGATAATATACTCCAATGGAATGTCCAGGGAGCCTCTCAATGAAGGAAAATGGGCATGGACCCTGGCGTTACAGCAAGCGTTTTGTAGGTGGGGGAGTGCTGGCGGTGAGGGGTTGCTAGACCTACCACATGTTTAATGTACGTCCATTCACGATGCAAGGTATGTATTTTTATGTGGCTACGCTGCCATTTTGGTGCAACCAATCTAGCCCTTTCTTACTGTGACATGGCAATTTGTACTGGGCATTTATAACAAAGGTAGCCTGATACGTGTTCTTAAGTAGCTTCGTTTGCATTTCATACTATGGTATAACATATGTATTGATCATCTCTCCATGATGAAGCAATCATGACATGTGCTTCTGCATGGATTGACTACCAATTTGGTGTATCCAGTCTAGCCATTTCTTATGTGGCATACCCTTCGAACTGGACAACTATGATAACACAAACATGATACATGTATTATGTGGGTAGAGTGGCATTTGGTGCAGCCAAATTTGTCATTTCTTGCTGTGACAGGAACATTTTGTCTGGGCATATGTCATAAAGCTACACTCCGATCTACCTTTCACTCAATGTGCCATGACGTTTTATTCTGGTCATCAACAATAAAGTAAACGTGATAAGAGTACTTCAGTGCAGCCAATCCAGCTATGTCTAGCTGTGGCATACCATTTGTTTTACTGGCCTCAAGAGCAAAATAAACATGGTCAGTGTTATTACATGTCTAGACCAGCCTACATTGTGCACCCAGGTTGGACATGTTTTCGTATTGTGGCATGGCATTTTTCTTTTGTTGGCAAATCTAAGGGGGGCATGTCCTTATGTGGGGAAACTGCCATATTTTGGCAGAGCCAGCATGGGCATGTTTTCTTGTTGTGTCATTACTGGCAAAGTAAATATGAGTATGGGAAAACTAGAATTACTGGCACATATTTGGTGCATCCATAATGGCCAGGTATGGGCACACCAGCATTAAAATGTTTTTGTGATGGCATATATTGAGAGCAAAGGCCACATGGAAATGCAATGAGAAATATCCTGTGCACTGTCAACTGCATCTATTAGATTTTTGGATTGGATTTAGCCTACACAAACAATTGTCATCTGCTTGGATTGCTGCCCAAATGTTCACAATGTGCTGCATAATTCATAATTTTTAACTCATAATTCAAAAATGTTTCTCAGGGTCAGCCCCCTGCCCTGCCCAACACAAGCTCACTTTGGTTGGTTCGGGCTACCTCCCTGCTCTTTGTTGTTCTGAAATATTTGTTGACAATGGTTACGCCCCTCCCAATTAAAAGAATCAGCATCCGCCAATGGGAGAGTGCCTGGTGATTGAATGGGTATGAATGTGTGCGTGCAAGGTTGGAGCCCAGTCAAGGAACATGGGAGTATCTACTTTATCATCAATATTTTAATGATATTTTTGGGCAAAGCCAACTTGATGAATGATATAGCATGGAAAAGGGTTTCTAGTGTGACATTATAGCACAATGAGAGAGGCAGACAGGACATTTTCTCTCCGTGGCGTGCCGTTATTACTTACATGAGGGGCAAGGCCAGCATGATGTGGTTTCCTACATCAGGAAGCTGGGGGCACTTGTGTTGTCAGCAAGTGCATATTTTCTTACTGTGGCATTGCCTGTTTCACAGGCATTGAGGGAAAAGTCAACATGAAGAGTATTCTTATAAGGTGGTATGAGAGTTGGGCAAACATTTGTGCAGAAGCAGTAACATGTTTTCTACCTTTGCCAGGAGATTTTTACTGGCATTTAGGGCAAAGAGAAGAAGAGAATGTTCGTAAATGGTGCTACTGGCATATTCTGGCAAAACACATCCGTGCCATGAGAAATGCACTGCCAAAAAGACTCTGTTTGAAAACAAGGTGAAAACAGTGACCTGAAGTGCAGTGAACACCAAGCTGTGCAGGATACAATTGTGCATCCAGCAGTAGACATGTTACATCTAAGATTGAAAAAGAATAGACAGAAAAGCTGAATATGTAGACCCTGAGGACAAAACAGAAATAGCAGTGAAGACATTTAACTGAACGTGGCTCAGAGTATGGTGCAAATTAGGGGTTCCAAATAAAGTAATTCCTTGAAGACAGTTTTAATTGGACACCACTGGATGGATAAAGAATGGTTTATGGAGTGGGGTGCAGTAGTACTTTGCCCTGATGAAGGCCTAAGTGAAAATGAAGGGGCATGATCTTTCGGTCACACCCTGGTGTAGAGGCCGAAACACAGATGTGTCAACATGCACAGTTTCATCCCGTGTACTTGTTGGTCAGGTTTGAACCAGGAATTTAAGATTTTCACAGTCCTGCCAGGGATGTGGGTTGGCAACTGATGCTCTGCATTTACCAATTTGTGTATTGAGTCAGAGACTATTATGTAGTAATTACATGTTATTTTGAGTCTTTTATGAGCAGTTTAGATCTAAACCTATGCATGGGTTAATAGAAGGCTCAGAAATGTGGACTGAGCATGTGGGCAAATCATTGTTTGGGTAGTTTTGAAAAAATTGTTTTTGAATAATTATGCTGACAAACATAATGAAAAAGATGTGTACATTATTGAGAAAAGTTGTTCTTGTACATTGAAGGAAATGCAGCTGTACTAGAGACTCTAGAAGTACTCCCGGTTAGGTGTTGTGTACTTTGTATATTCTGTCAGAGCCAGCGTGAACATATTTTCTTATGATATCATTACTGTGTTTAATATTACCGGCCACACACTGTGTTGGCTGGTACATTTGGGTGTGCAGTCTCAGGAACTAGGCACAGCCACCTTGCTTCTACGCTGGATGAAAGATGTACATTTTGATTAAAACACATTTTGACCTCTTCCACCTAGTGTAGTGTACTGCGTGCCCACGCAGCATCATGTGCATAGTTATCCAGTCCGGCCCAGAGTGTGGCGTAGTTCATGCTTTGTTACATAGTTTAGAGGTGGGTTCTTAGCGTTTCAGGCAAGAAGGGGGCACTCACATTTTGTGTTACACCACTGAAAATGAAGGAATGACTCCTGACACCTGAGAAATGTACTTAGAAGTAAAGTGAATGTCTGATGAAACACCTGAAGAAGGATGACATAAACGCATCAGGGAGTGAAATATCAAAGGTAAGAAAGAGGGCGCACCAAAGAATATGGCAGCCAAAGGCTCTGAGGTAAAAGAAGATGGGGGCAGTGTACCACTGTCAAAGAAAATCGATTGATGAAAACCCTTAATCTATGAAAGAAGACCTCAAAGATGTTTTGAAAAGAGAGATGGCGTCACTTACCGTTGAGTTTGTGGACAGAATAGTAGGCAACAAAAAGGAAATTGCCCTATTATGTGAAAGAGTGTATAAAAATGAAACTGCTTTGACATATTGGAAATTAGTACCTGGCGAGAGTCAAGCAGAATGCAACAAGCATGCTGATTGGCTCTCGCCGGGTCCTTACCCGGCCGAGAATCCTTCGATTCTCGGCTAGGATTCCCGCCGCCTTGTCCTCGGCAGGGGGCGTGGCAGCCTTCCCTCCCTTCCTCCCTCCCTCATCCCTACCCCACTTACCTTTTTGCTCCTGCATCCCCGCTGGGGAACGATAGCAGGCTCCAGCAGTGTGAAGCCTCGGAGCGGGCTTCCATCGTCCCCCAGCGTGGACCCAGGGACGTTTTTTATTTTTTCGGTTTTTTTCTTCCCCTCCCTCCCTTCCGCCCTCCCAACCCCACTTACCTTCTGCTTCTTTTTTTTCTTTTTTTTTTCGGGAGCGGACGCGCTTGGAACACTTGTGTTCCCAGCGCATCTGCTCCCGAAGGCCGCCATGGAAAGGGAAAACGGCCATTTTCTTGGTTGCTTCTTTTTCTTTTTTTTCCCAAAACGCTGCAGCGTTTCGGGACAGAAAAAAATGCTTTTAGTGCCCCGGTCACGCACATAATGCGGGCCGGGGTACTAATAGCATTATGACCTTCACGGCGGGGGCATTACTGACTTGGGTCATATTGCTTAAGTAAGACCCCACAAATAGAAACATTAATAAAAGAAATGAGCGACCTAAATGCGCCCCCGCAAACGCAATGTGAGGATTTGGAAGACTAGCCCAGGTGGAAGAAGTTAATTATCAGATTCTTGAATGAGGACTCGGAGCTGCACAATATGCAGGTAAGTATTGAAGGTCTTTTCTATCTGCTCATGAAATGTGATAAGAGCATGGATATAAAGATTGATAGTCAGTAAATTCTGCCACAGGACATTGTGGTCAAGCGACACCGTTTTTCAACAAAAAATACCATAGCGAGAAGGTGAGACATGGGTCCTGTAACAGAGGAACCCAGGCATAGTCAATTCAGATATTAGTGAACCTATCCATCTTGAGTGTGTGGATTGGGCAAGTCAAAATGATAACTACTCCTGAAAAAGGAGCTAAGATACTTGATGTGCCGACACAGAAAAATGGTCCAACGTAGCTGAGTCTCTCTACGGTAACACTGCCAGAGGAAATAAGATAGCTATCCAACACACCTAGAAGAGTCAGTCTGGGAAGGACAGTAGACAGTGACAATCCACATTGAATATGTTCTAGGAGATAACTGTTTTAAATCCATCCCACATTCTACATAATCTAAAGGAGAGGGAAAATACTGGCTTTTACACATATTTCCATGTACTATTGGTTCCTTTAATAGTTATACCCTCTGAATAACCTTAGTACGTTTTCAGAGAAGTATTGTGGTAGGTGCAGGTGAGGTTGTGGGAATGAGGGTGTCTCTGGGCCATCTGCTGGGGTGCTGTCCCAAACGCACCTCTTTCTGACTCCAGGTCAACTACTAAAGTGATGATCTAAAACTTCCTGGCAAACGCATACACATTGTGTTCAGGCTGTCCCATGACACCTAGCTTCCCCTATTTACCTAGGGCGGGGTTCTGGCCTCACATTTGTTAATGGCTGCCAAATTGACTCTTAACCGTTGGAACTCGATGGGCGTTGCAATATCCTGTGTACGGCTCAAACGCGCTAGGCATTTTGCAGCCATTGAAAAGTGAATTGCCAATGTAAACATGATTGCAAATGATTTCTCAAGAAATGGCGCCCTTTTTAGACTAGAGTGAAGAAACTGCACAAATTCAGCGGGTGGGGGGGTCGAGGGGTGTGAAGTATTATATTCACGCTAAATGCATGCAGCCCTCCAGGACCATAAATAAAGGAAGGGTGGGGGCTAGAGGTGGAAGAACGTGGGTGACGTAAATCAAGTTACAACAAGGAGAGGGCAATTATTATCAGAAAGTAAAGACATTTTATTTCGAAATGTTGCATTTTGTATTCGACTTCTTGCCCTCTCTTGCCAATAAAAAGTGTTGACTAAAGAAGTTCGAGAACCATCTGATGTGAATGTGTAGCATCTACCAATACTGGAAATGAAGGAACACAATGAAACCCTTTTCATCAACTGTTTGCGTGTTCATTGGTCCCAGGCGCCCTCTGGTCCTCCACCCCCTGCCCCCCTGCCACTGTGTGGCGTTTAAGGAAGGAGGGCACCTTTCACAAAATACAATGAGACCTTCATTTGCAATCTCTGTGTAACGCCATCACCATATTTTTGGCCGATATGAATAGCTTTTGCAAACATTTCAACATGGTCAAGACATATTTTTATTTTTTTTAGATTATTTTTAGCCAAAACAAATAAAGGCCAAAATAAAAATATTATACCAACGGAACCTGGCGAAATTAAAACTAGCACCAGCCTGAATCTCCCCCCACCCCAGCCTCTCTCTTCCTGCACCCCCTGTTCCGAAGCATCTGCACCTTTATCCCTTGTCTTCCATTCCAGTTATTGTGTTATCTTTAATGCTGTCCATTGCTTGTGCGAGTGGCTGCCATGTAAAGTGCAGACTTCCCCGCATAGGGACAGTGTTAGAGTGCTGAGGCCTGGCCCTCGCTGTGCATTGGCGCCTATAGGCAGGTACTCACCCAGGCTGCTGGGAAGATGTCAGTGGGCACTCATGAACCTGAAGCTAGTGCCAGCTGTCCTGAAGCATTGCCCCTCTGCGTTCCTTATATTTTCTCCCGTTCACCTGCAAGGAATTGGCAACGCATTGGTCTTATCCCTGGAGTGGCATTACCTCGTCTCCTTGGTTCTAATTAGTCTTTTCCCTCTCGACCTCTTTCCATCTTCCTTAGTTCTGTTCACTTAAAGATAAGAAAAGTCTCTATATCAAAACAAGCAAGAATGTCCTCTTCACTGTACAAAGAGAATGACATTAATGTATGCCCAGTATACACCTAAACAAAGGAAAGAAATGAACAAATCACGCAAATATTTGTTTTCTTGTTTTACTTGTGAAAGGGTTTATAAGTAATGCAAAACAAGAGACCATAGCAAGAAATGCGGTATGTGGAGTTCACAAGGTGCAGGCCATGACAATGCAATGCGGTAGTTCACAAACAATGCGTGTTCACAAGGTAATGCAGTATAGATGCCCTTAGCATAAGATGCAGTGATGATTTTACAGGAGACTGCACAAGGTTGCATCCGAGCAAGGAAGGAGGGCACTGCAATCAGTGAGCAGAAGCGCGGGAAAGCAATGCCAAGACTGGAGGCATTGCGAGTAGTAACCTAACAGCTCTGTGCGGCGAGGCAGATGCTAGATGTGCATTCATTCACGCAGGTCGCGATGCTTTTCCTTAACAGTGTTTCGGAAGCAGGCCACACTAGGGTAGGCTGTGAGGGTGGCTGAGAACAAGAAATATTCATAATCATCACAGTTCAAAAGAACAACAACAATAATGTAGACAATTACCTCTTGTTTTCTGAATTGTGGGTCTTGTTGCTGATATTGTGATTCCTCCTGCTTAAGAAAGTGAACCTGATCTGGTCCATTAAGATCATCTGCCAGTGTAGTATTATGACAGTCATTAAGCACAGGCAATGATATACTACCCTTTCAGCCTCCATCAACCGTCACACACCTCTGAAACAATGCACCTGCAAACCAAAACCGTCAGCACCCTGGTACATGCAAGAACTCAACTTCCCTAAAAGAGTCATCAGGAAACAAGAGAAAACCTGGTGCTGCTACATGACCACATATGACCTGGCACTCCTAAAGGAACTCAGAGCAACCTGTGGACAACTCATCAACACAGTAAAGTCCTCCTAGTATCAGAAAACCATAGCAGAAGCTGATAACAAAAGCAGAGCCCTCTTCATAGCGGTCAAGCACTGCATCAACCGGCTACCCACCACTGCCATACCACACTCCATTGAAAAATCCACCACCGTCAACACCTTCTTAATCGACAAAATCAGCAAGATTTGCCAGCACATAGACACCAGCTCGGCATCTACGGACCTACCTCACGTACCCCCGCGCAAAAATGTCCACACTCTGGACAACAATCAAGACACTCTTGACAGAGCACCTGGTAGAAACCATGACTGCCCTCAAAGCCACAAAGTATACAGACGACATCCTCCCAGCATCCTTCTCAAGAAACTCCGAACAGAATCTCTCCTTCCCTACCTGGAAATCATCAACAGCCCCATAACTCAAGGCACCTTCCTAGGTAACTATCGCCCCTTTACCCATCTTCCCTTCCTAGGTAACATCATCAAGAAGGTGTTAGCCGCACACTGCAGCAACACATAAACACCAACAATGTCTTCCAAACCTACAAATCCAAGTTCAGACCCAGGTGCAACACAGAGACAGCAACCATACAGGTGGTTAGCAACACCCTCAAAATCCTTGATGATGGCCACCCCTGTCTACTGGTTCTACTCGACCTCTTGACCACTTTAGAAACAGTAGGCCATCAGGTGCTTACGGGCACTCTACATCAGCACATGGGGATCAGCAACCTTGTCCTACCTCACCAACTGCCTGCTATTTGGTCAGATGGACTCCTCTAGATCGTCAATGCTACCCGTCTCCTGTGGAGAATGGCAGGGTTCCATCCTCTCCCCAGTGATCTTAAATCTATACAAAGAGTCACTGGGAGTCCTCCTAACCACACACAACATCCACATCCACCAATACGCTGATGACACACAGCATACTTGAAGCTCAATCCCTCCAAGACTAAATTCCTACTTCTCACCCACAACACTGAACACCCAGACATACAGACCTGGTGATCAACCATGAACTCTGAAGGCTTTTCACCTGAGTTCACCTCCTGCACCAGGTTCCTTGGGTTCCACATGGACAAACACCTCTCCTTCAAGACACACATAGCTAAGAAAACACAGACATCTTGGTATCAGTTTTCCCGCCTGTGAAAAGTCAAGCCTTTCCTCCCCCTGGACAGCTTTAGATCCACAGTTCAAGCAGTGGTCCAATCCAACCTCAATGGGAGCAATGCACTAATCGAAGGCCTCCTGTAGTCCTCATTTGATATTTGACCTACATGCAGCCGCACTCCTCATCAAGGGTCTGGCAGATATGATCACATCACCCCAGCCGTTCACTAGCTCCCACTACACGCACTTATCACCTTCAACTCTTGCTGCATCATCTATAAGGCAGTCTCCCCCAAGTCACCCAGCTACCATGCAGAGAAACTCAGCATCTCTGGCAGACAGCACAGCACCAGAATCCAGGAAACATACAGACTTGAAATTCGCGACTGCAAAAAGGAAAGGACCAGAAAACTTGTCTTCTCTGCCTACACCCCAAGACTATGGCGCCTCCTCCCCATCAGCATCAGACTCACCCCACAATCCTACAATTCAGAAAAGAACTCAAGACCCACCTCTTAAAGGAATCTCTGCACCTTAATACCTAGGCCATTACATCGCCCCATCACGCCACCTGATTTACTAGACGCTGCCTTCCCATCTCTGCCCCACCACCTGGTACAGCTGTACCCCTCGTCTGTGTCCCTCTGTATCCCAGCCCCTGCTGTATATCTGTTCTGTTGTTACCTCTGAGAAGCACTCTGTTATGCATCTGTACTGTAGAATACCTCTAAAGCGCTCCGTTATGTAGCTGTATTTTGTTGTAACTCTGGAAAGCGGTCCGTTGCTTCTCAAAGCTAGGTCTGCACTCTATAAGTACAATAATAATAATAAAAATGATTATAATAATAATAATAATAACATTGAGGTTTTGGAAAATGTCCTGATGCTCATTATAGCCAAGACACTGTCACCACATATATCAGATATATCACTACATGTGATATGTTATGTGTAACAATAATATTCCTATGTGTTAACCCCATTTCACTTTGTACCATCATATCTACTGCTTTTCCCTGCATATGCCAGATATTGCAACCGTATTGCCAATAACTCATACAGTGTTCTCTGGTAGTCACTCAGATGACATGTAATGCCATGACATACTCTTACAGCTACACGGTATACACGCATTTCGCCAACCTATTTTTGGTCGTGGTACTTTTCATCGGCAACACTTTCATCGGCAACATTTTTATTTTACATTTTTTTTTTAGGGGGTGGTGTTTCTGCGGGTCGGGGTATGATTATTTAAGCAAGGGGGGGGGTTGGGGCGGCGCAGCCCCCCCATAAATAAAAAAAATAAAAAAATAAAAATGTTGGCGATGAAAGGGTCGGTGATGAAAAGTACCACGACCAAAAATAGGTCGGCGAAATTACATAGAACCAGCTACACATACACATACACACAGGCACACACACACACACACACACACACACACCCACACACACACACACACACACACACAAATGCACATAAAAGTAGACAATTGCACTGACAGAGTACTCACATGTGCGCACATAGCTACCCACATATACATTCACACATATACAGAAACATACTGTTATACATTTCGACATAACCACACACACTCACACTCTCTCACAGATGTGGTGCATGTTCATTGCCTGAGAAGTTTTATCAAATGGAACATAGGATAGAGGGGTGATAGGGCCACTGCTGGGGGTGGGGGCGATATTACTTAAATTGGACAGAAGGAATATAGACGATCTTAAAGACAAAAAAAGGGACGCTAAAAAGAGAAAGGAAAGGGAGGTTTCAAAGGCACGACAGAAGGACACTAGTTGAGGAAGAAAGAGAATGGAATGGCATAATGGAGAGGTGGAAGAAAAGGAAGGAAAATATAGAGCAAACAAAGAGGAGCGGAAATGACCGTAGGAAATAGGAAGGGAATTAGAAGAAAGAAAAAAGAGAGAAGTAGAGAGAGAGAGAAGACAGGGAAAGGGCGAGAAAGCAAAGAAAAGTGGAATCAAAGAGAGCAAAGGAAATAGAAGAAGAAATAAAGAGACAGATAGAACAGAGCTGAGAGAGACAGCAAAAAGAAGTTCAGAGAATTGTCAAGGACCACGTACATTGAGGAAGGGAGTGGATTGAGGAAGAGGAGCGGGAAAGGGATAAGAGTTTAGAAAGATGCTTTAGGGAAATGGGGGAGATCCTAACAAAACATTCTCTACCAGACGAAGATGAAGGGGCAGCAATACGAAGGAGGATTTATGACCTGTACAGGAGCAAGTGGGACGTGGGTGCCATTCGTAAGGTGAAACGGTGTGTAGTAGGATTTCCACAGAGAGTACCACTGTTAGGCAGAATCATATGCAGTGCCCTTTGGGAACACCACACACAATTAACACTACAAGTGACAGTACAAATTAACCTTTGGTAACAAGCCTGTACTACACAGTAAATTGGTAGCCAGACTTATCTCAAGAGTAAAGTGGGCAGTATCAATAGTTACACAAAGGACAGCAATTACTCTGATTCAAACAAACACTGACTCAAAGTTTCTGAGTAAAAGAATATACATTTATTTACACATCAGTTGTAAAACAATTCACTAAGTGAAGCAGCAGAAAAATCACACAGAGAGGCAGAGGGGTCTGATTTGGAAGGACCAAAAGTGGAAAATCCTGCCCTGTGTCATATTGCAAGCATTCAAAAGGATGGTCACGGAGTGTAAAGTAGATTACCCCATATGAAGATACGTTAAGGACGTTACCAGGATGAAAGAAAGTGAGCATGACAGGCACATTCACAACTGGATATGAATATAATGCAGAATTAACACAATCCCCATTGCTAGAAAAGGGGGAGTACGACCACAATATATATCATGGCCACAAATGGACAAGGATAATTTGAAATGTAAATTGCCAACTTTGACCTTGGTCGCAGGAAAGTGAGCTAGAAAGGATAACATCAGGAATGGCGTTAGTAGTGGGTGGCATCAAGAGCTTACTTGTTGCCACTATTGGGGAGACAGCTGACAACATTTGGAAAAGTGCAGGGTACCCTGGGATGATGGCACAGAAACCAAGCTCATGACAGAGCACCATTTATTAACTACAGGGAAGCGATATGGAGTGATCTCAGAGTGCAATATCCAAACACATCAGACATGAGTGTGATTACGACACGCAAGATGTGTGATGACAAAGAACCTGTTGCCTATATTCCAGAGATTTAAGAGTGATGGCATCTTGAGGCTTGAGAGCTGTGGGACAAAACTATAGCTATGTTTTATCACATGCTGTGTCAAGAGTTACCCAAACAGGTGCAAAGTCAATTGAAGAAACTAGTGGGAATGGAAGCAAAGCCATGGCCACCAATTCAATTGACTATAGTTCACCATTGTCGATCATTGCAAGAGAAAGCCAGGAAAAAGCTTGAAGAGAGAAGATTAGCATAGTTAGTTCAGAAAAAGCTGATGATGGTTTTGGTGGAAAGAGCTGTGTTGACAAGTGGAGAGGGAGTGGAATTTTGCAGGAAGGGGAGAATATAATTACTGTCCACAAGGAAGAGGGGTTGCACCTAGTGGAAGAGGGGTTGCATTTCAAGATCCACAAGAATGAGGGTTTGATGGGGGGAAGCCCAGATTTGGAGGACTAACAAGGAAATGTGGGAATATGGGACACATCACCCGAGTATGCATATGCAGGGGAGGGATGCAACAGAATTGGCAGGATCCAAGAGTGGGGCCAGCATATCCGCCACCATACAGTGCAGAGCCAAGATCATACACAGTGTCAGATACATGCGCCATGAATGCAACATTCACAACTGCCACCAGTACAAGCACAGCAAGTACCCATCCAGATACAGCAAGCACAGATGCAAGAACCAGTACAGCAGAATACCATGGTGATTGGATTGCAAGTGCAGGAGCAGAAACACCTATGCCCAGATTAAGGAGTGTGACTGTAGTGGGAGGAAATCCTTTCACTGGGACAGGGAGGAGCCTATATCAACAATGGGACAGCCCAAAGACTGTCCTTATGTGTTCAATCCTATCTGTTAGACAGGACCTACAAGGGAAACCACGGTTCAGTGTTCATCAAAGGTGACAACACATTTTCCTTCATTGTAGATACAGGGGCAACCAGATCATGTGTTAGGTAGGGGAAATTCTCAATGCAGGCATTGCCATGAATGCACAAGGTTTCTATGGGCTATACATTTGGTTCTGTTGACTGACGATGTGCCTTTTAGTATAGGAGAACATGACCTTTCCATGCCACTATTATACTCCCGCCAAAAGCCAGTTAACAATATGGGGAGGGATATGATGAGTAAGCTTCACATGACCATATCATTCACTGACCAGGGGATAGAGTACTCCACTCCTGGAATTCATTACATGAACTCACAGGAATTTATATCAACATTCATGGGGCAGAAAACACAGCAGGGTGTGCCCATGGACCACAACGTATTCCAATATGGAGTGAACTTCTTACTCGCATGGCTACCTGGGATAAGGGTCAAGATATTACAGCAACCAGCAGTATTTTTATTCAGGCCAGAAGTTCCTATGGATGAATAGGAAGGACATCTGTTCCAACTAGAGTTAGAAGCAGACATCGAGAGAGAAGAGAGTGTGGTTATTCACATTACTAATGCCGAAGGGAAAGCTTGGCGAGCAGTGATCGCCTTGGATGAAGGACACAAAGGAACTGAGTTGGCAGATCCGGATTTATTCAGAGACAAAAATTCAGATGATGAAGTAGTGTTCTTCATAAGCCTCACGTATTGTATCAAGGTTAAGAACAGGGAAGTGCCACAGAGAATGGCATTGATAAAAAAAAAATGAATCTGCAGCAATTCTGCAAAGAGTGAAGAAATATGCCATGTAATAAGAATCAGGTGGGGGTACTTATGACACAATTTCTGTGTTACTGAAACGGGGAATACTACTGCCATCAGCATCCCCATGAAACACAGCCATATACCCTGTGAAAAAATGGATGGGGGGTTGTGGAGATTTATTCAGGATTTACACCCCCTAAACAATATTGCTGATGCAGAATTTCCATTGGTCTTGAATACAGCCACGATATTGCACAATATCCCATCCAAAGCCAAAAGCTTTACAGTGATCAATTTAAGGAATGCACTCTTTTCAACCCCCCTTCATGAAGAGTCAAAAGACTTGATCTTGTTTTTGTATACATATAAAAGTGGAAAGACACTTATTTGCCACAGGGGTACTTTGAGTCCTTTTTGATATTTGAAAGAGTCGTCCAGGTGGACTTAGGAAACGTATAGCTTAATAGTACAGTGATTCATTACATAGACAACATTCTGGTATGCAGTGAAACAGAAGAGAAGTTCAGGAAATACTCAATACAATTAATCACAGTTTTGGCAGACAAGGGATACAAGGTAGACAAGGAGAAATTACAATATTGCCAGAAGGAGGTCTTTGGGCTGTTGATATGTCAAGAGCAGAAGCAATCATGGAAACATCTCAACCAATGACAGTGAGGGAAAAGCAACAATTTCTGCTCCGTAGCAACTACCGCAAAGAGTGGGTCTTTGACTACAGTACATATGTCAGTCCCTTTTTAAAAGTTCTCAAAGAAGCTCAGAGAGATGACAGTAGTGTAGCCTGGACAGACAAAATGACAGAAGCATTCAACGAATTAAAGGAAGCAATATGCACAAGACCCATTCTAGGAAACCCTGATTACAGTGCAGGATTTTTTCTATTCTCACATTCTAATGGGGTAGTGATGACATACAAACAACGACCCTGGGACACAAACCATTAGCATATTGCAGTGGGTTCCTAGACCCAGTGATAAGAGGCCATTACCCCTGTGAAAAATCGTTGGCTGCAGCAGCCTTCGCAATTGAGAAATCAGCCAGTATCTTGATGGGCTGTGACATAACATTATACATGGAGCATGCTATGTTCGCCATTCTTAAGAAGCCCAAAAGCACATTGACCACACAGAGAGCATCAGGGTATGAAGTGATCATTTCAAACCCAGCAATCAAAATGGTCAGATGTAAAGTAGTGAACTCAGCAACTTTTATTGCAGAGAGAGTGGAGGAAAGAGATTACCAAGTAAACTGTATACTATGAGGATATACCCTATGTCAGAGACAATGCCCTCGGAGGGGGATTTACACTTCATTGACGGTTCTTCGACAATTGACCATAATACATGGGAAAGCCACACTGGGATCGCAGTGGTAAAATGAAATCTGAATGGCAAATTTGAAGTAGTGGCAAGTGCAAGATTGCCTTTACATTTTTCAGCGTAATCGGCACAGTTAGTAGCACTCGTAATATAGACCTTGAAATGCATGAGGATGAGGAAATCACAGTGTACTCTGACTCCGCCTACATGATGTCAACCGTACACAAAGGACTGTCACGTTGGAAAAGGCGGGGCTTCCTCCAGGCAGACAGCATGCAAGTGCAACATGTGTTACTATTGGAAAGGCTCATAGAAGCACTACAGCTCCCAACTGCCAGCTCCGCGATGAAGTGTGTAGCCCATACTAGAAGAGGAGATTTCATTTCATGTGGCAACAAAGCCACTGACACAGAAGCCAAAAATGCAGCATATTTTTGTGAAACATCTGAGTTTGACACAACACCTAATAGGCACACGCGAGCTTGCAGCATGGTAATGAAAGAAGGTTTCAAATCCTTGCCCATAGCACAGATAGCCGACGGCAGGGACGCCACAAGAAGAGTAGGTACTGTGGGAACGGTGGGGGTGTTCACTGTCACCCACTGATGCAAAGTGCCAACAGGACATCACCAATAAACCAGTCATGCCCCTCGCATTACTTACAGTAGCATTAGACCAGCTTCACTAGCCTGCGCACACAACACAAGAAAGTCTTATAGTTCTGATCTCGGAAGACTGGCTCACACCCAACCTCGCTGAGCATGTTGCTGCTTTCATTGTCAGTTGTGTCATGTGTTAGAGGTTTATGGCAGGGCACAAACTGCGAATAGCGAGGGAAGAAATAACCCGTCCAACTGGACCCTGCCATAATTTGCTTCTCGATTATGTGGATATGGTCCAAAGTTGCAATGGCTACAGATATATTTTGGTAGTCGCATGCCCTTTGTCCAGATGGATCGAAGCAGGTCCATGCACCCATCCTGATGTCACATGTGCTGCAAAATTCCTTGTACAAGATTTTTTCCCGAGATGTGGAGTGTGCTAAGTCTTTCAGGCCGCATTTTGTAACTTAATTTTTTGAGCACATCACAATCCTACTAGGTATTAAGCATGCTTTCTCCTTTGCTTATCAACCGGTGGGTAATGGTGTTTGTGAGCACCTCAGCGGCCTCCTCAAGGAGAAAATTGCCTACCCTTAGTCCTATTTGCATTGTGCAATCAGCCCGGCTCAGACCATCACCTGACTTCTAATGGGACTTCTAATGGTGACGGGACGCTGTATGCACACAACACAAGAAAGTCTTATAGTTCTGATCTCGGAAGACTGCAGTACTATGGGCATCAATTTGTGCTCTAGTCGGAGGAGCAAGAGGTATGTGCATACAGCGTCCCGTCACCAGCCCATTAGAAGTCAGGTGATGGTCTGAGCCACGAAACTAGTAACACTGTCCGCCTTCTGATATCCTGTCCCTCCGGGAATTTACAAGTCCCTGCGGCCCAGGATGTCAGGTGGCCGAAAGTTAAGTCGTATAGTACTCCACGGGTATGGGGACACAGAAGCACCAGCACCGTTGCTAACAGTGTCGGTGCTTCCGTGAAAACCATGCCCGCAGGGGCCGGTGCCCCGGCATGTGTGACCTGACAGGAGCAATGGCCCCTGCAGGCATACTTGTAGTCTGGTGGTCTGAAAAGGGTACTGGTACACTGCTACTGGCACCCTTATTTCTGGATGGCCAGGCTTACAATGAGGCCCATTGTCTCATTCGCTGATAAACTGGCACCCCGTTTTCAATGTTGGGTGAGATCCTCTAATCTTAAGACTAATCATTGGTTCACCAACAGAGATATGATAGGTGATTTGAAAATACTTAGAGGATAGCCTTAAGCACATGCTGACAAGAGTGAATGTAAAAGTTATCTAACTCTTTAAAGAAAAGCCATTATATCATCTTAAACAGGTCATAATGCCCATGGAACTTCTGAAGCTCAATCTAATTGTGGAGAATTGTTCAAAATATATCAAGAATTAGCGTCTTGAAAAGATAATGCTATGAAATCTATTCCTTCGGAAAAGCTGTGTCATAGATGTTCTACCCTTTACATATCTAAAATGTCCAGTAGTTGCACCTCATTAGCAGCAGAGCATACATCATATGGTCTTCTAATCCCAGGATATTGTGTCTAAAAGCTTTACAACATGCCAGCTTCTGTCTAGTGCTGACATTGTCTCCAGAGTCAGAAATATGGTACCTTTATGTCCCTATCTTGCTGGATTCTTCAGGTAGCAAACAAAGGCAGTTTCAGATGATTATGCTTTTTTGTCAATGCTTACAGTCCCTGATCAAAAAAGACTAATGAGGTTCATCTCTCATAAGCTTTAGGAAGATGACATCCAGATCCCAGGTTGATCTACATAGCAATTCTGGAGATGTTGTGGGTGTGATGGAGTGGAATGGGGTGGATCCAGGACGAGGGACTTTGTTTAAATGGTGATAAGGCAGAGGTTTCACTCATTGGATGTGCCCCACAGAGGACCTCCACTTCCAAAGGACTGTCCATATGCATCTAGGTAAATTCCCAAATCAGTGACCTGGTCAGAAATGTGGGTGTTGTGTTAGATACCAAGCTTTATATTATCCCTTGGGTTTATACCTGCTACCGTATCAAAACATTCAACACATTTGCCCCTTGTTGCATATAAAGTAGGGATGGTCAAACCATCCTGAACAAGATGTGATCCTGTTTAAACAATGGGGGTTCAGCTCTGCTGAAATAATTCAAACCATTTGGAGCTGAGGCTTGAAGTAGTTTGCACATTTGGTGCTAGAATTCAAGCCTTGTCAGACTTAAGAAGCATATCTCCTGCTCTATTCATGTGCTTTCTCTCCCAGTGTTCTCCTGGTGGTTGGCTCCAGGATGCCCATTAGTCACCTGCACAGAAACTCCCTTCTCAGACGGTAACACTCCACTAGCCAACAAATCTCTTTGCTGTAAACTCTTTTTTACAGATGGTAAATCTCCTCATCTAAAGAACATTCTCGTCCCAAAAACGTTATTTTAGATGATAAATCTTGAATCAACATCTTAGTCCTAGATGAAGCTCCATCTCCAAAGTAACCTCCTCCTTCAAACCCCCAAGAAACTCCACCAACCTCCTTCCTTCTCAATATGCCTTTAGCTTGCCTCTCTCTTCCAAAAACCTTTCTCCAGCTCCTACTCAAACAACAAACCCAACCGGGCCCAGCCTACTGTTAATCAGGTTCCTCTTATGCTGCTGAGGTGGAACATAGGGGAAGATGTAACACCTGTATATAGTTGGATGGCCTGGTTGGGATTAGCCTATGTCCATGGGTTCATATTGCCTACAAGGGTCCTTGCATATAATTAAATCGTGCCTGCCTCCATCTTGCATTCCAAAATGTCCCTGGGGATATGAAGACTGTTATTCACTCACCCTTGTAGCTGTGCTATGGAACACTGCCTTCCTGTTAGTCCATCTGACTCTCCAGCGTGTGATACAGGAGTCAGATGCACAGATGTGAGCAAGGGAAGTTTTTTCTACAATTAAATGGTTTACTTAAATGAGTGTCGCCACTTTGGAACTCCATGATGCTAGCTAAAGAAGGAAAACAATGGATGTACCTACATGAGATTGTATTAGTGCTGGCCCCGCTGTCTGTGCTGGACTGTGTCATCTTTTCCAAGTATTCAGAAGGTACATTTGAATCACTAAATCTCACACTAACATATGAGCCTTGGAGGTTAAATCGATTAAAGGGGAAGGAACTCAAACTTGTATTAGGCAACAGGCTTTGATTATCAGGGAGTGACAGCGTTCTATGGGAAAGGAGAAAACAGAATTTCTGTCAAGGGAATGATGATCGGGCCTCCCCCACTGGGGAGTCAGAGAGGGTAGTCTGGAGATCGCCCCTATTTATCTCTTCCAGCCTCAGCATCTATTGCCTCAGAGTGACACCACCCCCTATGACTGCCCCCTCTTTAAGACCAAGGGTCAAACAGGAGACATTATCACTGGGGAGAATCACTTAACCTACAAGACAGTCATTTTTGGAATTGTCGGGGCTAAGGGCTGGGGACATTGACCAACAAGCAAGCAGGGCAGGTCTGAGGGCACACCACACACATTGGGCCTCATTACACGGTAGGCGGTGAGCCATGGCGCTATTAGCGCCATGGCTCATGCCGGTAAAATACCAGCACTGCTTTGGCGGAAAGGGGATTTACCGCCCCATTCCAAGGTTGGAGGGGCGGTAAATCCCCTTTCCGCCATTGCCCTTCCCCATTCCCATTTCTGCCCCATAGGGCTCTATGGGAATGGGTAAGGCGCTAATTACGGCACCGCAATTTTGCGGTGCCGTAATTAGCTCCGAGGTCCCTTAGCGGGTTGGATTTTAACGCCTGCAAAAAGCAGGCGTTAAATCCTCCAACCCGCAAAGGGACCTCGTAGTAAGGCGGTAAGGATTTACCGGTACCAGTATTTTACCGGTACCGGTAAATCCTTACCGCCATCCATGTAATGAGGCCCATTGTATGGGATAATTAATGCCAAAAACATTGCAGTGGAACCCAAAATACAGAAAAAGACACAATATGCCTTTAGAAAAACATCCAGACCTTATAGGAGGCTCTGTTGCCCTTTTGCAGGGCACTTGCCTATAGAACTACATTTCCAGCAGCACATGGGCCCATAATCACAGAAGAGCCATATTGTGAGTGGCAGGCTTACACGTGTGCCCGCAAACTAAAGCATGTGGCTTGTGCTCGAGTCCTGTGCCTGAGAAGACTTGTTACTGAGCAGCTCCAGCTGCATATGCTCTGCAAGGGGCCTCAACACCCAGATCGAGATCCCGGAGCCTTTATTACCACAGATAAGAGCAGCAGTATTCAGACGAGTCACAGGAATCAGGGGGGCCATGCAGGGGGGCCATGCAAGGGGCCCAGCCCTACCAGACAACTGGCCTCAGCTTCCCAAAAGCTAAGTGGCAGAAAGACTCTGCATGCCGCATAGCCAAGCTCAACACTAACCAGTACATTCTAGCCACATGCTCCCACCATACCACATTCTAGAACAGCTCCCTAACCACAGGCACAACCCAGAATGCATTTCCTATGCATTCTCAGTAATGATTAGTTCTGCATGCCTTACATGTTTTCAGAGCCACATGCGGCCCCCGTTGTGGATGATGTTTAGCCACACATGGCTTACTTACCATTCCATCATATGAAACCCATGTAGTTTGCCACGTGCGGCCGTTAGACAGAAAAGGACCTCCATAGAATGTAAAGCTTGTGTGCATGCATGTTTATAACCACATGCGGCAGTGTTTGATGTGTTTTGTGAGAAACCAGAAGGTATCTCACCCGCTAATCCCCGCAGATCTGTCATCCAAGTGGCCAGGAGACGGCCATCGCTTTTGGAACCAGTTCCTGGTGGTGGCCCAGTTCGGAAGGATCACCTGGGTGAGGGGATCTCAGGTAATGGGACAACGGATGGTCAATTGCGGTATGCCTCTCTTCCCTGTAATACCTTTATCCCATCCTACCCGATGGGATATTTAGCAACACTCACCCCCACTCCCTTTCCTGCACAAATACTTTTACATGGACAGCCAATCTCGGAGAAAAAACAGACTGGCACCTGAGCCGTGAACCTGGCATGTCCCAATACTATGGTCAGGCAAGGTCAGGCAATTATCGACAATCACTCACACCTGACTTCCATTACACATCACCACATGGATTAAAGCAGAGCCTAAGAGCACACTCTGAGTGAGGCAAAATGCATGAAGGTACATCATTTTTGAGTTGGCATCTGATCAAGGGGAGAAAGAGGGCAAGGCACGAGAGGTTCGTGAGAGGGGCAACACCCTTGACCTGGTTGGCTGTTACTTTAAATGAACCAGAAAGCATAAGACAAGGAAACCAGGGTGAAGAATCCTTTATTTTGTGTCAGAGATACCCAGGGTCCTCCCGCATTACTGACCAAGGCGGGGAGGAGCAGCAGACGCTGTGGTATCGTCCTTGGCTCCAAAAACAAAGAAAAGACAGAGAACAACACAGCCGGTGAGTTGGGGAGACCGATGCCAGACCGGTCTGTATTGAAGTCAAGGCTGCAAACGGTAACATTGTAAAAAGGGTGCTGGAACGAACATTGTTAAACGCGTGTGATGAAAGACATGAGTGAAACTAAATTAATGGTGAATTATCTGTACTGTTGACAGAGAAGCACTGTGAATCTGCATATTCAAAGGTCTCTGTACAGTATCCTGACAAGAGAAACAAAAGTAGAAGGTTGATCTGAAGTGTGAATTGTGTGAAGTGAATCGAAGTGGTCCTACAACCGTTTTTAGAAAAACTCATTGCACATTCGAAAGTCTTCGATTCTGGTATCAAAAGGGATCTGAGCCCAGATGAGTGGGAATCCAAGGTCAGAGCCGTAATGAAGGAGACCAAGTTGTGGACATTATAGAAAAGAGGATCCAAGCCTGGCCGAGGGGGATCCATGGTCTCAGCCCGAATGAGGGAGACCCGTGTTCCGAACCTAAAGGAGGAAGACCAGTCTTGAAGTTGTGAAATTGAAAACCATAACAAAGGAAAGGAACCTTTGTGTTTTGTATGTTACATAAATCCCTTTGCAATAAGAGACTGTCATTGAGAGAGAGACTTTGGCGGAAAGCCCTGATGGCTATGTGTTGAACTGTTATCTCATGGCAAGAAGCAAGAGTGTGTGCGAAGCCCAGACATGTCACCTTGCCCCGTGCTGAAAACATGGGGAAGGGAAGCCAATTGCTCAACTACCGTGACATGCCATATCCTGAACACTTTTCTTTTGCATATATTGTCATCCAACACTATTTTGTATTTCGAAGTTAGGATTAGCAATAGGTTTATTTGTATAGGCCCTTTTATTTTGACAGATCCACTAGGAATGCGTTATTATTATTTGATGGTCTTAGCGTGCTCCCATATTTAGATTTAGGTTTAGATAGGCATTCTACCAACCCAGTGAAGTTCAATAAACACCCTTGAACTGTGATCACTTATATCTGTCTTCACTGTTTGATACCATGCCTTCCTTACTGTGTACTAATTGCAGCACTTTTTTGCAGCATTTGAACTGCTACTGCAATGTGCTCTGGTTCCAACAGTGCACACTCTGGGCGACGACTAGGCTAGGTGAAGTACTATGACATGTGTGTTTTGATTTGCTAAAGTATTGGTTAGTGATATGCTACACTGAAACCGTGTGTATGCATTATTGGATGCTTGCTTGTTAGTGCTGATGGCCACATCTTACCTTAACACCCCCTTCATGTCCATAACCTTCTCCTTACCCTCATACCGATTTCCCTACTTCCCTGACCTATCCAACCATTGTTTCCCTAACGTTCCTTGGGTTGTGGAGCACTGTGTTAGAACTGACTTGCAGGTCCCAGTACCGCAGTGGGGTGGTTTATTCATGCCACTCCTGTGCCTTGGAGCTGCGGATCCTGTCAGGAATAGTCTTCCATTCCGATTCAGAAAGCGCATTTTGCTGATTGGCTTTAGGTTTAACTTGAAATTCATATGTATTCGCTAGCCATGTGATTTAATGGTCTTCAGATCATTCTTATCAGCTGGCTATATATTTTTATTGTTAATTTTATTTCTATTCTTTATTTTTTTTCTGTTCATGTTTTACAACTACTCAATGGTCTGGTTTTGTGTTAAGCACCATGAAACTGGTTTAATGCTTAGTAAATAAGTCCTTCTTCTTCTATTACTATTAATCCTAGAGTTAATTCCATAAATATATGCAGGAATTTGACTGTAAGAGACTTCAACAGCAGGCACTCAACACACTGGCATAATCTGGTGGTGCCATCCGTGGCTCGGCAGATGGAGCTCGCCCCGATCATGGGCGTGAAGTCTGAAATGCATGGGCTTCTGATTCAGCTACTTCAGTTTTAGAGAAGGTTTTTTTTTTTCGCCATTAAAATGAATATCATCAAGAAGATAAAAGAACAACTCTTTATTTCTCTTTTTAACTCCTTGATTATGTTTCTTCAGTGTTTACATAAAGTGCATTTGTAATGGAGTAGTTTACGCTGCAAGGAGAGTCACCAGATCTGATGTTGAACATCTTCAGTCTAGTTGTTTGGTAATGGAATTACTGCCACTTTTGTACCGCATCACCAAACTCCTAACAAATCCCATAGAGTCTTAGAGCACTTCATATTAAATCAGGAATGTATTACATGCATTTTCTAAGCAAAAATTCACCTTCCCCACTGATACACTGGATGGTACTGCTTGAAGATGAGGAGCATACTATATGTTTCTTGTAGAGACTCAGGGCCTTATTTACAAACCTGTTTTCAATGGGACTTTGCCATGCTAAAACATGTTTGTAAATCAGGTGTTCAGTTCTTTTTCCAGGGCATGTGGGCAGTAGAGATGGATTGTTCAGTGTGGTGATCCCAACCCGTCCCATTGGTTTCTGCTACCTCTCTATTAATTCATCTGCATTTCAGAATATGTTGCTAAACATTTTGATTATTCCCTGACGGATCTCTTTGGTCCTCACACCATAAACAATTGGATTTAGGGCAGGTGGAACCAAGAAATGAAGAAGATTCAACATGATTGGGACTTCTTTTGGAATGGAGATGTTTGAGAAGTTTGTGAAAATCAAAACTACAAGAACACTGTAAAAAAATGAAATCAAGATTAAGTGGGAGATGCAGGTGCCAAAGGCCTTCATTGCTGTCCCATCTGCCTGAAGCTTCAATACCACCCACAGAATTACACAATACGACAGACAAATGAGGATGAAGTCACCTCCTAACAGACCAAATGCAATAACTAGCTGATATATTCTGTTGACTGTATTGTCAGCGCAAGCAAGAGACGTCACTCCTACAATGGTACACATACAATTTTCAATAATATTTCTCGAGCAGTAACGATATCGGGCAGCAAGCAGCGGCATAGGAAAAATCACCAAGAAGTTCCTGCCCAGAATAAAAAGCAGAGCTTTGCCAACAAAGCTGCCAGTGATGACGGAAGAGTATCTCAAGGGGATGCAGATGGCAGCGTAGCGGTCATAGGCCATGAAGAGGAATGTGGTTGACTGCATTGTCACCAAAGCGCTTATGAAGAACATCTGAGTGAAGCATCCAGCTAAATCAATGGTCCTCAAGTCAAAGCAGAGGATGCCCAGGATTTTTGGATTGGTGGTTGTGCATAGTCCAATATCTATGGCTGCAAGGATGCTGAGAAAATAGTACATGGGTTCATGGAGGCTCTCTTCTCTCCATATGACTACTAGCATTGTGATGTTGGCAAGAATTGCAACAAATAAAAGAAGAGCCAGAGGGATGGAGAGCCAATGCTGCCAGCTCTGGAAGCCTGGAAAGCAGATCAGGACAAAATGTGGAATTTGATAGGTGGAGGTGGTGTTGAGATCCAGCATAGTTAGAGATGCAAGATATCAGCTCCTGAAGAGACAATCTGAAAAAGAAAAGACATGAAAAAGATAACCGGGAAAAGCACTGCATACTGCTTTACACTTCTTTTTCTAAAACTGAATTTCGGCTATGGAGTCCTAAAAATGCATACATGAGAAATAAAACAGTTAAATCATAAAAAGTACTTATTTTAAGAACCGTTATTTTGTAAAATGCAAATGAACTCAACGGAGCAGTTAGATCATAAAAATTACATAAAAAAATGTAGAGCCATCATTTCATAAAATACAGATGAACTGAACATGACTTGTTAAATATAGCAGCATTTTGGTAACATAGTAGAAATACAAAGCGTAACTGATTTAGTTTAAGGCGAGAGCTCTCGTAGCCTCGTCTACTGGTACATTTTCACTCGATCGGTCGCAAAATATTGCTTCTAAGTAACCAGGCTCCATGAATATAATGGGCTGTTGCGAAAATTACATTCAGATCAGTGCACTGCCTCAAATATTTCACAGCCAATACTGTTTGTTGAACCTCTGCTTCCCTCAAAGTATGTTTAATATACTTTTTTCTCAGGTTCATTAGCCCGGGACAAATCCTTTGGAAATGGACAATTGATTCAATAACAGCCACACCTAAAGGACATACGCTTGTGTTGAATGGGCACCAGATTTTGTGTGAAAGATGCAACAGGTATACCGAATGTAATACTTAGGTAAAGTGACCTTTCAAATGACAGCAAGATAATGTCTAAATATCGTTTGAAACCTGGCAACATCCTCGCCTCAAGATACTCCAAACCTAAATTCAGGTTAGTGGCATCCTAGGTTGGATTTCCTGGGATTTTATAGGTTGACGTTGGGTTTTCCAATAGGCCTGGAACTACCCAGTCGTGGCAAGTGGCCTTCATATAATGCACCCACTTTATGCTTTTGCCACCCTCCAAATCCAAAGAATATTACAGTGCATCCCTATGGGTGCTAAATCATGTTGCTTCCAAAATCTAGGCCAAAAGTAGTCTGTCGGGTGACAATCAAGAAAGAGACCAGGACCAAATCAAGTTCCAAGTACACCAAGGCTGTGGGCGCACTAACAGGTAACAGTAACCCTTTTTTTTACAAATATGTGCTCATAGATTCTAATCTTGGAGATATCACCATGCTCAGAACCATGTATAGCAGCAGACAGGGTCTGTTTTGGAAAAAGACTCAGGGCTGGGTAAATAGCTCCACCACCATGCTTTACAGGGAAAGACAGTATAGCAGCACCCAGTTTCTCCAAGATGATAGAAGCTGTCTGCATTTGGGCAGCCCATCCTCCTGTCTCCTGGAATCTCAGCCCTAAGTGTTCATAGTGTTTGACCACTTCTAGTATCCCGCTGTTCATTTCCAGTCTCAATCTTGTATGTGTGGAGTGAGGAAGTTAAAACACCATGACCTTTGATTTGTCCATTTATTCTCAAAGATTGAGAAAGATTTTTTATGCCCTGGGGAGTTGTAGGGAAAGGACAGCATTGTCTGCGTAAAATAATGCTGGATAGTTCTTTGAGGCCAATTTGGGACAGTCTTGACATTCTCTAATTAGATTGTCTCTAATTTCCCATATATAAATATTAAACAAAAAAGAGGCAAGAGCACACCCATGTCTGACTCCCTTATCCATGTTGAACAAGCGTGATATTCACCCCTAATCCATACTTTACATTTGACCTTTTATCAGTATACAACTGAGAAATTATGTAAATTAGGAGAGGAGGAGCATCGCAGGTTTTAAGGATTTGCCAGAGAGTTGTTCTGCAGACCGGATCGAATGATGTTCTTAGATCCAAAAAGGCCACATATAATCACATTTGTCTTAAGATCATGTACTTCTGATTAGGAGAGACAACAGAAAACATTAGTCAAGAGTACCCTGGTATGCCCTAAATCCCCCCGGGGATAATGAACTCAATATTGGAATATTGGACCATTCTTGAAGGTGCTTCAATAACACCTTCCCAAACACTTTCCCCATACTGTCTAGAAGTGAAATTGGGGGATAGTTTCACAGTTGTTCTCTTCCACCCTTCTTATATATAGGGAAATGCACAGACTTTTGACACGAAGGTGGGATTACGCCACTGGACAGGACTGCATTGAACACCCTACCAAGAAGTGGTGCCCCCATTCCATGAGCCCTTTGTTTAACAAGTCAATGGGGATGAGGTCGGGACCAGCAGCCTTTCCACACTTGCGTGAATTTACTGCAACAACCACATTCACAATGGACACAGTCATGGTGCTAACAACAGAGGTGAGGGGAGGGCAATGAATAATCTGCTGTGCAAGGGATACCTGATAAAGGTTGGAAAAGTGCAGCCACCACTCCCCCTCGCTGATGCAACATTGTATTGCTCTGTCTCCATGCAATGCTCCATTGGATACCAACTTCCAAGAAAATACACAGCCCCTGAACCTAGGGCCTCTTAGAGGGCAGACCATTTCCCTATGACAAACTCTCTTGTATTCCAGGCGGGCAGCACAAAGTTTAGGTTTATCAATCCCCAAAGTTGATTTAGTGCATTCTACAATGTTGCCTTTTCAATGTGGCACACGCTATCATACCAGCCTCGCCTTCTTATCGCTGCTCTTTTTATTATCTTTACTGGGGCCGAAACGAAAGGGACCAGATTTGCGTCATGTCTCATTAGATTGGACCACTTCACTGATTTCCGTGCATGGCCACTAATTTCCACTGATTGTGAAATAAATTGAACTAAATGGTTGGGCTGGCGGGTACAATTCCCATTGAGGCTGGTGATAAATGGTAAATGGTCACTTTCACACTTATCGACAACTTCAAAATCAACCACTCTGGCCCAGTTTGCCCCCCGAAAATAGAACGCAGTCGATTAGGGAGAACCCCTTGTGGCCCTTAAATTACATTTTTGCTGGTTGATCACTTGAAAAACAGCTGTTACAAGCTCTCAGATTCAATTTAGAGATCATACATGCCGAATCCAGTGCCTGATGATGTTATTTCATTAGACATGCAGCTATTAAAGCTGGGATATCCCACGCCTGGTTCTGATCATCCCATAGTTCTTATAGTTCCTTGAGTTGTTCAATCTGAAGATTACAATCCCCAGCTATTACTGTGTAAATATTGGAAGCCACTGAGAGACAACTTGAGGACATATGTTCCTCCAGGTGAGCTAGGCTTGCAGTACTCCACGTTGATGAGTGTCTATTGTAGATGTTAGATAGTCAAAGCGTGTCTTTGTTGCCAAAAGGGATCAGTAACGCTTGCAAGTCTCGGAACCCAGGTGGGATTTGGTCAATTTTCCAATCCACTGAGGTATCAATCCATATCGATAGGCCACCACTAGGGTGTCCCTTTTGTCCCTTGATTGCTGGGATTGCAAAGGTCTGATATCCCTGTGCTCCTGGAATGGGGGTGGGAGGGATCAACTGCCCATGTCTCCAGCAGCATTACAGTATGGAATTTGCGCATATAATTGCAGCAGTCGGTTATATCTAATAGTCGGTTTAAGCCCGCTATGTTCCAGGACAGAAACTTAATGATGCCTAGAGCACTCAACTTTCAGTTGCCTGCCCCCAGCAGACAATCAATGTCTTCCAAATCTACAAGATCTTTGTCCCTTTCACTATTAACAAACCCCCTAACTGTTGGTACACCTGATGGTACCAGGGAACATGGAGTTTGTTACCTATTGTCGCCCCATCG
The DNA here is from genome assembly GCF_040938575.1 of Ambystoma mexicanum. Taxonomy (NCBI): domain Eukaryota; kingdom Metazoa; phylum Chordata; class Amphibia; order Caudata; family Ambystomatidae; genus Ambystoma; species Ambystoma mexicanum. The sequence goes on along the minus strand of NC_090941.1, from coordinate 1,079,097,884 downwards.
ACCAATGGGGCCCATTGACCCAAAGAAAGTTTCAGTTGACCTTAGTTGTATCCCAACTGATCTGGAGAAAAAAGATTTGCAATCAAAACTAAACAAACACTTAGCCAACAGCCACAAAGAGAGTTAAATCCTGTACATAATGCGTATTATCTCCAGGAGAGGAGCCTGTCGTGCAATGCAAAATGTCATCCCTTATAACTGATTGGCACCCCTCGATATGATGAATCAAATGGGTAACTTTATTCTTCAAGGTATTTTGGGCACATTTATCATAACCACTGAATGTCTAAAATCGCCTGCCACAAAGTTACGTAAAACCCTACTGTTACTGCAGCCCAGAGCTGTACATCCTCTTGTGGGTAAAGGCATAGGGTTAGAACCCATTAATGTGGGAGCCTGAATGACGGGCGGTATGCCATCCAGTTATGGACTTCCCCCAATGGGCAGGGTAGAGGTAACCTTGTGCCGCCATAAAGATTTACGGTACATGCTTTTCCCGGGTTCGCTAATTCTCTGGGCAGAATGGGGGTGATCGAATTCAGAGCAAGCACACTATTGCCTCCAGAGTAATTGACAGCACCCAGGCACGAGCCAGATGGCTCAGATAAAGTTTGTGCTAGGTCCTTCATTGATTGAGTCCACCGTTTCCTTGATTCTCTTCATTTCATCCACTATGTCTCTCATCTAGGAGTTTGACATGTGAGCAATAGATTCTTTCAAATCCACAAAAGACTCATCTATTTTGAAAATTGTTATGGTACATCCTTTGCTTTCATTTCTAACAAGATCATCGGGATCCATTTCCAAAGGACTTGTCTGAGTTCCTACTTTGCGCTGGACCTTAGCAGATCCTAAGTTTGGCTTGTCCACTTTCTTTATGGCCTCTATAGGTCCCTCCACCAAATGTCTACTTTCCACTGAGGATGCCCTTACTGCTTTACCCCTTCTCTTTTGGCTTATTGCCTTCCATTGTTGACCGACTTCCAAGTCGGGCAGTGGTCTTAGCGGACAAACTACAGCAGAATTTGCATCAGAAATGGGCCTGATCCAATTGGCCAAGGAAAGCAGTGGCTACACAAGTAAATGTCAAGAAGAGTAAGTATAGAGCTGATACGCCACCTCTAGGGGGCGAGTAAAATGTAGTGCCAGCAAAGTGGCTTTCCCAGGAGATTTCGGAAATGGGGCTGCTTTACTGATATTTCCAGTGTTGCACGTTCCAATCAAAGGAGAAAGGGGATTATTTCCTGGAGGTCGTTTGATGGTAATGGGATCAATAGACCCTCTCCCCACAAGATCATCTGGAATTCCAAATGAAAGGTTTCTGCCTCTGATCTGGCCAGATTTAAGCATGGTTTCAAAATGGCTCAAGGAATCTTCTTTGGTAATATGGAGGCCTGGCCCTTCTCGTGGTTTACTGGACATAACAGTGAGCTCATCACTGTCACAAAAGGATATAAGATCCTCATTGCCAATCAAAACCGCACAATAAGATTTCATGTTAAAGTGACCCGTAGGGGGATCATTTATTACAGATGCCATTTCACTAGGTCTTATATGGGTAGGTCCTGTGACACGTGATACAGAAAGTTACTCTGACTCAATACCATCAAGATATGAGAGGAAGTCCTTGATCTGTGTAATCAAAATATTAACATCGCTAATGGGTCTGAAGTCTTGAGAATTTCTTTCCTTTTAACCATTATCAATGGAAACAAACAGTACCACAAAAGTCAAAGGGACAATGGATTTCCTGGGCCTTGTCTCTGGCATTGGAGAACAAGGATCCATGGGATAACAGTATCAGAGACACAGTCACCACCCTCTTTCCTCAACTCGCCACCACCAACTCCCCACTCCTGGCTTCTACGATGTTTCTAAGCTTGCCACTCTATCCAACGGTTCTTTGCACAGGTATGGGGCTGCCAAGCATCCAATTCAGTACTGCAGATTAAGGCGCATCCATCCTCCACTGTTGCAGAACTCCCAGTGGGGGTGCAACACCCACGCTCCTTGAACCCACAGGCTTCAGCCCTGCGGGTGAGCCACAGAGTGTTTGAAGGCTGGGGGTATGGCTTCTGCCGCAAGTACGGTGGCCCTCCAGGGCTTACTGTGCAGTTTGTGGAGAAAGATTTAGCAACTCACCTGCCCTTGATCCCGCGGGCTTTGGCCCTGTGGGTGAACCGCAGAATGCTTCAAGGCTGGGGGCTTGGCTTCCGCCGCAAGTACGGTGGCCTCTCTGGGTTTATCGGGCAGTTCATGGGGAAGGAGTTATCAACTCCTGTGCCCTTGATGCCACGGGCTTCGTCCCTGCAGGTCAGCCACAGAGTGTTTGAAGGCTGGGGGCGTGGCTTCTGCCGCAAGTACGGTGGCCCTCCCGGGCTTATCGGACAGTTAGGTCGTGGAGGAGGAGTTACCAACTCCTGCACCCTTAATCCTGCGGGTGAGCCGCAGAGTGTTTGACGGCTGAGGGTGTGGCTTAAGCCGCAAGAAGGGCGGCCCTCCTTGGATAACGGGCAGTTTGTGGAGAAGAAGTTAGCAACTCCTGTGCCCTTGATCGCACAGGATTTGGCCCTGCAGGTGAGCCGCAGAGTGTTGAAGGCTGGGGGTGTGGCGTCTGCTGTAAGTATGGTGGCCCTCATGGGCTTATCGGGCAGTTTGTGGACTGATTAATGCCTCATCTTATGTGAACTCTTTTCAAATTCGGTTCTAACCTCATTTGTAGAACTCATATTAGCTGCACTGGTGCAAGAACAGGGTTGCCAAGTATTATCATTGCCCAAGAGAAAAGATCTATTCTTTCAACTCATTTTTGTACCAGTGTGTCATAGTCCTAATATGGAGCATTGTTTTGCTTTATGGTAAGTTTTGTGCACTTGCTAATACTGTGACAAATTGTACTTCACTACCGTAACTGTTTCATCGCAGGGAGCATCATCACAGCCTTTCTATCTTCCATGGGTGATCAATACTTTGGACAGCAGTTTTGAATGAAATTTGAATGGAGGAGACTAATGATATCAGATTTTATAAAGTGCTTTATCCTGAGTTCTTGCCTCTTCTGAGCACTGTAATACCCACTGTTATTAGCTATTAATAGCTGTACACATTATACAATGTGATGCCACTCAAGTTATTCAACCTCAAAATGGTGACGTTTTCCTTTGAGTTTATGAACTTGCAACGTGCAGGTGGCCCCATGTCAGAGGTGAGTACTTAACTTGTGAGATATCCTCTTAGATGCATTCTATAGTAAGTCTTGTATGTTATATCACTATGATACAAAGATACACATATATGGCATTTCATTGAGGTTTATGGATTTTATATGGCAATAGATGGCACCTGTTGTGTGTGGGTCTGTGTGTACTTGGTATTTGAAGGCAACAACTGGCTTCTGGTAGATGTGGTATTTAATATAAATACTTAGCAAGATGTCAGTACGAGGATACTGGATGGAAATACTCCACAACATTAGATCGTGTACCTAATGATGCCAGTACATGAATTATGGTGTTTGTTTCTGGAAAGATTAGGACAGTACCTGGTAATACAAACGGCAAGTTAACTATACAACAGCCACACTGTTGCCAATGGTGGATTTTCGTGCTGATGCAGGCTGCAGCTCTCCTTCAGTGTCTTTGTGATTTGAACATGTTTTTTGTGATAGAGGGGATAGTGGAGCATAGCCATTGGTGCCTGTGAATGATCGTTTCTCTTCCTCCTGACCTTTTTGGCCAGTCAGCATGTTGGCTAGGGACAATGATGCATGGTTGCATAGGGTGAATTAAAACAACATATTGGCCACTGCACTCTGTGTGTGACATAGTGACCTTTAAGGAAGGCACTAGATATTCTAACAGGTGTTGTAGGTGGATGTTGAGTAGCATTGAATACATGGTTTAAATGGTTTTGGATCTTTATGACTGTGGTAAGAGGTTTAATATGTGTTACCGTCATGGAATTGTTCTGTGTGAATGTTTTTTTGTGCAGCCAGATGCAATGCTAGCGGGGGCTGAAGGGGCTCTAGTCCCAGGTCTTTTGGTTGCAGCTCTGGATAGAAGTTCAGGGTCTACAACCAAAAAGCTAGCTAGCCTTGGATCTCGACAGTCCCCACATTAGCGTAGCCCCGGATGGTTTCCAGACCTAACAACACCCCTGTGTGGCTGTGCTTAATAATAATAATAATAATAATAATAATAATAATAATAATACTATTCTTTATTGTGTTTTAGTCCAAATAGGACTTTTCACAAATCTAAAAACATTATACACATAAATTATGTAGTACACACAACTGCTAACTTTAGTGTAGTATGTTCGCACCTTGCTCGAAGTAGGGAGACCAACCAGTGTCCTCAAAAAGCTCAATGTTCAATTCTGTGAATTTTTTCCCTGTTTCTGCTTCATGATTTTCTCCCAGCTTGGACTGTAGGGGGTATTTAGGGAAGGTCAGTGACTTGAAATAGAGCTCAACCTCTTTTTCTTAGTGCCATACCCTTTAATGAACTCAAGCCTAATTCTAGGTGAAGATATCCCATGGGGTAAGACAGGGCTAACCTCAGGATTCTTCGCCAGAAGGTGCCCTCTGATGTGTTCAACCATATCAGATCTTTCATTGCCAGTGCTTCCAACCCATATAAGATTGCCGGGCAGAAGCACTGCTTCTATATCACAAGGACACCGTCTAATGAGAATCCTGCATGATCCTCTACAAAAGTATACACTTGTGATATGATGGATTTGGATTTGGTCAGCTTTATTTCACTTATTTGATTGTAATTTGCTGTATTCCTCATTTCTAAGCCCAGGTAGGGATAGCGAACTACAGACTTGATTGGTATTCATTATTAACATGTTCAGTTTATTTCCAGTTACTAACATAACCTTTTTCCATGTTAATTGTTAGATCATTTTCGTTAGGGCCCGGCACATAAGAGACTTTCAACTTTGTGTTAGTTGTTACTATATCCTCCAAGTAGACCTTCAAGAGCCAATGTTCTGATCTCTGCCCCACTCACCACTCCTCTCTCCTGGAGTGATCACTTTCTCCTTTCCTCCCATCTCACCCACTCCACTCATCAGGCCAAGCCATCACCATCACTGCCACCCACCTTCTCGGTCATCCGACCCATGAAGCTTGTGTCAGTTGAAACTTTCACAGCCACTTTCTCACCCTCCCAACCCTTTGGCTGACTCTCACCCTGACACAACACTTTCCCTGTTCCACTCTTCTATATCTCTGATACTCTTGATACTCTTGCCCCTTTCATGAGAATCCAACTGAAGCCCAAAGCTAAGTGCAACTCCTGGTATCCTTAAACGCAAGTGCTGGGTGGCCGAGAGGAAAGGTTGTGCTTCATGTACATCCTCTGACAAACTGGATTGCCACCTGCTCCAAAGGCAATACTGCCTCTCTGTCCTCGTCAAGAAGAGAGCTCATATCCTGATTTTGCCACAGGAACCCTATTGTGAATTTTTGTTTTATATTAGAACCTGCGTATCTGCGGCATCCAACAACTCGGCTGAATTCTGCAAGGAACTGGCCAATCCTGCTGCAGTCTCTACCTCTCCTGTCCCTTCCTAGGCCCTCTGCACTGGCTTCTCACTTCATCTTTAAAACTCAGACATCATGTCCTCACTCTCCTCCTCTCTCCTCCTTCGCTCTACTCCCTGCTCTTCCTCTGGCCCTTCTGTGGCCTCCTCTCCTCCCTTCTTTTCTGCTTTCCACTCTTCTCAGCAGACACTGTTTCTAGACAAGTCCGATCTATGAAAGTCTGGTCAAAACAGGTTCACCCTGTTCCTCCAAAACCACCCAGGACCACATTGACTCCCTGGCTCCTGCCCTGGCCAACTTCCGCAACCACTCCTTCACCACTGGAGTCTTCCCAACCCCTCTGAAGCACTCCCTTGTGTACCCTCTTCTTAAGAAACCGTCTGCCGACCCCTCCTTTCTGGCTAACTACAGCACAATCTCCATCACTCCCTTCCTGGGCAAACTTCTAGAAAAACTGGCCATCTCCCAGCTCAATCTCCACACTGAATCTGTTGGTTGTCATTATGACCATCACTCTGGTTTCAGGGCAGTCAGAAGCACGGAAACTGCTTTCCTGAACATCCATGAAGACCTGCTCTTCAACCTTGATTCTAACACCCCCTGTGTTCCCACCTTGCTTGATCTCTCTTCTGCCTTTGACACAGTCAACCATGCCATCCTGCCCAAATGTCTCTGTGATAACCTGGGTATCACCGGTCATGCCCTGGCGTGGCTGACTTCTTTCCTCTCTGACCGACCCTCCCAGGTCCAACTTGGGTCCTTCCTCTCCGCTATCTTTTTCTCTGTTGTGGTGTCCCCCAGGGGTCTAACCTCTTTCCCTGGCTGTTCAACCTATACCTGGCACGTCTTGCCCACCGCATTGCCACCCTCTGCCCCAACTTTCAATGCTAAGCGGATGACACTCAGCTCATTTTCAGGCTACCTTCGGCCACCTCTTCTCTGTCTCTCATCTCAGACTGTTTGTCTGCTATCTATAAGTGGTGTGCCGCCAATGATATGTGCCTCAATGCCAGTAAGACTGAGATTCACCTCATCAGCACACCCGCGTCTCCTTTCCTGTCGCCCTCTGGCCGTCCACTCTTGGCCCCCCTCCTGCTCTTACCTACAAGGCTAAAAACCTCGGGGTCATCTTCAACTCCACACTCTACTTCTCTCCTCAAAATCTCAGCTAAAAGAAATTCAATGGACAGTAAAAGTTCACCTCTCCAAATCATAGATAAAAACTGCAAAAACAGAGCCACGCAATTCAAATTTTCACTGGTAGGCCAAGAACAGGTTCTAGACAGTATCTCCTCGTTAAAACCATCGACCTGCAAAGGAGATTGCTTTCCTGCCCACCTAGTTAAACATTGCGCACCCACACTAACACCCATCATTACCAATTCTGTCAATGCATCTTTCAGCACCAATATCGTCCCTGCTAGCATTAAAGAAGCTTGGGTTACCCCACTTCTAAAAAACCTTCACTGGACCCTTCTATATCTAATAATGTATCAAATAGCCTACTATCAAATACAAGACCACTTTGAACAGTGTTATCTCCGAGAAGCCAGACAATCTGACTTTAGGCCTAACCACAGTACCGAAACAGCTTTATTGGACCTCAAAATCCAGATGGACTCCATAAGAGACTCTGGTAATCTTTTCATCCTACTCCTATTAGACTTGTCAGCCGTGTTCGACTTGGTGGACCATGACAAACTATGTACTACATTGTCAGAAAATGTCCAACTTTCATATGAAGTACCCTTTGGGTCAAATCCTTCCTTGCAGAATGCACCTCAAGAGTAACTATTGGAAAGGAAGCTGCGGTCCCCAGTCCAGTCCCTTTAGGGGCACCGCAAGGCTCTTGCCTCTCGCCCACCCTTTATAATGCTTACGCTAAATTGTTATTTTCAGCCATTGATGCTATGGGTGTCATCTATACAAATTTTGTGGATGACACCCAAATTCTCATCCCCATCACTGGCAACCATGAGCAAGATACGATCGCCATAAAGAAGATATAGGCCATAATCCAAAATTGGATGGGCTTGCGCCTTAACGATGAAAAGGCGGAGATCCGCATTGAAGGTTCCCCTGTCGAAATTGAATTTCTCCCTCTGATTATTCAACCATCACCATTGATGGAACACCCATCCCAGTCCTTAAGGAGGTCTAGATGCAACTTAACAATGACTAAACACGTAAATGCTGTCTCTTCAGCCACGTCGTACACCTCCAAACATATCATATCATGCCATGTTCTTTCTGGACCGGAGCGCCTGCTACCTTTTTTGAAATAAATGCCATCACCTTAAACAAGGCCACGTGAATACTGAGATCCAACAATAGTACCCAACTGTTTGTCCCACGCTTCAAAAGTACGGGGGCAGAAGGGAGAATCTTTCAAGAACTGGCCCCTAAAATCTGGAACTCCCTCCTCGTTCATACTTGAAATGAACCTTCCCAGAAGCAGTTTAAGAAGACGTTAAAAACGTGGCTATTCAACACATGTTAATCCTTTAGAAGGTCTTTCTTGTCTGCCCCTCCTTACAACCCCCAGTCTCATGATACACCCCCATTACTACCCTCTCCTAAGTGTCCTACAACCCCTTCCGTGGCTCTACCTGCCCACTAACATAGATGCATGAGCTAAAATTATGGTTTTCCACTCTAGCCAGGAACTCAAGTCCTGTGTTTACCTTCACTCTGGTTTTATTTGCATTGTTAACCAATCTGTATGTAAAGAAACTATATTTACACTGTGTACCAAATGTATTGCTAACTAATCTGTACGTAATGTAATTATGTGTGTTACTGTAAGCAGATATTCAAGCCTCCTGTAACCTACGCCGTGATACCTGGGGGTTTGTGTGTAAAACAAATGCAATATATAAAAAAATAATTACATATAATAGATTAATCCCTTTGACAGTTCGATCGAAGATGACCAAGTCATTGGCGTACAGCAAAGCAACCATCAAGGAGTTACCTATTTTCGGAGGGCAGCTTGCTTGCCCCTTCTCCTAACATTAAGGGCATATCTGCCAAATATAGCTTGAACAACAGGGTAGCCAAAACACAGCCCTGCTTGACGCCCCAGTTTATCAACACTAGTTATCTAGGCGCACACAGGTTTTGGTGTTGCCATGCAACCGGATGAATAGTAACCATATCCGGCATCCAAGCTTGTTCAGTTTCGACGATAGGATTTGCCTATTTACTTGATCAATCATTTTGATCAGCAAACAGTTGGCCAGGTCAGCTAGCTAAAACTGGAGTTTCTACAAATGGGAGACGATGAGTCTATGACATTGGGGAGTGGTCTGAGTGCTTCTACTGTGATGACTTGGATCGCAGTGAAGCAGATGATGTTATTTTAAGTAGCAGGTTTGATGGCTGCAAGGATTTTGATCAGGTCTTGTTTCATAATTATCTTACATTTGGTTCCTCATAGCATGATAAGGACTGGTATTGTCTGGATGTCTATGATGTTTTTGAGCTTGCAATGAAGTCATATGCAGAACATATTTTGAACCTGACTTGTTTCATCTCCCACTCTCTCCTTTTCCTTATGCCGCCGTGTCACTCTCTCTAACTAATGTGTGCTGCCTTCCTCCACACCCTCTCTTCCTCTCTCTGCCAAAGGCATGACCACACAATACCTCCTGTTCCAGTGATGGCGAGGACACCACAGGGAAGGTATGTAGCCTGATCATGCAGCACATGTTAAGCATGTGAGGGATGAGTTCCCTGCTGCCGGTCATGCTCTAACCAGTGAGTCTTTATGTAAAGCTTGCACATTCCCACCACCCGCAAGTGCTTGAAACATTATCCTGTTGAAACCATTTTTGAAGGGAGAAAGTATGATTAAACCATAGGAAGAGATTGGTGGCTCAAAAATAGAATCAGTGACCGCCACACAGCTGCATAACTTGAGATCAAATCGCTGCATGTTCTGCTCATAAGCTGCTAAACACAAGTGTGTTCAATTTTCCACAGGACACTGTCAAATGCCAGGAGGGGAAACAAGACACTTTTCAATTGTGGAAGCATCTGCCATTAACACCTCTATGTTTTCTCAAAGGATGCAATCTCAATGGAAGTGTTTCACCTTGTGGCAATTATTTGTGTTGATGTTAAGCTATGTCAACAGTTCTTGTCCGAGGCAAACATTAATGAGCAGTGTGTGCTTGAGAGATGTTTACCCCCATTCCATTCCTAATGTTATCTTTAAAGATTGATATGGAAAGAGTTATGAAGGGGCCTATGAATGTGAGGCATGTCTACACTATGCTTACTGGGTTGGTCTTGAAGTTTACAATGGGGGACTACCACAGAGGCAGCAGGGGCCCCTGCCATGCATCCCCAGGGTGTGGGGCTCCTTCTGCACCATTTCCTGAGGGGGACCTGTCAACTTGAGAAAGAAGACATTTCTTTCAGAAATCAGAGTGCATGATGTTCCTTTTGCGTCATGTGACAGAGACTCTCTGTCTGCACTTCACATGTCAGGGCCCTCTGTTCTCCGTGGTTATTGTTTGTTTGTTGCGCATGGAATATGGGCACTGAAGCCCTGCCCGGAGAAGAGTCCCTTGAAAAGAGGATTCAGGAAACAGCAGGTTAGAAAAAATATATTTTTTGTACATGTGTGTTTGTGCATGTATGTGTGTGAAGGCGTTGTGTGCACATGATGTTTGTATGTGTGTGTCCATGCAAGTGTGTGTTGTGTATTTTGTAATGTGTGTGCAAATGAGTTATTGTATGATGTATGGGTCGAGGTGCACCCATGTTAATAAGTTAGTGTATATTGCATATGTGAGTATGTCAATAAGCAAGTGAATGGTGTGTATAATGTGTTTGCACATGTGTTTGTGATGGGACATCCAATTTACAGGAGATGCGGTTTGTTGGTGGGGGAGTGCTGGCGGTGAGGGGATGCTAGACCTACAGCATGTTTAATGTACGCCCATTCATGATGTAAGGTATGTATTTTTATGTGGCTACACTACCATTTTGGTGCAACCAATCTAGCCCTTTCTTTCTGTGACATGACAATTTGTACTGGGTATTTATAACAAAAGAAGCCTGATAAGTGTTACTAAGTAGCTACGTTTGCATTTATTTGCAGCTAGTCTAGTCATTTCATACTATGGCATAGCATATTTATATATCATCTATCCATGATAATGCAAGAATGGTATGTGCTATTGAAGGGATTGACTGCCATTTTGGTGCAGCCAGTCTAGACATTTCTTATATGACATAACTTTTTTACTGGGCATCTATGATACCACAAGCACGATACGAGTATTGTGTGGGTAGAGTGGCATTTTGGTGCAGCCAAATTAGCCTTTTCTTGCTGTGACAGGACCATTTTGTCTATGCATCTGTCATGAATCAAGCATAATAAGTGTTATTAGCCGGCTGGGCTGGCACTTATGTCATCACATTCATTGCTGGGCACCTATGGAAAAAGAAAGCATTATGCGTTTTTATAAAGTGGCTGTACTGAAATTTTGCCACTGCTGTCTAGCTTTTACTCAGTGTGCCATGACATTTTATTCTGGGCATCAACGATAAAGTAAGCATGACAAAGGTGCTTCAGTGCAGACAATATAGCTATGTCTTACTGTGGCATGGCATTTGTTTTACTGGCATCAAGAGAAAAGCAATCATGATCAGTTGTATCACAAATCTAGAAGAGCCTACATTATGCAGGCATTTTGTACATGTTTTATTATTGTGGCATGGCATTCTTTTTTTTTTGTTGGCAAATCTAAGAGGAGTATGTCCTTATGTGGGGAAACTTCCATATTTGGCAGACCAAGCATGGGCATGTTTTCTTGTTGTGTCATTACTGGCAAAGTAATTGTGAGTAGTTTCTTATATGGGAATACTGGGAATACTGGCACATATTGGTGCAGGTATGGGCACAACCAGCATTAAACGTTTTTGTACTGGCATATATTGTGAGCAAAGGCCACATGGAAATGCATTGAGAAATATCCTGTGCACTGTGAACTGCAGCTATTAGATATTTGGATCGGATTTAGCTTACAAAACCAATTGTCAGCTGCTTGTATTTTTGCCCAAATGTTCACAATGTGCTGCATAATTCATTATTTTTAATCCATTATTCAAAAATGTTTCTCAGGGGGAGCCCTCTGCCTTATCCCACCCAAGCTCACTTTGGCTCTAGCGTGCTACCTCTCTCTTTTTTGTTGTTCTGAAATATTTGTTGAAAATGTTTACGTCCCTCCAAATTAAAAGAATCAGCGGCCGCCAATGGGAGAGTGCCTGGTGATTGAATGGGTATGAATGTGTGCGTGCAAGGTTGGAGCCCAGTCAAAGAACATGGGAGTATCAACTTTATCATACATATTTTAATGGAACTTTTGAGCAAAGCCAACTTGATGAATGATATAGCATGGAAAGGGGCTTCTGGTGTGAGATTATAGCACAATGGGAGAGGCAGACAGGACATTTTCTCTCTGTGGTATGGCATTATTACTTACATGCGGGGCAAGGCCAGCATGATGTGGTTTCCTACATGAGTAAGGGGGGGGCACTTGTGTCGTCAGCAAGTGCATATTTTCTTACTGTGGCATTGCCTGTTTTCCTGGCATTCAGGGAAAAGTCAACAGGAAGAGGATTCTTATATGGTGGTATGAGAGTTGGGCAAACCAGAAGATGTAGACCCTAAGGACAAAACAGGGATAGCAGTGAAGAAATTGAACTGAACGTGGCTCAGAGTATGGTGCAAATTAGGGATCCAACTAAAGTCATTTCTTGAAGATGGTATTAATTGCACACCACTGGATGGATAAAGAATGGTTCATGGAGTGGGGTGCAATAGTACTTTGCCCTGATGAAGGCCTAAGTGAAAATGAAGGGGCATGATCGATCAGACTCTGGTGTATAGAGGCCGAAACACAGATATGTCACCATGCACAGTTTCATCCCGTGTACTCGTTGGTCAGGTTTGAACCAGGAATTCAAGATTTTCACAGTCCTGCCAGGCATGTGGGTTGGCAACTGAGGCTCTGCATTTACGAATTTGTCTATGAGTCAGAGACTATTATGAAGTAATTACATGTTAGTTTGAGTCTTTTATGAGCAGTTTAGATCTAAACATATGCATGGGTTGATAGAAGGCTCAGAAATGTGGACTGAGCATGTGGGCACATCATTGGTTGGGTACTTTTGTAAACATTGTTTTTGAATAATTATGCTGACAAAAATTATGAAAAAGAGGTGTACATTATTGAGAAAAGCTGTTCTTGTACATTGAAGGAAATGGAGCTGTACTAGAGACTCTAGAAGTACTCCCGGTTAGGTGTTGTGTACTTTGTATATTCTGTCAGAGCCAGTGTGAACATATTTTCTCATGATATCATTACTGTGTTTAATATTACCGGCCACACACAGCGTTGGCTGGTACATTTGGGTGTGCAGTCTCAGGAACCGGGCACAGCCACCTTGCTTCTACGCTGGATGAAAGATGTACATTTTGATTAAAACACATTTTGACATCCAGAAATTCGAGAAATGTACTTAGAAATAAAGTGAATGGGCCTCATTACAACCTTGGTGCTAAGTGCACCAACTTTACCACCATGGTGTAAACTCTGTTTACACCATGGTGGATGGCGGATTTACCGCCCCATTCCAAGGTGAGTGGGGCGGTAAATCCCCATTTCCCATTTTCCCTTCCCCATTCCCATTTTTGCCCCATAGGGCATAATGGGAGTGGGGAAGGCGCTAATTACGCCGCCGTAAATTACGGCGGCGTAATTATCACCATGGCAGGTTAGCGCCATGGATTTTAACGCCTGCTAAAAGCAGGCGTTGAAATCAGAATCAGGCGTTAAGGGTTAACGGTGGCGTTAACCCTTAACGCCTGAGTTGTAATGAGGCCCAATGTCTGTTGAGGCACCTTAAGAAGGATGTCATAAACGCATCAGGGAGTGAAATATCAAAGGTGAGAAAGAGGGCGCACCAAAGAACATGGGAGGAAAAGGCTCTGAGGTGAAAGAAGATGGAGGCAGGGTACCAATGTCAAAGAAAATCGATTGATCAAATCCCTCAATCTATGAAAGAAGACCTCAAAGATGTTTTGAAAAGAGAGATGGCGTCACTTACCGTTGAGTTTGTGGACAGAATAGCAGACAACAAAAAGGAAATTGCCCTATTAGGTGAAAGAGTGTATAAAAATGAAACTGCTTTGACATATTTGAAAGTAAAAACCCACACATAGAAAAAATAATTAAAAGAAATGGGAGACCTAAATGCGCCTCTGCAAACGCAATGTGAGGATTTGGAAGACTAGGCCAGGTGGAAGAAGTTAATAATCAGATTTTTGAAAGACAACTCAGAGCTGCACAATATTCGGGTAAGTATTGAAGGTCTTTTCCGTCTGCTCATGACATGTGATGAGAGCATGGCTATAAAGATTGATAGAGTGCATCAAGTGGGTGCCTTTCAGAATAATTAGCAAATTCTCCACAGTACATTGTGGTCAAGCTTCACAGTTTTTCAGCAAGGAATACCATTTTGGAAGGTGTCAGACAGGTGAGCCATATTAAATAGCTGGTGGGCAAAGTTTCGACTTTACAGGATTTGCCCATGCCACCCTAGCGAGAGGGTGAGACATGAGGCCTCTAACGGAGGAACACAGGGAGCGTCAAATCAGATATTAGTGGACCTATCCATTTTGAGTGTGTGGATTGTGCAAGTCAAAATGATAACTACTCCTGAAAAAGGAGAAAAGATACTTGATGTGCAGACACAGAAAAATGGTCCAAAGTGGCTAAGTCTCTCTATGGTACCATGGCCAGAGGAAATAAGATAGCTATCGAAAATGCCTAGAAGAGTCAGTCTCGGATGGGCAGTAGACAGTGACAATCCACAATGAATATGCATTAGTGATATTTTTTTTTAGTCTATCCCACATCCTTCATAGTCTAAAGGAGAGGGAAAGTACTGGCTATTACAAATATGTCTATGTACTATTGGTTGGTTTAATAGCTACACCCACTGAATAACCTTAATACATTTTGAGAGAAGTATTGTGGTAGGTGCAGGTGAGGTTGTGGGGATGAGGGGAGTCACTGGGCCACATACTGGGGTGCTGTCCCAAACGCAGGTCTTTCTGTCTCGAGGTCAACTACAAAGAAGGAGACATCTAAAAAAACATTTACATGTTGTTGAGACTGTGCCATGACACCTAGGGGTTCTGGCCTCACATTTGTAAATGGCTGCCAAATTGACTCTTAACAGGTGGAAATCGATTGGTATCCCAATACCCTGTTTACATCTTACAAGTGTGTGTCATTTTGCAGCCATTGAAAAGGGAATTGCCAATAATTGCAAATGATTTCTCAAATTATGGCGCCCTTTTTAGAATACATGAAAAATGTATGTAGAGCCCTGTGGTGCCGACTAGAGTGAAGGCACTCCAGCAATTCATCTGGGGTGTGTGAAGTGTTATATTCACGCTAAATGCATACAGACTCCGAGGACCATAAATAAAGGACGGGGGCTAGAGGCGGAAGAGGGCGGGTGACGTAATTCAAGTTACAACAAGGAGAGGGCAATTATTATCAGAATGCGAACAAGTTTTGTTTCGGAATGTTGCATTTTGCATTCTGCTTCTTGTTCTCTCTAGAAATGCCAATAAGAAGATCGAGAACCATCTGAGGTGAATGTGTAGCATTTACCAATACTGGAAATGAATGAACACAAGAAGACCTTTTTCATTAACTGTTAGCGTGTTCATTGGTCCCAGGCTCCCTCTCTCCCCCCACCCCCTCTCCACTGTGTGACGTTTAAGGAAGGACGGCAAAATACAGGAGCTTCATTTGCAATCCCTGTACGCCATCACCATAACATATTTTGGGGCGATATGAATAGCTTTTGCAAACATTTCAACATGGTCAAGTGGTCAAGCCATATTTTGGGTTTTTTTTTTGGTTTTTTTTGTTGCCAAAACAAATAAAGGCCAAAATAAAAATATTATACCAACGGAATCTGATGAAATTAAAACTAGCAGTAACCTGACTCTATCCCCCAGCCCTTTCTCTTCCTGCACCCCTTGTTCCAAATGCATCTGCACGTTTATCCCTTGTCTTCCATTCCGGTTATTGTGTTATCTTTAATGTTGTCCATTGCTTGTGCGAGTGGCTGCCATGTAAAGTGCAGACTTCCCCGCATAGGGACAGTGTTAGAGAGCTCAGCCCTGGCCCCTGCTGTGCATCGGCGCCTATAGGCAGGTACTCACCCAGGCTGCTGGGAAGATGTCAGTGGGCACTTGTGAACCTGAAGCTAGTGCCAGCTGGGCTGAAGCATTGCCCCTCTGCGTTCCTTATATTTTCTCCCGTGCACCTGCAAGGAATTGGCAACGCATTGGTCTTATCCCTGGAGTAGCATTACCTCGTCTCCTTGGTTCTAATTAGTCTCTTCCCTTTCGACCTGTTTACTTCTTCATTAGTTCTGTTCACCTTAAGATAAGAAAAGTCTCTATATCAAAATAAGTAAGAATGTCCTCTTCACTGTACAAAGTGAAAGGCATTGATTCATGCACAGTATACACCTAAAAAAATGAAAGAAATGAGCACATCATTTGAATACTTGTTTTCTTCTTTTACTGTGAAATGGTTTCATAGCACACCTTACAGAAATGAAATATTTCTAAAAAGTGAAATTCTTCAGAACACAATTTGACAACAAATCAGGCTAGCCTCTCATTCAGTCAAACACACTTGAGAGCCCATACATCACACATATTTCTGCTGAAAACAACTAGTCTCAAATTTGGTGATTTGAGAGTTATGATGAAATCTGTAATTTGTCAATGGGAGGCAATGCTCAAAATCCATGGTGTCCACGGTGTTGTGGGGCACTCCGTAGCCCATGCGGTATCTCGTGACCCCCAGGACCCCCCAGACTCACACACAGAGATGTCTGCTCGGTTCGGGCTCTCCGGTCTCAATGACTGTCCGGGCACGCCCCCTTTATTTAAAGGCACGCAGCGGAGTGCAACGTCACTCTGCCGCATGCTGTAGCCCTTAAAGTGGCAGCTGTCATGAACCGTCGCCTGCGTTCATTCTGGACTTTGTGGTCCCTGACCCATAGAGGACTGAATGCCGTGATCCTCCCAACATGGCCGCTTGATACGGAACGCAGCTTGCCAGTCTTTGCGCGCCACACTCAACGTTCTGCTAAACAGACATGCCCCCGTGGCTCTGCGCGTCTCACCGCTACCGCTCACGGTAGTTGGACGTGTGTTGCTGGAGTTCGCTTGGGGCTTTCTTCCCGGTTCCTTGAATCCTTTCCTTTCCTTCCTTTCCCCAAACTTACCTTTGAGTTTCTTCCTGGATCTTCTCCTGCACTCGGGTCATGGCATTCCATGCCTCCGAGCTCGAACATTGTTCCTTCCTGGTTCCCATCATGGACATCTGAACGTATCCTAGAGTTGGATTACTGTCCTCACACTGGAAACCGAAGACCAGCACACGGGTTTGTACAAATCCCGGACCGTGCGAAAGAAAATATCTAAGAAGGTTGCAAGCAAACAGAAAAAACAGCTGAGAAGGGAAGAGACTTGTGACAGATTGAGACGTCTAAAAAAAGATACGGATACAGAGATGGAAGCCCCGGTTCAAGACCTCATGCGAGGTATGCAGGAACTAACCACAGAAGTACAGAACCTTAAGGTAGAGAATGCTGCTTTAAAGCAGCTAGTCTTGTCTCGTGACTCTGCAACCAAGGAAAGTGTGTTATTGGAAGGAGTAGTGGACCAATATGATGGCTCTTCAAAGAACCTTCATGCCTTCATTGACTCATGTTTGGTGCACTCACCTTCAAGACCTACTACTTTTCCACCCCTAGAGCAAAGGTGGGGTTTATGATCTCACACCTCACTGGAAACGACTTGGCCTGGGCAACCCCCCTAGTCAATTCAGGCGACGCCCTCCTGGATGACTATGATGGGTTTGTGGAAGCCCTAAAGGCCATGTTTGATCATCCAGAGCAGGTTTAGAGAGCTCAAGAACGACTACTTGAATTTCAAAAAGGATCCCAGGATATGCTCACCTATGTGACCCGCTTTAAACAACTTGTGAAGGAAGCTGATTGGTCCCAAGAAGCCAGCTTCACCCTCTTTCAAAGAGGCCTGAATGAAGAAATAAAGGACAAGTTATCCAGGGTAGCTCACCCAAGCTTCTTTCAGGCCCTGATGGACCTTTCACTACAAATCGACTTTTGAATCCAGGAAAGAAAGGCAGAGAAAAAGAAGTCTAAGTCAATGTTCCAAAAGACTGCCACATCCATACAGACCAGAGCCCGCAGCTTCTCCGACCTCGGTTGCAGAACCCATGCAACTGGGGGTCTTCCATGGACCCATTTCCCCACAAGAAAGGATGTGCCGGATTCACACGGTCTGTGCTTGTACTGCGTCCCTGATAAACACCTCGTGAGAGAGTGCCCTATCGCTCCTCCACAGCGTTCGGGAAACGCCAGCTCCCGATCCTAGATGGGGCACATTTTCGGGAGAAAGGTGTCTGTTCCACATCAATTCCTTCCTTGAACTATCCTGGACAAAATAATATTGTGATTCTACAGGCATTCCTATCGCTTTCCAAGAAAGAATCGTACCCCATCCTGGCATTAGTGGATTGCAGAGCCATGGGCATATTCATAGATCATGATTGGGTCACTACCCACAACATTCCACACGAAACACGAAAGACTATGCAACCTGTTGAAGCTATTGATGGGAGACCCCTGTCTTCAGGACCCATAACCGTTCAAACCAAAGAGATTCTTCTTTCTATAAACCACCACCAAGAGAGGATTCAATTTGATATTATAAGATCTGCCCACTATCCAATGGTTCTAGGCATGCCCTGGTTACAGAAGCATAACCCCTACATCAATTGGGCAGCAGGCTCTTTGTTTCTTGGTTCAGAACATGTATGTCCCACTGTTTGTCCCTGGGCATCTTACCAAAGTCCTCTGAAGACTCTCAAGAAACTCAGCAAAATCCAGTCACCGTCTCTAACATCATCCGGATTCCCAGGGCCTACCAAAATTACACAGACGTATTCTCAACAGCCATCGCTCAAGCTCTACCACCCCACAGACCTGAGGATTGTGCCATCGACACTGAACCTTCAGCCGTAATTCCTTTCGGAAGAATGTTTATTTTGTCAGAACCTGAAAAAAGGGCCCTCCGGGAAAACCTGGATACCAACTTGGAAAATGGAACTATTCGACCATCCAAGTCACCGGCGGGCGCTTCCCCTTTTTTCGTTCCCAAGAAGGATTCCAAGGAGCTTAGTCCATGTCTGGATTACCGTGGCCTTAACCAATGCACTCTCAAGGACCGTTATCCACTGCCTCTCATTGCGGACATCCTGGAAGCAGTCAGAGGTGCAGTCATCTTCACAAAACTAGATCTCAGGGTTGCCTACCATCTTATTCGTATAAAAGAAGGTGACGAATGGAAAACAGTCTTTAGAACACCCTTCCGCCATTTTGAATACTTGGTAATGCCCTTTGGGCTTGCTATTGCCCCAGCAATCTTTCAACGTTTTATGGATCAGGTGTTTGCAGATATGCTGTTCCTCTTCGTCATTGTATATCTAGACAACATACTGATTTACTCCAAGAACCATTTGAAACATGAAGAGCACTTAAGGGCAGTCTTACAACATCTACGTGAACATAAGCTCCTGGCCAAACCCGAGAAGTGTCGTTTCCATGTATCTACTGTTCACGATCTCAGATTCCTTCTTAGCCCAAAGGGCATTGGAATGGACTCTTCCAAGGTTGACTCCATTCTATCTTGGCCCTTTCCAACCACTGTAAAGCAAATTCAATCCTTCATGGGGCTTGATAACTTCTACAGGAAATTTATACCAGCACTTTCTGAGATTGTGCACCCTATTGTCGCATTATTAAAGAAAGTCACCCCCTTTCAGTGGACCTCAGCCCAAGATTCGGCGTTTCAACAGTTGAAGTCGGAGTTCACACAAGCTCAACTCGAGCTCATCCTAGCTCAACTCGAAATTGATCGACCTTTTCTTGTTGAAACTGATGCCTCTAACTACGCCATTGGGGCAGTCCTGAAACAGGAACTTGGCGACAAGTTAGAACACCCCATCGCCTATCTCTCCCGCACCTTGACTCCCAGTGAAACTCAT
This sequence comes from Ambystoma mexicanum, assembly GCF_040938575.1. NCBI lineage: Eukaryota > Metazoa > Chordata > Amphibia > Caudata > Ambystomatidae > Ambystoma > Ambystoma mexicanum. The sequence continues at coordinate 1,079,078,144 of NC_090941.1, read as the reverse complement.
TATTCCGTCCTGGAGAAGGAAGTGTTAGCCATTCGTCAAACCTTCGCTGATTGGCGTCATCTCCTTCTGGGAGCCAAACACCCGGTACAAGTCTGCACGGACCATCAGAATCTTCAAGTCCTACAATCCTTAAAATGTAGAAATAGTCTAAAGCCTGTTGGGCTTTCTTTTTTGCCCAATACCAATTTCAAATCCATCATTTCCCTGGAACACATAACATCATAGCCGATGCCTTATCCAGTCGTCCTGATTACGAACCCCTTGAGGATCGAACCTTTCCTAAGATGTTTCCCAACACAATATTTGTTGCTCAAGCAATGACTTTCCTAGAGGATATTCAAATCCAAACTCAGTCCTCTGAACCTTAGAAGGAGTTTAAGAGAAACAATCGATGGGATCTCAAAATAAAAGACAGAAATCTATTCAAGGATAATCGGTTGGTCATCCCTACTCCTGGACTGAGACAAAAAATTACAAGCCTATGTCATGATACTTTTCATTCAGGACACAGTGGCATCACCAACACCCTCCATCAAATACAAAGACAATTTTGGTGGCCAAGGATGAAGGATGAGATCAAGATCCATGTCCAGACTTGTGCAGTCTGCAATCAGAACAAACATGAGAATAAAAGAAAAGCAGGTCTCCTGCTCCAACCAGCACTACCAACAAGACCCTGGGAAATCATTGCCACAGATGTTATTGTGGAACTACCTTCTTCCAGAGGATACACAACTATAATGGTTACCATTGATTTGTTCACCCATATCCTCATCCGAACTTGCTGGGATTTTCCTAGAACACATATTCCGGCTTCATAGGCTACCTTCCAAAATCATATCTGACCGAGGACCCCAGTACATATCCTGGTTCTGGAAACAGCTATGTCGTATACTGGGAATCCAACGTGCATTGTCTTCAGGTTATCACACACAGACCAATGGAGCTACCGAATGAGTAAACCAAACCCTGCAACAAAATCTTTGTTGCTTCGCCACAAAAGTTCAGGATGATTGGTCACTCTTAATACCAGTGTTCGCAAACAACAATTCGGATCATTCTGCCATCAAGACCAGTCCCTTCTTCTGTAGTCAAGGATTTCATCCCTCAGTCCTACCGTCCATTCTTCCACATCCTACCCTACTTCCTGCGGTTGATTCCTGGATTGAAACACTAATCAATGTGCACAAAGAAGAAAAGGAACACCTAGAAAAGGCCCGAAGGGATGTTAAACATTATGCTGACTCCAAAAGATGGCCTGGGCCTTCCTATTCAAGAGGCAATAAGGTCTGGTTATCCTCGAAACCCTATCACCTACCACCAAACAAATTGGCTCCCAGGTATTACAAGCCCTTTTCTATAAAAGAAATTGTCAATCCAGTGGCCTATCGACTCCGACTACCAGAGTCATGGAAAAGGATTCATCCAGTCTTCCACACTTCTCTGTTAAAACCATGTGTTCAGCCCTCTCGAACTGCTCCAAGATCTACCCCAGTGATTGTCAATGACCAACTCGAATACAAGGTCTCCAGAATTTGTGATTCTAGGTACCGACGTGGTCAACTACAATATCTGGTCAAGTGGAAAGGATATCCTCCCAGTGAGTGCACCTGGGAACCCGTGTCACACATGAATGTCCCCAGAATGATTTGTAGATACCATCTTATCCATCCAGGCAAACCCGGAGGAGCTGGGCTTCAGAGGAGGCATACTGTCATGAACCGTCACTTGCGTCCATTCTGGACTTCGTGGTCCCTGACCCATAGAGGACTGTATGCTGTGATCCTCCCAACATGGCCGCTTGTTACGGAACACAGCTTGCCAGTCTTTACACACCACACTCAACGTTCTACTAAACAGATACACCCCTGTGGCTCTGCGTGTCTCAATGCTACCGCTCGCTGTAGTTGAACGTGTATTGCCGGAGTTCACGGGGGGCTTTCTTCCGAATCCTGATTCCCGGTTCCTTGAATCCTTTCCTTTCCTTCCTTTCCCCAAACTTACCTTTGAGTTTCTTCCTGGATCTTCCCCTGCACTCGGGTCACAGCATTCTGTGCCTCCAAGCTCAGACATTGTTCCTTCCTGGTTCCCGTCCTGGACATCTGAACGTATCCTAGAGTTGGATTACTGTCCTCACGCTGGAAACCGAAGACCAGCACATGGGTTTATACAAATCCCGGACCGTGCGAAAGAAAATATCTAAGAAGGTCACAAGCAAACAGGAAAAACAGGTGAGAAGGGGACAGACTGGTGACAGCAGCACCACACACTGGATGTTCAATTGTTATTGGGAGACTAGATTGTAATGCCATTTTCCAATTCAAGTGGATGTTATAGAACAAGTAATTGGATTGCTATATTCAAAGTTAATGGGTTATTACATTCGAAGTCAATGAATACTATTTTGCAAGTCGTTGGAATGCCACCTTTCAAGCCAATTGGATGTTGTATGCAAAGCCTATGCAATTCTATATTCTAAGTCAATGGAATGCTAAATTCAAAACTGAATAAATCAATGGGATTCTGTTTTTCAAGTCAATGGAATATTATGTTCCAAGATAAAGGGATTTGATGTTGCATTCCTGATTCCTGATTCCAGATATATATGCTGCTTGCCAGTCATATTTCTTCCTGCCTCGTATAGTCCGTTCCTCACCTGCTCATCATTTGTCTGTTCTTTCCTTCTCCCACCCCTCCCATCTCTCACCGATTAATGGCATCGCTCTTACACTCTCTGAAACGCCACCAGCCCGAGCATGTTTGTTTTTAATGTTTTTCATTGTCTGTCCCTTCCCCTCTCTTACCCCTCACCGCTCTCCCCTAATTTACGTTAAAGCTATTTCACTTTCGAAATGCAACCAGGCCTAGTACGACAGTCCCGTTATATGTTCGTGTGTCCTCTGCTTAACATTCCCTCAAAGTGTTTTATGTCTGTACCTTAATAATTATAGCACTTGCCCATTCTTAACATCTCAAAGCCCAGTAAGAATGTTTAATAAGAATGGTTTCTTTATGCTTCTCCTTTGTTCCCTCCCCTGCCTTGAAGCACTTTGAAACATTGTTTATCATTGTATAAGCGCTTTACAAATGAACAATAAACAGTAACATAAATAAAAGAAATACAATTGGAGTTCATATTTCGAGTTATTGAGATGCATTTGCAGTCAATGGGATATTACATTCCAATCACTCCATGCCAAAATGAAAGTGTGCTTGTGCCCTGCAGCCTCAGCAGCTCGTTCCACAACACGCGCACTGCGTGTGATGCAGAGCAGGTTCAGCCAAAACAAGATGCTGACTAGGTCCCTGCAGCGGCAACCAAGTCACTTAAGATATGCCCCCTTCCTCCAAGCTATCATGATCATAAGTACCCAATGCTGTTGGCAGGGGAATCTAAAAAAATAAACTGTATATGAAGTTGGGATTAGTGCATGGTGCTTCTTATGATCGTGGACACCACATCTCAACTGATCATGCACATGTGTCAGCTCCTGTGAGTCAGCTCTGCGGTAGAAGATGGGCCAATACTGCCAACTGGCAGGACTGAAACCCCAGATACAGCCACATTGCAGGCAACTGCCCTGGGCCCTATTATCAAAAGAACACACCCATTCAGGTTTATATACAACTCATTCAAGACACCATGACCGCTCTGTAGCTTAACTGTCTGCCTAGTGTGTATAATATTCTTGGTTAAACTAAGACATTTTAAGTGCATCTTTAGTTTTCAGTTGTGGTAGTGTTTTAATGTCTAAGAGGTTCCAGCTATCAGTGTTAAAGGTCTGCAGGTCATATGAGTAAATCCTCTAATAGAAATTCAACAAGCATTCCATCAATGAATACAACTGTACCACTCTGAATTGTTTAAATACATGTAAGAATACAATCTTGTTCCCATTTCACCAGCTGCCCACAGCAAAAATAATTAAATCTGCAATATGTGAATTTAGCCTGTGTGGTGCATTAATTCTTGACCGTTTCTTTTAATTTAAGTAATTCATGGTCAAAGATTGTCTGGTTTTTGACCGCCCATGACTTAAGCTGTTTCTCAACTGACTCCCACTCATTATTTCACATTTTCACTTGCGTGCACCCTAATTCAAGATCTTCCCCCTCAGGAAGGCCTGTATAGAATCTGAAACCATAAACACCATGGAATCACTACCAAACGTGTATTGCAAAATACTATAATTTCCTCTGTCAACAAGTTCATCAGATGACTATTTTTTAAGAGTGACATATTGAAGTGAAAAGGGATAATGGAAGTCACAGTACAAGCCATCTGCAGAGACACATATCATGGCCCTTGGTTTAGAAGCTTGAGGATCTGGCGCGATGCACTTTATGAAGGTATTTCAATGTAAGTATTACTCTCAATATGGGATCTTGAACTCGATCTACGTTTGGAAAGAATAACGTGATTTTAATGCATAACTAGCAAGAGTGATATGTGTTCCTTTACAGGCCATTGTATTGTTCAGAATTATCTTTGATATTCGGAAGCAGACCACACTAGGTGTGGCCTTGTTGCTGGCTGAGAACAAGAAATATTCCCAAGCATCAGAGTTCAAAAGAACAACAACAATAATGTAGACAATTTCTTCTTGTTTTCTGGATTGTGGGTCTTGTTGACGATATTTTGATTCCTCCTGCTTAAGAAAGTGAACCTGATATGGTCCATTAAGATCATCTGCCAGTGGAATATTAAGACAGTAATTAAGCACAAGCAATGATATACTACCCTTTCAGCCTCCATCGACCGTCGTACACCTCTGAAACAACGCACCTGCAAACAAAAACCGCCAGCACCCTGGTACATGCAAGAACTCAACTTCACCAAATGAGTCATCAGGAAACAAAAGAAAACCTGGTGCTGCTACATGACCAAAGAACTCCGAGCATTCTGTGGAAAACTCATCAACACAGCCAAATCTTCCTAGTATACAGCACTCCATTGAAAAACCACCACCGTTAACAACTTCTTCTTTGACAAAATCACCAGGATTTGCCAGCACATAGACACTGGCTCTGCATCTATAGACCTACCTATTGTACCTCCTCACAAACATTTCCACACCATGGACAACATTCAAGACACTCTTGACAGAGCACCTGGTAGAAACCCTGAGTGCCCTCAAAGCCACATCGTATACAGATGACATCCTCCCAGCATCCATTCTCAAGACACTCCAAACAGAAGCTCTCCTTCCCTACCTGGAAATCATCAACAGCCCCCTAACTCAAGGCACCTTCCCATTGCCTCTAAAAACAGGACAAATCCTCCCTCTTCTAAAGAAGGCAACTCTGGATCCCGACAACCTAGGTAACTATAACCCCATCACCCACCTTCCCTTCCTATGTAAGAATATCAAGAAAGTGGTAGCTGCACAACTGCAGCAACACGTAAACACCAACAATGTCTTCCAAATGTACAAATCCAAGTTCAGACACAGATGCAGCACAGAGACAGCAACCATATAGGTGGTTGGCAACACCCTCAAAATCCTTGATGATGGCCATCCCTGTCTCCTGTTTCCACTCAACCTCTCAGCGACTTTAGAAACAGTAGGCCACGAGGCAGTTACCGACACCCTACATCAGCGCATGGAGATCAGCAACATTGTCCTACCTCGCCAACCACCAGCAGTTTGTTCAAATGGACTCCTCTAGATCATCAATGCTACCCGTCTCCTGTGGAGTCCCGCAGGGTTCCACCCTCTCCCCATTGATCTTCAATCTATGCAGGGAGTCGCTGGGAGTCCTCCTAGCCACACACAAAATCCACATGCACCACATCCACATGCACCACATCTACATGCACTGATGACACACAACATACTTGATGCTCAGTCCCTCAAGACTGAATCCTACTCCTCACCCACAACACTGAACACCCAGACATACAAACCTGGTGATCAACTGAGAACTCTGAGGCCTTTCCACCTGAGCTCACCTCCTGCATAAGGTTCCTTGGGTTCCACATCGACAAACACCTCTATTTCAAAACACACATACCCATCTTGGTACCAACTCTCCCGCCTGTGAAAAGCCAAGCCTTTCCTCCCTCTGAACAGCTTTAGATCCACAGTTCAGGCACTGGTTCTATCCCACCTCGATGGGGGCAATGCACTGATCAAAGGCCTCCCGTAGTCCACCCTTCTGACCCTGAGATTTTCCCTACATGTAGCCGCACTCCTCATCAAGGGTCTACGCAGATATGACCACATCACCCCAGCCGTTCACTAGCTCCCACTGCACGCACGTATCACCTTCAAGTCTTGCTGCATCATCTATAAGGCAGTCACCCTCAAGTCACCCAGCTACCATACGGAGAAACTGAGCATCTCTGGCAGACAGCACTCCACCAGAAGCCAGGACACATACAGACTTGAAATTGGCCACTGCAAAAAAGAAAGGACCAGAAAACTTGCCTTCTCTGCCTACACCCCAAGACTCATACAATTCAGAAAAGAACTCAAGACCCACCTCTTCAAGGAATCTCTCCGCCTTAACACCTAGGCCATCACATCGCCCCATCGCACCACCTGATTTGCTAGACGATGCCTGCCCATCTCCGCCCCACCACCTGGTAGAGATGTACCCCTCCTCTGTGTCCCTTTATATCCCAGCACTCGCTGTATATCTGTTCTGTTGTTACCTCTGAAAAGCACTTCGTTATGCATCGGTACTGTAGTATACCTCTAAAGCGCTCCATTATGAATCTGTATTCTTGTAAAGCATTCCATTGCTTCTCGAAGCTAGGTCTGCACTCAATAAATACAATAAAAATAATAATAATATTAATAATAATAATAATAATATAACATGGAGGTTTTGGAAAATGCTCTGATGCTCATTATAGCTAAGACATTTTCACCACATATATCACATATATCACCACATGCAATATGTTATGTGTAACAATGATATCCCTATGTGTTCACCACATTTGCCTTTGTGCCATCATACCTACTGCTACTCTCTGCATATGCCAGATATTGCAACCATGTTGCTAATTAGTCATAACGTGTTCTCTGGTATTCACTCAGATGACATGTAATGCCATGACGGAAGGAAATTAGAAGAAAGAAAAAAGGAGAGAGGCAGAGAAGGCAGGGAAAGGGCGAGAAAGCAAAGAGAAGTGAAATCAAAGACACATGCATTGAGGAAAAGAGAATAGTGAGCAACAGGAGTGGGAAGGGGATACAAGTTTAGAATAATGCTTTAGGGAAATGGAGGAGATCATAACAAATCATTGTCTACCAGACGAAGATTAAGGGGCAGCAATACGAAGGAGGATTGATGACCTGTACAGGAGCAAGTGGGACAGGGGTGCCATTTGTAAGGTGAAAAAGAGTGCAGTGGGATTTCCACAGAGTGTATCACATAAATTGCAACAAGCACCGAGGTGAATATACTGTACAAGCCCTCTAAAACTATGGACTTTCGAGGAGAGAGAAGATGGAGAAAGGGATGATAATTCCAGGACAATGTGTTCGGATGAGGAAAGACATGAAAGTAAAAATGAGGAAGAGGGGGAGCGCACAAGTCCCCTTCGCGGGCAGGAGCCCAAAGAGAGGCAGAGGGGTCTGATTTCGATGAACCAGAAGTGGAACAACCTTACCTGTGTTATGTTAGGTTAGGGTTTCTTATATAGCGCACGGTCGCATCATGGTGCTGTAGAGTAGAAAGAGGCTCCAAGCACACACCATTATATCTATGGCCATCAAGATTAGAAAAGATGAGTTTTAAGAGCCTTCCTAAAACCAAATGATTATGGATATGTTTCAATTCAACGGGCAGCTTGTTCCACCGTTGTGCTGCTGCAATGGAAAAGGCACGCCCACCAAGCCTGACACTAAAATGGGACACACAGTAGGCAGGCCGACTCGGACCTCAGGGAACGCCTGGAAGGTAGCGAGAGAATTTTGTACATAGATATTCTGCCCCTTGTCCATGCAGAGCACGATAAACAATACAGAGTGCCTTGAAATCAATGCGCTGGGTCACCGGTATCCAGTGCAGATGACGAAAAACCGGGGATACATGGGTACCATAAGATAATCCAGTCATCACCCGGCCTGCAAAATTATGGAGGCGCTGCAAGCAGAGGATCAGCCGCTAAGGCTGAGCAAGATAGTGTGAATGCAATAGTCCAGGCAGCTGGATATCATAGCGGCTACAACTAGTGGCCCTAGAACAGATGATATAAAATAGAGGACTTGTCTCAAGATTTTGAAATGGAAAAACCTAGACTGGCATACAGCTGAGACCTGGGCATCCATTGAAAGAGTGGCTGTCATGATAACTCCCAAATTTGTTACTTTCATTGCAGGAACAGGAAGAGATTCAAGAGATGAAGGAAAATAAGTACAGGAGGGGAACCCATCACCAGCATCTTTGTTTTTCACCATTCAGCTTTAACCATTTAGGGCCCATTGTCATGCTCACCTTGTCTCCACAGGGGGGGGGTGTGTGAAGGATGATGTCTGCACTGGTGTTGATCTGCTTAATGAGGGCCTGCTTGCGTCTTCCCTTCTGTCTTGCCTCAAGAGATGTTCGTCTGCAAGTTGAAACAATATGTTAGCCAACTGTGTGGAGTTGGTTTTGGCTTTCACCTCCTTCCATGTTATCCTTCTCTTTCCCTGGCTCACATTGTTTATTATATGGGTGAGTTCTCCGTCCTGCACACTCTGTGGCAGGGGCGCGGTTACTCAGTAGTTCCAGGATTGAGTTACTTCACTCATCCGATGGAGGTTGCTGCAGTGGATGGACCAGAGTAAGCAGGTAAGTCTCTATTCCAATAACTCCTTGAAATAGCTGCCTTAAGTCTGTTCTTTTTTGTCTTTCAGGTGCGGCACAAAAGCGGTTTTCGGATGATGGAAGTGCAGGATTCTTGCCGGTAAGTAAAGCGCTGTGCGAGTTGCGCTAATAGTTTGCTTTATTTTAGCCTTCTTGTGTACGACTAACCTGCTTTGTCTTTTCTGTTCGCAGGTGCAGCGCTTTTCCAGGAAGGGTCCGACCGACGGTGTCGAGATGCGGCCAGATGCAGAATGATGGAGAACTGCTCGCTGGAGTTCCTAGAGTCCTATGCGTCGCTACCCGAGAGGGTACCTTCTATTCTGATCTTCCACAGATGCGGCGGCCCTTGGATAAGTGTGAAGGCGAGGTCCAGATGTTCTGCAGGTAAGGCCTTCAATGCCTGAATAACTCTTGTTCTTCTATTTTCACAGGTGCTGATGGATAGAAGACTCTGGATGGGCGTGGCAGAAAGGAAGCAAGAACTGACACGGTGAGCGTTAACGCTGCAGGAGTGCAGATTAACCCGAAGTGTGTTCAGTTTGCAAAGTGCGGTTTAAATAGCCTTGCAAGTAGTTCCAGGAGAATAGTCCACTTCATCGTATCCTGCCTCTCAGGAAAAATAGTCCCAAGCCACACCCTGTACTGAATGGCTCAGCATCTCAGAGCCAAATAAATTAACCATGTATTTAACGCTTACCATGAGCCTAGCTGGTGGGGCCTGGGAAGTCCGAAAGGAAGCCAGAGTCTGGGCTGGGCTCGCAGGTTTCAGGGTTTTGGGGGCATGCACCATGACAGCACCCTCCCCCCAAGACTCACACATTGGTCCTGGTTTGTTTGGGTGATTGCGGTGGAACCTTTTTAATAACCGTGGAGCATGCACATTCTCGCTAGGTTCAGATGATCTTTCATGTGGTCCGTAACCCTTCCAATCTATTAAGTAAAATAGTTTTGACTTAGTGATTTTTGAGTCAAGAATTTCTTTCACCTCAAACTCAGGTTCCCCATTTACAGTGACTGGTTTCGGTGGTTTCACAACTCGTGTTCCAGGTTGCACTGGTTTCAATAGTGAAACGTGGAACATAGGATGAATCTTCATGTGCGGAGGTAAGTCCAATTTCATAGCCACTGGATTGATAATGGCTTTAATGGTATATGGACCTAAATATCTGGGGTTGAAGGTACGAGCTCCCTTCACTGGTATGTGCTTCGACGCCAACCAGACTTCATCTCCAATCTGATATTTTGGAGCTTCACTTCTGTGCACATCGGCTGATTTCTTGTACCTTTCCTTAGCTTGTTTTAGATGATCTGTCGCTTGTTTGAAGGCTTGGGAGATGGTAGAGTGCAAACTTTTCACAGCTGGCATTTCCAGAAGTTGCGGTGGGTCAAGATTGGAAGTTCGCGGATGTAACCCGTAGATTGTATAGAAGGGACTTTGACCTGTAAGCCTGGCGCCATGAGCCTGGCGCCAGCGGCGCCAGGACTGAGCCCAGGTGAGCCTAGCTGGGGCCTGGGAAGTCCGAAAGGAAGCCAGAGTCTGTGCTGGGTTCGCAGGTTTCAGGGTTTTGGGGGCATGCACCATGACACCCATCCACTCCCCCACTGCAGTCAGGCACTGATGAAGGCACGACGACATCTCAGTCCGATCAAGATCTAACCGGATCAGGATCTGGGTGTCGTCAGCATATGAATAGCACTTGACGCCGAAGGAGCGGATGAGACACACTAAGGCCCAGATGTATATATTAAAGGGAACAGGTGACAAGGCGGAACCCTGGGGGACACCACACGTGAGATAGAAAGGTTTCAAAAGGAAAGGGAGAGCAGAAGAGATTGAGATATGTCCTCAAGAAAACAGGAAAGCCAGGCTAGAACTTGACCAGAGATACCGACTTAGGTCAGGCGGGATAGCAGTGTAGGATGATTAACAGTGTAGAAGGCTGCTGAGAGGTCTAATAGTATCAAGGCTCTGACACCCTCCGCATCGTCCATCGTGGCCATATCATCATGGACAGATACCAGGACACTCTTGGTACCTCTGCCAGGCCGAAAACCAGACTGGGATGAGTCAAGAGAGGAGACACCAGTGATTCCAAGAGTTTCATCAGAGCAGGGAGAAGAGAAATAGGTCAGAAATTAGCAGGTACAGCAGGGTCAACATTGAATGATTAACAACTTCTCCATTCATCCTACTCTTAGCCCTGTACGAATAAACCTCTTTTCAAACAAAACCATCATTCAGTCATTTGGAATATGAGACACAAACATATCAATATTGCGCAAGGTTACACCTTTCCCAATCCAAAATGGTGGTCACGATCACGTGAGTGAGATAAACACATGATCGCGGCACCATTGAGGAGTAGGAATACACACTTCGGAACAGAAACCAGACAGTTAGCATGCCGCTTGTCAAGAAATGAATAATTAACCGCAAAACGGAGATAAACAACAAGAAGGTAAGCAGCCTTGCAATCCTACAATATATTTACTGCTAAATCAATCATCCCTCCCCAAAAAAACATTTTTGCGAACCTAGGCAAACCACAGGGAGTGACATACACTAAGAATATCCCCTTTCAAAATTTGTTTAGGTTCCGCCGTTTGGAACGAGTAGACATTTGGTAAAACCCAAAGTCCACTCAAAAACAGATCAGAAGCATAACCGAATGTGATTAAATAATCGATTGAACTTTACCTATTGCAAATGAAACAGCCTAACTAACAAAATTAATTCTGTGGTGCCATCTGATCTAATTGTGCAAAAATAAGGAAATAATTTAATGTAGTGAAAACACCTTTTTACCAAGAATGAGTTTCTTTTCTGCCTTTGAATACAAATTAGGAGTTTATCTTGATCTTTTCTGTATCTGAAACTTAACGTATTGTCAAAATCTGCAATTGTTTTTATTTTTAGCGTTTGAATTGGAAAGTACACATTTGTATACTTAAGCTGTATTTTTTTTTAACTTTTACTTTCAGTTATAACAAAAAGAAAGCCCAAAGTGGGTTTATCCCTCCTGATGATCTGCCATGAAACTGTAAGGCAGTGAAACACGTGTAGAGGGCATGTCACTTTGGCTTTTGGACCGGTAATTAAAACCAAATTTGTTTAAAAAACCAAATAAGGAGTCTTGATTCTGTAGACAGCAAATGAAATAGGATTTTCACACCAAAGGCAGAAATCAACAATAAAACATAGCGCACACTAACAAATGTTCACTCATCCACCTCATTAATCTGATTCCTCTTCTGATCAGCCTCAGAAAAGACCCTAGTGCAGCAGCTTGACAAAAAAGTTCTGTATTATCTACAACAAAGAATTTGGAAAAACAGTATTACATTAGATTAAAGTGTGTCCGCCATTTTGTTGTTTCAAGGCTGACTTTTTTCAGGACAGCAGGATCAAGAGAACGTTTTTTCAAAAGTGGAATCACTGTGGCAGCCTTTAACTCAGGTCGAATAAATCCTGTTTAACAGGAGGTATTAATAGCCTCAGTAATAACCCCCAAAAGTTCAGGGGAAATCTCCTTCAGGACTCTTAGTGGCACCGCATCAGAGGGCGTGCTCGATTTAATATTTCGAAGGGCTTTAGAGACTGATTCCGCAGAGTAAAGAGGAAAAGACGACCAGCCAGATTCCCTAGTATTCATGGATGTGTCATGAGAGATGTAAATGGGATTTGACGCACTATTGGCTGGTACCATATTCATGGAAATGTTTGTCCGAATAATCTCGATCTGTGTCTTATCCCAAGCATCCAAAAGGACGGTTGTGGAGTGTGAAGTAGATCACCCCATATGCAGATGAGTTAAGGACGTTACCAGGAATGAAAGAAAGTGAGCATGAGAGGCACCTTCACAAGAACAAAGGACGCAACTGGATCTGGATACAAAGCAGAATCAACACAATCCCCATTGCTAGAAAAGGGGCAGTACGACCCAAATATATACCATGGCCACAAATCGACAGTGATAATTTGAAACATAAATTGCCAACTTTGACATTGGTCACAGGAAAATGGATTTATGAGCTAGAAAGGATAATATCAGGAATGACGTCAGCAGTGCGTGACATCAAGAGCTTACCTGCTGCCACTATTGGGGAGAGAGCTGACAACAATTGGAAAAGTGCAGGGTACCCTGGCGTGATGGCACAGAACCCAGCTCATGGCAGAGCACCATTTAATAACTACAGGGAAGATGTATGGAGTGATCTCCGAGTGCAATATCCCAACACATCAGACATGAGTGTGATTACGACATGCAAGATGTGTGATGACAAAGAACATGTTGCTTATATTCAAGAGAATCAATAGTGATGGCATCTTGAGACTTGAGAGCTGTGGGACAAAACTAAAGCTATTTTTTTTTTATCACATGTTGTGTCAAGAGTTATCCACGCCGGGGCACAGTAAATTGAAGAAACTAGTGGGAATGGAAGCAAAGCCATGGCCAGAAATTCAATTGACAATAGTTCACCACTGTCGATCTTTGCAAGAGAAAGCCAGGAAAAAGCTTGAAGAGAGAAGATTAGAAGCAGCATAGTTAGTTCAGAAAAAGTTGATGATGTTTTTGGTGGAATGAGCTGTGTTGACAAGTGGAGAGGGAGTGGAATTTTGCAGGTAGGGGAGAATATAATTACAGTCCATGAGGAAGAGGGGTTGCACCTAGTGGAAGAGAGATTCGATTTTAAGATTCGCAATAAGGTGGGTTCGATGGGGGACAGCCCAGATTTGGAGGACAACCTCAGTAATGTTGGACATGTGGAAATATGGGACACATCACCCGAGTATGCATATGCAGGGGAGGGATGCAACAGAATTGGCAGGATCCAAGAGTGAGGCCAACATATCCATCACCATAAAGTACAGAGCCAAGTTCATACACAGTGTCAGGTACATGTGCCGCAAATGCAGCATTCACAACTGCAACCAATACAAGCACAGCAAGTATCCACACAGACACAGCAAGCACAGATGCAAGCACCAGTACAGCAGAAAACCATGGTGATTGGATTGCAAGTGCAGGAACGCAAACACCTAAACCCAGATTAAGGAGTGTGACTGTAGTGGGAGGAAATCCTTTCACTGGGACAGCAATGAGCCTATATCAACAATAGGACAGCCCACAGACTGACCGTATGTGTTCAATCCCATCTGTTAGACAGGACCCACAAGAGGGACCATGGGTCAGTGGTTACCGAAGGTAACAACACATTTTCCTTCATTTTAGATACAGGAGCAACAAGATCCTTTGTTAGGGAGGGGAGATTCTCAATGGCAGGTGTTGCCATGAATGCACAAGGTTTCTCTGTGGCTTTGGTTCTGTTCACTGATGATGTGCCTTTTACTATACGAGAACATGACCTTTCCGTGCCACTATTATACTCCCACCAGAATCCAGCTAACAACATGGGGAGGGATACGATGAGTAAGCTTAACATGAACATATCATTCACTGACCTGGGGATAGTGTGCTCCACTCCTGGAATTCATAACATGAACGCAAAGTAATCTATATCGACATTCTTGGGGCAGAAAACACAGCAGGGTGTACCCATGGACCACAAAGTATTCCAATATGGAGTGAACCTCTTACTAGCATGGCTAACAGGGATAAGGGTCAATATATTACAGCAACACGCAGCATTTTTATTCAGGCCAGAAGTTCCTATGGATGTATCGGAAGGACACGTGTACCAACTAGAGTTAGAAGCAGTCATAGCCAGAGAAGAGAATGTGGTTATTCACGTTACTAATGCCGAAGGGAAACCTTAGCGAGCAGTGATCGCCTTGGATGAAGGACACAGAGTGAATGATCTGGCAGATGACAAAGAGTCGAGAATTCAGATGATGAAGTAGAGTTCTTCATACGCCTCACGTATTGTGTGAAGATTGAGAACAGGGAAGTGCCACAGAGAATGGCATTGATAAAAAAGACATCATCATTTTTTCCAAGAAAGCTTTGTTAAAAGGAGCAGGTGCAGTTAAGATCAAATTGAAGCTGCATCAATTCGGCAAAGAATGAAGCAATATGCCATGTAATAAGGAGCACGTCAGGGTACTTATGAGACAATTTCTCTATTAAGGCAACAGGGAATACTAGTGCCATCAGCATCCCCATGTAACACAGCCATATACCATGTGAAAAATTTGATGGGGGGGTTATAGAGATTTATTCAGGATTTACACCCCTAAACAATATAGGTCTTGAATCCAGCCACAATATTTTGCAATAGCCCAACCAAAGCCAAAAGCTTTACAGTGATCAATTTAAGGAATACATTATTTTCAACCCCCCTTCATGAAGAGTCACAAGGCCTGACCTTATTTTTGTATAGATATAAACAGTGGAAACACACTTGATTACCACAGGGGTACTTTGAGTCCCCTTTGGTATTTGAAAGAGTCCTCCAGGTGGACTTGGGACACGTACAACTTGATAGTACAGCGATTCAGTACATAGACATCATTCTGGTGTGCAGTGAAACAGAAGAGCAGTGCAGGAAAGACACAATACAATTAATGACAGCAGACAAGGAGAAATTACAATATTTTCAGAAGGAGATCTTGTACATATGGCTGTTGTTATCTCAAGAGCCGAAGCAATCATGGTCTCAACCAACAGTGAGGGAAAAGCAACCATTTCTGGGCCTTAGCAGCTACTGCAGAGAGTAGGACTTTGACTACAGTACATATGTCAGACCCCTTTTAAAAGAACTCAGAGAAGCTCAGAGAGATGACAGTAGTGTAGCCTGGACAGACAACATGACAGAAGCATTCAACAAATTAAAAGAAGCAATATGCACAACACCCGTTCTTGGAAACCCTGTTCACAGTGCAAGATTGTTTCTATTCTCACATTCTAATGGGGTAATAATGACACACAAAAGACTATCCTGGGACACAAACCATTAGCATATCACAGTGGGCTCCTAGAACCAGTGATAAGAGGCCATTACCCCGGTGAAAAATCGTTGGCTGCAGCAGCCTTCGCAATTGAGAAATCAGCCAGTATCATGATGGGCTTTGACATAACATTATACATGGAGCATGCCCTGTTCGCCATTCTTAAGAAGCCCAAAAGCACATTGACCACACAGAGAGCATTGTGGTATGAAGTGATCATTTCAAACCAAGCAATCGAAATTGTCAGATTTAAAGTAGTGAATTCAGCAACATTTATTACAGAGCGAGTGGAGGAGGAAAGAGATCACCAAGTATACTGAATACTATGAGGATATACCCTATGTCAGAGACAATGCCCTCGGAGTGGGGATTACACTTCATTGACGGTTCTTCGTCAATTGACCATAATTCAAGGGAAAGCCACACTGGGTTTGTAGTGGTAAAATTAAATCTGAATGGTAAATTTGAAGTAGTGGCGAGTGCAAGATTGCCTTTACATTTTTCAGTGTAATTGGCATAGTTAGTAGCACTCGTTATAGCCCTTGAAATGCATGAGGATGAGGAAATCACAGTGTGCTCTGACTCCGCCTATGTGATGCCAACAGCACACGGAGGACTGTCACATTGGAAAAGGCGGGGCTTCCTTCACGCACACTGCATGCCAGCGCAACATGTGCCATTATTGGACAGGCTCATAGGCACACTACAGCTCCCATTGGCCAGCTCCGCGATGAAGTGTGTAGCCCAAACGAAGGGAGGAGTTTTAATTTCATGTGGCAACAAAGCTGCTGACACAGAAGCCAAAAAAGCAGCATATTTTCCTGAAATATCTGAGTTTGACACAACACCTAAGAGGCACACGCGAGGTTGCAGCATGTAAATGAAATAAGGTTTCAATTCCTTGCCCATAGCACAGATGGCTGAATTGCAAGGACGCGTGCCACGAGAAGTGTAGGAGATGTGGAATGGAGGCAGTGTTCATTGTCCCCCCCAATGCAATGTGTCAACAGGACATCAACAATAAACCAATCATGCCCCTCACATTACTTACAGTAGCATTAGACCAGCCCACTATCCTGTGCACACAACACAAGAAAGTCTTATATCGGAAGACTGGTTCACACCCAACCTCGCTGGGCATGTTACTGCTTTCATTGTCAGTTGTGTTAGAGGTTCATGGCAGGGCACCCACTGCGAATAGTGAGGGAAGCAATACCCCGCCCTACTGGACCCTGTCATAATTTATGTAAATATTCAACAAAATGGGGGCCAGAGCACACCCTTGTCTGACTCCCTTATCCACATTGAACAAGCCTGATAGTTCACCCCCTAATCCATACCTTACATTTTCCCTATGATCAGTATACAACTTTACGGATTTGCCAGAGAGTTGTTCTGCAGACCACATCGAATGCTGTTCTTAGATCCAAAAAGGCCACATATAATCACATTTTTCTTAAGATTGTGTATTTCTGGATTAGGAGAGACAACATACAGCATTGATCAAGAGTGCCCCGGTTTGCCCTAAATCCCCCCTGTAGATCGTGGATTATGCACTCAATATCGGCCCATTCTTGAAGGTCCTTCAGTAACACATTCCCAAACACTTTCCTCATACTGTCCAAGAAGTGAAATCGGGGGATAGTTTCACAGTTGTTCTCTTCCACCCTTCTTATATATAGGGAAAATCACAGCCCTTTGCCATGAAGGTGGGATTACGCCACTGAACAGGACTGCATTGAACACCCTAGCAAGAACCGGTCCCCATACTGTGAGCTCTTCGTTTAACAGGTCAATGGGGATGAGGTTGGGACTGGCAGCCTTTCCACTCTTGAGTGAATTTACTGCAACATCCACATTCACAATGGATACAGTCAGAGAGCTAGCAACAGAGGTGAGGGAAGGGCAATGATTAATCATTATAATGGATAACATTAATATGAGACTTATTCCCAACCCTCAATTCAGCTCGGCCAAATCTCCATCAGTCAAACTCTTTCTATCACCTACTAACACCGCATTACTGCACCTCATCTACAGACCTACAGGACCCCTCACATCCTTATCGGATGATATTATATCCATCCTTACCGAAAACTCGAACTCAACTCCCAAGTCTTGCTACGGGGTGACCTTAATCTTGGCCTATCAGACCCCAAGGATCTCCAGGCCATTGAGGTTGCTAGCAACATCTCTAACTTAAGTTTTTTCAATCGCTTTCTCGAACCCACTCACAACAAGGGCAGAACGCTTGATTGGATTGCTGACTTAAACTGCAACACATCAATAAGCTCCAATTCTGCTTGCGCTTGGTCCGACCACCACATCATCATCTTTAACATACCAGCTAACACCCCACGACCTAAACCCAACTTGGCACCCCCCATTCCCACAAGAAACAAAAAGGATATCACTACGGACAAATTATTCCCTCTCATCTTGCTGTTACTCAACAAATGTGCCTCATGGCATAAGGACCCTACTGTCCTAGTGGATACCTTTAACCAAACCCTGCTCAAAGCCATCAACACTATAGCACCCCTCAAATTACGGAAAGCTAAACAACGAGCTCACCTGAACTCATGGTTTACCCCACAACTGAGAGCACTACGCAAAGAAAAACGCAATGCCGAAGCTCTATGGAAAAGTCTCCCTTGCGAGACTAATAAAGACAACCTCTTCATAGCATCCCTTAATTACAAGGAAGTGATTGTTCAAGCTAAAAAATGAGATATACAACCTACGCATCTTGCAAGCAGAATTTAACACTAAGGAGCTATTCAAAATTCTTAAAGAACTAGAATCCCATTCGCCCATCCCAGACACTTGTACCAAAGACAGTATGTGGTGCAACAATATTCAAAAAGCCCTCCTCACTAAAATAACCACTCTACAGTCTAAGAGGTAGAAAAAAACATTAGCAAGCTAAAACCCTCCAACTGCCAAGGCGATTCCTGCCCTGCCCCAATCATTAAGGAATCTGCGCATGACCTTGCCCCTTTCATCACCTCCTTTATTAACTCCTCATTTCATTTGGGCATCGTCCCTGATAATCTCAAGGACTCCTGGGTCATCCCTTTGCTGAAAAAACCCAATCTTGACCCATCTATACCTTCTAACTATAGACCCATCACGACGGTCCCATTCCTTCTAAAAAATACTAGACAGAGCAGCTTACCTACAGATCCAAAAGTACTTGGAAACTAACAATGTACTTGGTACCAGACAATCTGGCTTAAGACCTAAGCAGGGGACATAAACAGCCCTATTAGATGTCAAAACTGAAATTGAGGATCTAAAAGACAATGGCAAAATGGCCCTCCTACTATTACTCAACCTCTCGGCAGCTTTCGATTTGGTCAATCACCAAATCATCTGCCGACACCTAAAATCAGCTGCCACTTCTCGGAAAAAGCCACTAATTTGATTAGCTCCTTCCTGGACAAAAGCCATATGAAAATATTCTCACCTACCTCATCCACAGATCCAGCCCCGGTGCCCTCTGGAGTGCCACAAGGTTCTTGTGTTTCACCTACACTCTACAATGTATTTACCAAACCATTGTTTGATGTACTTGATTATCTGGGTGTCACCTACATCAACTACGCTGATGGCACCCAGATACTCATTCCCATCACTGGTGACTACTTGGCCGATTCCAAAGCTTTGAATGACATCTACCAAGTCATCCAAGCGTGGGTGGCCCAACATGAGCTCTGTCTCAACGATGACAAGACTGAGGTTCTCATCTTTGGCACCCACCAGAGACTCAACAAGTGTGACCCATCTTTCAGAACCTTCAATATTGATGGCAATTCCATCAAAGTGTCCAATGATACCAAAACTCTAGGAATCTATCTCGATTCTACACTTTCCCTCAATAGACAAACTAACACGGTTGTCGCTGCCTCTGCTTACACATGTAAGCTCATTACAGCCTGCCGACCTTTCCTCTCCACACAGAATTGCATTACTCTAGCCAGGACATTGGTTATGTCCAAACTTGATTGCTGCAATGCACTTTATCAAGGGACTAACCAACGCAATCTCAACAAACTCCAGGTCACTCAAAATAATGCTATTAGAGCAGCCCTAAACATCCCCAGATCTGCACACATCTCTAAAACAAGGAAGAGTCTACACTAGCTTTCAGTTGCCCAAAGGATATCACTGAAATCTTTGGCTCTCACACATAAATGTGTAAACAATCAGGCCCCCATATACCTAGCCTCTCGATTCTCTCAGTACCTACCCACTTGGCCACTCAGATCAGCCCAAGCACATTGCCTGACCATCCCCAGGTACAAACTTCAGAAAGCCGGGGGTGTAAGCTTCCCAGTTCTAGCCTCTAAACTATGGAACTCACTTCCACTCACCATGAGATCCTTATCTTCTCCAACTCTATTCAAACAAAAAGCTAAGCTTTGGCTATCCTCCACACTTGACTAACTGCCTTTTGCCACTTCACATTATTCGGAAGACAAATGTGAAGTGGCAGAAGGCAGTTAGTCAAGTCAAGTTTTCCGACTACTTGACAACAACCATTTGCTATGTACTTATTTATCCTGTTCACTTTGTAATGTAATGTAATTAATGTAACTGTAACCATTGCCTTATCTGTACCTGCTGTTCTAAGATACGCACCCGGAGAGCTATACAAACAAATAAAATACAAATACAAATACAATCCCCAGCTACCACTGTGTAAATATTGGGAGCCACTGAGAGACAACTTGAGGACATATGTTCCTCCAGCAAGCTAGGGTTGCAGTACTCCAAGTACCTGAGTGTCTATTGTAGATGTTAGATAGTCAAAGCGTGTCTCTGTCGCCAAACGGAGCAGTAACGCTTGCAAGTCTCGGGTCCCAGGTCGAGTTTGGTCAATTCTCCAATCCACTGAGGTATCAAACCATATCGATACGCCACCAATAGAGTGTACATTTTGTCCCTTGATTGCTGGGATTGCAAAGGTCTGATATCCCTGTAGCCCTGGAATGGGGTTGGGAGGGATCAACTGCCCATTTCTCCTGCAGCATTACAGTTTGGAATTTCTGCACCATTCGGTTATGTCTAATAATCAGTTGCCCGCGCCCACGAGTCAATCAATGTCTTCCAAATCTACAGGATTTTCGTCCCTTTCACTATTAACAAACCCCCTAGCTTTTAGTACATCTGATGGTACCCGGGAACATGGAGTCTGTTTCTATTGTCGCCCCATCGACCAATGGGGCGCATTGACCCAAAGAAAGTTTCAGTTGACCTTAGTTGTATCTCAACTGATCTGGAGGAAAAGGATCTGTTGATCTATACTAAACAAACCCTCAACCAACAGCCACGAAGAGAGGAACACCTGTACATAATCCATATAATCTCCAGGAGAGGAGCCTCTAGTGCAATGCAAAATGCCATCACTTATAACTGACGTCCCTTGATGTGATGAATCAAATGGGTAACTTTATTCTTCACGGTAATTTGGGCACATTTATCATAACCACTGAAGATCTAACATGCCTGCCACAGAGTTACGTAAAACCCTACCGTTACTCCGGTCCGGAGCTGTACATTCTCTCGTGGGTAAAGGCATAGGGTTAGGACCCATTAATGCGGGAGCCTGAATGCCGGGGCGGTATGCCATCCAGTTATGGGCCTCCCCAAAGGGCAGAGTAGAGGTAAACTTGCGCCACCATAAAGATTTATGGTGCACGCTCTTCCTGGGTTTGCTAATTCTCTGGGCGGAATGGGGTGATCGAACTCAGAGCAAGCACACTGTTGCCTCCAGAGTATTTGACAGCACCCAGGCACGAGCCAGATGGCTCTGATAAAGTTTGTGCTGGGTCCTTCGTTGATTGAGTTATTGAGTGTACCCTTTCCTTGATTCTCTTCATTTCATCCAATATGTCTCTCATCTAGGAGTTTGAAATGTGAGCAATAGATTCTTTCCAATCCACAAGAGACTCCTCTATTTACATTATGGTTGTGGTGCATACTTTGCTTTCATTTCTACCAAGATCATCAGGATCCATATCCAAAGAACTTTTCTGAGTTCCTACTTCGTGTTGGACCTTAGCAGATCCTAAGTGTGGCTTGCCGGCTTTCTTTATGGCCTCTATAGGTCCCTTCACCAAATGTCTACTTTCCACTGAGGATGCCCTTACCGCTTTGCCCCGTCTCTTTCGGCTTATTGACTTCCATTGTTGACCGATTTCCAGGTCGGTCAGGGGGCTAAGTGGATAAACTACAGCAGAATTCTCATCAGAAATATGCGTGAACCAATTGGCCAAGGAAAGCAGTGGCGACACAAGTAAATGTCAAGAAGAGTAAGTATAGGGCTGACACGCCACCTCTAGGGGCCGCTTAAAAGGTAGTGCCAGCAAAGTGTCTTTCACAGGAGATTTCGGAATTCAGGTTGTTTCGCTGGGATTTCCAATGTTGCATGTTCCAATCAGAGGAGACAGTGGATTATTTCCCAGAAGTCTTTTGATGATAATTTTGATCAAGAGACCCTCTCCTCACAAGATCACCTTGAATACCAAATGAAAGGTTTCTGCCTCTGATGTGGCCAGGTTTAATCATGGTTGCAAAATGGCTCAAGGAATCTTCTTTGGTAATATGGAGGCCTGGCCCTTCACGTGTTTTACTGGACTTAACAGTGAGCTCATCACTATCACAAAAGGATATAAGATCCTCATTGCCAACCAAAACTGCACAATACTATTTCATATTCAAGTGAGCCGTAGGGAGATCATTTATTACATATGTCAACTCACTAGGTGGTTGTGGAATTATGACTCAGGAGACAGGTGGATGTTGAAATAATATTTAATACTGAGATGAAAGTGGTCTTCAAGTGTAAACAAAGAATAATTGTTCAAACTGTTTTTTCACCGATATCTCTTCCTTCCAAAATATATTGGTGTAATTCCCAGCTTTCTCCTATTTGGAGGTGTCTGGATAGGCCCACCACTCCGTTTGTCCTTCACTTCCTTCTTCTGTGTACTGTGAAGAGAACAGACAGCGTCACAAGAATTGGCGGGCTTTTGTTACTTTCCTCAGTTTCAAATCCCCAACAATCACCAAGCCCCCTGCCTAGCCCTCCATTCATTGGCTCCTGAGGCTTCGTCCCGCCTCCCTCAAAGGCTGCCGTCCCGGCATGCAATACCTCCTGCATTCGGAGTTCTGGGGGAAGACCTGTGGTGGCCTGACCACCGCCCCTCCCATGGGGCCGCGGCCAGGCCGAATATGTGCGGACCCTGGCGTCGCGCTTCACTCTCCAGCTGGGACCTGCTCCGTGGCTGCCGCAGGATGTTTCATGGCGGTGCCGATCCTGTCCCCCCTCATCCCGTCTCGGAGGGGCCGCAAGTGTCGTTCCCCCCTGGCCGGCTCGGCTGTGTTGAGAGGTAAGTGGGTTGTCATGTTGCCACAGCTTTATGCGGTGTATCCTGACGATGCTTTATGGCTGACATTGACTGCCGTCATTAGCCTGGCTCTCCCGCTGCTAAGCCCTTCTAGGCTGCCTTTCCTGGGTGTGCTCTTTACCTTCTGTGGCTCCCTCCTATGTGGTCCCTTGCAATGGTATATGGTTAGGTCCTGTAACACCTGGTACAGAAAGTTACTCTGATTCAATGTCATCAAGATCTCCGAGTGAGTCATTGATCTCTGTAATCAAAATACTAACATCTCTAATGGGTCTGAACGCTTGAGAATTTCCTTTGACTGCGCTCCCTGCATGGACTTCGCACTCAGGTTTCCTTTTAACCATTATCAATGGAAACCAACAGTACCACAAAAGTCAAACGGACAACTGATTTCCTGGACCTTGTCTTGGGTTGGAGAACAGGGATCCTCTTTTTTCAACTCACCACCACCAACTCCCCACTCCTGGCTTCTTCGGTGTTTCTAAGCTTGCCACTCTATCTGACGGTTCTCTGCACTAGTATGGGGCTGCCAAGCTTGCAATGCAGCACTGCAGAGAAAGGCGCATCCTTCCTTCACTGTTGCGGTACTCGCAGTGGGAGCGCAACTCCTATGCCCCTTGATCTCGCGGGCTGCAGCCTTGCGGGTGAGCTACAGAGTGTTTGAAGGCTGGAGGGCATGGCTTCTGTCGCAAGTACGGTGGCCTTCCTAGGTTTATCATGCAGTTTGAGGAGAAGGAGTTAGCAACTCACCCGCCCTTGATCCCGCAGGCTGCAGCCCTGCGGGTGAGCCGCAGTGTGCTTGAAGGCTGGGTGCTTGACTTCCGCTGCAATTACGGTGGCGAATCTGGGCTTATTGGGCAGTTCATGGAGAAGGAGTTAGAAACTCCTGCGCCCTTGATGCCACAGGCTTGGGCCCTGCAGGTAAGCCGCCGAGTGTTTGAAGGCTGGGGGCGTGGCTTCTGCCGCAAGTACGGTGGCCCTGCCAGGCTTTTCGGCCAGTTAGGTCATGGAGAAGGAGTTAGCAACTCCTGCACCCTTAATCATGCGGGTGAGCTGCAGAGTGTTTGAAGGCTGGGTGCGTGGCTTCCACTGCATGTGGGGTGGCCCTCCTGGGCCTATCAGGCCGTTTGTGGAGAACGAGTTAGCAAATCCTGCGCCC
Organism: Ambystoma mexicanum; assembly: GCF_040938575.1. Lineage (NCBI taxonomy): Eukaryota > Metazoa > Chordata > Amphibia > Caudata > Ambystomatidae > Ambystoma > Ambystoma mexicanum. The sequence continues at coordinate 1,079,053,858 of NC_090941.1, read as the reverse complement.
TTGATCATGCGGGTGAGCCGCAGAGTGTTTGAAGGCTGGGTACGTGGCTTCCACCGCATTTGGGTTGGCCCTCCTGGGCTTATCTGGAAGTTTGTGGACTGATTAATGCCTCATTTAACGTGAACTCTTTTCAAATCCGGTTCTGCCCTCATTTGTAGAACTCATATTAACATAGTAATGTCAACAATAAGGTCACATTGTGAATGTTTCTGTTATTGCTTTTGAACATCTGGGGCCATATTGCAGACTGCACTATAGTATATCAGTGGTGTAGTTCCATTTAGAAAGTCTGCCTAATAGCATATCTGTGGTATAATTGCATCTAGAAAATCTGCCCAATCCATACCTGTGGTGTAGTTTGAAAGACTGCACTATAGCGTATGAGTGGTGTAGTTCCATTTAGAAAGTCTGCCTAATAGCATATCTGTGGTATAATTGCATCTAGAAAATCTGCCCAATAGCATACCTGTGGTGTAGTTAGAAAGACTGCACTATAGCATTTCAGTGGTGTAGTTCCATTTAGAAACTCTGCCTAATAGCACATCTGTGGTGTAGTTCCATTTAGAAAGTCTGCCTAAAAGCATATCTGTGTGTAATTCCATTTAGAAAGTCTGCCTAAAAGCATAAATGTGGTGTAGTTACATTTAGAAAGTCTGCCTAATAGCATATATATGGTGTAGTTACAGTTAGAAAGGTTGCCTAATAGTATACCTGATGTATAATTGCATCTTGAGTGTCTGCCTAACAGCAGATCTGTGCTTTAGTTAGAAAGTCTGCCTAATAGCATATCTATGTTGTATTTAGAAGGTCTGCCTAATAGCATATCTGTGGTACAATCATATCTAGAAAGTCTGCCTAATAACATATCCGTGGTATATTTGCATCTAGGAAGTCTGCCCAATAGCTTATCTCTGGTACAATTGCATCTAGGAGGTCTGCCCATTAGCATACCTGTGGTGTAGTTAGAAAGACTGCACTATAGCATATCAGTGGTGTAGTTGCACTTAGAAAGTCTGCCCAATAGCATATCTGTGGTGTAGTTAGAAAGTCTCCTCCAATAACATATCCGTGGTATATTTGCATCTAGGAAGTCTGCCCAATAGCTTATCTCTGGTACAATTGCATCGTGAAAGTCTGCCTAACAGCATATCTGTGCTGTAGTTAGAAAGTCTGTCTAATAGCATATCCGTGGTATAATTGCATCTTGAAAGTCTGCCCAATAGCATATCTGTGGTGTAGTTAGAAAGTCTCCTCCAATAACATATATGTAGTATAATTGCATCTAGAAAGTCTGCCCAATAGCACATCTGTGGTGTAGTTAGAAAGTCTCCCCCAATAGCATATCTTGTGGTATAGTTGCATTTAGGAAGTCTGTCCAATAGCATCTCTGTGACCTAGTTTCATTTAGATTGTCGGCCTAAATAGCATATCTTGTGGTGTTACTACATCTAGAAAGTGCGAAATTAGCAATTCTGTAGATTAGTTTCATTTAGAAAGTCCATCTAAAAGCTTATCTGAGGTATAGTTGCATTTAGAAAGTTTTGCCTAATAGCATCTCTGTGGTCTAGTTTCGATTAAAAAGTCGGCCTAAATAGCATATCTTGTGGTGTAGCTACATCTAGAATGTCTGTGAAACTAGAACTTTTGTGGTCTAGTTTAATTTAGAAAGTCCACCTAATAGCTCATCTGTGGTATAATTGCATTTAGAATGTGGTATAATTGAATTTTGAAAGTGAGAATAATGCGGTATTGTTGAACTTAGATTATGTAAATAATATCTCCCTGTCATTAAGTTAAACTTAAAAACTGCGAACAGTATCACCAGGTAGTATAGTTGAACTTAGAAAGTGGGAATTATCACAGTGGTACAACATTAGTACTGTTAATCATAGAGGGTGTGTACAATTAACTTCTGGTGGTGTAGTTGAAGGGTGAAGGTGTGAACGAAATCATCCAACGCCAACTATAACGCAATTCTAACTAATCCAAATCATGAGTCCGCCCAACCCACCAAGGTCCACCAAAAATGACCCCCTCGCGCACGCTTCCCATCCCCTCCCTCCCCAAACCATTTTGCCCTCCACCAGATCCCCTACCCATCCCCTATCCAAACACCAAGCCAGAGGGGCACGATGGCAAGCCAACCATCCCAAGACCAATGATCCTCCCATCCCCACCTCCCACCCGCCTAGTATCATCCTACCCCTTCCCATGACTAATGGCCTGTCTAGCCTCTCAATTACACCCAACTCTGCTACCTTCCAACCCCCACTCCCCTCATCAACTCTCACGATCAACCCCCTTCGACCTCACTCCTAGCCCTCCCTAAAAATGGCACGCATCACCCTGGCAAGAACAGTAGCTGCTTTCCCCTCACCCTCCGACCCCATACCGTCTCTCACACACCAACCGCAACAAAAACACTGAAGAGAAAACTTACTTGTTCCCCCCCAATCTCTCAGTACTCATCGCCACTCCTTTCTCGACCCACCGCCTCATCCTCCCAACCTCGATAATCACCACCCTCCCCCCTGACTCTCCCTACTTGAAACCCCTCTCCCTCAAATTCTCACCGACAACTGAAACTCCTAACCCTCCACACCCAATCTTCAAATCCCCGACCAAAATCCTATCAACCCATCACACCAGTCCAAACCCTCACTCTTCAAACCTGCCAACTCAACTGCCCGCCTCCTCGTCCCATCGACCACCAAACACCCCCCCTCGCTTCCCCTTTTCCACCCTCTCCCCTCCCACTCTGCAACACCCTCATCTTCATCCTGTACCAAAGTAAATTGCGTCTTTTTTAACGCCAAATCTGCAGCAAAAAACAGACACAGCATCTTTGACCTCCTTGCCTCTGACAAACCAGACCTGGTCTTTATCACAGAAACATGGCTCTCTGATGATTTTGCCCCTATCGCCAATGAAACCTTCCCCCCGAACTACTCCCTCATCCCTCTGAACCGTCCCTCTAGAGGAGGAGGAATAGCAATCGCCTTCAAGTCTTACTTCCACGCCTCAATCATCGACAACCAGCCAACCATTCATTCCTGCGAATCACTCCTTGTAAAATTATCCCTCCCCCCTACTTTCTCCCACAGCTTCCTAATCATCTACAGACCCCCTGGCTATGACAGACATTTCTCAAACAACCTCTGCGACTCTATTGCCACCCTCCAACTAAACCACCTAACCCTCACCCTGCTAGATTTTAACATATGGCTTGACATCGCCACCAACCCCATGCCCGGCTCTCTGATTGACGGCCTAGACGCAATTAAACTCCATTCCCACATAAACGGGCCAACTAACTATAACGGACACACACTTGATGCCATCTTCAGCTCCCACAACATGATACATCTCAACTCCCCTATCATCTGGTCCGATCACTTCATTGTTTCTTTCGCCATTCGCTCTCCTAACCCGCTCTCCTTAAATGAACTGGAACCCCTGAATCTACACAAATGCTGAAAGAAACTAATAATCCATCCTGACCTAGCCGATGCACTCCTGTAGTCTCCTCCCCCGACCCACCTACCGAATGAACGCTTAACCTCCGACGCCTTTGACTCATGACTCAACACCTCGTTAATCCTGCTCACCCCCTCTTGCAAACCATCAGCTTGCAATGGCCTTTTTCCTAGATGGTTCACGCTAGAGCTAAAGACCACTAAACAACTAAATAAATCCCTAAAAGGCCAGTTGCGGAAAGACAAGACAGCCCTGAGCAGATCCACCTTGGCCCGGCACCATCGCCAGTACAAGGCAGAAATCCAGAAAGCTATAAAAGCCCATTAAAACTCCAGAATCTTTAACTGTAAAAACTTGTTACGCTCACCTGGCTCCTACAGGGGTGTCGAGCGGAAGTGGACAGCCACGGTCTCCACCAACGTGATGCGTATTGCAGAATTGACTGACTGGACTGGCCCACCTAGCTTCGCCTGCTTGACCCGTAGAAGTAGTGTCCTAAAGACAGGGAAAGGGAATTAGCCACCCGTGGATTTGAGTATTAACACCTCACTGCGTCCCCACTTATCACTTCTGACATTCCCTTTCACAAAGCTCACCTTATAGTTTTGTATGCAAGAATGCAGGGGTGCGTTGATGGCCAGTTACTTCACTGGTTTGAGGATATTGGAAGAGTTCTGGACAAATCTTGGCTCCAAACCTCTGGGCGAAAGGCCGTAAGTATATAGTTCTAATGAGTTCAAAATGTCTGATTAATCACTCTTGTCCAATTCCTTGTTTCTTTTGCAGCTTGTGGCAGCTGTAAGCGTTCAGGCAAGAATCTGTGTTTTGTAACACTGTCTGGTAAATGATGCCAAGGTGTAACTCGCTGCTTTCTCTTTTCTTGCAGGTGCAGCGTAGGAAGATTTGGCGTGCTGGTGGATAATACCTCCTGCGGTAAACCAGTTAAGCATATGGTGGCAAGAGATTGTCCTTGTTTGTTCCCCTTGGCTCACCTTGTAGTTTTCCTGTCCCCCTTAGGCGCTGGAATGCGGCAACCAGGTGATGGAGATAGCACCGGATCCTAGAGATGTTGCGAGGAACGGTGAGTATGGTGCGGCGCTGCTGCTGGCGATGCGACACATTTAAAATGAAGTCTGTTTCTGGTTCGAAGATGCGCTGATTCCGAAATCAGGTAAGAAATCCAGTAAAGTTCTTGTTCTAACCTTTCTTCTTCTTTCCCTTCTTTCTAGACGCTCTGGACTCGAGGCGGGCGTGGCAGGATGCTGGATGCTGACTGCAGACACGGTGAGCGTTACACTGCTGGATGCAGAATAACGCGAAGCATGTGATGCTCTTCGGGCGTGGTTTAAATAGCCTTCAAAGTAGTCCCAGGTTAGTATTCCTCCACAGCCACACCCGAGTAACAAAATAGTCCCTAAGATAAAATAGTCCCTTCAAGCCTCACATGGGCATGGATCCCTTGCAACATGGTCTGCATCAGGTAAGTTTTAACATATGAGCCTGGCGCCTATGGCGCCAGGACTGATGTCCCATATGAGCCTTGCGCCATAGGCGCCAGGACTGTACCCAGATAGCCCCTAACAGGGGCTGCTGGGTTTGCTCCAGGTAACATGATGCCTGCTTCCGGGGTTGATGGACTTGGTCTGGATGCCCGGGGGTAGGCATCATGACAGCACTCCCCCCCAAGGCCCCTCCTAAAGTCGTTCTTCCCCTTGGCCTTGGTTTGTCTGGGAAATTCCAGTGGAATCTTCTCACCAACCTAGGTGCATGAACGTGGTCACTAGGTTCCCATGACTGGTCTTGTGGTCCGTAAGCTTTCCAGTCGATTAAATAAAAAAGTCTTGACTTAACCATTTTGGAGTCCAGGATACTTTTCACTTCGAATTCGGGTTCCCCGTCTATAAGGACGGGGTCAGGTGGCTTGGTTAGTCTTGTCCCAGGTTGTACTGGCTTCAGAAGTGACACATGGAAGATGGGGTGAATTCGCATACTTACAGGTAATTCCAATTTGACGGCCACTGGGTTGATACTGGCCTTAATAAGGTAAGGTCCCAAATATCTAGGGTTAAAGGTCCGCTTTCTTTTTAGAGGTATGTGTTTTGTGGCCAACCAAACTTGATCCCCAATTTGGTATTGTAGAGCATCACTTTGATGGTGATCAGCGTTTTTCTTTGATTTTTCTTTCGCATGTTTCAAATGTTCAGTTGCTTCCTTAAAGGCTTGTGTAATAGCAGCATGCAGATGGTTCACTGCGGGCATTTCTAAGTGTTGAGGTGAATCAAGTTCTGAGGTTCGAGGGTGGTGCCCGTATATGGTATAAAAGGGGCTTTGTCCAGTTCCAGAATGTACAGAGTTATTGTATGCATATTCGGAGATCCATAGAATGTCCTTCCAATTACTTTCAGTCTGGTGTAACATACAACGCAGGTACTGTTCAAGAGTCTGGTTGGTCCTCTCCATTTGACCATCGGTCTGGGGATGGTGACTGGTCGATAACCTCACGTCGATTTGCGCCAATTGACAACATTTCTTGCAAAAATGTGAAATGAATTGACTACCTCGGTCAGAGACCAATACGGAGGGAAATCCGTGTATTCGAACAATGTTTTCGAGAAACTCCTTGGCCAGAATTGAAGCAGAAGGTAATCCCTTTAAAGGAATAAAGTGGGCCATTTTGGAAAAAAGATCCACAATAACGAGAATGGTGTTAAATCCATTACATGGAGGTAGGTCTGTAATAAAGTCTCACAATAAGATGTGCCATGGTGTAGGTGAAATATCCAAGGGTTGGAAAAGGCCAGCCGGTTTTTTCTTCTGACTTTTGTTTTGGGCGTAAATGCCACAGGACATTACAAATGACTATACGTCTTTTCGCCAGGTGGACCACCAGAATTGTCTCTTAATTTTAGCTTCAGTTTTTGCGATACCTGGGTGCCCTTCCATCAAGGTGTCATGATAATTGGAGATGACTATTTCTTGTAGTTCCTTATGTGGTAGAAATAGACAACCTTGATAATAAGGTAGGTCATTGATGACAGAGTAGTCTGAGCCTTTCTTTACCCAGTCCTGCAGGGCTGTTGGATCAAAGAGTTGTTGGATCTTTACCTGAAAATCTTCTAGGGTTTGTAAAGTAGTTATGCCAAGAATTCTTTGTTCTGAAATTATAGGCACCGGTTCCGGGTTCGCATATGCTTCTTCCATTCCTATTCGCGATAAGGCATCTGCCTTGCCATTTTTACAGCCTGGTCGATAAGTGATCATGAAATCGAACTCGGCAAAGAACAATCCCCATCGAAGTTGGCGTGATGATTGTGCTTTGGCTGTCTTTAAATACTGCAGGTTCCGGTGATCAGTGATTACAGTAATGGTATGCCTGGCACCGAGAAGATAATGCTGCCAAGCCTTGAAGGCGGATTTAATAGCTAATAGCTCCTTATCTGTAACCTCATAGTTTAACTCGGGTGCCGAGAACTTTCTGGACCAAAATGCTACTGGGTGAAGTTGACCAGTTTTAGGATCCTTCTGGGACAGGACAGCTCCCATGGCTAAACAGGATGTGTCGGTTTCAACTATGTATGGGAGTTCAGGACGAGGATGCTTTAATATAGGTGCATACGTGAATTTCGCTTTCAGTTCTTGGAAGGCATTCTCAGCTTCTTCAATCCACAGGAAGTGTCTGTTTTTTTTGCAAGAGAGCTGTGATAGGGTGTACAACGTGTGAGAAATCCGGAATGAATCTGCGATAGAAATTAGCAAATCCGAGCATGCTTTGTACTCCTTTAACTGAACTGGGTGATGGCCATTTGAGAATTGCGTCCACCTTTCGAGAGTCCATTCGAACTCCTTTTGGAGTCAGGATAAATCCAAGAAATTCAACTTCTGTAGTATGGAAAACGGATTTTTCCAATTTTGCATATAACTTGAGCTGGCGTAGTTTCTCAAGGACTGCACGAACGTGCTTCACATGGTCAGATTCTGAAGAGGAGTACACTAGAATATCGTCTATGTATACGACAACACAGACGTCAATGAGTTCACGCAGGCCATCGTTCATAAAATACTGGAAGGCTGATGGTGCATTGCACAACCCGAAGCGCATCACCTGGTATTCGAATAACTCGTACTTAGTGCGAAAAGCAGTCTTCCATTCGTCGCCTTTCTTTACACGTACCAGATGGTATGCCCCTCAGAGATCTAATTTAGTGTAGATGCAAGCGTCCTTTACTTGGTGTAGTAATTCTGGGATCAGAGGCAATGGGTATCGGTTCTTAACTGTGATCTGATTTAAGGCGCGGTCGTCTATGCACGTTCTCAGGTCACCTTCCTTTTTTGGCACGAAGACCAAAGTTGAAGATGCAGGGGACTTGGATGGATGAATGAAACCATTGGCAAGGTATTGGTCCAAGTATTGTCGTAGGTGAAGGTTCTCGGGTTCCGTAAGTCCGTAAATCCTGCTACATGGAGGTTGTGCACCAGGTATGAGATCAATTTGACAATCGTATGATCTGTGAGGTGGTAAGGTGTTTGCCTGTTCTTTTTGGAAAACATCCTTGAATTCTTGATAATCGTGCGGTAACTGCACAACTGGAGTAGTGACTGTGGCCAGGTCCTTGTTCAAGGTTTTTATTGGGTAACAAGTATGTGCACAATCCGGCAAGGTATCCCCAGTATTATTTGGAACTGTGGGGCTTTGATTAAATCAAACACAATAGTCTCTCGATGCCCATCCTGACCCAATAATGTCATCTCTGCGGTGGAATGAGTTACAGGCCAAGAGGCAATTTCAGTTCCATCGACTGTGGTGATGACATCCGAAGTGGTCTTTCTGCAGAGAGGTAGATTCATCCTAGAAGTCAATTTGTGGTCCACATAGTTTCCTATGGCCCCGCTATCAATGTATGCAATTATGTCTATACTGTGGAACTTCGGGACATTTTCTACGGGATTGCTCTGTAAAACCACCCAAGAAGGTGGTAGGAGCTGCTGATAAAAGCCATAAGGAGCCTGACTCGGGAAATGACCACACCCGACAAGCGTAGAGGTCCGCTTGCCGAGCTTGAAGAAGGATACTCAGACCTTGCATTTCATCATACCAATGTTCCTTATAGATCCAAGGCAGCCATCACGTTTGCACGCAGTTAGGGCATACATTGATAGCGGGGCCATAGGAAACTATGTGGACCACAAATTGAGGCAGCAAATGTGTTCCTGCCTCAAATCTGCTGCTTAACTTCACATAAAATCCCCTGTTCAGGTTCGGTGAGTTTGCTTTACAGCTTGCGCTCATTATTGTCTGTAATAAGCCAACTAGTCAACGGTCCCATTGATTGTGCCGCTCTTTTCTTGTGACGCATTTCCCTCTTCCTTAGAATTCTCTTTTTAATGCAAGGAGGAAACCACAACGTTGAGTTCAGGGGTTTGTTTGATGCCTCTTCTATCACAACCACCTGAGAATTATTGTTATTTACGGCTCTAAATTGCAATAATTTTACCTGCCTCCTCTCCTTATGTGTAGGATAATGTAAGCGGGAAGTTAAAGATTCTTCCAGCACTCGCACTTCCCCCTGTGAGTCCAACAGGAGAATTCCTGAGCGGGTGAAGGGTTGCGACATGGGCACTTGAATTTCTTGAACCTGGTTTAATTTTTGCTCAAGGACCTATTGTATGTACAATATCTTATTTCATTGACTTTTGAGGTCTTAGTGCAATGTGTCAGCATAACTTCTATACAATTTTGAGTGCAAATTGAAGAACTCCCAAGTCTGTTGTTGCACTTTATTTTGAAAAGTCATAGAGCCATGTTCCTCAATCTCATTAGTAGACAGTGGGAACACATTTGCTGCCTCTGCCATTACTGATACTTGATCAGTATCATGAAACAAATTTGCAGTAGTTGAAAGCAATTGATGGTCAACAGTGCTTGGCTGGTTGCGATGCTACAATTATTACAATTACTTTTGTGTGTAATTTTGCAGTGCACAGAATAAGTCAATGAGCAAGTTATTATTAATGTTGTTGTTATTGTTTGACAGGGCACACCTGTGAAGATGGGTGCCAGGATCCTACCCACGCTCCTCATCCTACTAGACACGTAGGCCGAAAGAAGAACGGAAGGAACCATGAACACGCTTACCAATTCGGATGAATTCCCAATGCCCCCATGTTAGAGAAATATGTCAAAATTTACCCACTCAGCCAACCCTACAGCCCAGGAACAGTACAACCGGTACCCAGAGTGGAAGAGGAGCACAAGATTGCAATTAAGGATGCTTCCATTGACATTCTCGACTAAAGCGCCAAGAAGATGTGTTCAATGTCGTTAGAGACACCATGATGTAGCAGCGTTAGATATGAAGCACACATGCCACCCACACATCAGGACACAATCACGCACCCAAATACGTGAAGAACACATGCATACAGTGCTATAAGTTAGAGGACAAATACACCTACATATTGTCTTTGCTTGCATTAATTTGGCATTAGCTTGACAGCAGCAATGCAGAAACCGCAAGAAGCAAGAGATCCTGTGTGAAAAGCTTGCAGATGATTATATGCAACTAACCCTGTGGGATGCAGGAGCACCTTAGGGACCTGACAGAGCCACAAACATCTAACCTATGGATAATATAGTAGAGCACAAATATGTTAGATGCCATGCCTTGGCTTAGGAAAATCATAGTAGGCCACAACAATCTCAATAAAGGCTGAGCTGAGCTGAATTCAGTGAACAGGAGAGCAACCATGTGGGACAGAGCCTGCTGCCAAGGCCTCCAAAATAAGAGTGACATTGCATTCCTTGAACTGCAGTAACACCAGCACAGTAAACTTTATTATTCTTCGTAATTCTTAATATATCAGAGCTGCAGAGCTGCAGAGCTCCAAAACGTGCTCTCTGAGCATGTGATCCGGCTGAGCTTATAATGAATCGAAACTAGCAGTTCGGAACAAGAAGCAGTATCACACATCCAGACCGAGGCTGCAACAAAGTCGTTACAGAAGAAGTCAAATGTTGCATGGTATGAGCGTGCACGTGTTTAGCCGTTGGTGGTGCACACATGTTACAATGCAGACACATAGTTGATCTTATTACCTTGAGAAGGTACACCTCAAGCTGATAACCATTTCGGAGCCCAGGCCTAGGGAATGTCAGCTCTAGAGAACCACATCTCAGAGCCCTAGGGGACGGTAGCAAAAGGAGATATAAATAGTTGTGAGTGATGCACACCTATTGACTCCAAACTAAGCTATTAAGGTACTCCCCCTGCTTCTATGCGTCTCCTTGACGACGAACGCCTTGGGTTGTTGCACGCCGCTGGGAAATCTAACCTCTCTGTCTCTTTGCTGAGACACGAATAAGGTTTAAGGGACTCCGGCATCCACACGCCGCCTGTACACGACGCGTGTTCAGGTTCCCTTAGCAACCAAGCGGAGATCGACTGCAGGATTCTTCGTACAGAGGATTACAAGATACGTGTCGGATAAGTGATTCAATGTTCTTTATTGGGGTTTCCCTCATTGAGCTCATCCTTTCGCAGTTCAAACGGGACCAGCGACTGGCACTCAGTTCACTGGATTTACGAGGGCTGGGCTTAATCTGCTTACCAAGGAATCCCTGCTACATGCCTAACTATATTATAATATCAAGACCTGGATGGCCTTTAAAGCATTTGCGCATGTTGTCCAATAAGGACCGATATGAATAAGAGAGATACCTCGAAACGTGTCGGCCGAATCTATTGCACTTACTTTGTGTATAATGTGATTCTTGTCTGATTTATCATGCTTTGATGTATTAAATCAAGAAGTTTTAATGAAATTGACTATTACAGAACCTTTTTTTCTGAGCTTAATTGTTATCCAAAATATACATTTCCAACAAACATTTTGAATAAATAACCGCCCTTAGGGCACATGTAGAAAGTGTGCAGGGGACAGGAGGCTTCTGAGTTTGGGTCCTTTTCCTTTTTCTTCTAGCAACCAGAGATAACCAATGGTAAGACACTCACAATGCAACATTGTAGAAATAGCATTTTTTGGGGATAATCCAGGCCAGTCATCTGACATGTGAGAGAGTCAGTAAACTAGCAGAGATAGGGTCTGCTATAGGTGGACTAGCAATCAACGCCCAAACAACTTGTCTGATAGGTTTTCTGGATAGGGGCCCAAATTGTGATGTCGGAGTGATGTAATAGTGATATAAAACTGGCCTGCGAGCCAGAGATCGCTGAGACGTTCCTGGATTCTTTCTATTTGTGTACTGATGCCTGTTGGTTTTGACTGTAATAAACCACAGTTGAACTTGCTGTTTGTCTGGGCCTACGTTCCTTTTGGGAAAGGGAAGAAGTTGAGCCTTCCATGAATTCTGGGTCTGCCAACTCCTAGTAGCTCAAACCTACCCGGGAGTTTTAACTCAACACCTGCTCTTGCCCCCTTCCTTTTGACTTGGTGATTGTGCTATTGTAGATTGGACATTTCACTCCTCTCAAAAGTTTGACTATGTTAACGGTTGAAAAAATCTGGTCATGTACGCTTTGTTTGAAGACACGTTTTGTTTAGCTTCTACTGCTTTATTCTTGTTATTTTCTGAGTGACTCACTGCCTCGGCTTCTGAGTTTTAGATTGTGTGTCACTTAATCTCTAGCCGTACGGCTTCCCCTTCCTTAACTTATAGGCTGTGTTTGATAAGTAACTTTCCCAGGATTCTAGATTGATTGTCCGGTAGGGAGAGGGAAGGACGTGTTAACACACAAGGGCTAAGATTAACACTGATGAGGTACGTTCTGGGCGCTCCGACAGGTAAGCTAAATAGACTCACTTACCTCCTTTGGTCGATGGTGGTTTTTCGCCATAAGATGTTTCTTGATTTCTTCAGATTATTGCCTGGGTGTGAGTCTCCTGTCCCTACGGCCCCCACACAGACCACAGAAAGACCACTTGACTCCACCACTTCACATCACCACACAGCGCCTAGTGATGGGTCACATAATTTATGCCCAAGTGAGTAGTGCTAGGACCAACTCCAAAAAAAAAGAAACAAATTCAATAAAGGACATGGAAGTCCTGCGCTTCAGATTTGCTGAACTTGCGGCCCTTAAATTTGAATGTCCTCATTTCTGGGATTATTGGGTCCTAATTAATCCTATTGGAGCCAGTTAGAAACCTGGTTGTGGTTCTAAACAACTGCCTTTTCCATTTGCTGTTAAATCGATGCACTAGTTAAGGTGGCAAAGTAAAATGTTAACTGAAATATATCTGAAAATTGGTGGTTCGGGCATCAGTGTTGTTTAGCAAACAGTGGTGTATATGGAGAAAAGAAAACTGTGGGTATTAAAAGGTTTGCTAGAGCCACTCACTTGTTAATACAGTTTGAGAATTTATCAAAGGCTTTAGTTTCTTTGAACTGTTTTACAGTTGATTATCACCCCCAAATGAGAGTTCTTGGATATCTCTGGAAAATACTGATGGTTTCATTGATACTGTGATGGAAATGCCATAAAACAATATATCAGAATGCATACCATCTGCCCTACTGAGTAGCAAAAGAGTACCCGGAAGCATTGCAATGCTAAATGAGCTCGGAAAGGGGGAACAATCCCCTAAATGCCCAGCCAGAAGGGTTTTACAAAAGCTATGTTCAGCAATTGTTAGAGTTAGTTTAGATTAAAGAAGCATTTGTTTGTGAAATAGTAAGATGGTAGTCTACGAACTATGTTTTTTGCTATAGGTAAATGTCCTCTACATTTGCCTTATGACATTCTGAGCTGTTTGATGACATTTTGCTGTGGTTATAACTTTTATACACTTTTGTATGCTTTTATGTAACCTCTTAAAGCTTTCGATTGCTTTGCCTAATCCATAGTCTTATCTAGTGGTGAGCTTTGGGGCATTTCATGGGAATACCTAGAAAATAAGTGGAATACCTGGGAATTTGGTGGGAATACGTGGTATGTGAAGGCAGTAGCCAGCATAGGATATCAAGGCCTGCTGTATGCTTTGCACAACCAGGCATCAACAGTAGAGAAACAGTGTTCATTACACAAATGCCAACAGTGTTGGCACTGAAGTGGACTTTGTTGTGTTGGGTTTTTCAAACCCAATTTACAGTATTCCACGCCACATAAACGTTAACAATTTTATCCCCAGCACTTTCTGGAAATATACACCAAGTCTACCGTTTCTGTTCTGTGTAACTGCTTGAGGAAGCGTGAGCTTTTACTGTCTTTGTTTCAACAGTTGCGTGTCCTTAACGTGTTTTTGATGCCTCTAATGTGCTTGCTTTCACTGGGACTTCACATGCTTTGCCTGCTCTCTGTGTATTGAAGGCATGTGCAGTCTACCTCCACCAGTTCCATGTTTTGAAGGCACTTTGACTATTTTCCATGTGCCACCTTCTCTGGGTGTTTCAAGGAAACATGTGCGAAGCTGACAGTGCTGGTGTGTGTGTGGACACTGTGTATTGCTATTCCCACACTGTACACACTGTACATTCTGTGTGTGAAGAGAGAGTGCATAGATTATGCCCATGCTGCACTTCTTCGACATCTGAAGAAGACACATCCCCTTGTTCCTGTCCTACCCCATGTGTGGCCGGGAAGCTTACTAGCTGCTGCCCTCACTGTGCATTGTAAGTGTCTTTGCAAGGGGAGATTGCCCTGCTTCTGGATATGCTAGTACCTAATACCAGCATGCTTTGCATCCTCTCATCTGTAAGTCACTGCAGAAGGTGTGTGAGTCCTTAAACCACTATTGAAGTTAGGGTGGTTACCCTTCCATTTTGGCCATGAAGCGATAGTTAACTGTACACTTTTTAAAATTAAGCTCTTAGTCCTTTCCACCTGGTTATTGGCTTTAGGATGATACAATGCAGATTTCACATTTTTGATGTTACTTCCCCTTAGATATCTTTCCATTTGATTACATCCTACTTGCACTCCATTGTCTGTTACTAATTACAGGGTCAGTCTTCCCTTTTGAAAATACTTAGCAAGGGTTGGTTGTGATTTATGCCACAAAATATATTTCTATTGATATGAATATGAATAGATAAAATATCACCTGTATGCCAAATGATTTCTCTGGTGGAATCTGCTCAATTTGCCCAGGGAAATACACTTTTACTGCATACACTTGCAGGACATTCAATGTTTTGTAGGTTGCTTGCTTTGCACTTGAACATATTACTGCAATGTATTTGATCAGACATCTAGTCTCTGTTGTCTGCGTCTCTGTCCTTGTCTGGCCAACAATACATCTACTTTGCTGTTCTCTTAATTGAGTTGGGGCCCAGGAACCCTTAGAAAAACAAATCAATTAATGTGTATCTTGTTCTACTGGCTGAATTATTTTGTCATTCAGGAGCACCCTAAGTATGTGTGGGGTTTAAAAAAGCAGACAACCTAGCTGGGAAGCAACAGAGTATTGTCCACGTAGCACATAACCAGGAGGTGTATAGTGCATGGGTGGCAGAGGTTGCTCGCATGTGTAGGGGTGCAAAGGAGGGCTTAGTTCCAGAGGAGGTTAACAGAAGTAAGATTAGGGAGAAATTAAGGATTATCGAGGTGTTCTTTGAAGAGTAATGTGTTAAGGGCCTTTGTGAAGTGGAAGTGGAGGGGGCAGTCTTGTCCCTCTTTTATTAGCTGAACAAAGTAAAACACATCTACCAGTGTTTGCAATCTGTCTGCCACATCCTTCATATGGAATCTGTCAGTTTATTCTTCCTGGTAAAAGGAGGTCAATGCAGATTCCATTGGAAGCCATTCCAAATGCCTTCCACAATTGTTTGTTTGTTTGTTTGTTTATTCATTTATAATGCACACCAGACCCATGGGTATCAGGGTGCAGCAAGTACAAGAGATGCAAGGCTTGTTTAAAAAGTTACAGAATATAACAAAAACGCAAAGGCAAGGTAATACAGTTATGATACAAGAATGCAGGTATATATACATAAAGGTACAAGGTGTGAGTCACACATAAACAGACATTTAATATCATTAGACCTGAGCCAATTGATGTAACTGAGTCTAAAATTCAGATAAGGTTGATCTTCTCTGATAGGATGTGGCAGGGAATTTCAGAGTTGGGCCGCTTTAACGGGGAAGCTGCTGCCACCAACTTTAGAGAGCTTAAATCCAGAGATGGTGAGGCAGTTGGTATTAGTTAGTCTCATGGGTCTGGTGGAGGTTCCCCTCTGGAATCTGTCCGTAAAATAGCTGAGGGCAGCATTGTTCAGTGCTTTATGAGTAAGGGATGCAGTTTTTAATTTAATTTTGTAGGTTTAAAGCCAGTTGTTTTGACGCCTTATCGCAGATATGTGTGATCTTTTAGCCACGCCGAGTGCCGCTCTTTGGGAATTATTTTTGAGGATTTGTATCTTCTGGATAATTGATTTGTTGGCACCAATGTAAAGGGCATTACAATAGTCGAGCCTAGAGAGGATAAGGGCTCTAGCCAGGATAATGCAGTTGTCGTCAAATAGAAAAGGTTTGCAGTTCTGATGAGCTTACATGTAGAGGTCGTGGCAGAGTCCATGGCATTCATTTGTTTGGCAAAGGAGAGGGTGGAATCAGGTAGAAGCCGAGAGTCTTTATCTTCTTGGCCAACTTAATGAGGTTGCAATTGATTATGAATGAGTAATCCTGGCCTAGTTCCTTGAGATTGGTGTGGGTACCCAGGATGATGAGCTCCGTTTTGTCATCATTCAGACATAGACCATGGGTAGCCATCCATGCCTGGATGATGATAATAATAATAATAATAATAATAATAATAATAATAATAATAATAATAATAATAATAATAATAATAATAATAATGATGAGATACACCCTATTCACCAAGGCCAAATACTTAACGTAATCCCCGGAAAGTGGGAGGAGAATCTGTGTATCATCTGCATAGTTGGTGTAGGTGATGCCAAAATGGTCCAGTTCATCGAAAAGAGGCTTAGTAAATATGTTGTATAATGCAGGGGAGACACAAGAGCTCTGGGGCACCCCACACGTGATGGAAATGGGGTCTGCTGCTGAGGGGGAGAAAACCCTCATGGTAGGACTTAGTCCATATTATAGCCTTTTTTGCAAAATGGGCAGCTGAGTCAAGGTGACTGCATAAGACCTTGTGATCCACAAAGTCGAATGCAGCCGAGAGGTTGTGAAGTAGAAGCAGGGCTGTTTTCCCTGCTTCTCTTAACTCATCGACTTGTGACCTCAGGTCGAGAAGGGCGGTCTCAGTTCCGTGTTGGGGGCAGAACACTGATTGTCGCAGTCCTAGGAGTTTGTGGAGTTCCAACTAATTTTGAATTTGAAGATAAGCAATCTTATTGAGTATTTTTAATAGGAAGGGTACTGTCGTAATGGGGCGGTGGTTTGTAGGTATGAATGGATCTAGGGGTTGCTTTTTTAGTATTGGGAGCACCCACGATTGTTTAAGATTGGATCGGACAATGCCAGATGCAAATGAGGCATTAAAGAGTTTAGATATAAAAGGGGCAAGTTCTCTTGTGGCGTCTTTTATGAGCTGGGCTGGGGCAGAGGTCGCCCTGCCCGTTGGAAGGCTTGAGTGAAAGAATAACTTTCTCTACCTCAAGCATGGATGTTTTAGTGAAGTAAAATCAGGCAGTAGGGTTGGATGGTGTTTGCTTCAAGAGGATGTCAGGAGTATTGTTGTTGGGATGGGCGGGATGACTTATGGATGCTTTTTTTAGGGCTATTTTATTTTGAAAGGTGGTTACTTTGTTGGAGAGGGCCTGTTGAATTACCAAATGCATTTACAATTGTATTGAAATGCAATATTATATTTCACTGATCATGAAAGTGGAAATAGAGTCAGGCTGCTCTATATTTATTTTTTCTTTCCCTCATGTAGTTCCATATTTTCATTTTGGTGAGGACTTGGCTTCTGGTAGTACATTGGCCTTCACAGCTTCTCAGCCAGGGGGAGAGTTATTTTGGTCATGAGTGCTTTGTAGGTGATGCAGGCCGTCTCTAGCAGAATGCTTGTTTGAAGAGGCAGCAGGATGTTGGTCATGTTTTTATTAATCTGTTGTTGAGGCTTGGTGCAGCCTGCATGTTGCCTTTATGAGTAGCCACAGTGTAAGGCGCCTGCGGATAGGGTGTTGCTACTGTCCAGCTGGGAGCTCACCAGGACTTGGATGACTGTTCTGATACATGGGCATGGATTTAGGGTTTCAGAGTGCAAAGGTTTCAATTGAATGAGTGGCCACAGTCAGGCCTCAATCAATGCTGAGAGTTGAGGTATGATTCTATCACGCTTCATTACCATCAGCAGATTCCAAACTTGAGCATGCGTGTTGAGATTCCCTAAGAGAATACATGTCATCTTTGCAGAGTGGAGCTATGGGTAAGTGTTTGACATCTGGTCATTTATGAGGGAAAGTGAGTCAATGGATGTTGTTGATTCTATAGATCAGTGTTAATCCACTCTAACACTGTGACAGGATTCAGCCTTCTGAAACTCTGTAGATTGCTGGATGGTGCTGTCATCTGATGGGGCTATTCTGGATGAGCTGGTGTCTGTTGGAGAGGCTTGAATTGAACCACACGTTCTTTTGAGTATATGCCAGTAACAGCATTATGAGGACAGTTTCAGGGTCAGTGATGTAGATTTCAGCAGATAGATCAAGCAGGATGAGCATTAGGGTCACCTTTGTCAGGGACGAGGAGGGCATCATAGATACACTGTATGATCATGGTCTCATGGTCGCTGTGCTTCATTGTGGTTGGAATCTGGTTTGGCATTCTTATAGGAAATTGCTCTTTGTGAACTTTTTTTGCTGTTGAATGTAAATTAACCTCTCAATCATTTTGATCAGCAAGCAGTTGGCCAGGTCAGCTAGCTAAAATGGGAGTTTCTCCAAATGGGAGACGACGAGTCTATGACATTGGGGAGTGGTTTAAGTGCTTCTACTTTGATGACTTTCACTGCAGTGAAGCAGATGACGTCATTCTAAGTAGAAGGTTTGATGGCTGCAGGGGTTTTGATCAGGTCTTTTTTCATAATTATCTTAAATTTGGTTCCTCATGGCATGTTAAGGGGTGGTATTGTCAGGACGTCTATGATGTTTTGGAGCTTGCAATGAATTCATATGCAGAACATATTTTGAACATGCCCTGTTTCATCTCCCACGCTCTCCTGTTCCTTATGCCCCTCGTGTCACTCTCTCTAACTAATGTGTACTGCCTTCCTCCACAAACTCTCTTCCCCTCTCTGCCAAAGGCATGACCACACAACGCCTCCTGTTCCAGTGATGGTGAGGACACCACAGGAAATGTACGTAGCCTGATCATGCAGCACATGTTAAACATGTGAGGCATGATTTCCGTGCTGCTGGTCATGCTCTACCCACTGAGTCTTTATGTAAAGCTTGCATATTCCCACCACCCGCAAGATCTTGGAACATTATCCTGTTAAAACCATTTCTGAGAGAAGAAAGGATGATTAAACCATAGGAAGAGATTGGTGGCTCAAAAATAGAATCAGTGGACCGCCACACAGCTGCATACCTTGACATCAAATTGCTGCATGTTCTGCTCATAAGCTGCTAAACATGAGTCTGTTCAATTTTCCACATTAATGAGCAGTGTGTGCTTGAGAGATGTTTACCCCCATTCCATTCCTAATTTTATCTTTAAAGACTGACATGGAAAGTGTTATGAAGGGGCCTGTGGATGTCAGGCATGTCTACCCTATGCACACCGGGTTGGTCTTGAAGTTTACAATGAGGGACTACCACCGATGCAGCAGGGGCACCTGCCCTGCATCCCCATGGTGTGGGGGCTCCTTTTGCACCATTTTCTGAGGGGGACCTGTCAACTTCATAAAACATACATTTCTCTCAGAAATCAGAGTGCATGATGTGTCTTTTGTGTCATGTGATGAGGCTCTCTTCCTGCACTTGACATGTCAGGGCTCTCTCTTCTCCTGGTTACTGTTTGTGTGGTAGAGCATGGAATGTGGGCACTGAAGGCCTGCCTGGAGAAGAGTCTCTTGGAAAAGGGGATTCAGGAAACAGCAGGTTAGAAAAAATATATTTTTGTACATGTATGTGTTAGGGGGAATTCTCATAAATGTGTAATTTCCCTTGCTTATTGAGTCCCTCAGCAGCTTTGCTTTATTTATAGGATTTATTTTTTCACCTGGTAAGAGTGTGAGCCTTTTTTCACACTTTTACATGTGTGCCTGATAGTCTAGTTAGGCAGGATGGATTCCCTTGGTAACCCAAGTCACACTCTTCTCGGATTGGCTAAGGGGACTGGCCTTGCCAGGCCAGCCACCCTGCTGTGTGATTGACAGCCAGGCAGTATGAATGGGGGTAAACTGCATAAAAAACTGGTCTCTGGGACTGGAAGAGCAGAGACGCCACTGGAACAAAAGAACCAACGAGGAACTGGAAGAAGAGGACCCCTACCACGACTGAACCGCCCGGTGAAGCCCTGCTGCAGGTCCGAATCCGACGATAGAGAAGATCCTCCAGGAAACCTCTTCCCTTGAGCTGGTGGGACCAACCAGTTCACCCAAACTACAAGCCAGGACCCCTCCTCTGGTCTAATTTGCTGTACAGAGCTACAGTGGGCCGGATAGCTAGGAAGGTAGGACCCTGCTTGGGTTTTAAGGAGCGCACCTTTTATTTGTTGTTTTGCTCTGCTGCTGGTTTCTTCCCTGGGTGGCGCAGGACCTTCCAGTCTTCCTACTTTGTGTCATTCCGACAGTCGCTTCAAGAACCGTGAGCCTGCAGGAACCACCAGGAACGTCCGCCTCAGCTACAGCTCCCTCTCCGTTATAAGTTAATGTGGAACGCACCCAAGTGGACCAAGTGGCTCGCTGTTTGGCTGGGGAAACCTCGCTCTGCAACTTATTGCTGTTTTTCTGCTTTCTGCCTCGGAATAAGTGCCGTCGGCGAAAGGAAGACGCTGTGTATTTTCCGAGTGGAAACTCGTGACTGTGAGTGGGCTTTTGGTTCTCTTACTGCCCAACTAGTTTGTGGACTTCCTGCTTGTGGTTTTCGCATGCAGGGTTACGTTACTTACGTTTCTCCCTCTTTGTTTCTTTTTTTTAGTTAAGTGAGCCTGCCTGTAAGCCCCGCTCCCTTCTCCCGCCAGCCTACAACTGGTCAGGTCCACCCAAGTGGACCAAGTGGCTGGCTGTTTCGCTGTTCGGGTGTTGGGTGCGAGGTGCTGGCTCAGTCTTTTTTCTTATTTTCTTATTTTATTTTATTGTTTTTTTGGATTAGCATTGTGTTTAAGCCCAACTGTTGGGGAATTTTGTCAGCTGTTACTAAGAGTTATTTTAACAACTTGCTGGGGAGTTCAGTGAATACAGGCACGATAAGCATCCAAAATGGGTAAAAGTATTAAAATACCAACGATGATGAAAGACCCGCGCGCAGATTTCTTTTCAGCTGTAACCACGCGCAGGGCCAGCTTGGCGCGTGCAGCAGCACTACGTTTGCCTCCCCCATGTATAGAGGAGGATGAGCTACTCCAATGCGCTCAATTCTGCTCTAATGAGCTTAAATCCAACGCTGAGTTACCTCTTCATTCGATTGAATGTATAGATTCCTCCCAATCACTGTATGTGGAAGAATATTCAATTCCTGTGGAGAAAGATGTTCTAAAACATCAGTCGGGGGAAGCTATTTCGAAACAGAACAATAGTAATATTAATAATGACTCCTTTTGTGACACTCCCAGTGTCTTTTCGACTGCAGATTTAGAACTTGTGGGCCCTCGTATGAACCAGGATACCCCCTCGAATGAGGGGGCAGAGGCCGCTAAAAACACTGACATCTGCACGATGTTAGGGATCTTTAATAGACTAATGTTGTACGAACTTAGAAGACAGACGGAAGTTCTATGTCAAATTAATAGCTCCATTGAACAGATTCCTTTGAGAGTGAACGATTTATTATCAATGTCACTCAGGGATTTAAAATCAACATTGGCGGACAAAGTGTGTCCAACTAATCAAGAGCCTTGGGACGCCCAACTCATAGTCAATCCCCAAGTTACTGCAGAAGTAATTATTATACCAGATTCACAAGGTACCAAGAAGGCTACTGATATGGCAGAAATTGTCCTTGAGGATACCACTGACAAGGTGGCTATTTCCAAGGTCCCCGCTATTGATGGTGAATTGGCAGTTGTATCTAAAACTACAGCTGTACTTAACAATAAACAAGAAAAAAAAAAGAGCACGTCAAGCCAAATTGATGCGAGCACATAATATGGCTAAATCTTCTCGCAAATGTTTGAGAGATCCGACCTTCAAAAACTCTATCTTGGAGGCAAGAGAGGAATTGCAGGGGGATTCTGACGACCAACCCTCTATTATTGAGGTGGTGGATCACAAGAAAGCATCAATGGGAAGGTCAGACAATCAGTCCTCTTTGGAAGCTTATTATGAGGCTGGTAACTTGATTTCTGATGCCATGAAGAAAAGAAAAAGAGAAGCTGTGAAATTGCTTCACAGCTATCAACCTTAAAAACAGGGTTAGCTGACATTTTTGAAATATTTAAAACTAATTCTCTGGGTTCATTGAGTTCTCTTGCTCCAAACCCCATATCTGCTAAGGCGGATAATTATCTAAGTAGGCAATCTGGTGCGACAAATTCAAGCGAAATCATGCTTGGTAATGATTCACTCTCTCTAGATCATGCCTTAAATGAAGGCAAGAGTCAGATGATGTGTACAGTTAACACAGGGTTGGGTCATAGAGATTGGCATAACAATGAGCAGATGGTCATTACTGCCCGTGCCATACTGGCTGTTTTTCCTTGGCCCACTCTGTATCTGAACCTCTTGGTCCAAAGAATGAGGCACTGATTGAGCCTGCACTTATTCCCGCAATTGAGGGTGGTGTGTTGCCGAATCCTGAAATGACTGATAACCATACGAATATTGCTATTGATATGCCTATTCCTGATGTAACTTTAACAAAGCCTGGTACCTATACGCCCCTTAAGGAGGAGGAAATGTCAACTATGGTCAAGAACATTTTAGAGAATACATTTTCTTTGAATAAAAATGGGTGGCAAACCCTATACAAGAATCAGAAAGATGCCACATGTGATAACAAGTTTGCCGCTAATACACAAAATCTTGAGAAGACCATGAATGACCTTGACCTGAGAAAAACTGCTTTGAGTGACCTTCCGAGTCTTATATTGACAACTTTGTTTTGGGAGGGAAACCAAATCTCATTAAACCGGATATTGTCCTGGTGGACTTTATTCATAGACAGTGATTTGATTATGTGCGTTTGGTGATTCCATCACCTTTAGTAAGAAATCTGTTGCTAAAGGAGGTTGAATCTCTACAGCGTAGGGGCTTTGATTTGTTTCAATATGAGCACCCAACTCAAACAAAGAGTGACAAATTTCAACCCATGAATGCAACTGAAGTTAGAGATGGGGCGGAATCTTGTGTGGCAAGTAATAACGCAACTATGAACAATGCTGATAAGCAAGAGTGGAGATGGCTCGCATTTTCCCTCAGAGAATCTATTAACTCACTGAAGGAATTGGGGAAACCTCTCTAGCAAGTGCAGTAAAATCGCACTTGCAAGCTGGAACTCGAGAGGGCATTTACACCTGACTCAAAATATTGATGTTACCAATGTTTTACAATCCTATGACTTGCTGACTTGCTATTATTGCAAGAAACTTGGGCTACCAGTGATTTATTATGGGAAGGATTCGACATAGTGCAAATGAAGGCTGTAAAGGGGGCCAAAGGTCGACCAATGGGGGGACTCTTAATTGCCTGAAAACATATTCTAATGGCAACTAAAATTAGTGAATGGTCTAGCTCAAATTCCTTCTTAACAGTGACATATGAAATCAAAACTGGTGACAATAATATCCAACTATGTATTACAAATGTATATTGGAACCCGCTAAAATACACAGATTCACAACTAGTAAAAGAAATCAATATCTTGTCCACAAAAATTGATGCTTGGAGAGCTGCTAATAGGAACGGTTTCATAATTATAGCAGGGGATTTGAATTCGGATTGTAACATTGATTTGTTGGTGGCAGATGCCTTACTGTCAGAAGTTAATTTCAACAATTGTAAGGCTAAAATTGCAACAGGTAATCCAAAATTACGGGGAGCGATATGGCAGAACTTTGTGGAAATTATGGGATTAGTGATGATGGCCAATAACTGCCACACAATCTGTGGAGAACATGACGTCTAATTGTAGAGGTAGAAGAAGACACACACATTGCTTTAATATAGAGGTCCTTAAGCGCAAGCAATTGGTGAGAAATGAAATACGCTTGGTTAAGAAAACGGGCCATTTCGCAGACTACATATTGATGCAGATCAAAAAAATCAAACAACAATATAAAAATTGGTTAATTAATTACAAGGGAATACAAGCTCAATTGGATGGGGAAAAAATGCTTAATGCTTTGAAAGGAAACAACATATCCAATTTCTGGCAAAACATTAACAAGATTGAATTGTCTCAAAAGGAAATTCTGTTCACTCAAATCAGTGAGAGAAGATGGCATGAATATTTCTCTACAATGTATAGCTGCGACACGGCCTAATCTGGGGGTATTAACAATAATGTTGCCACACTCTGCGGCTCCCGGACCCAACAATCTATCCAATAAGATCTTAAAAATGGATATTGATGTATGGGCCAAGGTACTACATATTTTATATACTGATATATTATGCACTAAAACTATACCTGAATCATGGAGACTAGCGCTTGTACTCCCAATCTACAAAAAGGGATCTAGATATGCTTCGGAAAGTTATAGACCGATAGCCATTTCGGATCCGGAGTCAAAAATATTTGCCTCTATAGTGTTGGAAGAAATGCAAGTATGGATTAAGTGTAACAACATATTGGATCCTAAACAAATTGGCTTAAAAAAAATATGGGTACAGACTGTGGGGAACTAATACTCAAAAGTCTTCAATCTAAAGCACTAATGAAGAATGGAATCTCAATTTTCGTTTCCTCTATGGATCTCAGTAGAGCGTTCGACAGGGTTGATCGCCCAACTCTGTGGTCTATATTGAGAGACCTGAACATCCCCAAACAGCTCTTGGAGATAATTATAGAACTGTACTCTGAGACAAAAATTAAAGTTAGGTTAAACTCGGAAGGATGCCTTACCTCAGAGATTAATATCCCCAATGGGCTCCGACAAGGTTGCATGCTTGCACCTACCATGTTCAACCTATATGTCTGTGGAGCCAATAAAGAGCTAAAGAACAAAGGGTTGGTGGCG
Organism: Ambystoma mexicanum; assembly: GCF_040938575.1. Taxonomy (NCBI): domain Eukaryota; kingdom Metazoa; phylum Chordata; class Amphibia; order Caudata; family Ambystomatidae; genus Ambystoma; species Ambystoma mexicanum. The sequence goes on along the minus strand of NC_090941.1, from coordinate 1,079,029,106 downwards.
CCAAGACTAGGTAACAAAGCGCTTGAATGATTAGCTTATGCTGATGATTTTCTGCTACTAGATTGTGCTAAAGTGGGATTGCAGAGAATGATAAATGCATTTGTAATATTTGTGTCTAAACTACATTTAAAAATAAATGCATCCAAGACTACTATTGTATGTTTGGGGAAACCAACAAAAAAATCTCCTCGGTTATACATGGCACTGCGAGGGCAAACGTATCAAGTGCCAGAATGCTTTCAAGTATTTGGGATATAATTTGATAGGATCTCGCTCCACAACCATAATAAAAAACCAATTGAGAACAAAGGCAGAGATGGCCTCACGGCAAATGCGTAAATTAAAGATTAAGTACTGCAAATTTACTATGGTACCCTTGAGAACTTTCTATATTATGAAGGTAATTCCGAGGCTTATGTTTGGTATGGAATTCTCTGATTTAGAAAATACAGAGATTGTGAAGTCTTTAGAAAGCATAATGTGGAAAGGAATTTTATATTTTATACCCAAAAGCTACCAATGGGGATTATCAGATATGAACTAGGTCTTCATTCATTGCAATCGTTTATTATGTGGAAAAAGATCTTGTTATGGAGGAAATGTCTAGTAAATCCACCAGAAAATCTTTATACTGTAGCGGGTATGGACTCTACTAATGGTTTTAGTAACCAATTGAAGGTTAAGGTAGAGGCCTGTTTTACAAATCTGGGTGTTTCAATTGAAATGCTTCTTTTTAATCGCCAGAAGGTTAAAATGATTTTGAAAAGTGACGACTGGCAACAGACTGTACGTACAGTCTCTCAATCAAGACATTTCAATCAAATATACTCATTTTGGACATTTTTCCCAGTAATTGAAGTTTACTTAGAAAAACATCCTTGTAGAAGCCTACAAAATGTTTTTATGAGATTCAGGTTAAATGTGATGAGAACCAATTGTATTCTTAAGAGTTGGAAGCTGCAGACAAATTCATGGGGTTGGTGCAGATTCTGCAGGAACGAGAGTACCGAGGAAACTCTGCAGCATATCTTACTTATCTGCCCGGCTTTGCTTCAACAACGTATCCTATATTTTGAACAATTTGTGGAGCACTTACACTGAGTAAATAGAGAATTGTTGTGGTACCAAATGAGACATGGCTACAGCACTGCACTAAGCATTAGAGCTACTGCTTTCTTAAAAAACCTTTGTGACCTATCCTAAATGTACTTGTTTATGAATTTTGTGCTAACTGACTGCTATCATTGTGAATATATTCGGGATTGCTCAAACGTAAATGCTATTTGAAAACTTTGATTTATCAATTTTAGCTATTCTTTTGATATGTATTGATATGCTGGTTTTGTTTTGTTTTTCAGAAGTTTTAAGATTTTTCTGAGTTTTTTGTTTTTAGGTTTTCAGATTGTTTTGTTTTTGCTTGTTTAATTCTTATTTTAGAAATGTATGAAATGCTGGCTAATTAGTTTTGCTAATTTGAAGTGCTTATCTTCGTTTAGTAGTGTGTGGATTAGAACGATGTTTAGCTCATATTGAATACCATTTTATCTTATGAATGTGTATTTCTATCTTGATATAATGTTGGTTTTGTAAAGGTTTAAATAAACCATAGACAATAAATTAAAAAAAATAAAAAAAAAAAGTTAATGTGGAAATCCGGTTGTCCCTTTCGGTCAGCCGCAGTACAAGTGTTTGAAATCTTTCTCCAATCCGAGGGCTTGTCCTTCTCTTCTCTTCGAACTAACTTTTCTACCAAACAACCTCGTCCGGAATCTGTGCCACAAATCTTACTGCGAACTACCCTGAACTGTGAGATCTGGAGCAAAAGACTTTTGTCCTATTGACTTTGGCCCTAAGCCTTTTCTATCTGATCTTCTCACTGTAGTCCTTACCTGTTGGTTTTGCCTAATTTCTAATAACTTTGTCAAATATAGAATCAGTGGAACGCCACACAGCTGCATACCTTCAGATCAAATCACAGCATGTTCTGCTCATAAGCTGCTATACACGTGTCTGTTCCGTTTTTCACAGGACAATGTCAAATGCAAGGAGGGGAAACAAGACACTTTTGAATTGTGGAAGCATCTGCCATTAACACCTCTATGTTTTCTCAAAGGATGCAATCTCAATGGAAGTGTTTCACCTTCTGACAATTATTTGTGTTGATGTTAAGCTATGTCAACAGTGCTTGTGTGAGGCAAACATTAATGAGCAGTGTGTGCTTGAGAGATGTTTTCCCCCATTCCGTTCCTAATGTTATCTTTAAAGACTGACATGGAAAGAGTTATGAAGGGGCCTATGGATGTCAGGCATGTCTACCCTATGCACACCGGGTTGGTCTTGAAGTTTACAATGGGGGACTACCACTGATGTGGAAGGGGCACCTGTCCTGCATCCCCAGGGTGCGGGGACTCCTTCTGCACCATTTTCTGAGGGGGACCTGCCAACTTCAGAAAGAAGAAATTTCTTTCAGAAATCAGAGTGCATGATGTTCCTTTTGCGTCATGTGAGGGAGGCTCTCTGCCTGCACTTCACATGTCAGGGCCCTCTCTTCTCCTGTTTACTGTTTGTGTGGTAGAGCATGGAATGTGGGCACTGAAGCCATGCCTGGAGAAGAGTCTCTTGGAAAAGGGGATTTAGAAAACAGCAGGTTAGAAAAAATATATTTTTGTACATGTGTGTTTGTGCATGTATGTGTGTGAAGGTGTTGTGTGCACGTGATGTTTGTATGAGTGCGTGCATGCAAGGGTGTGTTGTGTATTTTGTAATGTGTGTGCAAATGAGCTATTGTATGATGTATGGGTCGCTGTGCACACATGTTAATAAGTGAGCGTATAGCGCATAGGTGAGTATGTCAATAAGCAAGTGAATGGTGTGTATAATCTGTTTGCACATGTGTTTGTGATGGGACTTTCACTTTGCAATAGCTGCGTTTTGTAGGTGGGGGAGTGCTGGCGGTGAGGGGATGCTAAACCTACAGCATGTTTAATGTACCTCCATTCATGATGTAAGGTGTATATTTTTATGTGGCTACACTACCATTTTGGTGCACCTAATCTAGCCCTTTACTGTGACATGACAATTTGTACTGGGCATTTATAACAAAAGAAGCCCGATAAGTGTTACTAAGTAGCTACGTTTGCATTTATTTGCAGCCAGTCTAGTCATTTCATACTATGGCATAACATATTTATTGATCATCTATCCATGATAAAGCAAACTGTGAAAAATGGTATGTGCTATTGCATTGACTGACTGCCATTTTGGTGCAGGCAGTCTAGACATTTCTACTATGACATAACTTTTTTGGCATCTATAATACCACAAGCAAGATACATATTGTGTGGGTAGAGTGGCATTTTGGTGCAGCCAAATTAGCCTTTTCTTGCTGTGACAGGACCATTTTGTCTATGCATCTGTCATAAATCAAGCATAATAAGTGTTATTAGCCAGCTGGGCTGGCACTTATGTCATCACATTCATTGCTGGGTACCTATGGAAAAAGAAAGCATTATGCGTTTTTATAAAGTGGCTGGACTGAAGTTTTGCCACTGCTGTATTGCTTGTACTCAGTGTGCCATGACATTTTATTCTGGGCATCAACGATAAAGTAAGCATGACAAAGGTGCTTCAGTGCAGCCAATCTAGCTATGTCTAACTGTGGCATGGCATTTGTTTTACTGGCATCAAGAGCAAAGTAATCATGATCAGTGTTATTACATGTCGAGACCAGCCTACATTATGCATGCATCTTGGACATGTTTTCTTATTGTGGCATGGCCTTTTTTTTTTTGGCAAATCTAAGAGGAGTATGTCCTTATGTGGGGAAACTGCCATATTCGGCAGACCAAGCATGGGCATGTTTTCTTGTTGTGTCATTACTGGCAAAGTAATTGTGAGTAGTTTCTTATATGGGAATACTGGGACATATTGGTGCAGGTATGGGCACAGCCAGCATTAAATGTTTTTGTACTGGCATATATTGTGAGCAAAGGCCACATGGAAATGCATTGGGGAATTTCCTGTGCACTGTTAACTGCAGCTATTAGATTTTTGGATCGGATTTAGCTTACAAAACCAATTGTCTTCTGCTCGGATTTTTGCCCAAATGTTCACAATGTGCTGCATAATTCACTATTTTTTATCCATTATTCAAAAATGTTTCTCAGGGGGAGCCCTCTGCCTTATCCCACCCAAGCTCACTTTGGCTCTAGCGTGCTACCTCTCTATGCTTTGTTGTTCTGAAATATTTGTTGAAAATGTTTAGGTCCATCAAAATTTAAAGAATCATCATCCGCCAATGGGAGAGTGCCTGGCGATTGAATGGGTACGAATGTGTGCGTGCAAGGTTGGAGCCCAGTCAAGGAGTATCACATATATATTTTAATGGATTTTTTGGGCAAAGCCAACTTGATGAATGATTTATCATGGAAAAGGGCTTCTAGTGTGAGATTATAGCACAATGGGAGAGGCAGACAGGACATTTTCTCTCCGTGGCGTGCCATTATTACTTACATCAGGGGCAAGGCCAGCATGATGTGTTTTCCTACATGAGGTAGGTGGGGGCACTTGTGTATCAGTATTTTTGCCCAAATGTTCACAATGTGCTGCATAATTCATAATTTTTAATCCATTATTCAAAAATGTTTCTCAGGGTGAGCCCCCTGCCCTATCCCACCTGAGCTCACTTTGGCTCTAACGTGCTACCTCTCTATTCTTTGTTGTTCTGAAACATTTGTTGAAAATGTTTACTTCCATCCAAATTCAAAGAATGTGGAGGGACGTAAACATCACCAGGCACTCTCCCATTGGCTGTCACCAATGGGAGAGTGCCTGGTGATTGAATGGGTATGAATGTGTGCGTGCAGGGTTGGAGTCCAGTCAAGGAACATGGGAGTATCAACATGGAATTTTAATGGAACTTTTGAGCAAAGCCAACTTGATGAATGATATAGCATGGAAAGGGGCTTCTGGTGTGAGATTATAGCACAATGGGAGAGGCAGACAAGACAGTTTCTCTCTGTGGCATGGCAGCATTGCTTACATGAGGGGCAAGGTCAGCATGATGTGTTTTCCTACATGAGGAAGGTGGGGGCACTTGTGTAGTCAGTAGTGCTTGTTTTCATACTATGGCATTACATGTTTTCCTGGCATTGAGGGCAAAGTAAACAGGAAGAGGATTCGTATATGGTGGTATGAGAGTTTGGCAAACCAGAAGATGTAAAACCTAAGGACAAAACAGGGATAGCAGTGAAGAAATTGAACTGAACGTGGATCCAACTAAAATCATTTCTTGAAATTGAAGACGGTTTTAATTAGACACCACTGGATGGATAAAGAATGGTTTATGGAGTGGGGTGCAATAGTATTTTGCCCTGATGAAGGCCTAAGTGAAAGAGAAGGGGCATGATGTTTCGGTCAGACTCTGGTGTATAGATGCCGAAACACACAAGTGTCACCATGCACAGTTTCATCCTGTGTACTCATTGGTCAGGTTTGAACCAGGAATTTAAGATTTTCACAGTCCTGCCAAAGATGTGGGTTGGCAACTGAGGCTCTGCATTTACCAATTGTCTATTGAATCAGAGACTATTATGAAGTAATTACATGTTAGTTTGAGTCCTTTATCAGCAGTTTAGATCTAAACATATGCATGGGTTGATAGAAGGCTCAGAGATGTGGACTGAGCATGTGGGAAATCATTGTTTAGGTACTTTTGTAAACATTGTTTTTGAATTATTATGCTGACAAAAATAATATAAAAGATGTGTGCATTATTGAGAAAAGCTGTTCTTGTACATTGAAGGAAATGGAGCTGTACTAGAGACTCTAGAAGTACTCCCGGTTAGGTGTTGTGTACTTCGTATATTCTGTCAGAGCCAGCGTGAACATATTTTCTCAAGATATCATTACTGTGTTTAATATTACCGGCCACACACAGCGTTGGCTGGTACATTTGGGTGTGCAGTCTCAGGAACCGGGCACAGCCACCTTGCTTCTACGCTGGATGAAAGATGTACATTTTGATTAAAACACATTTTGACACCCAGAAATTCGAGAAATGTACTTAGAAATAAAGTGAATGTCTGTTGAAGCACCTTAAGAAGGATGACATGAACTCATCAGGGAGTGAAATATCAAAGGTAAGAAAGAGGGCGCACCAAAGAACATGGGAGGAAAAGGCTCTGAGGTGAAAGAAGATGGAGGCAGGGTACCAATGTCAAAGAAAATCGATTGATCAAATCCCTCAATCTATGAAAGAAGACCTCAAAGATGTTTTGAAAAGAGAGATAGAGTCACTTACCTGTGAGTTTGTGGACAGAATAGCAGACAACAAAAAGGAAATTGCCCTATTAGGTGAAAGAGTGTATAAAAATGAAACTGCTTTGACATATTTGAAAATTTGAAAGTAAAAACCCACACATAGAAAAATAATTAAAAGAAATGGGAGACCTAAATGCGCCTCTACAAACGCAATGTGAGGATTTGGAAGACTAGGCCAGGTGGAAGAAGTTAATAATCAGATTTTTGAAAGACACCTCAGAGCTGCACAATATTCGGGTAAGTATTGAAGGTCTTTTCCGTCTGCTCATGACATGGATATAAAGATTGATAGTGTGCATCAAGCGGGGGCCATTCAGAATAATTAGCAAATTCTGCCACAGGACATTGTGGTCAAGCTTCACAGTTTTTCAACAAGAAATACTATTTTGGAAGGTGTCAGACAGGTGAGCCATATTAAATAGCTGGTTGGCAAAGTTTCGACTTTACAGGATTTGCCCATGCCACCCTAGCGAGAGGGTGAGACATGAGGCCTCTAACGGAGGTGCACAGGGAGCGTCAAATCAGATATTAGTGGACCTATCCATTTTGAGTGTGTGGATTGTGCAAGTCAAAATGATAACTACTCCTGAAAAAGGAGCGAAGATACCAACGTGGCTTAGTCTCTCTATGGTACCACGGACAGAGGAAATTCGATAGCTATCCAAAATGCCTAGAAGAGTCAGTCTCGGATGGGCAGTAGACAGTGACAATCCACAATGAATATGCATTAGTGATAATTTTTTTAAATCTATCCCTCATCCTTCATAGTCTAAAGAAGAGGGTAAGTACTGGCTATTACAAATATGTCTATGTACTATTGGTTGGTTTAATAGCTACACCCTCTGAATAACCTTACTACATTTTCAGAGAAGTATTGTGGTAGGTGCAGGTGAGGTTGTGGGGATGACGGGAGTCACTGGGCCATATACTGGGGTGCTGTCCCAAACGCAGGTCTTTCTGTCTCGAGGTCAACTACTAAGAAGGAGACAGATCTAAAAAAACATTTACATGTTGTTGAGACTGTGCCATGAGACCTAGCTTCCCCTTTTTACTGAAGAGGGCGGGGTTCTGGCCTCACATTTGTAAATGGCTGCCAAATTGACTCTTAACAGTTGGAAATCGATTGGCATCCCAATACCCTGTCTACATCTTACAAGTGTGTGGCATTTTGCAGCCATTGAAAAGGGAATTGCCAATGATTGCAAATGATTTCGCAAATTATGGCGCCCTTTTTATAATACATGAAAAATGTATGTAGAGCCCTATGGTGCCGACTAGAGTGAAGGCACTCCAGGAATTCATCTGGGGTGTGTGAAGTGTTATATTCACGCTAAATGCATCCAGACTCCGACGACAATAAATAAAGGATGGGGGGCTAGAGGCGGAAGAGGGCGGGTGACGTAATTCAAGTTAAAACATGGAGAGGGCAATTATTATCAGAATGTGAACAAGTTTTGTTTCGGAATGTTGCATTTTGCATTCGGCTTCTTGTCCTCTCTAGAAATGCCAATAAGAAGTTCGAGAACCATCTGAGGTGAATGTATAGCATCTACCAATACTGGAAATGAAGGAACACAAGAAGACCTTTTTCATCAACCATTAGCGTGTTCATTGGTCCCAGGCTCCTTCTCTCCCCTAACCCCCTCTCCACTGTGTGACAGGACCTTCATTTGCAATCCCTGTACGGCATCACCATACTATATTATGGAGCGATATGAAAAGCGTTTGCAAACATTTCAACATGGTCAAGACATATTTGTATTTTTTTTAGTTTTTTTTTAGCCAAAACAAATAAAGGCCAAAATAAAAATATTATACCAACGGAACCTGGCGAAATTAAAACTAGCACCAGCCTGAATCTCCCCCCACCCCAGCCTCTCTCTTCCTGCACCCCCTGTTCCGAAGCATCTGCACCTTTATCCCTTGTCTTCCATTCCAGTTATTGTGTTATCTTTAATGCTGTCCATTGCTTGGGTGAGTGGCTGTCATGTAAAGTGCAGACTTCCCCGCATAGGGACAGTGTTAGAGAGCTCAGCCCTGGCCCCTGCTGTGCATCGGCGCCTATAGGCAGGTACTCACCCAGGCTGCTGGGAAGATGTCAGTGGGCACTCGTGAACCTGAAGCTAGTGCCAGCTGGGCTGAAGCATTGCCCCCCTGCGTTCCTTATATTTTCTCCCGTTCACCTGCAAGGAATTGGCAACACATTGGTCTTATCCCTGGAGTAGCATTACCTCGTCTCCTTGGTTGTAATTAGTCTTTTCCCTTTCGACCTGTTTACTTCTTCATTAGTTCTGTTCACCTTAAGATAAGAAAAGTCCCTATATCAAAATAAGTACAAATGTCCTCTTAACTGTACAAAGTGAAAGGCATTGATTCATACACAGTATACACCTAAAAAAATGAAAGAAATGAGCACATCATTTGAATACTTGTTTTCTTCTTTTACTGTGAAATGGTTTCTAAGCACACCTTACAGAAATTAAATATTTCTAAAAAGTAAAATTCTTCAGACCAGAATTTGACAACAAATCAGGCTAGCCTCTCATTCAGTCAAACACACTTGAGAGCCCATACATCACACATATTTCTGCTGAAAACAACAGTCTCAAATTTGGTGATTTAAGAGTTATGATGAAATCTGTAATTTGTCAATGGGAGGCAATGCTCAAAATCCATGGTGTCCACAGTGTTGTGGGGCACTCTGTAGCCCATGCGGTATCTCGTGACCCCCAGAACCCCCCAGACTCACACACAGAGATGTCTGCTCAGTTTGGGCTCCCCGGTCTCAATGACTGTCCGGGCACGCCCCCTTTATTTAAAGGCACGCAGCGGAGTGCAACGACACTCTGCCGCATGCTGTAGCCCTTAAAGGCACAGCTGTCATGAACTGTTGCCTGCGTCCATTGTGGACTTTGTGGTCCCTGACCCATAGAGGACTGAATGCTGTGATCCTCCCAACATGGCCGCTTGATACGGAACGCAGCTTGCCAATCTTTGCGCGCCACGCTCAACGTTCTACTAAACAGACACACCCCCGTGGCTCTGCGCGTCTCAACGCTACCGCTCGCTGTAGTTGGACGTGTTTTGCCAGAGTTTGCTTGGGGCTTTCTTCTGAATCCTGATTCCCGGTTCCTTGAATCCTTTCCTTTCCTTCCTTTCCCCAAACTTACCTTTGAGTTTCTTCCTGGATTTTCTCCTGCACTCGGGTCATGGCGTTCCGTGCCTCCGAGCTCGGACATTGTTCCTTCCTGGTTCCCGTCCTGGACATCTGAACGTATCCTAGAGTTGGATTCCTGTCCTCACACTGGAAACCGAAGACCAGCACACGGGTTTATACAAATCCTGGACTGTGCGAAAGAAAATATCTAAGAAGGTCGCAAGCAAACAGGAAAAACAGGTGAGAAGGGGAGAGACTTGCGACAGATTGAGACGTCTAAAAAATGATACGGATACAGAGATGGAAGCCGCGGTTCAAGACCTCATGCGAGGTATGCAGTAACTAACCACAGAAGTACAGAACCTTAAGGCAGAGGATGCTGCTTTAAATCAGCTAGTCTTGTCTCGTGACTCTGCAACCATGGAAAGTGTGTTATTGGGACGAGTAGTGGACAAATATGATGGCTATTCAAAGAACCTTTGTGCCTTCCTTGACTCATGTTTGGTGCACTTCACCTTCAAGCCCTACTACTTTTCCACCCCTAGAGCAAAGGTGGGGTTTATGATCTCACACCTCACTGGAAACGCTTTGACCTGGGCAACCCCCCTAGTCAATTCGGGCGATGCCCTCCTGGATGACTATGATGGGTTCGTGGAAGCCCTGAAGGCCATGTTTGATCATCCAGAGCAGGTTTACAGCGCTCAAGAACGACTACTTGAATTAAAAAAGGATCCCAGGATATGCTCACCTATGTGACCCGCTTTAAACAACTTGTGAATGAAGCTGATTGGTCCCAAGAAGCCAGCTTCACCCTCTTTCGAAGAGGCCTGAATGAAGAAATAAAGGACGAGTTAGCCAGGGTAGCTCACCCAAGCTCCTTACAGACCCTGATGGACCTTTCCCTACAAATCGACTTTTGAATCCAGGAAAGAAAGGCGGAGAAAAAGAAGTCTAAGTCAACGTTCCAAAAGACTGCCACAGACCATCCATACAGACCAGAGCCTGCAGCTTCTCCGACCTCGGATCCAGAACCCATGCAACTGGGGGCCTTTTGTGGACCCATTTCCCCACAAAAAAGGATGCGCTGGATTCACACGGTCTGTGCATGTACTGCGCCTCCGATAAACACCTTGTGAGAGAGTGCCCTATCGCTCCTCCACCGCGTCCGGGAAACACCAACTCCCGATCCTAGATGGGGCACATTTTAGGGAGAAAGGTGTCTGCTCCACATCAATTCCTTCCTTGAACTCTCCTGGACAAAATAATCCTGTGATTCTACAGGCATTCCTATCGCCTTCCAAGAAAGAATCGCACCCCATCCTGGCATTGGTGGATTGTGTAGCCATGGTTATATTAATAGATCATGATTGGGTCACTACCCACAACATTCCACACGAAACACGAGAGACTATGCAACCTGTTGAAGCTATTGATGAGAGACCCCTGTCTTCAGGACCCATAACCCTTCAAACCAAAGAGATTCTTCTTTCTATAAACCACCACCAAGAGAGGATTCAATTTGATATTATAAGATCTGCCCACTATCCAATGGTTCTAGGCATGCCCTGGTTACAGAAGCATAACCCCTACATCAATTGGGCAGCAGGCTCTTTGTTTCTCGGTTCAGAACATTGTATGTCTCACTGTTCCAACCAGTGTAAAGAAAATTCAATCCTTCATGGGGCTTGCTAACTTCTACAGGAAATTTATGCCAGCATTTTCTGAGATTGTGCACCCTATTGTCGCATTATTAAAGAAGGACACCCCCTTTCAGTGGACACACAAGCTCCTATCCTAGCTCAACCCAACATTGATCGACCTTTTCTTGTTGAAACTGATGCCTCTAACTACGCCATTGGGCCAGTCCTGAAACAGGAACTTGGTGACAAGTTAGAATACCCCATCGCCTATCTCTCCCGCACCTTGACTCCCAATGAAACTCATTATTCCGTCCTGGAGAAGGAAGTGTTAGCCATTCGTCAAGCCTTCACTGATTGGCGTCATCTCCTTCTGGGAGCCAAACACCCAGTACAAGTCCGCACGGACCATCGGAATCTTCAAGTCCTACAATCCTTAGAATGTAGAAATAGTCTATAGCCCGTTTTTGCCCAATACCAATTTCAAATCCATCATTTCCCTGGAACACATAACATCATAGCCGATGCCTTATTCAGTCGTCCTGATTACGAAACCCTTGACGATCGGACCTTTCCTAAGATGTTTCCCAACACAATATTTGTTGCTCAAGCAATTACTCTTCTGGAGGATATTCAAATCCAAACTCAGTCCTCTGAACCTTGGAAGGAGTTTAAGAGAAACAATCGATGGGATCTCAAAACAAAAGACGGCTATCTATTCAAGGATAATTGGTTGGTCATCCCTACTCCTGGACTGAGACAAAAAATCACAAGCCTATGTTATGATACTTTTCATTCAGGACACCGTGGCATCACCAACACCCTCCATCTAATACAAAGACAATTTTGGTGGCCAAGGATGAAGGATGATATCAAGATCCATGTCCAGACTTGTGCAGTCTGCAATCAGAACAAACATGACAATAAAAGACCAGCAGGTCTCCTGCTCCAACCAGCACAACCAACAAGACCTTGGGAAATCATTGCAACAGATTTTATCGAAAACTACCTTCTTCCAGAGGTTACACAACTATAGTGGTAACCATTGATTGGTTCACCCATATCCTCATCCGAACTTGCTGGGATTTTCCTAGAACACATATTCCGGATTCATGGGCTACCTTCCAAAATCATTTCTGACCGAGGACCCCAGTACTTATCCCAGTTCTGGAAACAGCTACGTCGTATACTAGTAATCCAACGTGTGTTGTCTTCGGGTTATCACCCACAGACCAATGGAGCTACCGAACAAGTAAACCAAACCCTGGAACAATATCTTCGTTGCTTTGCCACAAAAGTCCAGGATGATTGGTCACTCTTAATACCAGTAGCCGAATTCGCATACAACAATTCGGATCATTCTGCCATCAAAACCAGTCCCTTGTTCTGTAGTCAAGGATTTCATCCTTCAGTCCTACCGTCCCTTCTTCCACATCCTACCCCAGTTCCTGTGGTTGATTCCTGGATTGAAACACTAATCAATGTGCACAAAGAAGCAAAGGAACACCTAGAAAAGGCCCAAAGGGAAGTTAAACATTATGCTGACTCCAAAAGAAGGCCTGGGCTTCAAGAGGCGATAAGGTCTGGTTATCTTCAAAACTCCTTCCCCGTCACCTACAACCAAACAAATTGGCACCCAGGTATTACGGGCTCTTTTCTATAAAAGAAATTGTCAATCCAGTGGCCTATCGACTCTGACTACCAGAATCATGGAAAGGGATTCATCCAGTCTTCCACACTTCTTTGTTAAAACCATAGGTTCAGCCCTCTCAACTGCTCCAAGATCTACCCCAGTGATTGTCAATGACCAACTCGAATACAAGGACTCCAGAATATGTGACTCTAGGCACCGATGTGGTCAACTACAATATCTGGTTGAGTGGAAAGGATATCCTCCCAGTGAGCGCACCTGGGAACCTGTGTCAAACATGAATGCCCCAGACTGATTCGAAGATACCATCTTATCCACACAGGCAAACCTGGAGGAGCTGGGCTTCAGAGGAGGCATACTGTCATGAACCGTTGCCTGCGTCCATTCTGGACTTCGTGGTCCCTGACCCATAGAGGACTGAATGCCGTGATCCTCCCAACATGGCCGCTTGATATGGAACACAGCTTGCCAGTCTACCGCTCTCTGTAGTTGGACGTGTATTGCTGGAGTTCACGCAGGGCTTTCTTCCGAATCCTGATTCCCGGTTCCTTGAATCCTTTCCTTTCCTTCCTTTCCCCAAACTTACCTTCTAGTTTCTTCCTGGATCTTCGCCTGCACTCGGGTCACGCCGTTCCGTGCCTCCGAGCTCGGACATTGTTCCTTCCTGGTTCCCGTCCTCAACATCTGAACGTATCCTAGAGTTGGATTACTGTCCTCACGCTGGAAACCGAAGACCAGCAAGCAGGAAAAACAGGTGAGAAGGGGAGAGACTTATGACAGCAGCACCACGCACAGGATGGTCAATTGTTATTGGGATACTAGATTGCAAGTCATTGTAATGCCATTTTCCAATTCAAGTGGATGTTATATAACAAGTAATTGGGATGCTATATTCAAAGTTAATGGGCTATTACATTCCAAGTCAATGTATCAATGTATACTATTGAAATGCCACCTTTCAAGCCAATTGGATGTTGTATGCAAAGCCTATGCAATTCTATATTCTAAGTCAATGGAATGCTAAATTCAAAACTGAATAATTCAATGGGATTCTGTTTTCCAAATCAATGGAATATTATGTTCCAAGATAAAGGGATTTGATGTTGCATTCCTGATTCCTGATATATATGCTCCTTGTCAGTCATTTTTTTTCTGCCTCGTATAGTTCTTTCCTCACCTGCTCATCATTTGTCTGTTCCTTCCTTCTCCCACCCCTCCCATCTCTCATCGATTAATGGCATCACTCTTACACTCTCTGAAACGCCACCAGCCCGAGCATGTTTGTTTTTAATATTTTTCATTGTCTGTCCCTTCCCCTCTCTTACCCCTCACCGCTCTCCCCTAATTTACGTTAAAGCTATTTCACTCTCTGAAATGCAGCCAGGCCTAGTACGACAGTCCCGTTATATGTTCGTGTGTCCACTGCTTAACATTCCCTCAAAGTGTTTTATGTCTGTACCTTAATAATTATAGCACTTGCCCATTCTTAACGTCTCAGAGCCCAGTAAGAATGTTTAATAAGAATGGTTTCTTTATGCTTCTCCTTTGTTCCCTCCCCTGCCTTGAAGCACTTTGAAACACTGTTTATCATTGTATAAGCGCTTTACAAATGAACAATAAACAATAACATAAATAAAAGAAATACAATTGACCGTTTCTTTTAATTTAAGTAATTCATGGTCAAAGATTGTCTGGTTTTTGACCGCCCATGACTTCAGCTCTTTCTCAACTGACTCCCACTCATTATGTCACATTTTCACTTGCGTGCACCCTAATTCAAGATCTTCCCCCTCAGGAAGGCCTGTATAGAATCTGAAACCATAAACACCATGGAATCACTACCAAACGTGTATCGCAAAATACTTTAATTTCCTCTGTCAACCAGATGAGTATTTTTTAAGAGTGACATATTGAAGTGAAAAGGGATAATGGAAGTCACAGTACAAGCCATCTGAAGAGACACATAACATGGCCCTTGGTTTAGAAGCTTGAGCATCTGGCACGATGCACTATATGAAGGTATTTCAATATAAGTATTACTCTCAATATGGGATCTTGAACTCGATCTACGTTTGGCATGAATAACGTGATTTTAATGCATAACTAGCAAGAGTAATATGTGTTCCTTTACAGGCCATTGTATTGTTCAGTATTCTCTTTGATATTAGGAAGCAGACCACACTAGGTGTGGCCTTGTTGCTGGCTGAGAACAAGAAATATTCCCAAGCATCAGAGTTCAAAAGAACAACAACAATAATGTAGACAATTACCTCTTGTTTTCTGGATTGTGGGTCTTGTTGCCGATATTTTGATTCCTCCTGCTTAAGAAAGTAAACCTGTTATGGTCCATTAAGATCATCTGCCAGTGTGATATTAAGACAGTAATTAAGCACAAGCAATGATATACTACCCTTTCAGACTCCATCGACCGTCGTACACCTCTGAAACAACGCACCTGCAAACCAAAACCGCCAGCACCCTGGTACATGCAAGAACTCAACTTCACCAAATGAGTCATCAGGAAACAAAAGAAAACCTGGTGCTGCTACATGACCAAAGAACTCTGAGCATTCTGCGGACAACTCATCAACACAGCCAAGTCCTTCTAGTATTCTGCACTCCATCTTCGACAAAATCATCAAGATTTGTTAGCACATAGACATTGGCTCTGCATCTACAGACCTACCTCATGTACCTCCTCGCAAACATTTCCACACCCTGGACAACATTCAAGACACTCTTGACAGAGCACCTGGTAGAAACCCTGACTGCCCTCAAAGCCACATCGTATACAGACGACATCCTCCAAGCATCCATTCTCAAGACACTCCAAAAAGAAGCTCTCCTTCCCTACCTGGAAATCATCAACAGCCCCCTAACTCAAGGCACCTTCCCATTGCCCTTATAAACAGGACAAATCCTCCCTTTTCTAAAGAAATCAACTCTGGATCCCGACAACCTAGGTAACTATGACCCCATCACCCACCTTACAACTGCAGCAACACATAAACACCAACAATGTCTTCCAAACCTACAAATCCAAGTCCAGACCCAGATGCAGCATAGAGACAGCAACCATACAGGTGGTTGACAACACCCTGAACATCCTTGATGGTGGCCACCCCTGTCTCCTGGTTCTACTCGACCTCTCGACCACTTTAGAAAGAGTAGGCCGCGAGGCACTTGCGGACACCCTATATCAGCGCATGGGGATCAGCAACCTTATCCTGCCTTGCCAACCGCCAGCAGTTTGTTCAAATGGACTCCTCTAGATCGTCAATGCTACCCATCTCCTGTGGCGTCCCACAGGATTCTATCCTGTCCCCATTGATCTTCAATCTATACAAGGAGTCTCTGAGAGTCCTCCTAGCCACACACAGCATCCACATGCACCAACACACTGATGAAACAAAGCATACTTGATGCTCAGTCCCTCAAGACCGAATTCCTACTCCTCACCCCCAATAATTAATAATAATAATAATTTGGCATTTATATAGCGCTACGAATCCTCAGGTATCTGAGCGCTGCTTGTGGTGCTCGTTTATCGACCTCGGAGGGATGAAAGGCTGAGTTTGGCCCCGCCGGGATTCGAACCTGCATCAGCAGGCTCTGCACGGATGTCAGAGCGAGCGCTCTACTCGCTGTGCAACGTGACCGACCGGGTGACAACACTGAACACCCAGACATACAGACGTGGCGATCAACTGAGAACTCTGAGGGCTTCGCACCTGAGCTCACCTCCTGCACCAGGTTCCTTGGTTTCCACATCGACAAGCACCTCTCATTCAAGACACACATAGCTAAGAAAACACAGACATCTTGGTACCAGCTCTCCCGCCTGTGAAAAGTCAAGCCTTTCCTCCCTCCGGACAGCTTTAGATCCACAGTTCAAGCACTGGTCCTATCCCACCTTGATGGCGGTAACGCACTAATCAAAGGCCTCCAGTAGTCCACCCTTGTGCCCCTGAGATTTGCCCTACATGTAGCCGCACTCCTCATCAAGGGTCTATGCAGATTTGACCACATCACCCCAGCCGTTCACTAGCTCCCACGTCATGCACTTATCACCTTCAAGTCTTGCTGCATCATCTATAAGGCAGTCGCCCTCAAGTTACCCAGCTTCTATGTTGAGAAACTCAGCATCTCTGGCAGACAGCACACCACCAGAAGCCAGGACACATACAGACTTCAAATTGGCCACTGCAAAAAGGAAAGGATCAGCAAACTCCAGGAATTCATCTGGGGTGTGTGAAGTGTTATATTCACGCTAAATGCATCCAGACTCCGACGACAATAAATAAAGGATGGGGGGCTAGAGGCGGAAGAGGGCGGCTGACGTAATTCAAGTTAAAACATGGAGAGGGCAATTATTATCAGAATGTGAACAAGATTTGTTTCGGAATGTTGCATTTTGCATTCGGCTTCTTGTCCTCTCTAGAAATGCCAATAAGAAGATCGAGAACCATCTGAGGTGAATGTATAGCATCTACCAATACTGGAAATGAATGAACACAAGAAGACCTTTTTCATCAACCATTAGCGTGTTCATTGGTCCCAGGCTCCCTCTCTCCCCTAACCCCCTCTCCACTGTGTGACAGGACCTTCATTTGCAATCCCTGTACGGCATCACCATACTATATTATGGAGCGATATGAAAAGCGTTTGCAAACATTTCAACATGGTCAAGACATATTTGTATTTTTTTTAGTTTTTTTTAGCCAAAACAAATAAAGGCCAAAATAAAAATATTATACCAACGGAATCTGGTGAAATTAAAACTAGCACCAGCCTGAATCTCCCCCCACCCCAGCCTCTCTCTTCCTGCACCCCCTGTTCCGAAGCATCTGCACCTTTATCCCTTGTCTTCCATTCCAGTTATTGTGTTATCTTTAATGCTGTCCATTGCTTGGGTGAGTGGCTGTCATGTAAAGTGCAGACTTCCCCGCATAGGGACAGTGTTAGAGAGCTCAGCCCTGGCCCCTGCTGTGCATCGGCGCCTATAGGCAGGTACTCACCCGGGCTGCTGGGAAGATGTCAGTGGGCACTCGTGAACCTGAAGCTAGTGCCAGCTGGGCTGAAGCATTGCCCCCCTGCGTTCCTTATATTTTCTCCCGTTCACCTGCAAGGAATTGGCAACACATTGGTCTTATCCCTGGAGTAGCATTACCTCGTCTCCTTGGTTGTAATTAGTCTTTTCCCTTTAGACCTGTTTACTTCTTCATTAGTTCTGTTCACCTTAAGATAAGAAAAGTCCCTATATCAAAATAAGTACAAATGTCCTCTTAACTGTACAAAGTGAAAGGCATTGATTCATACACAGTATACACCTAAAAAAATGAAAGAAATGAGCACATCATTTGAATACTTGTTTTCTTCTTTTACTGTGAAATGGTTTCTAAGCACACCTTACAGAAATTAAATATTTCTAAAAAGTAAAATTCTTCAGACCAGAATTTGACAACAAATCAGGCTAGCCTCTCATTCAGTCAAACACACTTGAGAGCCCATACATCACACATATTTCTGCTGAAAACAACTAGTCTCAAATTTGGTGATTTAAGAGTTATGATGAAATCTGTAATTTGTCAATGGGAGGCAATGCTCAAAATCCATGGTGTCCACAGTGTTGTGGGGCACTCTGTAGCCCATGCGGTATCTCGTGACCCCCAGAACCCCCCAGACTCACACACAGAGATGTCTGCTCAGTTTGGGCTCCCCGGTCTCAATGACTGTCCGGGCACGCCCCCTTTATTTAAAGGCACGCAGCGGAGTGCAACGACACTCTGCCGCATGCTGTAGCCCTTAAAGGGACAGCTGTCATGAACTGTTGCCTGCGTCCATTGTGGACTTTGTGGTCCCTGACCCATAGAGGACTGAATGCTGTGATCCTCCCAACATGGCCGCTTGATACGGAACGCAGCTTGCCAGTCTTTGCGTGCCACGCTCAATGTTCTACTAAACAGACACCCCCCCGTGGCTCTGCGCGTCTCAACGCTACCGCTCGCTGTAGTTGGACGTGTTTTGCCAGAGTTTGCTTGGGGCTTTCTTCTGAATCCTGATTCCCGGTTCCTTGAATCCTTTCCTTTCCTTCCTTTCCCCAAACTTACCTTTGAGTTTCTTCCTGGATTTTCTCCTGCACTCGGGTCATGGCGTTCCGTGCCTCCGAGCTCGGACATTGTTCCTTCCTGGTTCCCGTCCTGGACATCTGAACGTATCCTAGAGTTGGATTCCTGTCCTCACACTGGAAACCGAAGACCAGCACACGGGTTTATACAAATCCCGGACTGTGCGAAAGAAAATATCTAAGAAGGTCGCAAGCAAACAGGAAAAACAGGTGAGAAGGGGAGAGACTTGCGAAGGATTGAGACGTCTAAAAAATGATACGGATACAGAGATGGAAGCCGCGGTTCAAGACCTCATGCGAGGTATGCAGTAACTAACCACAGAAGTACAGAACCTTAAGGCAGAGGATGCTGCTTTAAATCAGCTAGTCTTGTCTCGTGACTCTGCAACCATGGAAAGTGTGTTATTGGAACGAGTAGTGGACAAATATGATGGCTCTTCAAAGAACCTTCGTGCCTTCCTTGACTCATGTTTGGTGCACTTCACCTTCAAGCCCTACTACATTTCCACCCCTAGAGCAAAGGTGGGGTTTATGATCTCACACCTCACTGGAAACGCTTTGACCTGGGCAACCCCCCTAGTCAATTCGGGCGATGCCCTCCTGGATGACTATGATGGGTTCGTGGAAGCCCTAAAGGCCATGTTTGATCATCCAGAGCAGGTTTACAGCGCTCAAGAACGACTACTTGAATTACAAAAAGGATCCCAGGATATGCTCACCTATGTGACCCGCTTTAAACAACTTGTGAATGAAGCTGATTGGTCCCAAGAAGCCAGCTTCACCCTCTTTCGAAGAGGCCTGAATGAAGAAATAAAGGACGAGTTAGCCAGGGTAGCTCACCCAAGCTCCTTTCAGGCCCTGATGGACCTTTCCCTACAAATCGACTTTTGAATCCAGGAAAGAAAGGCGGAGAAAAAGAAGTCTAAGTCAACGTTCCAAAAGACTGCCACAGACCACCCATACAGACCAGAGCCTGCAGCTTCTCCGACCTCGGATCCAGAACCCATGCAACTGGGGGCCTTTTGTGGACCCATTTCCCCACAAAAAAGGATGCGCTGGATTCACACGGTCTGTGCATGTACTGCGCCTCCGATAAACACCTTGTGAGAGAGTGCCCTATCACTCCTCCATCGCGTCCGGGAAACACCAACTCCCGATCCTAGATGGGGCACATTTTAGGGAGAAAGGTGTCTGCTCCACATCAATTCCTTCCTTGAACTCTCCTGGACAAAATAATCCTGTGATTCTACAGGCATTCCTATCGCCTTCCAAGAAAGAATCGCACCCCATCCTGGCATTGGTGGATTGTGTAGCCATGGGTATATTAATAGATCATGATTGGGTCACTACCCACAACATTCCACACGAAACACGAGAGACTATGCAACCTGTTGAAGCTATTGATGAGAGACCCCTGTCTTCAGGACCCATAACCCTTCAAACCAAAGAGGTTCTTCTTTCTATAAACCACCACCAAGAGAGGATTCAATTTGATATTATAAGATCTGGCCACTATCCAATAGTTCTAGGCATGCCCTGGTTACAGAAGCATAACCCCTACATCAATTGGGCAGCAGGCTCTTTGTTTCTTGGTTCAGAACATTGTATGTCTCACTGTTCCAACCAGTGTAAAGAAAATTCAATCCTTCATGGGGCTTGCTAACTTCTACAGGAAATTTATGCCAGCATTTTCTGAGATTGTGCACCCTATCGTCGCATTATTAAAGAAGGACACCCCCTTTCAGTGGACCTCAGCCCAAGATTTGGCATTTCAACGGTTGAAGACGGAGTTCACACAAGCTCCTATCCTAGCTCAACCCAACATTGATCAACCTTTTCTTGTTGAAACTGATGCCTCTAACTACGCCATTGGGCCAGTCCTGAAACAGGAACTTGGTGACAAGTTAGAATACCCCATCGCCTATCTCTCCCGCACCTTGACTCCCAATGAAACTCATTATTCCGTCCTGGAGAAGGAAGTGTTAGCCATTCGTCAAGCCTTCACTGATTGGCGTCATCTCCTTCTGGGAGCCAAACACCCAGTACAAGTCCGCACGGACCATCGGAATCTTCAAGTCCTACAATCCTTAGAATGCAGAAATAGTCTATAGCCCGTTTTTGCCCAATACCAATTTCAAATCCATCATTTCCCTGGAACACATAACATCATAGCCGATGCCTTATTCAGTCGTCCTGATTACAAAACCCTTGACGATCGGACCTTTCCTAAGATGTTTCCCAACACAATATTTGTTGCTCAAGCAATTACTCTTCTGGAGGATATTCAAATCCAAACTCAGTCATCTGAACCTTGGAAGGAGTTTAAGAGAAACAATCGATGGGATCTCAAAACAAAAGACGGCTATCTATTCAAGGATAATTGGTTGGTCATCCCTACTCCTGGACTGAGACAAAAAATCACAAGCCTATGTTATGATACTTTTCATTCAGGACACCGTGGCATCACCAACACCCTCCATCTAATACAAAGACAATTTTGGTGGCCAAGGATGAAGGATGATATCAAGATCCATATCCAGACTTGTGCAGTCTGCAATCAGAACAAACATGACAATAAAAGACCAGCAGGTCTCCTGCTCCAACCAGCACAACCAACAAGACCTTGGGAAATCATTGCCACAGATTTTATCGTGGAACTACCTTCTTCCAGAGGTTACACAACTATAGTGGTAACCATTGATTGGTTCACCCATATCCTCATCCGAACTTGCTGGGATTTTCCTAGAACACATATTCCGGATTCATGGGCTACCTTCCAAAATCATTTCTGACCGATGACCCCAGTACATATCCCAGTTCTGGAAACAGCTACGTCGTATACTAGTAATCCAACGTGTATTGTCTTCGGGTTATCACCCACAGACCAATGGAGCTACCGAACAAGTAAACCAAACCCTGGAACAATATCTTCGTTGCTTTGCCACAAAAGTCCAGGATGATTGGTCACTCTTAATACCAGTAGCCGAATTCGCATACAACAATTCGGATCATTCTGCCATCAAGACCAGTCCCTTCTTCTGTAGTCAAGGATTTCATCTTTCAGTCCTACCGTCCCTTCTTCCACATCCTACCCCAGTTCCTGTGGTTGATTCCTGGATTGAAACACTAATCAATGTGCACAAAGAAGCAAAGGAACACTTAGAAAAGGCCCGAAGGGACGTTAAACATTATGCTGACTCCAAAAGAAGGCCTGGGCTTCAAGAGGCGATAAGGTCTGGTTATCCTCAAAACTCCTTCCCCGTCACCTACAACCAAACAAATTGGCACCCAGGTATTACGGGCTCTTTTCTATAAAAGAAATTGTCAATCCAGTGGCCTATCGACTCTGACTACCAGAGTCATGGAAAGGGATTCATCCAGTCTTCCACACTTCTTTGTTAAAACCATAGGTTCAGCCCTCTCAACTGCTCCAAGATCTACCCCAGTGATTGTCAATGACCAACTGGAATACAAGGACTCCTGAATTTGTGACTCTAGGCACCGATGTGGTCAACTACAATATCTGGCTGAGTGGAAAGGATATCCTCCCAGTGAGCGCACCTGGGAACCTGTGTCAAACATGAATGCCCCAGACTGATTCGAAGATACCATCTTATCCATACAGGCAAACCTGGAGGAGCTGGGCTTCAGAGGAGGCATACTGTCATGAACCGTTGCCTGCGTCCATTCTGGATTTCGTGGTCCCTGACCAATAGAGGACTGAATGCCGTGATCCTCCCAACATGGCCGCTTGATATGGAACACAGCTTGCCAGTCTACCGCTCACTGTAGTTGGACGTGTATTGCCAGAGTTCACGCAGGGCTTTCTTCCGAATCCTGATTCCCGGTTCCTTGAATCCTTTCCTTTCCTTCCTTTCCCCAAACTTACCTTCTAGTTTCTTCCTGGATCTTCGCCTGCACTCGTGTCACGGCGTTCCGTGCCTCCGAGCTCGGACATTGTTCCTTCCTGGTTCCCGTCCTCGACATCTGAACGTATCCTAGAGTTGGATTACTGTCCTCACGCTGGAAACCGAAGACCAGCAAACAGGAAAAACAGGTGAGAAGGGGAGAGACTTATGACAGCAGCACCACGCACAGGATGGTCAATTGTTATTGGGATACTAGATTGCAAGTCATTGTAATGCCATTTTCCAATTCAAGTGGATGTTATATAACAAGTAATTGGGATGCTATATTCAAAGTTAATGGGCTATTACATTCCAAGTCAATGTATCAATGTATACTATTGAAATGCCACCTTTCAAGCCAATTGGATGTTGTATGCAAAGCCTATGCAATTCTATAATCTAAGTCAATGGAATGCTAAATTCAAAACTGAATAATTCAATGGGATTCTGTTTTCCAAATCAATGGAATATTATGTTCCAAGATAAAGGGATTTGATGTTGCATTCCTGATTCCTGATATATATGCTCCTCGTCAGTCATTTTTTTCCTGCCTCGTATAGTTCTTTCCTCACCTGCTCATTATTTGTCTGTTCCTTCCTTCTCCCACCCCTCCCATCTCTCATCGATTAATGGCATCACTCTTACACTCTCTGAAACGCCACCAGCCTGAGCATGTTTGTTTTTAATGTTTTTCATTGTCTGTCCCTTCCCCTCTCTTACCCCTCACCGCTCTCCCCTAATTTACGTTAAAGCTATTTCACTCTCTGAAATGCAGCCAGGCCTAGTACAACAGCCCCGTTATATGTTCGTGTGTCCACTGCTTAACATTCCCTCAAAGTGTTTTATGTCTGTACCTTAATAATTATAGCACTTGCCCATTCTTAACGTCTTAAAGCCCAGTAAGAATGTTTAATAAGAATGGTTTCTTTATGCTTCTCCTTTGTTCCCTCCCCTGCCTTGAAGCACTTTGAAACATTGTTTATCATTGTATAAGCGCTTTACAAATGAACAATAAACAATAACATAAATAAAAGAAATACAATTGGAGTTTCATATTTCGAGTTATTGAGATGCATTTGCAGTCAATGGGATATTACATTCCAATCACTCCATGCCAAAATCAAAGTGTGCTTGTGCCCTGCAGCCTCAGCAGCTCGTTCCACAACACCCGCACTGCGTGTGATGCAGAGCAGGTTCAGCCGAAACAAGATGCTGACTAGGTCCCTGCAGCGACAACCAAGTCACTTAAGATATGCCCCCTTCCTCCAAGCTATCATGATCATAAGTACCCAATGCTGTTGGCAGGGTAATCTAAAAAAATAAACTGTATATGAAGTTAGGATTAGTCACATTGCAGGCAACTGCCCTGGGCCCTATTATCAAAATAACACACCCATTCAGGTTTATATACAACTCATTCAAGACACCATGACCGCTCTGTAGCTTAAGTGTCTGCCTAGTGTGTATAATATTCTTGGTTAAACTACGACATTTTGTCTAAGAGGTTCCAGTTATCAGTTTTAAAAGTCTGCAGGTCATATGAGTAAATCCTTTAATAGACATTCAACAAGCATTCCATCAATGAATACAACTGTACCACTCTGAATTGTTTAAATACATGTAAGAATACAATCTTGATCCCATTTCACCAGCTGCCCACAGCAAAAATAATTAAATCTGCAATATGTGAATTCAGCCTGTGTGGTGCATTCATTCTTGACCGTTTCTTTTAATTTAAGTAATTCATGGTCAAAGATTGTCTGGTTTTTGACCGCCCATGACTTCAGCTCTTTCTCAACTGACTCCCACTCATTATGTCACATTTTCACTTGCGTGCACCCTAATTCAAGATCTTCCCCCTCAGGAAGGCCTGTATAGAATCTGAAACCATAAACACCATGGAATCACTACCAAACGTGTATCGCAAAATACTTTAATTTCCTCTGTCAACCAGATGAGTATTTTTTAAGAGTGACATATTAAAGTGAAAAGGGATAATGGAAGTCACAGTACAAGCCATCTGAAGAGACACATATCATGGCCCTTGGTTTAGAAGCTTGAGCATCTGGTACAATGCACTATATGAAGGTATTTCAATATAAGTATTACTCTCAATATGGGATCTTGAACTCGATCTACGTTTGGCATGAATAACGTGATTTTAATGCATAACTAGCAAGAGTAATATGTGTTCCTAGGTGTGGCCTTGTTGCTGGCTGAGAACAAGAAATATTCCCAAGCATCAGAGTTCAAAAGAACAACAACAATAATGTAGACAATTACCTCTTGTTTTCTGGATTGTGGGTCTTGTTGCCGATATTTTGATTCCTCCTGCTTAAGAAAGTAAACCTGTTATGGTCCATTAAGATCATCTGCCAGTGTGATATTAAGACAGTAATTAAGCACAAGCAATGATATACTACCCTTTCAGCCTCCATCGACCGTCGTACACCTCTGAAACAACGCACCTGCAAACCAAAACCGCCAGCACCCTGGTACATGCAAGAACTCAACTTCACCAAACGAGTCATCAGGAAACAAAAGAAAACCTGGTGCTGCTACATGACCAAAGAACTCTGAGCATTCTGCGGACAACTCATCAACACAGCCAAGTCCTCCTAGTATTCTGCACTCCATCTTTGACAAAATCATCAAGATTTGTTAGCACATAGACATTGGCTCTGCATCTACAGACCTACCTCATGTACCTCCTCGCAAACATTTCCACACCCTGGACAACATTCAAGACACTCTTGACAGAGCACCTGGTAGAAACCCTGACTGCCCTCAAAGCCACATCGTATACAGACGACATCCTCCAAGCATCCATTCTCAAGACACTCCAAAAAGAAGCTCTCCTTCCCTACCTGGAAATCATCAACAGCCCCCTAACTCAAGGCGACTTCCCATTGCCCTTATAAACAGGACAAAACCTCCCTTTTCTAAAGAAATCAACTCTGGATCCCGACAACCTAGGTAACTATGACCCCATCATCCACCTTACAACTGCAGCAACACATAAACACCAACAATGTCTTCCAAACCTACAAATCCAAGTCCAGACCCAGATGCAGCACAGAGACAGCAACCATACAGGTGGTTGACAACACCCTCAACATCCTTGATGGTAGCCACCCCTGTCTCCTGGTTCTACTCGACCTCTCGACCACTTTAGAAAGAGTAGGCCGCGAGGCACTTGCGGACACCCTATATCAGCGCATGGGGATCAGCAACCTTATCATGCCTTGCCAACCGCCAGCAGTTTGTTCAAATGGACTCCTCTAGATCGTCAATGCTACCCATCTCCTGTGGCGTCCCGCAGGATTCTATCCTGTCCCCATTGATCTTCAATCTATACAAGGAGTCTCTGAGAGCCCTCCTAGCCACACACAGCATCCACATGCACCAACACACTGATGAAACAAAGCATACTTGATGCTCAGTCCCTCAAGACCAAATTCCTACTCCTCACCCCCAATAATTAATAATAATAATAATTTGGCATTTATATAGCGGTACGAATCCTCAGGTATCTGAGCGCTGCTTGTGGTGCTCCTTTATCGACCTCGGAGGGATGAAAGGCTGAGTTTGGCCCCGCAAGGATTCTAACCTGCATCAGCAGGCTCTGCACGGATGTCAGAGAGAGCGCTCTACTCGCTGTGCAACATGACCGACCGGGTGACAACACTGAACACCCAGACATACAGACGTGGCGATCAACTGAGAACTCTGAGGGCTTCGCACCTGAGCTCACCTCCTGCACCAGGTACCTTGGTTTCCACATCGACAAGCACCTCTCATTCAAGACACACATAGCTAAGAAAACACAGACATCTTGGTACCAGCTCTCCTGCCTGTGAAAAGTCAAGCCTTTCCTCCCTCCGGACAGCTTTAGATCCACAGTTCAAGCACTGGCCCTATCCCACCTTGATGGCGGTAACGCACTAATCAAAGGCCTCCAGTAGTCCACCCTTGTGCCCCTGAGATTTGCCCTACATGTAGACGCACTCCTCATCAAGGGTCTATGCAGATTTGACCACATCACCCCAGCCGTTCACTAGCTCCCACGTCATGCACTTATCACCTTCAAGTCTTGCTGCATCATCTATAAGGCAGTCGCCCTCAAGTCACCCAGCTTCTATGTTGAGAAACTCAGCATCTCTGGCAGACAGCACACCACCAGAAGCCAGGACACATACAGACTTCAAATTGGCCACTGCAAAAAGGAAAGGAAAGCAAACTTGCCTTCTCTGTCTATACCCCAAAACTATGGCTACTCCTCCCCATCAGCATCAGAATCACCCCCACACTCATACAATTCAGAAAAGAACTCAAGACCCACCTCTTCAAGGAATCTCTCCATCTTAACACCTAGGCCATCACATCACCCCATCGCACCACCTGATTCGCTAGATGCTGCCTGCCCATCTCCGCCCCACCACCCGGTACAGCTGTACCCCTCCTCTGTGTCCCTCTGTATCGCAGCCCCTGCTGTATATCTGTTCTGTTGTTACCTCTGAAAAGCACTCTGTTATGCATCTGTACTGTTGCATACCTCTAACGCGCTCCGTTATGTATCTGTATTTTTTTGTACCTCTGTAAAGTGTTCTGTTGCTTCTGGAAGCTTAATAATAATAATAATAATAATAATAAAAATAATAATAATAATAATAATAATAATAATAATAATAATAATAATAATAATAATAATAATATTGTAAAAAGGAGGATTTGGAAAATGCTCTGATGATCATTATAGCTAGGATATTGTCATCACATATATCACATATATCACCACATGCAATGTGTTATGAATAACAATGATATTCCTATGTATTCACTCCATTTGCCTTTGTACCATCATATCTACTGCTACTCCCTGCATATGCCAGATATTGCAACCATATTGCCATTATTCATAACGTGTTCTCTGGTATTCACTCAGATGACATGTGATGGCATGACGTACTCTTACACCTACACACATACACACATGAATGCACATAACAACAGTCACTTTTACTGACAGAGTACTCACATGTGCACACATAGCTATCATATACACACTCACACATATACAGAAACTTACTGTTATACATTTTGACATAACAACACACTCAAAATTGCTCTCTCACAGATGTGATGCACGTTCATTGCCCGAGAAGTTTTATCAAAAGCAACATAGGATAGAGGGGGTCTTAAATTGGACAGAAGGAATATAGACAAACGTAAAGATAAATTTAAGGGACGCTAAAAAGAGAAAGGAAAGGGATGTTCAAAGGCACGGCAAAAGGACGCTAAATGAGGAAGAAAGAGAATGGAATGACATAATGGGAGAGGTGGAAGAAAGGGGAAGAAAATATAGAGCAAACAAAGAGGAGCGGAAATGAAAGGAAGAAATGGGAAGGGAATTAGAAAAAAGAAAAAAGGAGAGGGGGAGAGAAGACAGGGAAAGGGCGAGAAAGCAAAGAGAAGTGGAATCAAAGAGAGCAAAGGAAATAGAAGAAGACATAAAGAGACAAATGGAACAGAGCTGAGAGAGGCGACAAGAAGAAGTTCAGAGAATTGTTGAGGACCACGTACATCGAGGAAAGGAGATGAGTGAGGAACAGGAGCGGGAAAGGGATAAGAGATTAGAAAGATGCTTTAGGGAAATGGAGGAGATCATAAAAAATCATTCTCTACCAGACGAAGATGAAGGGGCAGCAATACGAAGGAGGATTGATGACCTGTACAGGAGCAAGTGGGACAGGGGTGCCATTCGTAAGGTGAAACAGGGTGTAGTAGGATTTCCACAGAGTGTACCATGTAAATTGCAACAAGCACTCAGGCGAATATACGGTACAAGCCCTCTAAAATGATTGACTTTCGAAGACAGAGAAGATGGAGAAAGGGATGATAACTGCAGGACAATGTGTTTGGATGACAAAAGACAAGAAAGTGAAAATGAAGAAGAGGGGAGCCCAGAGAGAGGCAGAGGGGTCTGATTTTAAAGAACCAGAAGTGGAAAAACCGTACTTGTGTTTTATCCCAAGCATCCAAAAGGACGTTTGCGGAGTGTAAAGTAGATCACCCCATATGCATATAGGTTAAGGACGTTACCAGGATGAACGAAAGTGAGCATGACAGGCACCTTCACAAGAACAAAGGACACAACTGGATATAATGCAGATTTAAAACAATCCCATTCCTAAAAAAGGGGGAGTACGAACACAATATGTACCATGGCCACAAACGGACAAGGATAATTTGAAATGTAAATTGACAACTTTGACATTTTTGAAGGAAAATTGATTCATGAGCTAGAAAGGATAATATCAGGAATTAAGTTAGCAGTGGGTGACATCAAGAGCTTACTTGCCGCCACTATTGGGGAGGGAGCTGACAACATTGGTCTCTTGCGGCTTAGTCTTGCGCTTCTTGCAATTTCATGTAGGGTATTAGAGCTTGTGTGAAAACTGCAATTAACATGTTCCGAAGGTCCATCATTGTGGTGGCAATCGATTCCTGATGTGCAGTTCCTGAAGGTGGGCAAGTGGGTTTTCAAGCTTGTCGGGGAATAGCCTTGTTCATGAGCTCGGAGGTTTGTGGGGATGAAAAAGTGGGGGTTCCAGTTTGAAACGGCATGCTTGTTGTAGGGTATACCTGTGGGATTGTCGGGTCATGAAAGGATACTTCATGGGGCCTTTGTGATTGGTCAAGGATATTTCTTGTTGCCCTCCTTTTGTTCTCCTGTAGCTCCATTAGCGCTTCGATCTTGGTTAGATCAAGTGAGAGTCTTTGAAGGCGTTGTTTTGAGGCCAGCGGTGGCAGACCATAATGGAGTTCTGATTTGGTTCTTCGTTCATGGAGGGATTTCCATCCTAATTTGGTGGGCTTGGCTCGATCTTTTTGCGTGGTGCCTGAGTGTGGTCCATCTGTAAGTGGTTGTGTATCAGGTGGCCTAGAATGGATAGGTTCTAGGCTCAATTGAGAGGAGACATCAACCACTCCTTTATTCATGCAAGGGAAAGATTTTTTGGTAGAAATAGTTTTTCTCTTTCATGGTTACGATTTGATCTGGAAGGAAGTCTATGTCTAGGTAAGGCATGTTAGATTCCTTATTTGATGGTATCTCGCTATCTGTTTTGCATGCCGTTATGCCGTGCACCTGCTGATCATTTAGGTTGTGATTGGAATTAACAGGTTGATCAGGGTTTGCATCATGCCGGTTGTTGACCTTTGAAGACTTATCTTTGCTGGATGTGTAAGTTTTATCCTGGTCATCTAAGTCAGTATCCACCATTCCCTCCTGGGGCATGGTTACTGAGGTGTTCTTCGGAAGTTGGTCTGTTAGAAAGGGGAGCTTGTTTTATGGTCGAATCGGGGCGGTCTGTTAATTTGGAGATATCAACGTGTCCTTGTGGATATGTTGTACCAGATTGAAGCCGGGCTTGGGTCCTATGTCTCGTTTGCGCGCCGTTAGATATAGCGTCTTGCAGTCTTCTCTGCATATCAACCTCTTCAGCTTTCTCACTTCCCTGAGGGGGGTGGTTAAGTGGTGAGGAATTGGCCAAGCAGGGAGCGCTGTCATGCGATTTGCTGAAAGGAACAGATGTAGGGACTGGTTGTGGTGCTTGCCAAAAACCCACTGTAGATTGTACAATAACAAGGCAACACCACACAGGGGTTTGTTGTTGCCTAGTTGTTAGTTAATTCGAATCAGGCAGACTTTATGTTCCACAGGTTTCAAATATAGAATTGTTTGAGGTAGAAAATATGACTCGTATGTGTCATCCTATCATGCACTATAAAGCCTCATTTGGCCAGGATCGAAAGCAGGCGGAGGAGGGAGGATTCAGAGCGACCGTGCGGGTCAAATGAAGAGTCCCTGCATCCCCCACATGGCCGATGTACAAAGGTTGAGAGTATCAAGGGCAGGCGGGAGGAGGAAGGATTCAGACCGACCGTGCGGGTCAAAGGAAGAGTTCCCACAGTCCCCGTGCAGCCGTTCATGTATTGTTGGCATCACCACAGTACAGGTATGTGGTGGCTGGAGGGTTTTATGTCACATGAAGAGTCTGCACAACGTGTTGTAAAATGTTTCTATATAAGAGTTGGAACTTATTCAAAAGAGTCAAAGCGTGTTAATTTTTATGGTAGTGCTGCCGCGTGGGACAAAGGAGAATCCCGCAGTCCCCGCGTGGCGGATTCTCTTTAGTGCGGTCGAGAAGTTGCATGGACGGGGGGTTTACCTGTATAAGACACATATCGTAGGCCCTTGGTTTAGAAGCTTGAGGATCTGGCGCGATGCACTATATAAAGGTATTTCAATATGAGTATTACTCTCAATATGGATCTTGAACTTAATCCACGTTTGGCAAGAATAACGTAATTTTAATGCATAACTTGCAAGAGTGATATTTGCTCCTTTACAGGCCATAGTATTGTACAGGAGAGGGAGTGACCCCTGACCGGCCCATAGAGTCAGAGCTCGCCCTCGAGTACTTTAAGACAAGATAGCTGCACCTTGAGGTGGAAGGGTACAGAATTTCTTACTCTAACACCAATCAATAAGGACAACTCAATGGTTTGGCAAAGGGGAGTCCGTTTAATGACAAGTACAAAAAACGGGGAAACATGGAAATCAACAGTGATACGATACCCTGTCTCGCTTCAACTCCCAACATTCTTCATTCAAACAGTAACAGTTACACTCAAAATTCGTCATCATTGACGTGTAACACTCATACATTTGTCATGCAATTCTATTGGTTGGAAAAGGTAACTTAAGCATAGGTGCTATATCTGTATGAGTGTGAGGATTGATTAAACCCTTATCAGGAAGGCATCTATGCCCTTCCATCTAACATTACACATGTAGACGTTACTAAAAGTACGACGTCTCATTGGTTCTACTAGCTATAGGACCCTAGATTATTTGGTCCATTGTGATTGGGTTGGCTATAACCCCAAGTATAAATCTCCACTTTAATTAGCAGCATGCAGAATGGTCAACCAGGTGCAGGATGCCCCAAGATTCACCCTGCCTCCCTTCCATCAATCAATACTTGAATGGCTATGTGTCAATTAGTTGGCTGTGATCGGCCTCGAAACTGTAGCTTCTTGTCAGGAAAAGTTATGGTATCTCCTGTTTTGGGTGACATCAGACATTGGTGCCTGTACGCGCTTGTCTGGTCACATGTTAGTACACCGTTGATTGGCTTTGTTTTCCTCCTATTTGTGCATTTAATTCTCATTTCGGTCTGCCACCTGCCTGGGCCTCCTTCTCTCAACCTTCACAGGGCAGGCTGCTTTGCTCTTAAAATTCGATTCTCCGAAGTTACTGTCCGCCTCCCTCTCTTAATTTGACCTCAATTTCCAAGGCACGGAATGCTCTTTGCTGAGTTTCGATTCTGCTGTCTTCCTCTTGTATTAGCTGGAATATGAGTTCTGTCCTGTTTGACCCTTAGTCAATTCTGCTTTTGTATAAAGTGGACTTCGTTGAGGTAGATATATTGTTGGCACTTGCCGCTCTATTCTTCTACTAAGCATAGCAAGCCTCACTGTTTTCTTAGCTTCTTGCGTTACAAGCATGTATACAGGCGTTAGCTGGTTGAATATTTTCATCCAGTTTGACAGTTTACATTTCTATATGTTTCAACATCGTGCTTTCTTCTAAGTTCATGATATCCTTATTCATGATATTTCGTCTTTGTGTGTCATCTTTTGGTTGTTGTTCGTTTATCTGTCAGTCTGTCAGGGCCCTTGTGTCTTCACCATTCGTCTTCAATTAAGGCCTTTTGAGTTTCTTCTGGGAAAGTGTGTAGGCAATCTTTATTTCATGTCATTTGCTGGTAGGGTTGTCTAAATGGATACCTTACTGTCCATGGTTGTCTGGTTATTGGCATTTCAATAGGTGTTGTTCTTCTGATGGGCACTGGACAGAGTCCTAACACGGCTCTCTGCTGGTTTATTTGTTTGTCATATGTCACATATCTCGGTGTGAACGTTCCTGGTACTTCCAAATGGGTGGCTGGAGTGCAGGCCATATTTGGGTCCTCCTCTACACTCCCCCCTCTATTCGGTTTATCAACCACTTCTGCTTCTTACTTGGTTCTTCTGTGTCCATTTCTTCTTCGTCTTCTGGGTTTGTACATGATGGTGTGAAGGAGTATTTCTTTGGAGCTCATATTGTTATAACTCCTTTTAGGCTTCCCCCTGTCTTTACATGTTCATCCTTGTTCCATGTCATTAGCTGGCATTGCTCATATGGGCTGCAATAGATCAATTTTCCTGCATAATTTCTGTGTTTCCTGGGGTACAGAAACTTTTTACCTTCTGGTGCATGTTTGCTTGCCTTCATAAAGTCTCTTATTTCATCATCAGTTAGATCTCTGGGCTTCCATCCTGGTTTGACATCAATCATGATCTTCATCCCTATGGCTTTCTTTGCAGTTTTCTGGCATTGTGAAATTATTATCTTGATGACACAAAATCCTAGTAATATCATTACTAGCAGGGTTCCTAGGAACTTGAATGCATCTGCCATCCATTGTGGAACCCATGAAAACAGTGATCCAAACCCGCTGTCATCATCAACTTCGTCAGTTTCATTGATCATCTCGTTCTGTAGGTTTGTCAGCATACCTCTGGCTTCTGTTAAAGTTATGTTTTCTTTGTCGTGAGAAGGTATAAATGTGCAACATGATTCTCTGATTTTTGCACAAACACCTCCATCCATAGATGTGATCATGTCAAGTACATATCTGTTCTAGAGAGTCAACAGTTGGATTGCTCTTACCTCTTCCTTGATTGTGTTGAATCCTTTTATTGTGGAGTTGATGGTTTGCAGTAATTCTCATCTGGTTATCTGCAACCATTTGGAATTTGCTCCAACTTGGAATCTTGGCATGAGGATTGTCGCGAACACTGATGAGATGAGGCTGAATAGCCTGTGCACATATGGGATTGCATGAAATGCTTCTTCTGATTTGGCAGAGAAATCATTTTCTCTCTTCACTCTAGTTGTCAGTTAGACAGATCTCCTCTTCCTCAGGTGAGCATCTGCTCTCGCGAAACTGTCAATATTCAGGTCACCTTTCGGGATCACTAGTGCTGGAACGTGGACATTCACTATCGTGCATATGCGTCCCCAGTTTTCGGCAGTCTGATGTATGCTTTGGATCCACACGCCCAATAATGATCCATAATTACTGCAGTTCCATGAGTCATTCCTGGAGCTTCAAAAATGTGTCCGCAGTTCTGATTCTCTCCCATCTTCCTTGTGCCATTTTTTCTGAAGCACAATTTCGGGCTTTCCAGTGGCACTATCTGCAGGAGTCCTCCTCGGTCTTCAACCCATGTCAGTCATATTGTGAGTTTCGGCCATAAAGGTTTGAACAATCTCTGTGAGTTTTCTATTGCTTTGTTGCAGGCTCCAAGGACCATCCATGCTCAGCAGATCACCACTCCTTCTTCCCATCCGTTTGGTGAAAGCACTGTTCACCAAATCTGCATTTGGCCTCTGTTTTTCCAAATTTGAGCCTCTTCCGGGGTTTTCCCTTGGACGTTCAGTCTCGGGTTTACTTCCCATCTTGTTCCTGCTCCTTTGACTTCAGGATTTTCATACCTGATCACGTGATTCCTAGTATGAGCTCTATTTCTCGTCTTACTGTCCTGAACATAATCATCTTCATGGGGGTAATCTGTCTTAGTTGCCCATATCAATGAGGCATCCCTCCCCATGAACTGGCCTCTGGTGTTACACGTTGCTACATGTGACAGAAAAATGTGCTGTCGGGGCATCAATTTCTACAGCCACAAAGATCTTGGATTTCCCCATGCTGTACAGTAGAAGTGCACAAACAAAGCATTCTCCTTCTGAAGTTTGCCTTCCAACTTCTTTCATGTGTTGCTACCAAATGTTGTCCCCTAGATGTGCTGTGCTGTCCAGGTAGTCGTTGCTTTATTATTTTCATGCATGCTTTTCTTGATTCTTAAGGTTTTCCTGTAGTTTGCTATAACTACATTCCTAAATGCATCTGTATGGCTCTTCTTTGCGGGAAGGTTCTCAGGTATTTTGATCCATGGTACAGGCTTCTTCATCTGCACCATTTGAGTGGACAAGAGACTGGCAGCTCTTTCCTGGTCCTTGTGCATTTTTTCTCTGCTGCGTGCAAGTGCCCATGCCAACCAGCCTAGCAGTGGTCCAGTATATGTTTGTATTGTAGGCCTGGTACTTGTCCCTTGTGTTGGAATATGCGTGCTGGGTAATACAGTTTCTGTTGTTCTTCAGTTCCTCTTGTCGTTTTCTCGCTCTGCTCAGGTGTGGAAATAGAAGGTCTACTAACATTTGTGCCTTTGCGGAGAGTCTTTCTGCGGCCGTTTCTGTTTTCTTAAGGGCTTCTGACAGGACTGCTTCTGTTGGCTGTCCTCTTAATTCTTCTCGGTTCTTCTCACTATCTCCTGTGAACGTTCTTTCGGTAGGCAGTCTTGTCTTCTCTGCTGCTTTCGTTTGAGGTTCTGTGGTTCTTGCCATCTGGCCTGGTTCATGTGCATTCAGTGTGTGTGTGCGTGTAGTTGTTAGTGCTCTGTTTTCATTCATCTCGTCCTGACCCTGTCTCCAGCTTTTCTCTTCATTCATTACCTCAAGTGTGTGTGTATCACTGCTAATTACATTCATTTCCAGTTCAATTACTTTACCATCAGATTTTCTCGGGACTGGAATGACTATATAATGTCTGGGTGCTTATGTGGGTTCCGTGCGTACATCATCAAGTGGGTGCACTGAAATTGGAACACGTTGTGCACCAATAAAAAATGCAGCTCTAATCGTCAATGACAGTAAAATAAGGATAAATATAATGCATAAGTACATTAGATACGTAAGGCGACTGCATTTTCTTCCAGAGAAGCGAGGGTGCCCCTCTACTTGTGGGAGGACCAGGTTAGGGCTCTGGGCCCCCATCTCGATCCTTCGCCAAATGTCAATGTTATTGTTCCCCCACTCAGTATCGTTCTATGAACAGTTTTGTGTCAGAAAGTGTCAGGTGCTTCACACGTGTCCCCCCTCTTGTGAGTGATGATTGTCTCTTGATGCAGAATACAGTTCCTTTGCTAAACCATGGGAAAAATAGATCAAAATACTACTTTTTGATGAGACACTACTGTGCAAGTTCAAAATGTGTGGGCTCCCAGTTCATTCCTTAAATCTGCTCCAGTCCTGAGGACATGTCGGACACTGATCAGTATGAAGAAATAGAGAAAAGTGACAAAAATTATAACAAATAAGTTTCTTGACTCTGTTCCCTCGACCTGTCCTTGGTGGAAGTCTTCTTCAGAATCTCCTCAGATAATCTCTCTGATGATTTGAAAGTTCCACCTGGATACTTATTCCATGCAAGAGCATTCCCAATTGTGTGATAGTAGCTGGACCTCGGATGAATTTGAGGACGTCAACTTAGATAGGTCTCGCCACTAATTCCAGAAAGACAGCAACTATGCGAAAAAAGACACTGTGCACTAATCTGCTGTCTTCTAGTGATAGGCACATTCTTCCAGTCCTTGTTGAGAGTCAGGATTATGTGTTCTTTCCTTGAAGTGAACAATGTTTGCACTGTCTGGTCGTGTGGAGTGCGACCAAAATGCTAATTTTATTTAACAGATGACTCAAATGGTCAGTGCTCGACCTGTCGACCACTTTAGAAACAGTAGGCCATGATGTGCTTACAGACACCCTGCATCAGCGCATGGGGATCAGCAACCTTGTTCTATCTCGCCAACTGCCAGCGGTTTGTTCAGATTGACTCC
The DNA here is from genome assembly GCF_040938575.1 of Ambystoma mexicanum. NCBI lineage: Eukaryota > Metazoa > Chordata > Amphibia > Caudata > Ambystomatidae > Ambystoma > Ambystoma mexicanum. The sequence goes on along the minus strand of NC_090941.1, from coordinate 1,078,992,514 downwards.
TCTAGATCGTCAATGCTACCCATCTCCTGCGGAGTCCGGCAGGGTTCCATCCACTCCCCAGTGATCTTTAATCTATATGAAGAGCCTCTGGAAGTCCTCCTAGCCACACACAACAATCACATCCACCAATACGCTGATGACACACAGCTTACTTGAAGCTCATTCCCTCCAAGACCGAATTCCTACTCCTCACCCACAATACTGAACACCCAGACATACAAACCTGGAGATCAACCATGAACTCTGAGGGTTTCACACCTGAATTCACCTCCTGCGCCAGATTCCTTGGGTTCCACATCAACAAACACCTCTCATTTAAGACACACATAGCTATGAAAACACAGACATCTTGGTACCACCTCTCCCGCCTGTGAAAAGTCAATCCTTTCCTCCCTCCGACAGCTTTAGATCGACAGGTGTAGCACTGGTCCTATCCCACCTCGATGGGGGTAATGCACTAATCAAAGGCCTCCTGTAGCTCCTGAGAGTTTCCCTACTTGCAGCCCCACTCCTCATAAAGGGTCCATGCAGATATGACCACATCACCCCAGCCGTTCACTAGCTCCCACTGCACGCACTTATCACCTTCAAGTCTTGCTGCATCATCTATAAGGCAGTCACCCTCAAGTCACCCAGCTACCATGCAGAGAAATTCAGCATCTCCGGCAGACAGCACACCACCAGAAGCCAGGACACATACAGACTTGAAATTTGCCACTGCAATAAGGAAAGGACCAGAAAACTTGCCTTCTCTGCCTATAACCCAAGACTATGGCACCTCCTCATATTCCTATTGTGTTTACCCCATTTGCCTTTGTACCATCATATCTATTGCTACTCCATGCATATGCCATATATTACAACCATATTGCCAATTATTCATAAAGTGTTGTCTGGTATTCACATGTGATGCCATGACATACTCTTACACCTACACCCACACACACACAAATGCACATAACAGCAGACATTTTCACTGACAGAGTACTCAAATGTTCACACATAGCTACCCACATATATACTCACACATATACAGAACCATACTGTTATACATTTCGACATAACCACACACACTCACACTTGCTCTCTCACAGATGTGGTGCACATTCAATGCCTGAGAAGTTTCATCTAATGGAACATAGGATAGAGGGGGTTGTAGGGTCACTGCTGAAGGGAGGTATTTCTTAAATTGGACAGAAGGGATATAGACGATCTTAAAGACAAAAAAAGGGAAGCTAAAAAGAGAAAGGAAAGGAAGGCTGCAAAGCACGACAGAAGGACGCTAGATGAGGAAGAAAGAGAATGGAATGGCGTAATGGGAGAGGTGGAAGAAGGGGAAAGAAATTATAGAGCAAACAAAGAGGAGCGGAAATGACAGGAAGAAATGGGAAGGGAATTAGAAGAAAGAAAAACGGAGAGAGAGAGAGAGAGAAGACAGGAAAAGGGGGAGAAAGCAAAGATAAGTGGAATCAAAGAGGGCAAAGGAAATAGAAGAAGAAATAAAGAGAGTGATAGAACAGAGCTGAGGGAGACAGCAAAAAGATTTTCAGAGAATTGTTGAGGGCCACGTACATTGAGGAAAGGAGAGGAGTGAGCAACAGGAGTGGGAAAGGGATATGAGTTTAGAAAGATGCTTTAGGCAAATGGAGGAGATAATAACAAATCATTCTCTTCCAGGAAAATGGATTTATGAGCTAGAAAGGATAATATCAGGAATGACGTTAGCAGTGCGTGACATCAATAGCTTACTTGCTGCCACTATTGGGGAGAGAGCTGACAACATTTGGAAAAGTGCAGGGTACCCTGGGTGATAGCACAAAACCCAGCTCCTGACAGAGCACCAATTAATAACTACAGCGAAGATATATGGAGTGAACTCAGAGTGCAATATCCCAACACATCGGACATGATTGGGATTACGAAATGCAAGATGTGTGATGACTTATACTCCAGTGATTCAAGAGTGATGGCAACTTGAGACTTGAGAGCTGTGGGACAAAACTATAGCTATTTTTATCACATGTTGTGTAAAGAGTTACCCAAACCGATGCAAAGTCAATTGAATAAACTAGTGGGAATGGAAGAAAAGCCATGGCCTGAAATTCACTTGACTATAGTTCACCATTGTCGATCATTGCAAGAGAAAGCCAGGAAAAAGCATGAAGAGAGAAGATTAGAAGAAGCATAGTTAGTTCAGAAAAAGCTGATGAAGTTTTTGGTGGAAGGAGCTGTTCTGACAAGTGGTGAGGCAGTGGAATTTTGGAGGAAGGGGAGAATATAATTATCATCCACGATGAAGATTGGTTGCACCCAGTGGAAGAGGGATTGGATTTCAAGATCCACAAGAAGGAGACTTTGATAGGGGCAGCCCAGATTTGGAGGTCAACCTCAACAATGTTGGACATGTGGGAATATGGGACACATTGCCCGAGTATGCATATGCAGGGGAGGGATGCAACAGAATCGGCAGGATCCAAGAGTGTGTCCATCATATCCGCCACCATAAAGTGCAGAGCCAAGTTCATACATAGTGTCATGCACATGTGCTGCAAATGCAACATTCACAACTGCCACCAGTACAAGCACAGAAAGTATCCATGCAGACACAGCAAGCACTGATGCAAGCACCAGTACCGCAGAATGCCATAGTGATTAGATTTCAAGTGCATGAGCGCAAACACCTATGCCCAAATTAAAGGAGTTTGACTGTAGTGGGAGGGAATCCTTTCACTGGGACTGGGATGAGCCTATATCAACAATAGCACAGCCCACAGACTAACCTTATGTGTTCAATCCTATCTGTTAGACAGGACCCACAAGAGGAACCACGGATCAGTGGTCACCAAAGGTGACAACACATTTCCCTTCATTGTAAACAGGGAAGCCACCAGACCCTGTGTTAGGGAGGGGCGATTCTCAATGGCATGTGTTGCCATGAATGCACAAGGTTTCCCTGGAGCTACAAATTTGTTTCTGATCACTGACTATTTGCCTTTTACTATAGGAGAACATGACCTTTCCATGCCACTATTATACTCCCGCCAGAGGCCAGTTAACAACATGGGGAGGGATATGATCAGTAATCTTAACATGAACATATCATTCACTGACCAGGGGATAGTGTGCTCCACTCTTGGAATTCATAACATGAACGCACAGGCATATATTTCAACATTTTTAGGCAGAAAACACAGCGGGGTGTGCCCATGGACCACAAAGTATTCCAATATGAAGTGAACCTCTTACTAGCATGGCTAACTGGGATAAGGGTCAAGATATTTACAGCAACCCGCAGCATTTTTATTCAGGCCAGAAGTTCTTATGGATGAATAGGAAGGACATGTGTTCCAACTAGAGTTAGAAGCAGTCATAGTGAGAGAAGAGAGTGTGGTTGTTCATGTTACTAATGCCCAAGGGAAAGCTTGGCGAGCAGTGATCGCCTTGGATGAAGGACACAGAGTGACAGATCTGGCAGATGAGGAATTATTCAGAGACGAGAATACAGATGATGAAGTAGTGTTCTTCATAAGCCTCACGTATTGTGTGAAGGTTGAGAACAGGGAAGTGCCACAAAGGATGGCATTGATCAAAAAGACATCATCATTTTTTCAAGAAGGCTTTATTAAAAGGAGCAGGTGCAGTTAAGATCAAATTGAAGCTGCATCAATTCTGAAAAGAGTGAAGCAATGTGCCATGAAATAAGAAGCAGATCAGGGTACTTATGAGACAATGTATGTGTTAATACAACAGGGAATACTAGTGCCATCAGCATCCTTATGTAACACAACCATATACCCTGTTAAAAGATTGATGGGGATTGTGGAGATTTATTGAGGATTTACACCCCCTAAGCAATATTGCAGATGCAGAATTTCCATTGGTCTTGAATCCAGCCACGATATTGTGCAATATCCCATCCAAAGCCAAAAGCTTTGCAGTAATCAATGTAAGGAATGCATTCTTTTCAACCCCCCCTTCATGAAGAGTCACAAGACCTGACCTGATTTTCATATAGATATAAAAAGTGGAATCACACTTGTTTACCACAGGGGTACTTTGAGTCCCCTTTGATATTGAACGAGTCATCCAGGTGTACTTAGGAAACGTAGACCATGATAGTAAAGTGATTCAGTACGTAGACAACATTCTGGTGTGCAGTGAAACAGAAGAGCAGTGCAGGAAAGACACAATTCAATTCATGACAGTTTTGGCAGACAACGGATACAAGGTAGACAAACAATAAATTACAATATTGCCAGAATTAGGTCTTGTACATAGGGCTATTGATATCTCAAAAGCAGAAGCAATCATGAAAACATCTCAACCAAAGACAGTGAGGGAAAAGCAACAATTTCTGGGCCTTAGCAACTACTGCAGAGAGTGGGTCTTTGACAACATTACATATATCAGTCCCCTTTTAAAAGGACTCAAAGAATCTCAGAGAGATGACAGTAGTATAGCCTGGACAGACAAAATGGCAGAAGCATTCAACAAATTAAAAGAAGCAATATGCACAACACCCATTCTTGGAAATCCTGATTACAGTCCAGGAATTTTTCTATTCTCACATTCTAATGGGGTAGTAATGACACACAAAAGACTACCCTGGGACACAAACCATTAGCATATTACAGTGGGCTCCTAGACCTAGTGATAAGAGGCCATAACCCCTGTGAAAAATTATTGGCTGGAGCAGCCTTTGCAATTGAGAAATTAGCCAGTATCCTGATGGGCTGTGACATAACATTATACATGGAGCATGCCCTGTTCGCCATACTTAAGAAGCCCAAAAGCACATTGACCACACAGAGAGCATCGGTGGATGAAGGGATCAGTTCAAACCAAGCAATCAGAACTGTCAGATATAAAGTAGTGAACTCAGCAACATTTATTACAGAGCGAGTGGAGGAAAGCGTTTACCCTGTATGTTGAATACTATAAGGATATACCCCATGTCAGAGACAATACGATATGATATGATATGATAGATTATTTATGTATCGCCTATACACAATATGTTTCAAAGCGCTTCAAGGCAAGGGAGGGAACAAGGGAAAATACAATGACATTCTTACAGGCCATGAACAATAAGAATGTCAAATTAACTATCGTACTCGGCCTGGCAACATTTCAGTGCACAAGCCAAGACATAGATCAGGAAGTGAGGGGGAGAGTGGGAAGGAAATGGAAACAGACAGGCAACTACTGTATTAGTCCTGACGACATTTCTGATAGAGCCGGAGATTAACAAAAGGTTAGGGAGGGGGGTGCAGAAAGGGAGGGGAGGAAAAAAACAAGTGAGAGTGAATACAATTGCAGAAGTTAGTAGTAACACATAATGTTGTGGGAGAACAGCAAATACAAGCCAGGATTCAAGATGAAAATTGGAACAGCATGATTCAGGGCAACCAAAGTACAAGATGAGGGGAAGTCCAGCATGAGAGTTGAGAGAGAGTGACACATTGTGATTCAATGAAGTCCATAAAAGTCAAATCAAAGTTTTGGCAAAAGGCGTTGATGGTGAAACCAGAACGTATCAGGACATACTCCTGCAGAGGTAGGATGTAAGGGGAGGAGACAGGATTGGAGGGGGGCGAGCGGAAGGGCAGGAGGGTAGAAGAATCAAGCAAAACAGGCAACTCCTGTATGCGGGAAGGGGGGACACAACAGAACATCACGGTGGGCCAGAGTTGGGGATGGTCTGTGGGGACCGAGGGAGTAAGCAAATGTTGGTGCATGCTTACCTGCTGTCTGGGCAGAGGTTCGGGCCCTGGGTCTTTTTGGTCCGAACAGGTCCAAACAGGAATTGCCCTTTTCTTCGTCTGCACTTCGCTGCGGACACCTGGGTGAGAGACGTCCTTGATCTAAGAGTTAAGATCTAAGAGCGCCACAATGCCTCTGGGCTGATGCGCGCTTTCAAAATGTGAATAAAAAAAGTTTATTAAAAAAAAAGAGCAAAAGGAAGATGCAGGGCTAAGAAGGTGGGCGGGGCTTAGGCCAAAAGAGCGGCAACCAGGAAGGCACCAGGTGCGTGGGGCTTAGGCCAAAAGAGCGGCAACCAGGAAGGTACCAGTTTGGTGGGTCTAATGCCAAAAGAGCAGCAAATAGGAGGGCACCAAGTGGGCGGGGCTAAGGCCAAAAGAGCGACAAACAGGAAGGCACCAGTTGGGCAGGGCTTAGTCCTGGGGACCTAGATCCACTTCACCTGCTCCCCATCTGCAAAGGAAAAGAGGCTGGAGGGCTGCTTAAGTAGCGAAAAAGAGCGGCAACCAGGAAGGCACCAAGTGGGCGGGGCTTTGGCAAAAAGAGTGGCAACCTGGATGGCACCAGGGGGGCGGGGCTAAGGCCAAAAGAGCAGCAACCAGGAAGCCATCAGGTGGGCGGGGCTTAGGCCAGGTGAAATAGATCCACTTGCACCTGCTCCCCATCTGCAAAGGAAAAGAGGCTGGAGGGCTGCTTAAGCAGGGAAAAAGAGCGGCAACCTGGAAGGTACCAGGTGGGCGGGGCTTAGATCAAAAGATCGGAAACCAGGAAGGCATCTGGTAGGTGAGGCTTAGGCCAGGTGACCTAGATCCAATTGCACCTGCGCCCCATCTGCAAAGGAAACGAGGCTAGAGGGTGGCTTAAGTAGCAAAAAAGAGCAACAACCAGGAAGGCACCAGGTGGGCAGGGCTTAGGCCAAAAGAGCTGCAACCAGGAAGGCATCAGGGGGGTGGGGCTTAGGCCATGTGACCTAGATCCACTTGCACCTTTTCCCCATCTGCAAAGGAAAAGAGGCTGGAGGGCTGCTTAAGTCGGGAAAAAGAGCGGCAACCAGGAAGGCACCAGGTGGGCGGGGCTTAGGCCAGGTGACCTAGATCCACTTGCACCTGCTCCCCATCTACAAAGGAAAAGAGGCTGGAGGGCTGCTTAAGCAGGGACAAAGAGCAGTAACCAGGATGGCACCAGGTGGGCGGGGTTTAGGCCAAAAGAGCAGCAGCCAGGAAGGCACCAGGTGGGCGGGGCTAAGGCCAAGAGACCAGCAACTAAGAAGGCATCAGGTGGGTGGGGCTATGGCCAGGTGACCTAGATCCACTTACACCTGCTCCCCATCTGCAAAGGAAATGAGGCTGGAGGTGGGAATACACTCCATTAACCATGCTTTGTCAATTGACCCTCATTCATGGGAAAGCCACACTGGGACTGCAGTAGTAAAATTAAATCTGAATGGCAAATTTGAAGTAGTGGCAAGTGCAAGATTGCCTTTACATTTTTCAGCGCATTTGGCACAGTTAGTAGCCCTCATTATAGCCGTTCAAATGCATGAGGTTGAGGAAATTACAGTGTACTCGGACTCCGCCTACGTGATGTCAACAGTACATGCAGGTCTGTCATGTTGGAAAAGGCAGGGCTTCCTCCATGTAGACAGCATGCCAGTGCAACATGTGCCATTATTGGACAGGCTCATAGATGGACTACAGCTCCCATCGGCCAGCTCCGCAATGAAGTGTGTAGCCCATACTAGAGGAGGAGATTTAATTTCATGTGGCAACAAAGCCACTGACACAGAAGCATATTTTCCTGAAATATCTGGTTTGACACAACACCTAATAGGCACACGCGAGCTTGCAGCATGGTAATGAAAGAAGGTTTCAATTTCTTGCCCATAGCACAGATAGCCGAATTGCAGGGATAGTGCCACAAGAAGTGTAGGAGCTGTGGAAACGGAGGCAGTGTTCATTGTCCCCCACCAATGCAATGTGCCAACAGAACACCAATAATAAACCAGTCATGACCCTTGCATTACTTAGAGTATCATTAAACCAACTTTACTATCCTGTGCACACAACACAAGAAAGTATTATAGTTCTCAACTCGGAAGACTGGTTCACACCCAACCTCACTAAGCATGTTGATGCTTTCATTGTCAGTTGTGTCATGTGTTCGAGGTTCATGGCAGAGCACACACTGTGAATGGTGAGGGAAGCAATACCCCGTGCTACTGGACCCTGTCATAATTTATGTAAATATTCAACAAAAGGGGGGCCAGAGCATTCCCTTGTCTGACTCCCTTTTCCACGTTGAAAAGCGTGATAGTTCACCCCCTAATCCATTCCTTACATTTGCCCTATGATCAGTATACAACTGATAAATGATGTAAATCAGGACAGGAGGAGCATCTTAGGCTTTAAGGATTTTCCAGAGAGTTGTTCTGCAGACCACATCGAATTCTGTTCTTAGATCCATAAAGGCCACATATAATCACATTTTTCTTAAGATCGTGTACTTCTGGATTTGGAGAGACAACATAAAACACTGGTCAAGAGTGCCCTGGTATGCCCTAAATCCCCCCTGTAGAGCATGGAATATGCACACAATATCAGCCCATTCTTGAAGGTGCTTCAGTAACACCTTCCCAAACACTTTCTCTGTACCATCCAGTAGTGAAATCGGGGGGTAGTTTCACAGTTGTTCTCTTCCACCCTTCTTATATATAGGGAAAATCACAGCCCTTTGCCATGAAGGCGGGATTACGCCACTGAACAGGACTGCATTGAACACCCTAGCAAGAACCGGTCCCCATACTGTGAGCTCTTCGTTTAACAGGTCAATGGGGATGAGGTTGGGACTGGCAGCCTTTCCACTCTTGAGTGAATTTACTGCAACATCCACATTCACAATGGACACAGTCATAGTGCTACCAACAGAGGTGAGGGGAGGGCAATGAATAATCGGCCGTGCAAGGGATACCAGATAAAGGTTAGAAAAGTCCAGCAGCTACTCCCCCTCGCTGATACAAGATTGTATTGCTCTGTCTCCAACTTCCAAGAACATACACAGCCCCTGAACCTAAGAGGGCAAACCATTTCCCTATGACAAACTCTCTTCTATTCCAGGCGGGCAGCATAAAGTTTAGGCTTATCAATCCCCAAAGTTGATTTAGTGCATTCTACAATGTTGCCTTTTGCAATGTGGCACGCGCTATCATACCAGCCTGGCCTTCTTATTGCTGCTCTTTTTATTATCTTAACTGGGGCCGAAATGAAAGGGATCAGATTTGTGGTGAGGGACACTTATTCATTTCAAAATTGTATGCTGTGCAAGGGGGTACCAGATAAAGGTTAGAAAAGTTCAGCCGCTACTCCCCCTCGCTGATACAACATTGTATTGCTCTATCTCCAAGCAATGCTCCATCGGATACCAACTTCCAAGAAAATACACAGCCCCTGAACCTAGGAACCTAGGGCCTCTAAGAGGGCAGACCATTTTCCTATGAGAAACTCTCTTGTATTTCAGGCGGGCAGCATAAAGTTTAGGCTTATCAATCCCCAAAGTTGATTTAGTGCATTCTCCAATTTTGCCTTTTGCAATGTGGCACACGCTATCATACCAGCCTGGCCTTCTTATTGCTGCTCTTTTTATTATCTTAACTGGGGCCGAAACGAAAGGGATCAGATTTGTGGCTATGGACTATTAGTCATTTAGAATTTGTATATTGTGCTAAATTAATTGCAGATAACATCAAGGTTTTTAAGAATAGATACGTAAACTTTGGGCTTTGCATCATATCTCATTAGATTGGACCACTTCACTGATTTCGTGCATGTTCACCAATTTCCACTGATTGTGAAATCAATTGAACTAAATATTTGGCCTGGTGGGTACAATTCCCAATAAGGCTGTAATAAGTGGTAAATGGTAACTTTCACACTTATCGACAACTTCAAAATGAACTGCTCTGACCCAGTTTGGCCCTGAAAATAGAACGCAGTCGATTAGATAGTGCCCTTCATGGCCCTTAAACGTCATTTTTGCTGGTTGATCACTTGAAAAACAGCCGTTACAAGTTCTCAGATTCAATTTGGAGATCACACATGCCGAATCCAGTGCCGGATGATGTTATTTCATCAGACATGCAGCTATCAAAGCTGGGATATCCCACGCCTGGCCCTGATCATCCCATAGTTCCCATAGTTCATTGAGTTGTTCAATCTGAATATTACAATCCCCAGCTACCACTGAGTAAATATTGGTAGCCACTGAGAGACAACTTGAGGACATATGTTCCTCCAGGCGAGCTAGGGTTGGAGTACTCCAGGTTGATGAGTGTCTATTGTAGATCTTAGATAGTCGAAGCGTGTCTTCATCGCCAACACGGATCAGTAACGCTAACAAATCTCGGGACCCAGGTGGAGTTTGGTCAATTCTCCAATCCACTGAGGTATCAAACCATATTGATAGGCCACCACTCGGGTGCCCTTTTGTCCCTTGATTGCTGGTATTGCAAAGGTCTGATATCCCTGTAGTCCTGGAATGGGGGTGGGAGCGATCCACTGCCCATGTCTCCTGCAGCATTACAGTTTGGAATGTGCGCATATAATCGCACCACTCGGTTATATCTAATAGTGGATTGACCCCCCCTATGTTCCAGAACAGAAACTTAATTATGCCTATAGCACTCACCTTACAGTTGCCTGCCCCGAGCAGTCAATCAATGTCTTCCAAATCTACAGGATTTTCGTCCCTTTCACTATTAACAAACCCGTAGCTGTTAGTACACCTGATGGTACCCGGGAACATGGAGTCTGATTCCTATTGCGGCCCCTTCGACCATGGGGCCCATTGACCCAAAGAAAGTTTCAGTTGACCTTAGTTTTATCCCAACTGATCTGGAGGAAAAGGGTTTGCAATCAATACAAAACAAACCCTCAACCAACAGCCACGAAGAGAGGAAAACCTGTACATAATCTGTATTATCTCCAGGAGAGGAGCCTCTAGTGCAATGCAAAATTTCATCACTTATAACTGATAGACACCCCTTGATGTGATGAATCAAATGGGTAACTTTATTCTTCAAGGTAGTTTGGGCACATTTATCATAACCACTGAAGGTCTAAAACCTCCTGCCACAAAGTTACGTAAAACCCTACTGTCACTGTGGTCTGGAGCTGCACATCCTCTTTTGGGTAAAGGCATAGGGTTAGGACCCATTGATGTGGGAGCCCGAATGCCAGGGCGGTATGCCATCCAGTTACGGTGCACGCTCTTCCCGGGTTCTATAATTCTCTGTGTGGAATGGGGGTGATCGAACTCAGAGCAAGCACACTATTGCCTCCAGAGTTATTGACAGCACCAAGGCGTGGGCCAGTTTGTGCTAGTTCCTTCATTGATTGAGTTGTTGAGTCAACCCTTTCCTTGATTTTCTTCATTTCATCCAATATGTCTCTCATCTGGGAGTTTGACATGTGAGCATGAGAGTCTTTTAAATCCACAAGAGACTCCTCTATTTTCAAAATGGTTGTGGTGGATCCTTTGCTTTAATTTCTACCAAGATCATTGGGATCCATATCCAAAGGACTTGTCTAAGTTTCTACTTCGTATTGGACCTTAGCAGATCCTAAGTGTGGCTTTCCCTCATTCTTTATGGCCTCTAAAGGTCCCTCCACCAAATTACTACTTTCCACTTAGAATGCCGTTACTGCTTTTCCCCTTCCCTTTTGGCTTATTGTCTTCCATTGTTGACCGACTTCCAGGTCGGGCAGGGGTCTAAGCGGACAAACTACAGCAGAATTTGCATCAGAAATGGGCATGAACCAATTAATCAAGGAAAGCAGTGGCAACACAAGTAAATGTCAAGAAGAGTGACACGCCACCTCTAGGGGTCGAGTAAAAGGTAGTGGGCCTCATTCCGAGTATGGCGTTAAGGGATAGCGGCCACCGGTAACGAGACCGGTGGCGGTAATCCCTTACCGCCATACTCCGAGTTCCCTTTGCGCCCTCGTCCTTAACGCCTGCTTTGAGCAGGTGTTAAAGTCGAGGGCGCAAAGGGGCCTCCGAGCCAATAACGGTGACCGTAATGAACGGTCACCGTTATTTGCATCTTCCCCATTCCCATTGAGCCCTATGGGGGCTCATTTGGGAATGGTGAAGTGCCTTGGTGAATGGGGAATTACCGCCCCGCCGACCTTGGAATGGGGCGGTAATTCCGCCATCCACCAAGGCGCTGCCGGTCCGGGTACGGCGTCAACCAAGGCGTTAATAGCGCCATTGGTTAGCGCCGTACTCGGAATGAGGCCCAGTGCCTGCAAACTGGCTTTTCCAGGAGATTTCGGAATTCGGGCTGCTTTACCGATATTTCCAGTGTTGCATGTTTCAATCAGAGGAGAAAGGGGATTATTTCCTGGAGGTTGTTTGATGGTAATGGGATCAATAGACCCTCTCTCCACAAGATCACCTGGAATTCCAAATGAAAGGTTTCTGCCTCTGATCTGGCCAGATTTAAGCATGGTTTCAAAATGGCTCAAGGAATCTTCTTTGGTAATATGGAGGCCTGGCCCTTCACGTGGTGCACTGAAAATAACAGTGAGCTCATCACTGTCACGAAAGGATATAAGATCCTCATTGCCACCCTAAACCGCACAATAAGATTTCATATTCAAGTGATCCATAAGGGGATCATTTATTACAGATGTCAACTCACTAGGTCGTATATGGTTAGGTCCTGTAAAACGTGATACAGAAAGTTCCTCTGAATCAATACCATCTAGATCTCTGAGGAGGTCCTTGATCTCTGTAATCAAAACATTAACATCTCTAATGGGTCTGAAGTCTTGAGAATTTCTTTTGACTGCACCCCCCCCCGCATTGACTTCACTCTTGCTTTCCTTTTAACCATTATCAATGGAAACAAACAATACCACAAAAGTCAAACGGACAACTGATTTCCTGGGCCTTGTCTCTGGCATTGGAGAACAGGGATCCATGGGATAACAGTATCAGAGACAGAGTCACCACCCTCTTTCCTCAACTCACCACCACCAACTCCCCACTCCTGGATTCTACGAAGTTTCTAAGCTTGCCACTCTATCTGACGGTTCTCTGCACAGGTATAGGGCTGCCAAGCATCCAATTCAGTACTGCAGATTAGGGCGCATCCTTCCTCCACTGTTACGGAACTCCCAGTGGGAGTGCAACACCCACGCCCCTTAATCCCACAGGCTTCAGCCCCGCGGGTGAGCCACAGAGTGTTTGAAGGCTTGGGGTATGGCTTCTGCCACAAGTACGGTGGCCCTCCAGGGCTTACTGTGCAGTTTGTGGTGAAAGAGTTAGCAACTCACCCGCCCTTGATCCCGTGGGCTTTGGCCCTGGGGGCTTGGTTTCCGCCGCAAGTACGGTAGCCACTCTGGGCTTATCGGGCAGTTCATGGGGAAGTAGTTATCAACTCCTGCACCCTTGATGCCACGGGCTTTGTCCCTGCAGGTCAGCCACAGGGTGTTTGAAGGCTGGGGGCGTGGCTTCTGCCGCAAGTACAGTGGCTTTCCCGGGCTTATGGGACAGTTAGGTCGTGGAGAAGGAGTTAGCAACTCCTGCACCCTTAATCCTGCGGGTGAGCTGCAGAGTGTTTAACGGCTGAGGGTGTGGCTTAAGCCGCAGGTAGGGTGGCCCTCCTAGGATATCGGGCAGTTTGTGGAGAAGAAGTTAGCAACTTCTGCGCCCTTGATCGCACAGGATTTGGCCCTGCAGGTGAGCCGCAGAGTGTTTGAAGGTAGAGAGCGTGGCGTCTGCTGTAAGTACGGTGGCCATCATGGGCTTATCGGGCAGTTTGTGGACTGATTAATGCCTCATCTAATGTGAACTCTTTTCAAATTCGGTTCTACCCTCATTTGTAGAACTCATATTAATATAGTAATGTCAACAATAAGGTCACACTGTGAATGTATGTGGTATTGCTTTTGAACATCTGGGTCCGTGTTACAGAAAAGATGCACTGGTGCAAGAACAGGGTTGCCAGGTATTATCACTGCCAAAGAGAAAATATGCATTCTTTCAGCTCATTTTTGTACCAGTGTGTCCAAGTCCTAATATGGAGCATTGTTTTGCCTTATGGTAAGTTTTTTGCACGTGCTAATACTGTGACAAATTGTACTTCCACTACTGTAACATTTCTGTAATACGGCCCAGTATTGTCACTCGGGAACACATTTATCTAGTAGGGCAACTGTTTCATCGCAGGGAGCATCATCACAGCCTTTCTATCTTCCATGGGTGATCAATACTTTGGACAGCTGTTTTGAATGAAATTTGAATGGAGGAGACTAATGATATCAGATTTTATAAATTGCTTTATCCTGAGTTCTTGCCTCTTCTGAGCACTGGAATACCAACTGTTATTAGCTATTAATAGCTGTACATATTATACAATGTGATGCCACTCAAGTTATTCAACCTCAAAACGGTGACGTTTTCCTTTGAGGATATGAACTTGCAACATGCAGGTGGCCCCATGTCAGAGGTTAGTACTTAACTTGTGAGCTATCCTCTTGGATGCATTCTATCCGACCCATGAAGCTTGTGTCAGTTGAGGCTTTCTCACCCCCCCCACCCCTTTGGCTGACTCTCATCCTGACACAACCCCTTCCCTGTTCAACTCTGCTATATCTCTGATACTCTTGATACTCTTGCCCCTGTGTTGAGAATCCAACTGAAGCCCAAAGCTAAGTGCAATTCCTGGTACCCTTAAACGCAAGTGCAGGGTGGCGAGAGGAAATTATGTGCTTCATGTACATCCTCTGACAAACTGGATTGCCGCCTGCTCCAAAGGCAATACTGCCTCTCTGTCCTCGTCAAGAAGAGAGCTCATATCCAAGCCCGCGTATCTGCGGCATCCAACAACTCGGCTGAATTCTGCAAGGAACTGGCCAATCCTGCTGCAGTCTCTACCTCTCCTGTCCCTTCCCAGGCCCTCTGCACTGGCTTCTCACTTCATCTTTAAAACTCAGGACATCATGTCCTCACTCTCCTCCTCTCTCCTCCTTCGCTCTACTCCCTGCTCTTCCTATGGCCCTTCTGCGGCCTCCTCTCCTCCCTCCTTTTCTGACTTTCCCCTGTTCTCAGCAGACGAGGTTTCTAGACAAGTCCAATCTATGAAAGTCTGGTCAAAACAGGTTCACCCCTGTTCCTCCAAAACCATCAAGGACCACATTGACTCCCTGGCTCCTGCCCTGGCCAACTTCTGCAACCACTCCTTCACCACTGGAGTCTTTCCATCCCCTCTGAAGCACTCCCTTGTGTACCCTCTTCTTAAGAAACCCTCGGCCGACCCCTCCTTTCCGGCTAACTACCACACAATCTCCATCACTTCCTTCTTGGGCAAACTTCTAGAAAAACAGGCCATCTCCCAGCTCAATCTCCACACTGAATCTGTTGATTGTCATTATGACCATCAGTCTGGCTTCAGAGCAGCCAGAAGCATGGAAACTGCTCTCCTGAGCATCCATGAAGACCTGCTCTTCAACCTTGATTCTAACACCCCCTGTGTCCTCATCTTGCTTGATCTCTCTTCTGCCTTTGACACAGTCAACATGCCATCCTGCTCAAATGTCTCTTTGATAACCTGGGTATCACCGGTCATGCCCTGGCGTGGCTGACTTCTTTCCTCTCTGACCGACCCTCCCAGGTCCAACTTGGGTCCTTCCTCTCCGCTATCTTTTTCTCTGTTGTAGTGTCCCCCAGGGGTCTAACCTCTTTCCCTGGCTGTTCAACCTATACCTGGCACGTCTTGCCCACCGCATTGCCACCCTCTGCCCCAACTTTCAATGCTAAGCGGATGACACTCAGCTCATTTTCAGGCTACCTTCGGCCACCTCTTCTTCGTCTCTCAACTCGGACTGTTTGTCTGCTATCTATGAGTGGTGTGCCGCCAATGACTTGTGCCTCAATGACAGTAAGACTGAGATTCTCCTCATCGGCACACCCGCTTCTCCTTTCCTGTCGCCCTCTGGCTGTCCACTCATGGCCCCCCTCCTGCTCCTACCTACGAGGCTAAAAACCTCGGGGTCATCTTCATTCCACACTCTACTTCTCTCCTCAAATCTCAGATATCTCTAAGAAGTCAAACTACCAGCTGCACCTCCACAGAAGTATTCTACCTTTCCTCTCCTTCCCCCAGAAGTAAAGCATGGTGCACCTCCATACAGAACGCACTTGCCTCAAAAATAGTCATGCTCCAAGACAAAATCTCAACCAAAAGAAAGTCACTGGACAGTAAAAGTTCACCTGCCCCAATCGTAGATAGAAACTGCGAAAACAGAGGCACAAAATTCAAGTTTTCACTGGTAAGCCAAGAACAGGCTCTAGACACTATCTCCTTGTTAAAACCATCGACCTGCAAAGGAGATTGCTTTCCTGCCCACCTAGTTAAACATTGCGCACCCACACTAACACCCATCATTACCAATTCTGTCAATGCATCTTTCAGCACCAATATTGTCCCTGCTAGCATTAAAGAAGCTTGGGTTACCCCACTTCTAAAAAAAAACCTTCACTGGACCCTTCTATATCTAATAATTTATCAAATAGCCTACTATCAAATTCAAGACCACTTTGAACAGTGGTATCTCCGAGAAGCCAAAGAATCTGACTTTGGGCCTAACCACAGTACCAAAACAGCTTTATTGGACCTCAAAATCCAGATGGACTCCATAAGAGGCTCTGGTAATCTTTTCATCCTACTCCTATTAGACTTGTCAGCCGTGTTCGACTTGGTGGACCATGACAAACTATGTACTACATTATCAGAAAATGTCCAACTTTCATATGAAGCTACCCTTTGGGTCAAATCCTTCCTTGCAGAATGCACCTCAAGAGTAACTATTGGAAAGGAAGCTGCGGTCCCCATTCCAGTCCCTTTATGGGTACCGCAAGGATCTTGCCTCTCGCCCACCCTTTATAATGCTTACACTAATTTGTTATTTGCAGCCCTTGATGCTATGGATGTCATCTACACAAATTGTGTGGATGACACCCATATCCTCGTCCCCATCACTGGCAACCATGAGCAAGATACAATGACCATAAAGAAAATATAGGCCATAATCCAAAATTGGAAGCCATTAACAGCTTGTGCCTTAACGATGAATAGACGGAGATCCGTATTGTAGGTTCCCCTGTCGAAATTGAATCTCTCCCTCTGATTATTCAACCATCACCATTGATGGGACACCCATCCCAGTCCTTAAGCAGGTCAAAACACTGGGTGTCTACTTAGATGCCAACTTAACAATGACTAAACAAGTAAATGCTTTGTCTTCAGCCACGTCTTACATGCCAAACATATCACCTTAAGCCGGCACGTCCTGACCCCCCAAAACTGCATTACTATTGCCCCTGCACTCATCTTGTCTAAATTATATCACTGCAATGTTCTACTGCTAGACTCTTCAAATACTAACCTTGCCAATCTCCAACTGTTGCAAAATAAAGCCCTTTGCGCAGCCCTTGGCTTAAAAAAGTCTGACCACATTACTAATACCAGGAGGGAAGCACATTGGCTAGAATTATCTTTAAAACGCTATGCATCACACACAAATGCATCGTTTATAAGGCACCCACCTACCTCAACAATGCCAAGAATGCCATCACCTTATTTCCAAAAAAGTAGCAGACACTCCTCTCCAGAAAGAACATGGCATGATATCCTGTTCTGAGATGAAAGTTTGCAGCACAAGCATTTTACCCACTGTACCTTTCACAGATGGGAAATATCCATTTGAATATCAGTCTTTGTCCCGCCCACTTGGGCAGTCCAGCACCGAAATGCTATGGCAATTCCTCTCTGAACAAGAGTACCAACAGTAACCCCATACACGTGTTTCATCCTTGTGGGGCCTCATCAGCGAGGTGAAGCTGAAAAGCGAAAAAGCGTTTCCTGCAAACTTTCATCTCCGAACAGGTTATCATGCCATGTTCTTTCTGGAGAGGAGTGCCTGCTACCTTTTTTTAAATAAATGTCATCACCTTAAACAAGGCCACTTGAATACTGAGATCCAACAATAGTACCCAACTGTTTGTCCCCCGCTTCAAAAGTACGAGGGCAGGAGGGAGAATCTTTCCAGAACTGGCCCCTAAAATCTGGAACTCCCTCCTCGTTCATACTTGAAATGAACCTTCCCAGAATCAGTTTAAGAAGACGTTAAAAACGTGGCTATTCAACACATGTTAATCCTTTAGAAGGTCTTTCTTGTCGGCCCCTCCTTACAACCGCCAGTCTCATGATACACCCCCATTACTACCCTCACCTAAGTGTCCTACAACCCCTTCCGTGGCTCTATCTGCCCACTAACATAGATGCATGAGCTAAAATTATAGTTTTCCACTCTAGCCAGGAACTCAAGTCCTGTGTTTACCTTCACTCTGGTTTTAATTGCATTGTTAACCAATCTGTATGTAAAGAAACTATATTTACACTGTGTACCAAATGTATTGCTAACTAATCTGTACGTAATGTAATTATATGTGTTACTGTAAGCAGATATTCAAGCCTCCTGTAACCTATGCCGTGATACCTGGGGGGTTGGGTGTAAAACAAATGCAATATATAAAAAAATAATTACATATAATAGATAAATCCCTTTGACAGTTCGATCGAAGATGACCAAGTCATTGGCGTACAGCAAAGCAACCATCAAGGAGTTACCTATTTTCGGAGGGCAGCTTGCTTGCGCCTTCTCCTAACATTAAGGGCATATCTGCCAAATATAGCTTGAACAACAGGGTAGCCAAAACACAGCCCTGCTTGACTCTCCAGTTTATCAACCCTATTGCTGTTATTCGTTATCTAGGCGCACAAAGGCTTTGGTGTTGCTATGCAACCGGATGAATAGTAACCATATCCGGCATCCTAGCTTGTTCAGTTTCGACGATAGGATTTGCCTATTTACTTGATCAATCATTTTGATCAGCAAACAGTTGGCCAGGTCAGCTAGCTAAAATGGGAGTTACTCCAAATGGGAGACGATGAGTCTATGACATTGGGGAGTGGTTTGAGTGCTTCTACTGTGATGACTATCACCGCAGTGAAGCAGATGAGTTATTTTAAGTAGCAGGTTTGATGGCTGCAAGGGTTTTGATCCGGTCTTGTTTCATTTCATAAAAGGTAGCAGGCGCTCCTCTCCAGAAAGAACATGGCATGATAACCTGTTCTGAGATGAGAGTCTGCAGCACACACTTTTTGCTCACTGTACCTTTCACAGATGGGAAATATCCATTTGCATATCAGTCTTTGTCCCGCCCACATGGGCAGTCCAGCACCGAAATGCTATGGCAATTCCTCTCTGTTTCATAATTATCTTAAATTTGTTTCCTCATAGCATGATAAGGATAAGGACTGGTATTGTCAGGACGTCTATGATGTTTTGGCGCTTGCAATGAAGTCATATGCAGAACATATTTTGAACCTGACTTGTTTCATCTCCCACTCTCTCCTTTTCCTTATGCCGCCGTGTCACTCTCTCTAACTAATGTGTGCTGCCTTCCTCCACACCCTCTCTTCCTCTCTCTGCCAAAGGCATGACGACACAATACCTCCTGTTCCAGTGATTGCGAGGACACCACAGCGAAGGTACGTAGCCTGATCATGCAGCACATGTTAAGCATGTGAGGAATGAGTTCCCTGCTGCCGGTCATGCTCTACCCAGTGAGTCTTTATGTAAAGCTTGCATGTTCCCACCCCCTGCAAGTGCTTGAAACATTATCCTGTTGAAACTAAAGAACCAGTCACATTTTTGAGAGGCGCGAAGATGAGCTGAACGTGACATTTGTTAAACCATAGGAAGAGATTGGTGGCTCAAACATAGAATTGCTGGTCCTCCACACAGCTGCATACCTTGAGATCAAATATCAGCATGTTCTGCTCATAAGCTGCTAAACATGAGTCTGTTACATTCTCCACAGAGCATTGTCAAATGCAAGGCGGGGAAACAAGATGCTTTCAAATTGTGGAAGCATCTGCCATCAACATCTCTATTTTTCTCAGAGGATGCAATCTCAATGAAAGTGTTTCACCTTCTGACAATTATTTGTGCTGATGGTAAGCTATGTCAACAGTTCTTGTGCGAGGCAAACATTAATGAGCAGCGTGTGCTCGAGAGATGTTTACCCCCATTCCATTCCTAATGTTATCTTTAAAAACTGACATGGAAAGAGTTATGAAGGTGCCCATGGATGTCGGGCATGACTACACTATGCATACTTGGTTGGTCTTGAAGTTTAAAATGGGAGACTACCACTGATGTAGCAGGGGCACCTGCCCTGCATCCTCCCTGGTGTGGTGTCTCCTTCTGCACCATTTTCTGAGGGGAATTTATCAACTTCAGAAAGAAGACATTTCTTTCAGAAATCAGAGTGCATAATGTTCCTTTTGCGTCATGGGCCGGAGGCACTCTGCCTGCACTTCACATGTCATAGCCCTCTCTTCTCTTGGTTATTGTTTTTGTGGTAGAGCAAGGAATTTGGGCACCAAAGTCCTGCCTGGAGAAGAGTCATTTGGAAAAGGGAATTAAGGAAATAGTAGGTTAGAAAAAATATATTTTTTGTACATGTGTGTTTGTGCACGTATGTGTGTGAAGGAGTCGTGTGCTCATGATGTTTATATGTGTGCGTCCATGCAAGGGTGTGTTGTGTATTTTGTCATGTGTATGCAAATGAGTTATTGTATGATGTACGGGTGGCTGTGCACACATGCTAATAAGTGAGTGTATGGAGCATAGGTGAGTGTGTAAATAAGCAAGTGAGTGGTGTGTATAATGTGTTTGCACATGTGTTTGAGACGGGACTTCCACTTTGCAAGAGCTGCGTTTTGTCGGTGGGGGAGTGCCGGCGGTGAGTGGATGCTAGACCTACAGCATATTTAATGTACGTCCATTCAGATGTAAGGTATGTATTTTTATGTGGCTACACTACCATTTTTGTGCAACCAATCTAGCCCTTTCTTACTGTGACATGACAATTTGTACTGGGCATTTAAAACAAAAGAAGCCCGATAAGTGTTACTAAGTAGCTATGTTTGCATTTAAGTGCAGCCAGTCTAGTCATTTCATACTATGGCATAACATATTTATTGATCATCTATCCATGATAAAGCAAGAATGGTATGTGCTATTGCAGGGATTCACTGCCATTTTGGTGCAGCCAGTCTAGACATTTCTTATATGACATAACTTTTGTACTGGGCATCTATGATACCACAAGCAAGATAGAAGTATTGTGTGGGTAGAGTGTCATTTTGGTGCAGCCAAATTAGCCATTTCTTGCTGTGACAGGACCATTTTCTCTACACATCTGTCATAAATCAAGCATGATAAGTGTTATTACTTGGCTAGGCTGGCATTTCTGTGCAGCCAGTCTAGCAATTTCTTATTCTGTCATCACATTCATTTCTGGGCAACTATGCTAAAGTAAGCATTATGCGTTTTATAAAGTGGCTGGACTGCAATTTTGGCACTCCTGTCAAGATTTTACTCAATGCGCCATGACATTTTATTGTGGGCATCAACGATAAAGTAAACATGACAAGTGTACTTCAGAGCAGCCAATCTAGCTATGTCTAACTGTGGCATGGCATTTGTTGTATTGGCATCAAGAGCTAAGCAAACATGATCAGTGTGATTACATGTCTAGACTAGGCTACATTGTGCAGACATTTTGGACATGTTTTCTTATTGTGGCATGGCATTTTTATTTTGTTGGCAAATTTAAAAGGAGTATGTCTTTATGTGGCAAACCTGCCATATTTCGGCAGAGCCCGCATGGGCATGTTTTCTTGTTGTGTCATTACTGGCAAAGTAATTTTCTTATATGGGAATATTGGGAATACTGGCACATATTGGTGCAGGTGTGGGCACAACCAGCATTACATGTTTTTGTACTGGCATATTTTGTGAGCAAAGGCCACATGGAAATGCGTTGGAAAATATCCTGTGCACTGTGAACTGCATCTTATGAGATTTTTTGATTGGATTTATCTCACAAAACCAATTGTCAGCTGCTTGGATTTTTGCCCAAATGTTCACAATGTGCTGCATAATTCACTATTTTTTAACCATTATTCAAAAATCTTTCTCAGGGTGAGCCCCCTGCCCTATCCCACCTGAGCTCACTTTGGCTCTAACGTGCTACCTCTCAATGCTTTGTTGTTCTGAAATATTTGTTGAAAATGTTTAGGTCCATCAAAATTTAAAGAATCATCCTCCGCCAATGGGAGAGTGCCTGGCGATTGAATGGGTATGAATGTGTGCGTGCAAGGTTGGAGCCCAGTCAAGGAACATGGGAGTATCACATACATATTTTAATGGAATTTTTGGGCAAAGCCAACTTGATGAATGATATAGCATGGGAAAGGGCTTCTAGTGTGAGATTATAGCATGATGGGAGAGGCAGACAGGACATTTTCTCTCCGTGGCGTGCCATTATTACTTACATGAGGAGCAAGGTCAGCATGATGTGTTTTCCTACATGAGGAAGGTGGGGGCACTTGTGTAGTCAGCAAGTTCTTGTTTTCATACTGTGGCATTGCCTGTTTGCCTGGCAATGAGGGCGAAGTCAACATGAAGATTATTCTAATATGGTGGTATGAGAGTTGGGATAACATTTGTGCAGCAGCAGTTACATGTTTTCTACCTTTGGCAGGAGATTTTTACTGTCATTGAGGGCAAAGCGAACAAGAGAATATTCCTACATGGTGCTACTGGCATTCTCTGGCAAAACACCACAGTGCGATGTGAAAAGCACTGCCAAAAAAACTCTATTTGAACACAAGGTGAAAACGGTGACCTAAGGTGCAGTGAGTACCAACCTTTGCAGAATACAATTGTGCATCTAGCAGTACATTTTTTACATCTAGGATTGAAAAATAATAAGACAGAAAACCTGAAGATGTAGACCCTGAGGACAAAACAGGAATAGCAGTGAAGAAATGGAACTGAACATGGCTCAGAGTATGGTGCAAATTAGGGATCCAACTAAAGTCATTTCTTGAAGACGGTTTTAATTGGACACCACTGGATGGATAAAGAATGGTTTATGGAGTGGGGTGCAATAGTGCTTTGCCCTGATGAAGGCCTAAGTGAAAATGAAGGGGCATGATCTTTCGGTCAGACTCTGGTGTATAGAGGCTGAAACACAGACGTGTCAACATGCACAGTTTCATCCCGTGTACTCGTTGGTCAGGTTTGAACCAGGAATTTAAGATGTTCACAGTCCCACCAGAGATGTGGGCTGGCAACTGAGGCTCTGCATTTACCAATGTGTGTATCGAGTCAGAGGGCCTCATCATGAGTTTGGTGGTAACCCTTAAATGCAGCGGTAGGGCTATTACCGCTGCAGTTAAGGGTCCACCAAATCACGGGTTTGGCAGATTTTCCCCCAGCTCTGAGCTGGGGGGAAATCCGCTGAAATTTCGCTCTATTACCACCGGCGGGAAATCCGCCGGCGGTAAGAGCGTGAAAATTCCCCATTGGGCCCAATGGGGAATGGGGAATTTCCGAATGGGCTCAGTGGGGAATGGGCAATACTCGTTCCGCCAAACCCGTGATCCCACGCTATTAGCGCCAGGGGGGTTGGCAGTAGGGCTATCAACGCCAGCGCTAATAGCGCCGGCGTTACCGCCCAACTCGTGATGAGGCCCAGAGACTAGTAATTGCATGTTAGTTTGAGTCTTTTATGAGCAGTTTAGATCTAAACCTATGCATGGGTTGATAGAAGGCTCAGAAATGTGGACTGAGCATGTGGGCACATCATTGGTTGGGTACTTTTGTAAACATTGTTTTTGAATAATTATGCTGACAAAAATTATGAAAAAGAGGTGTACATTATTGAGAAAAGCTGTTCTTGTACATTGAAGGAAATGGAGCTGTACTAGAGACTCTAGAAGTACTCCCGGTTAGGTGTTGTGTACTTTGTATATTCTGTCAGAGCCAGCGTGAACATATTTTCTCAAGATATCATTACTGTGTTTAATATTACCGGCCACACACAGCGTTGGCTGGTACATTTGGGTGTGCAGTCTCAGGAACCGGGCACAGCCACCTTGCTTCTACGCTGGATGAAAGATGTACATTTTGATTAAAACACATTTTGACATCCTGAAATTCGAGAAATGTACTTAGAAATAAAGTGAATGTCTGATGTAGCACCTTAAGAAGGATGTCATAAACGCATCAGGGAGTGAAATATCAAAGGTGAGAAAGAGGGCGCACCAAAGAACATGGGAGGAAAAGGCTCTGAGGTGAAAGAAGATGGGGGCAGGGTACCAATGTCAAAGAAAATCGATTGATCAAATCCCTCAATCTATGAAAGAAGACCTCAAAGATGTTTTGAAAAGAGAGATGGCGTCACTTACCTTTGAGTTTGTGGACAGAATAGCAGGCAACAAAAAAGGAAATTGCCCTATTAGGTGAAAGAGTGTATAAAAATGAAAATGCTTTGACATATTTGAAAGCAAAACCCCACAAATAGAAAAAAAAATAAAAGAAATGAGAGACCTAAATGCGCCTCTGCAAATGCAATGTGAGGACTTGTAAAACCAGCCCAGGTGGAAGAAGTTAATAATCAGATTCTTAAAAGAGGACTCAGAGCTGCACAATATGTCAAATGTTAAATGTTAAAGGTATTTGTACCGCGCACTGTCACCAACGGAATTGGTCCCCAGGCGCTCTGGCGGATCTGTAAATGATAAGGTGGGGTGGAGTGGGTTAGTAAGGTGAAGAGGGAGTAGGATAGTGAGAGAAGTGGTGTTCTGTTGGCAGCTTCAACTCGGTATACACCAGATGCTGAGCTTTGGTGCGGGTATTGGATCGGTGACAGGCCGCATGTGCTGTTGGTCCGGTTTATGTGTTGTTGCAGTGTTGTGAAGTGCGTGCGGCTTGTTGTGCGAGAGATGGTTGTGTGAGTATTTGAGTCAGATAAGTATGCATAGTTTAAGCTTATATTGGTTAGTGGGTTACCTGACCTTTGGCATGTTGGCATTTGCAGTTATGTCCCAGTGTGGCACCAGCTGACCCCCACAACTCTTTCCGGATGCGGCGCGGGCCAATGTTCAGAACTCTATCTGGGTGTGGGCAAGCCAACATTCACAGTCCCATCCAGATGCAACGCAACCTAGCGTCTAGAAATCTGTGTGGCATGCTATCATTCGCAACCCTATCTGGATGCTACGCAGGCTGGTGTTCTCAACTCCAAGTGTGGCACACGCCAACATTCAAGTTTCATCTAGGCGCGGGCTTGCTATCCTTCAATCAATCTCATCTAGATGCGACGCAGGCCAATGTCCACAATTCTTGGTGTGGTTTGTGCTAGTCTTGAGGTTTCGCATAGGTGCGGGCATGCTAACGTTTGAAGTCCTATCTAGAAGTCCTATCGTCCTATATGCGGGTAAGTATTGAAGGTCTTTTCCGTCTGCTCATGACATGTGATGAGAGCATGGATATAAAGATTGAGAGAGTGCATCAAGTGGGTGCCGTTTTTAAAAATTAGCAAATTCTGCCACAGGACATTGCGGTCAAGCTTCACAGTTTTTCTACAAGAAATACCATTTTGGAAGGTGCCAGGCAGATGAGCCATATTTAATAGCTGGTTAGCAAAGTTTCGACTTTACAGGATTTGCCCATGCCACCCTAGCGAGAGGGTGAGACATGAGGCCTCTAACGGAGGAACCCAGGGAGCGTCAAATCAGATATTAGTGGACCTATCCATTTAGAGTGTGTGGATTGGGCAAGTCCAAATGATAACTACTCCTGAAAAAGGAGCAAAGATACTTGATGTGCAGACACAGGAAAATGGTCCAACATGGCTGAGTCTCTCTATGGTGCCACGGCCAGACAAACTAAGATAGCTATCCAACACACCTAGAAGAGTCAGTCTCGGATGGGCAGTAGACAGTGACAATCCACATGGAATATGTATTAGTGATAACTGTTTTGAATCTATCCCTCATCCTTCATAGTCTAAAGGAGAGGGAAAGTACTGGCTATTACAAATATGTCTATGCACTATTGGTTGGTTTAATAGCTACACCCTCTGAATAACCTTACTACATTTTCAGAGAAGTATTGTGCTGGGTGCAGGTGAGGTTGTGGGGATGAGGGGAGTCACTGGGCCATCTACGGGGGTGCTGTCCCAAACGCAGGTCTTTCTGACTCGAGGTCAACTACTAAGAAGGAGACAGATCTAAAAAAACATTTACATGTTGTTGAGACTGTGCCATGACACCTAGCTTCCGCTATTTACTGACGGGAGCAGGGTTCTGGCCTCACATTTGTAAATAGCTGCCAAATTGACTCTTAACCGTTGGAACTCGATGGGCGTCCCAATATCCTTTCTACGGCTCACAAGTGCGTGGCATTTTGCAGCCATTGAAAATGGAATTGCCAATGTAAACATGATTGCAAATGATTTCTCAAGATATGGCGCCCTTTTAGAATGCACGAAGATTGTATGTACAGCCCCTGGTGCCGATTAGAGGGAAGGCACTGCAGGAATTCAGCTGGGATGTGAAGTGTTATATTCACGCTAAATGCATCCAGACTCCAACGACTATAAATAAAGGAAGGGGGCTAGAGGCGGAAGAGGGCGGGTGACGTAATTCAAGTTACAAAAAGGAGGGGGCAATTATTGCCAGAATGTGACCAAGTTTTGTTTCGGAATGTTGCATTTTGCATTCGGCTTCTTGTCCTCTCTAGAAATGCCAATAAGAAGTTTGAGAACCATCTGAGGTGAATGTATAGCATCTACCAGTACTGGAAATGAATGAACACAAGAAGACCTTTTTCATCAACCATTAGACCATTCATTGGTCCCAGGCTCCCTCTCTCCCTCCACCCCCTCTCCACTGTGTGACGTTTAAGATTGGAGTGCAAAATACAGGACCTTCATTTGCCATCCCTGTACGCCATCACCATACTATATTATGGAGCGATATGAAAAGCTTTTGCAAACATTTCAACATGGTCAAGACATATTTTTATTTTTTTTAGATTTTTTTTAGCCAAAACAAATAAAGGCCAAAATAAAAATATTATACCAACGGAATCTGGTGAAATTAAAACTAGCACCAGCCTGAATCTCCCCCCACCCCAGCCTCTCTCTTCCTGCACCCCCTGTTCCGAAGCATCTGCACCTTTATCCCTTGTCTTCCATTCCAGTTATTGTGTTATCTTTAATGCTGTCCATTGCTTGTGCGAGTGGCTGTCATGTAAAGTGCAGACTTCCCCGCATAGGGACAGTGTTAGAGAGCTCAGCCCTGGCCCCTGCTGTGCATTGGCGCCTATAGGCAGGTACTCACCTAGGCTGCTGGGAAGATGTCAGTGGGCATTCGTGAACCTGAAGCTAGTGCCAGCTGGGCTGAAGCATTGCCCCCCTGCGTTCCTTATATTTTCTCCCGTTCACCTGCAAGAAATTGGCAACACATTGGTCTTATCCCTGGAGTGGCATTACCTCGTTTCCTTGGTTCTAATTAGTCTTTTCCCTTTCGACCTGTTTACTTCTTCATTAGTTCTGTTCACCTTAAGATAAGAAAAGTCTCTATATCAAAATAAGTACGAATATCACTGTACAAAGTGAAAGGCGTTGATTCATACACAGTATACACCTAAAACAATGCAAGAAATTAGCACATCATGCAAATATGTTTTCTGTTTTTACTGTGAAATGGTTTCTAAGCACACCTTACAGAATTGTAATATTTCTAAAAAGTAAAATTCTTCGGACCACAATTCGACAACAAATCAGGCTAGCCTCTCATTCAGGCAAACGCACTTGTGAGGCTTACATCTCGGATATTTCTGCTAAAAACAACCAGTTCTGATGAAATCTGTAATTTGTTAATGGGAGGCAATGCTCAAAGTCCATGGTGTCCTTGGGATGTTCAATTGTTATTGGGATACTAGATTGCAAGTCATTGGAATGCCATTTTCCAATTCAATGGGATGTTATATACCAAGTCAATGGGATGCTATATTGCAAGTCAATGGGATATTATATTCCAAGACAATTGGATTTGATGATACATTCCTGATTCCTGATTTGTAGGCTTCTCGCCATCCATATTTCTTCTTGCCTCTTATACTTCCTTCTTCACCTGCTTATCATTTGTCTGTTCCCTTCCTTCTCCCATCCCTCCCATCTCTCATCGATTAATGGCATCGCTCTTACATTCTCTGAAACGCCACCAGCCCGAGCATGTTCGTTTTTATTGTTTTTCATTGTCTGTCCCTTCCCCTCTTTTCCCCTCACCGCTCTCCCCTAATTTACGTTATAGCTCTTACACTCTCTGAAATGCAGCCAGGCCTAGTACGACAGCCCCGTTATATGTTCTTGTGTCCTCTGCTTAACATACCCTCATAGTGTTTTATGTCTGTACCTTAATAATTATAGCACTTGCCCATTCTTAAGGTCTCAAGGCCCAGTAAGAATGTTTAATAGCAATGTTTTCTTTATGCTCCTCCCTTGTTCCCTCTCCTGCCTTGAAGCACTGTGAAACATTGTTTATCATTGTATAGGCGCTTTATAAATGAAAAATAACACACATAAAACAAATACAATTGGAGTGTCATATTCCAAGTTGATGGGATGCATTCTTGAAAGTCAATGGGATGTTACATTCCAAGCACTCCATGCCAAAATCAAAGTGTGCTTCTGCCCTGCTGCCTCAGCAGCTTGTTCCGCAACACCCGCTCTGCTTGTGGCACAGAGCAGGTTCAGCCGAAACAAGATGCCGACTAGGTCCCTGCAGCGACAACCAAGTCACTTAAGATATGCCCCCTTCCTCCAAACTATCATGATAATATGAACCCCACGCTGGTGGCAGGGTAATCTCGCAAAATAAGCTCTATATGAGTTTAGGCTTAGTGCATGGCGGGCACTTCCTATGATTGTGCACACCACAACCCAATTGATATTGCACCTGTGTCAGCTCCTGTGAGTCAGCTCTGCAGTGGAAGGGGATGTGTATTCAGGTCAGATGGGCCAATACTGCCAACTGGCAGGACCACAACCCCAGGATCCAGCCTCTCTTTGATCCCCTGTGTGAGTGCTGGTAACACCCTTCCCCAGATACAGCCACACTGCAGGCAGCTGCCCTGGGCCCAGGTATCAAAGGAACACACCCATTCAGGAGGAGTGTCCTCGCACCAGGGGGCTGCATGTCCATTGGCCTTTGTTGTCAGAAGGAGGCAAGGAGGCCGTAGTGGGATAGAAAGGCGGGCTCAGGACACTGGAAGACACCTCCCACCATCTTCATTCTGGCTGTCTCTCTTTCCCTTTCCTGTCTCCTCCACTTCCCCTGGAGCAAAGCACTTTGGGTGTGCAAACAGGGTGAACTCCACTCCAGCCAGGCGCATGGATTGGTCCCCTGAAGCAGACCATCTGTAGACCAATCACTTGAGGACTTTACCTTCAAAAGTAGGGGTTTCTCACCCCTTCAGCAGAATTCCCTCCGTTCCTTAAGTATACTTTAAGGCCAAAGAGACTTCTGAATATCCTCATTGGACTGCCTTTGGAACGGATGCACTGTCCAAAGCCCTCAGTCTGAGGTGAAGAATGAGCCATCCAATACACAAGGAAGATCGGTCCCCTAACCACTTCTAGGGCAAATTGGGAATGACCAGTGCTGTTGACCAGGATCAACCATTCCGCAACGGATATCCTAAATCTAGGGGAGCAGACAGTGACAGAAGCATCCTGTCCTCGAGTCGTTTGAGAAGTCCTCACAGCAATCAGAGGGAAGGACCAGCTGAATCTCCCTGCTCTGCCACAATGAACCGGTGGCTCCATTATCCTTGCATCCTGAACAATAGTCAGCGTTCCTCCAACCAGCTGGACTATTGCCTGCACCTAAACCAGCTTGACACTACATCATCACCTAGTGAAGCACAGCACGTGATAGGCCCGAAGCGACTGCTCAATGCTGAAACTAGAACCGAATCACTGAAGGGTCACTCACCAACTCTAACTGGGGGTTGCAACCATGGCTCGGCCAAGTTAGCCTGTAAACTGCCACCTCATCCGCTTGCTGCAAGGGCCTCCATGATCCTACGTGCCCGTACTGAGCTTGATCAGCTCAGATCATCGTTCAACACTGGGTCTGATGCATCAGCCCACCAAGTTCTGAATCAAAGTACTGCTGACACTCAACTTCCCCCAGAGTCCACTTGGACTTTAGGGACTGGTTGAGTCATGATCACTACTGTTTTTTACCCAATATCCTGTTCATGGTAGAACCTTACCTAACCCGCTGGAATAATGCTCAGAGTGCTATTTTATACGGATCTACATTAAAATACAGAATCCCGAAAAGCTTGAGGTTCAAAATTGCAAAGCTGACTTGGTCGCATTTTGAAACTCGAGCATTTTGGATTCTGTCCATATGTCCCACACTTTACATTCATTGTTTTCGGGGGACACCCCTGCAACTGCTGAAGCCCATAATGCAGAAGTTGGTGTGCAGGGTACAACCTCACCTAGTTCAGCACTTTGGGATTCGTCATTTTCCACCATGCCAAATGCGCTGCAAACGTGCATTCGGAATTTATTTTGCTTTGTTTTGAGGCAATATCACTTTCTCCAGCCTGTCACATCTTCTTTGCTCTGTCTTTTGTTGTGGGTTTGTGCATAGTAATCTCTGTTTGTAATATGTTTAGACGGTGTGTTCTAATACAGTTGTTATAAATGTATAGAATATTGATTGGACATTCACTTTATATTGGACTGTGATAATGTGCTGTCTAGGTCACTAATGGTTCATCTTCACACCCCTCCTAAGATTATCGATTTCCCTCGGTCCGCGTTACCACAAAAGGCAAAGGAGGAATATCTCGTGATTGTCCTTGTTTTACCTTTATAATTGTAGTTTGTTTTGGTTTGTAGAAGGATGAGGGCTGAGTGGGCCATTTTACCCCTACTCATCCTTGTGCCCCCTGTAAAGAGTAATCCAATTCGTCACAAAGAGAGAATTTCCAAAAGAGGTAGAAACAAAAATGTCCATAAAAGATCCCATCTAACAGGTCCTGGGCACTGATCCAAAAAAAATGTAAAGGCACTAAACAGCACTGTGTTCTCCCCACATTTAGAGCTGTGCTATTTGTGATGTTTGTGTAGTTACTATAGCCAGCGTCTCATTGCGGACCTACTTGACCTACAGAAGAAAAGGAGCTGGGCTTCTGATGAATGTGTTCCTACACAGGGCTGGCCTGAGAATTTGCAGGGTCCCAAGTGACAAACTAATTGTGGCCCCCCTAATTTGCATATCATGTGACATCAGCGATATCACAGAAAATAACATCAGAGAATGTGTCTTTATTACTTGAGGGGATCTTGGGAAGTTGCCAGAAGTAAGCAAAGACACAAACCTTGTGCTGTCCAACTAAATGAATGTTGACTGTTATTATTAACTACATGGTAATCTCATGAGTGAGGCATTTTTGGAGGCGGGACTTTTGTATTCTGAATCAGTTTTGCGGACTTACAATTGTGTTAGCTAAGTCTCAGTGAGATAAAGCACGATTTGCCCAGGAGCAGAGATTTTGATTAAGTGGGTAAGCCAGGATTTGAGGGTGGTCTGTATCTGTGGTACTTGATCAATTCTTGCCAACTATAGCCGGTAGGTAGACATTTTGTTGCAGCATAGGCTTGAACAATCTTTTGACTGTGGAGCACAGTGCAAAAGAAATATGATTGTTTGGTGCTAACCAAACTTAAGTGCAGGTCTGTAGATGTTTCATGCTGATTATATGTCTATGATGATGTTCGGAGCCTTTTTGTACAAACTAGCTACGTGCTTTTAATTTGCTATAAATGATGGTGATTAGTTTTCCGGTCAAAAGAAATGAATATCCAAGCAGTGCTAACATAAGGTGAGCTACATACCTATGGCTCCTGCTGCACCTACAGGTTAGAAGGGACGAGTGAGACTGGGGCAGTTAGTGCAATGAGCCTGTACCTGGTTGGGGGTAGCCTTGTAGTGAGATTGACATAGACGCTATACGCCAGTTGGGTCTTGAGGAAGGGAGAGTGAGCAATTTCACAGGACTTGACTTCAAATGTTACCAAAATTGCCACATGGCCAGGACCAGGGGAACCCATCTCTCCATTGTCTTTTTCCCATATTCTTGGCAAATCATCGTGACTCACTTGCTCAACCCTACTTTCTCCTCCTCACCCTCATATTTGCTTTCAATGATACTGTTTTATAAAGATGATTTGAAAAGTGAACACTATAATAAAGTGCCCTTACACATGTGTACATCTGCACACAGATATGCTAAGCTGAAAGAGCACAGATGTGCCATTATTGTATCCCCTTCAGTTTTCATTGGCCACATGTTTTCTTTCCTGACGTTGGTTGAAAATTGAGGGTCACATCAGGCCTCAGGAACTTAAGTAGAAAATACCGTTCTCTGCGTAAATGTGCCCCGTGACGGATAGCCCCGCATCTTAGCCGTATATAAAAGGAATAACACAAGAAGATTCTGGATTTGCATGGCCCAGACCTGCCACAGAGAATATAAAATGTAAAAAATGAAACACATACACCCACATACACTGTCTGCACTACGCTTTCTGTGAACCCTCTAATGAGTATAACAGGAAATGCACACTTATAAAGTGAAATGCATTCTGGTTTTCTTATTTCTATTAGGAATAAGTGGGGAAATTGTATAACTGACAAGTGAATAGAGATGTGTCGATAGGGGGAACCCCCTCATTGTTACAATGCAGGCGTGCCATGTGCAT
Organism: Ambystoma mexicanum; assembly: GCF_040938575.1. NCBI lineage: Eukaryota > Metazoa > Chordata > Amphibia > Caudata > Ambystomatidae > Ambystoma > Ambystoma mexicanum. Next base: position 1,078,959,973 of record NC_090941.1, on the reverse strand, counting down.
TTAAACAAAAGGCGCTGCACAAGAACACATTAGGCTATGACACTGTGCAATCATTGTTATCACTGTTTATCACACGTGATCATTACAAACCGGTTCACAGAAAATGTCATTCACCCGCTTTGAACCACCTCCCTACACATTGGATTTCACAATATACCCTGCCATGCAGGTTGTCGAGTAATAAGGCTTCCAAAAGCAAACTCAAAATGTCATCTGCTCAATAACTCTTTTCTGCTACCGCCCCTCATGCCCCACCAGAAGCTTCATGTTTGATTGTTTCCCACTGAAATGCCAATTTCTAACCTCGAAACAAATACCAGTAGCAACACACTTTTCATTGCAGGTGGCAGAAGCGTAGCTAGGACAGTCTAACAAGTGAGAGCTGGCCCAATGTAGTAGGGAAACCCGCAGAGGGAAGGAGGTTTCTCCTGCCCCCGGCTGAATGTGCAGGGCCTTAATGCCTGAAAAATGCCACACCTCAGTAAGAAAGCATGCCCTTTCTGGCTACACAACCTCTTCCCTCCCTCCATCCCCAAATAAAAAAAAAACATTATGTTGCATGTTTGTTTTTAGTATTGTGTTTTGGTTTTATAGTAAAACCTTTTACAATTTTACAATCATGCCAACACGTTTCATTTGACATACACATCATTTAAGTAGGAAACAAGAAATACAGTCCACAATAAAATGTCACATGATCAAATATATTAAAAGTGAGCCCTTTTTTTACCAATAATTTCTGTCACCCTTACAAACCCATATAAATTGCAGTAAGAGACTGTGGGCCTCATTATGACCTTGCCGGTATACTGGCAAAGGCTATTACCATTTCCGCCATTCGGTCCGGCGGCATTACGGCCGGATTACGGGTGCTGGAGTGATGGTGTAAATCCCCATTCATGGAGTCCAATACGACTCCATGGGGGGGATTGGCCATCATTTCCGGCACGGGCAATAGTAATGCCTTAGTTTGAGGTAACTCAGGTGCACTATCGGCAAACCTGTAGTCGGCAGGTCCGGTAAAGTACCTGTATACGTAAATACCTGCACTTCAGTACCACACCTGCCAACTCGGAATGAGGCCCTGTATGACCCCCCAACATTATGAATACTTCCTTTAAAAACTGGATTAGTGCATTGACAATGATAATTGTATTTATTTACTTTACTTACTGTGCATTCGTTAGGTGCTCAAAGACCAAGTAAATTGTGTTCCAAAGGGCAACACAGGGCAACAGGGAGGGAACATAGGATGGAAAACAAGTAATACACTCGATGGATCCTATCCATGCACTCTAGAATGCAGCTACGGCTGTGACAAATCCGGTCTAGCTGCACTCATAGTTGCCCTCACTGAAACCCCTGACGTGCCTCAACACTTCTGCCATTAGTAAGCAGCGACGACCTGCAGCACATTTTGGTCTAGTTGGGCACTAGGTTCTCCTCCCCTAGAACCTCTTGCTATTACTGATATATGGATTTCTCCATCTGCCACTGCCACTTTGGCAGCCTTACACGACTCCAAATCATCCTTCATTCACTCTCATCGACTGAATGGCAGAGTTGGAGGCTTCCAAGAGCTACTCTCATCCTGCCTCAATTTCTCACAAATCTCCAATGCCACGTCCTTCCTACCTCTTTTGAATTCACCATGTCCACCATTGCTCCGCTGTACTCAGTTCACATCATTTTCATCTAACACCCTCCTGGTCCCATGGGACCCTTCATTGATGATATTGGCAAGCTCCTTGATTATCTTTCCACTAAACATCTCCTCATTCTCTTACGTCACTTTAACCTACCCTCTTCAACCACTTTTCAGAACTCAGAACTTGAGTCTTTTCTTTGTGACCATGCACTGTGTTCTATTTATAACCCACCTACCCACATAGGGGTTAACACTTTGGATCTCTTATTCATCTCGATGTCTCGCTCAGCCACTAATACTACCATCACACCTGTTGTCCTTTCCACACCACTTGCTTCATCTATTAGTAAAAGGAAATGTAAACCTTCTGCCATTCCCCCCTTTCTCTCTGACCTACAGTTCTCACTCTCCTCCTTCTCACCTGATGCCTCTTCCACCAACACTATACAGCTAAACCGAGGTTTTCCCATCCGAACTGGTTCTATACACAAAATTAGTCATTTAACACTTTTTTGCATGAAACATGCAAATCAGGACTGAATCCTAACATTAATTGGACATTAGAACACTTGGCAGAATAGAGGGACATGTGAAGTATCCCACAATGAATGGTTATTATACACACACGATACATATGAATAAACGTATACAAACATGTATTGCCGCTACACCATTCCCCCCTTCCTCTTCAGTGGAGCAGGAGCTCCCGTCGCCCTGCAGGAGCAGTGGTCTACCAAACGGAGGGCACCCCTGATTTACAACCTTTTCCGGTAAGCGCACCTCCAAATTGTGCAAAACGGATTCTCTGCATCACAATATCCCAGCTACGATGCCCAGATGCCCTTGCTGTCCCTGCAACTGAAATCTGCTTTGGCGCTGTGTTTCCAGCCGAAATTGCGACCGTGTGCATGCTTCCACCATTGCTCACCATGTGGAGCCCAGCATACTCAAAGTTGGCCGCCCGCCACCCATTTGAGGCATCCACTGCCTAATCCACCTAGCAGACGCTGCTGAGTCCCGATTGGCTGGTGACCCTTCTTCAGCTACCTATCGGAAGCCGGCAGGCGAAGCCGACCCACTCTCACCAAGGCCCAATGAAACAAGGCTGACTCCTGTCCTAGCCTGTCCTCAGCCTTACTCGCAGTTCGCCTGGACACTATGCCCTTTTTCACCTTGCACTAATCCCGGCTTGTGGTTACACAGCTGACTCTCCTCCTCGTGAACCTATGGAATAGCGCTCTCATCATCCTGAAAGTAAGACTAGTAACGTTATCAACTATTTCTGCGCTTCTGAATGCTATGCTTATTCCCACGAGCTTGCTACCTAGTATAGCTATATAAGTTGCCCGCTCTGTGCCTACTGCCCTACAAGCATTTATCTTGCCTGTTGAACTAGCTGACATACTATCTATCCTGATGTTGCTAATGCCTTTACTATGCTAATATAATCACATACGCCACTTAACGAGCTGTAGCAACATAGCAACATGCTCCATGCACACCTCTGTACTAAGTCTGCACATCTATTATGAGCGTCCTGACTTTAATCAACTGAGCCGACTGCGTATTTGAGCCCCTAGTCGCTACCTATTCGCGGTTGCTTACCACCAAGTGATCACACCATTTCAGTGCCTTATTTACTTGAATTGCCTATGTCTGTTCTCATTGCTGCCAGCCCATACCTTCCCATTGCATGACCACGGCACCGCTTTCATTTGCGGCTTTGTTCGCCTGTGCTTGCCTTGAAATTACTATGCTGCCAACCCCATGCCCACTTTTGAAATGATTGAGCTCTTGCTCAGAACCGCAACGTGGACCCGCTTGTTAGCTCCATGATATATGCCTGCCTGATACGCTCATTGTGTATTCCCTAATTTGCTGCGCCACACCTTGATCTATGCCTGCATATGTTGCACCGCTCCGCATAAGACATGTCCACCTGATCTAAGCTAACTCCAGGGTACCTGCCTTACTCTGCCGTGCCTTTCAACTTGACATTTACCTGATCTGCCAATACTTGCTGCCATCACTAGAATGTCTTCTCTGCCTGAATTGTTGCACCGTTACAATTAGATCACGCTTATTGCATTCTGCATTGTTCCCTGCCTAACATGCTAATGTATATGCAAGCTTTGGTATTTGCTTTGCCTGTGTACCCTGATCTGATGCACCCCCATTGCTTGACTCTAAATAAGTAGACTTAACCTGTCTTAAACTCATTAGCCTGCATTGCTCATACAGAGCACGCACTGCCTAGCCAAATAGTGCCTTTAACGCTTACCTATAACTGCCTCACAGACCCGGCGGCCCTTCCTCTCTAATCTTGGTAACATGCTACCACGCTGGTCCTTCCTAAGGTCACTGCTCTCCTCATTACAAGTACTACTCTCAGTGTGGTCAATTACCAGGTCGTCACACCTACCACCTCCCAACTTAGCTGCACCTAGCTCCTTGCACACCTCATCCATGGCCACCTCTCACAGATCTCCCGATACCTACCAAAGTACTGCACCTCAATACCACAACATCTACCTCAACGATCCGGCCCTATGGCTCGACCATTTCGCCAAAAAAACCCTCACCCAACCAACCATGTCCTATCACTCTTAGAAACCTTAGATTAGGATCTAGACTTATGGGTAAGAAGGGACACCCCATGTACCTTAGCCCATACCTCAAAACTCATACGCACAGCCCGCCTCCACAAACGGCCACCTCATCCACGCCCCATCACCTTCAAACCATCACAGCTTCATCAAGCAACTTTGGTTTAATTAAAGCTGCCCTGATTGATGCAAGATCCCTAGCTGCGCACGCTCTGGACATTGCTGATCTTATCAAAACTCAGGAACTCGACTTCATCGCCATCTCCGAGACCTGGCTGCACGCGGCTTCCGGCCCGGCACTCTCATTGGCCATCCCCACTGATTACTCCATCATCAGATGTGATCGCACCTCGAGAGGTGGAGGAATTGCTTTCATCGCTAGAAACTCATTAGGACTTAGAACTGTAGGGGATTTTGTATAGATTTGGGGCCTAGCGGTATTTTCTTACCCCCAAAATGAAAATAATTCAGTAATAATCACTCTTTGCATTCAGATTAGATTTGGTAAATAGTACTACAGTATACATACATTATTTCAGCACACTGATGCATTTAGTGGTATACATTATGTTGGTATGCATTATTGGTGGTATTTCTGGTGAGCATAATTGCTTTGTTTTATATGTGGCCCCAATATCCAGAACCCCTTATTTTTGCTTAGTTTGTTTGTGTGATCACTAGAGAGGCCTCAGGCTTACATTTCAGGAACACCACATTTTCAATTGGAGTGCCACCATGGGCTGTCCTCACTGTCTTATCTACGGCAGCGAGCTAACATGTGGTATTCATCACCAACTTATCTACATCAGTGAACTATGTCCAGGGCCTCTCTTTCTGCTGACTCATGTACCTCCAGCAGCAATCTATTTCATTATGTTATTATTATGTTCCGTTCAGAAAACATACACTTAAATACTGAATGGAATCATGCACACAGCTACCGCTAAGTCTTATTTTTAGCTAGCTTAAAGATGACAATCGCACTGTCTAAACCTCTCCCCATATTATCAGTACTGTAATGGTAGGTGCACAAATAAAAGAGAAAAATAAAACACACTATCCGTCTGCTTTCAAATATTTTTTGTATATTATAAAAAATTGCATTTCAACACGATCTTACTCTTTTTACAGAAATAAATGGAAATTGCACAGTAACAACCTTATCTGTAACAAAATGAGAAGAGAGTGGCGAGAACATTTTCAATTCGCAACATTAAACATGTTGATAAAACACTGGAGTTCCCTCTTCCACGCTGACTGAATAGTTTCGCACACATACACACTGCCCCCACACTCTGTAATATAATTACCAGGCCTATCCAGCATGTGAAATTCGTCCGCTGGTCGCCTTCTGGAAGTGGTTCAATTAATTCTTCTTAAATCACCCCAGCAAGGACGAGCATCTGCCGTCACTCAAACCGGGGCTTATTGACTGGAATTCCCAGTCTCTGCAGCAGTGCACTGGGATCTGCTTTTTCAATCAGGAAAATCCCCAGCCACCAGCCAGGTTTTTCTCCCAGCTGTGTAAAATGTCTTCTTCTCCCTTCTTCCCCGAGATTCATTAGCAAAGCTCTGTTACAGCCTGCCAAACAAGTTCAACCAATGAAATGCTATCATGTCCTACCCTCCTTTTCTTTAACAATGGCTTGGCTTATACAGTTGCAACTGTAACCAAACTGATTTCCTGCTTATTCGAGTCTTTGCTTCCTGCAACTACTGTGGACAGAGCGCAGATAGAAGCAAAGAAAAAAAATCTGGATGCGCTTTTAAAATGACTTTCAGAGCCTGTCATTTTCCATCTCATTTTGCACTGGAGAACACATTATATTATTAATGAGTTAGAATCGTTTCAGGTGGAAAAAAAATATGCTTTTAACTGTGAAAAAAATGTATTTGCAATTTAGATGTAGAAATCGTTTTTGACTGAATAGCCTGTTTTCATTTACATGTCCATGTCACACTGGCAGCACATGCCTTGCTGTACCACATTATAGTAATGCACCAAACCCATGCAGTGGTGCTGCATAAAAATAATGCTAAATACTCTTACAGAACCATCCCAAGCACTAAGGTGGAAACTGCAGAGTTACTCTCTGTCAAGCTCGGACTCTCAGCTAACCAAACGGCTACCATCCACCTAATATACAGACCCCCTGGTCCACCCACATCCTTTGTGGATGATAATCTCTACGTTAGTACTCAACAATGCTAAATCCAACTCCCAAACCATCATTCTTGGCGACCTCAATCTAGGACACCAAGACCCTAATGATCCTGCGGCCCTCGACCTAGCTAATACCTTAACAGATTTAGGTTACACTCACCACATACAGGAACCCACCCACATTAAAGGGCGGTCCCTTGAATGGCTTAGTGACACCAATTGCAATATTAGGGTAATCTCCAACGTCCCTTGCTTGTGGTCTGACCACCATGTCATCACTTTCAGCATCGAAGCAGCCCCACCACCCAGGCCTTTGGTCGCCCCAGCCACCCTCACTAGAAATAAAAAGAACATTACGACAGAAAAACTACTCCCCCTTATCCTTCCCACACTAAATAACGCTCCTGACACTTGCTCAGACCCCACCAACCTAGCCGACATGTATAACCAGTCACTGCTTGCAGCCATCATCTCTATAGGCCCGCTCAAACTGAGGAAACCCAAACAACGAGCACACCTTAACTCGTGGTTTACTCCCCAGCTTAGAGTGTTACGCAAAGAGAAACGCACAGCAGAGTCACGCTGGAGAAGTCACCACTCCGACGCCCACAAGGACAGTCTACTGATAGCCACCCTTAACTATAAAGAAGCTGTACTCCAGGCAAAAAAAGATTCTTATAATAACCGCATTATGTCAGCCTAGTCCAATATTAAGGAACTCTTTAATATCCTTAAGGAACTCGAGACACCTGCAGCCCCCCCTGACTCTTGCTCCGAAGACAACACTTGGTGCACCAATATTCAGTCAGCACTCATGGGTAAAATTGCTACCCTCCAATCTAAAATCAGGGACAAACAGAAATCCCTAAAGCTTGACCAACCACCGACCACACCTACACTTAATACACATTTAACCTATCCGCATAAAACTTTCTCCTTCTCCCCACTCACTACTCTCGAAGTAGAAAACATCATAAACAATTTAAAACCTTCCAATTGCCAAGGCGACCCCTGCCCAGCACCTATTATCAAGGAAGCATCTCATGAGCTAGCCCCGTTCATTACAGCATTCATCTTTCAAGACGGGTATTGTCCCCGACAACCTAAAGGATGCATGGGTTATCCCACTCCTCAAAAAACCCTCCCTTGACCCTAATATCCCAATTAACTTCAGACCTATCACTACAGTCCCATTCCTGCTCAAGACCCTGGACCGTGCAGCCTACCTGCAGATTCAGGATTACCTCGAACTAAACAATCTCCTGGGCTTAAGACAATCAAGGGTCCGCCCTAAACATGGCACAGAGTCAGCTCTGATCGACTTGAAAACTCAGATGGAGTCACTGAAGGACAATGGGAAGCTAGCCCTTCTCCTTCTCCTCAATCTCTCCGCGGCTTTTGATCTGCTCAACCACCAAATACTCTGCCAGCATCTCAAATCCGCAGCCCACTTCTCCGACTCTGCCAATGCCTGGATCCACTCATTCCTGAGCAATAGATCCATGAGGGTCTTCTCACCGCTGGCATCAGCGGATCCCTCCCCTATTCACTGTGGCGATCCTCAAGGCTTGTGTGTATCCCCTACGTTGTATAACGTATTCACCAAGCCCCTCTTCGATGTGCTTGACTATCTGGGTGTCTCCTACACTAACTACGTGGACGACACCCAGATACTCATCCCTATCACAGGAGACTACACAGCTGACACCAAAGCCCTTAACGATGTTTACTTGGTCATCTAGACCTGGATGGCACAGCACGAACTTTGCCTTAACAATGATAAGACTGAGCTCTTACTTTTAGGATCAAATCATCGGCTCAACAAACTAGACCAAACGTACAAGTCCTTCATTATTGACGGCAATGACATTAAAGTCTCCAAAGATACTAAGACGCTGGGGGTCTATCTTGACTCCTCGCTTTCTCTGAACAGACAAATAAATGCAGTTAGGTCAGCTTCGGCCTATAACTGCAAACTTATCACTGCCTGTAGACCCTTCCTAAACTCCACCAACTGTATCACACTCGCCAGAACTCTTGTTATGGCCAAAATCGACTACTGTAGTGCTCTCTACCTAGGGACCAGTCAGTCTAACCTTAGTAAATTGCAAACTGTACAAAATAATGCCTTAAGGGCAGCCTTAAACATCCTGAGACGCTCCCATATATCCTCCGTCAGATTGGACTTACGCTGGCTCCCATTAAAACAGAGAATTGCCCTGAAAACCCTAGCTTTGACTCACAAATGTCTGAGCAACAACGCCCCACCTTACCTGTCCGCTCGCTTCTCATGCCACACCTCCACTCGACCTACCAGAGCAGCCCAGACTCACAGCCTCATCGTGCCTAGATGTAAACTCCAAAAAGCTGGTGGGGTGAGCTTCCCCGTCCTGGCCTCCAAACTCTGGAACACCTTGCCCACATCTATCAGAATTGAGCCATCATTCCACTCCATCAAGAACAATGCTAAAACATGGCTGCTCTCCCAAGACTCATGAGACCTTGACACAGTCCAGACTCCATGTGGGATACAGGACTGAATATACATTTTCTCTCTGCTCTGTCCCTGTATTATACGCTATTAATGGTAACCTTCGGTACATGTATATATGCTGTATATTTTTGTAACTCACTGTAACTACTGCTTTTTGTAACATGTTTAAGAGTATGTACATGTATATATGCTGTATATTTTTGTAACTTCTGTAACTACTGCTTTTTGTAACATGTTTAAGAGTATGCGCCCGGTTGCCCCTGGGCCTGGTTTTTTGCGCTTTATAAATAAAACAAAATAAAATCAAATCAAATCAAATTAATGTGTACAATACAATCAAATTAATTGGTCAAAAAATACATGTTTCTTGAACATGAATACTTGAGTTCAAATCTGGAGAAAATCTTTTGAACATAAATGTTTTGACTTGGATGCACATTAATTACTAAGACACTCAAAGCATATTTGTGCAAAAGACAAGCAAAAACATAATACATACAGCAAGCATACATTCTAATAAAAAATGTCAAGGGTCAATGCCAAAGAAACAAAAGCAAAGAGGCTTTTCGGTGCTGTGGACAAGTGATGCCCAACTTCCTCAGGACCAACAACAATTATGGACCCCGTAGAGATAAAACTTGAGAATACGAACTCAAGCTAACACATACAGAGATTTACTAGCTAAACCAAGTGTGGAAAGACACAATAGAGCGTGGGGGACCTCATCACCTTAGAGCCATAAACCCCATACTGTCACCACCATACCTACAAGCCCCATTCAGCAGATCCAGTATCAACCATAAGTGAAGAAAAGGGGAGGAGCTCAATGCTGAATGAATAAACTAGGGAGGAGATCACAAACTCAAAATAGCCTAACCTGGGATGATGTGGAATCAATGGGCCAGGAGTCCAGAACGGAAATAGATGCCCATAGATTGCATGTGTGCTGACACTGGGGCCGCTCTGAATAGGAAACTCATCAAAAGAAAACAATTAAAAAGATAAAATGTTTGAAGGCTGCCCCGCCGCTAGAAAGCATGGGAAAAATACATGATGCTGCCGGCTTACTAAGGCGCTGTGATGCTGAAGGCCACAGCTGATGAGGTAGCCCTGCAAGATTGGCTGGATGAAAGAGCAATGGATGCTAATCAGGCTAATCAGTCTGAATTGACTAGAAGAAACCGGGAGACAAATAAAAGTAAAAGTCAAGTGACGACCCAGGGGGCAATACGAAAGGTGTCCTGAGTTACATCCTGGTAAATAGGACAAAGATGACTACCTGCCCATGTGAAGCGGAAAATGCCAAAGGCATAACAAGACAAGCTAACCTGTGGAGCATGCATGGAAGCTTCCGATGTCGCGCAGTTCAAGATCCTTAATGCAAGAGATTGACCTGTGTTGCCAAGAGGACTGGCGCATAACTACTATTTAAAGTAGATGCACGTAGAGGTCCACCTATTATCAGTGGAATGTCGAGACAAAGGATGGACTCAGGCAGCAGTGGCCATATTGGGAGTAGGCTGGAGAGTACTGCAGCCACAATAGAATGATAGCTTGCAAAGGATACTCAATGATCAGGAAAGTACCAAGACAGAAAAAGGGCTCCCGGACAGTGGCCATATTAAGAGTAGGCTCAAAAAGGTATTACAGCTGTTGGAAACTGACGAGCAGAAGCGCAGATATAAAGAATAATGCCACTGGTTCCAGACAAACACAGCAAAGATGTAATGCCCCACAGTACTATAAACCAAACACTGCATTCTGCAGCATCCAATCCCTATTATATGACTCATTCTCCTCTCACTTCCCACTGATTACTTTCACCTTCAAGTTTCAGCCTCAGCCATCAGTAATCCCAGTCATACACTCTCTCTGCATAGACATGCTTCACTGGTTGTGCATATTGAGGCGTACCTACTCAGTTGAGGACCTGCAACGCTACCTCTCTGCCCACAACTCTCTCAAGTTCACTATTGATAGAGCAAAAAGGTTATTCTATCTAACCCTGGTAGACTCTCACACCAACCAACCTCACTGCCACCAGGAAACCTGAAACTCACTCCTCAGTCCTCTTAAGTCTATGACTATCAACTCCACTCTCACAGCTAATTACCTATCTGAATACTTCACTGCAAACATTTGCAAAATGATTGACTCTGCATACCCTACCATCATCCTCTGCCTCTATCTCCCACTTTAGTCACACTAATACTGATGAAGTGCTATCTCTACTGATGAAGGCTAACCCCTTGTGTGCCCCATCAGACCTTCTTGCTCCTCAGCTAGTCAGGCCTATTGCCCCTTTAGTGCTCTGTCCCTTGGCAGAACCCTTCAAGCTGTCCTTTGATTCTACTTTCTTTCCCTCTGTCTTCAAACCAGCCACAGTAATTCCATTCTTAATAAAGCAAGGGGCTGACCTGAGCTACTGGATAACCTTTGTTCTGTGTCTCTCCTTCTGCACTACTCTAAAGAGCTAGAAAAAGTTGTTGCAACCGTCTTACCAATTCCTGAGACATCCACAACCTTCGAGACACCCTACAACCAGGTTTCCTCTCCTGTCCCTCCACTGAAACTGCTCTCATGAATGTGTCCAACTTCATCACCTTTGCTAAGCACTGCAACGTATCCTCTGTCCTAATTGTCCTTGATTTGTCTGCTGCCTTTGACACTGTTGATCACTCTGATCTCATTAGTACTCTCTTTATTCTTGGGATTCAGGATTAAGCCTTTGCCTGGATTGAATCTGACCTTGCACCTCGCCAATTCTCTGTCTCCTGGAGCAACAACAGCTCTAAAATCAATTGCCTGTTAGTGTTCCAAAAGTCTCTGTGTTGGGTCTGCTCTTCTTTATATTCTGCACCTGTGCTCTTGGGGCATTAATCTCCTTCTTTGGGCTCTCTTACAAACTCTTTGCGGATGAGCATTCCTCTGATCTTTCTATTAAAATTTCAAACTGTCTCTCTGCCATCAAATAGTGGATGGCTTTGCATTATCTGATGTTGAAACTCTATCAAAAAAGATCTGTTTTTCTTCCCTGCCAAAACCTCTCTCTCATCTTTTCCTCTGCCTATTCAGTTCCCACCTGACACTCTCCCCTACTTTTCTTCAGCTAGAAACCTCAGCATCATCTATGACCCTTCTCACACATTCTCTACTTTCATCTTCAAAACTCGAACAGCAGCTAGTCTCAACCTCCTAAGTCTTAGAGAAATCAGTTACATCCTTCCTTTCAATACTGTCATGCAACTCTTAATCACCTCTGAATCACTCTTGTCACAGTACACTGGACTACTGTGCCAGCATCCTTTTTGATCTCCCCATCTATGCTCTCTGTCCTCTCAACAAGATCATTAACTTTGCTACCAAGTCTCTCTTTGAACATTCTCATTTAACACCTACTTCCTCAAACCATCACCAGGTGGGATGGCTCACTATGCAAAACAGGGGCAGATTTAAATGTCTTCTCTCGGTTCACAAATCTATCCACGGTAAGGCAACACTGTATCTATCTTCCTCTATTCTACTCCAAGAAGCATTCTCGTAATCTCTGTTCTGCCTACTCAACTACCATTATGGCTCCTTGCCCTCCCTTTGCTTCCTCTCGCTTCCACTCCTTTTTTTTTCTTGCTCATCTTGCGTGGAATTCTCTTCCCCCAGACATTTGAGGAAAGGACGCAATGTTTTCTCCCACGTCGCATGGACATGTGTTCAGTCAGTTGCAAAAGGCTGGGGCAAAGGTGTCATTGCATTAGGCACAGTAGTGAAGGAAAATAGGAAAATGGTTTTATTATTGGAATCATGTACAAGACCACTGATATGCACTGATCTGAAATAAATCTGGATTCTTCCTTAGATAGGCCAAGCATGCTGCCTTTATTAGACAATCTTTCAATTTGGTTACTGCTTCACATTGTTCTTGTCCCATTTCCAGGGCACTACCTGCTTCAGTAATTTAGTCAATGGTTGTGTGATTTTAACACACTCTTCAATGAACTTCCTAATGTAACTTGTCAACCCTATCAACCTCTTCTTAGCCTTCAGTTTTATGGGATCTTTTAACTTTTGGATGGCTTCTTCCTTTTTATTTTGCAGGTTTAACCCTTGCTCAGTAACTTAATGTAGCAAGACACTCACCCTTTTCCTACACCACTGTGCATTCTGCAATGACACCTTTGCCCCAGCCTTTTGCTACTGACTGAACACATGTCTAATTTCAGTGAAATGGCTTTTTATATCCCTGTTTTTTATCAGGACATCATCCACATAGACCACAGTACCCCACTTGGATGCATCCGGGAGTGCTTTGTTTAGGAAGATCGCAAACTCGACTCCACTATTGATGAAGCCAAATGGAGTACGATTTCATGATTATTGAGTCCCTTGGAATGAAAGGGCAGATATATTGTGTATATCCTTTGCTAGGGGACACACCAATGCCTTACTGTTAGATCTAAGGTAGTAAAAATCGTCAACTCTTGGACATGTGCAAGGCACTAGTCAATGAATGGAAGAGGCCACCTTGACACAGGCACTCTCTTATTGCGTTCTCTCAAGTCTGCACACAACTGCCTTTGACCGTTGAGCTTCAACACACCTAATATCGGTGTATTTGAGGTACTGTGACAGAGGGCATAGACAGGTTAGGGCCTGAGTGGGCAAGGCCCACCCTCAATCTATACATGCCCATTCATCAGCACTGGTTTAGCATTTATAGATGTTAATGTCACTGCGGTGGGCCCAACTTCATTAGCTTCAGGGATGTGTAAGCACTTTTTGAACACTCCAATGCAAAGTAAATTAACCATTTCCTCGAGAAAAGGCAAAAATACAAAGTCAGAGGTAAGAAGAGTCTCTAAGGGGGCCATGACAGTCAAGGTTAGTTGAACAAAGTGTAGGGGAGCTGAAGATCTTCTTGTAGGAGAGTAAAAAGCCTTGCACAATGTTTTTAGAAATGTTTGTAGAAATAAGATTCACTTGAAGGGCTACACGCTGGGAGGCTTGTGAAGGGCAAAACTGCAAGCAACTCTGCAATGGCAACCAAGACAAGTCTCAACTGAGAACCAGTAAGGCTACACAACAAGAGGTAAGCCCTCTTAGGTTTACAGTATCTTTGGTTAGAAGGAATGGTTCCAGCTGCACTTCTGTTCCTGTGTAGCTCTGCAGATCCTGTTTTTCCTGGGCCTCACCCGTGGGGTCAAGAGGGAGGATGTCTGGGGACTCCTGCACCACAATGGGAAGGGCGGCGACAGCAAAGAGCAAACTTCAATTCAGCGGCACTTCGCGGTTTCAGTTCTTAGCATCTCAACAGATAGCACCACTGCAGACTCTCGGATACCACTCTAGACTTTCCTCACCTCTGGGGTCCAGCACTCTTTTGAGGTGGCTCAGGCTTAATCAGTCCTGCTTCAGGGAAGTCTGGAGGATCTTTCTAGAGGTCGGGTCTGACTTAAAAGTGATTCACTCAATCTGGTGTTTTCCTGGCACTTCGGTTCCAACAGCAGCAATAGAAGTACAGCCAGCTCTGAGAGGATGTCCAGACGAGTTCACTTTGGAGTTGATTGGTCCCACCAACCCAAGGGTAGAAGTCGTCCTTGCAGGGCTTCGCTAGTCGAAATGAATTTGGAGCTTCAGCACAGCAGCAGGGCTTCTCAGGGCAAACCAACAGTCCAGGAGTTGCAGCAGGTGTCTCTACTAAGTTTTTATTCGGATTCCTTCGTCCACTGGTCGACTCTGCCTTCCAAGCCAAAAAGCCTTGCCTTTTATGCAGGTTTCTCCCATTCATTCCAGCCTAGCTGTCAATCACACAGCAGGGTGTCCTGCCATCCAATCACCTTTGGGTGCATTCCTGTAACCAAGGGGATTAAGCACAGGGAGTTTTGGGCACCTCCCTCACTTCCTGCCCCTGCCAGACATACTGGAGACAGAGGCGGGCTTCACTTGTGAATCCCGCCAAAGACAAAATGAACAAAGGGACCAAAACTGGTTTGGCGTGAAGAGTAAATCTCACGAAGGACTTTTCCAGCAAGAAATGGTGAAAAAAGAAGACCGGCCCATTTTGAAAAAAATGGGCACCCGGGGGTGCTTTACTGCAGCTGCATTTGCCTCCTGCGGTAGAAACAAACAATGGTAGTAAAAAGTAAACTACTTCCACCAGTCATTAATTGTAGAAAGGCTAACATAAAATGTTACATGAGAAACTAGACAAAGGGGACACTGGGTCTAGAAAGTTAAAAAATGTAAGTGAAGTAAATTTCACTTCACTGCTCTTGGAAACAGTAGTTAACCAAGAGAATGTATTTAAACCTTTTTGGAAATCTAAGAGACTTCCCTGTGGCACTGCACTGAAGGTGCTGTGTGTCACAATGTAACAGTGATGCCTATGGAGTTTGTCAGACTCCAAAGTCAAAGGAAACACAGAGTCCAAATCACAGACAAAATGCCAGAGAGAGTGGGACAAAGGTCTCACTCTCCCCAGGTTAGAAATTAAAAGTCCTAAAGCCCAGCAAAAGAGCTGGGGTCTCTAAGGTAGAAGGGAATTAGCACATTTCTTAGAATTCTCCCTAACGGAACATTCTGGAAAATCCTCCAAAAGAGGAATCTCTATGCTCTCATCTAACTGCAGGGCAGTATCTCTTTGGAGAGAGGCCACTCTCAAGTACCGTAGCACTTCAGCCTCCACTTCGATTTGCTGTTTCTCCTCAGTCTCATTCACATATACCCGAAAAAGGATGTAATCATCCTGATGATGACAAACCTCATCTTTTGGTTCATGAGAATACACTGACAACTGAATTCTGAAAATTCCCTTCCAGAGACTCGGGTAACTCATCCTGTCAGGTGACTTCATTTTTAGGAATATTCCCAATGTCTGACTGCACAGGGCATTATTTGCACCCAATAGTATGTTTGTCTTCTATCCTCAAATTCAGGCGTGGTCTCACCCAGTCTAGAACAAACATTTTGATTCAAGAAGTCTAACACTGTATTCATTCTGTGCATGATGTCATTTCCCAAATAGAACTTCACTTTGGTTCCACTCACAATACATACGTTGTGATGAATGCTTTTGGGCCCTATTCTATGACAAGACTGGAGGCGAGCATTATGCTTCATCTTCCTTTATTTCTACTCTTCAGCAGTTCAACAAACATGTACAACAAAATCCTGAAAAGTGTCTTAAAACTAATAACTTTTTCTTTTTCTTTTTTTTTTTTTTCAAAACTACAAAATCCATGATCCTCTGTAGTCCATGCCCCTCCACCAGTCACAATCCACTTCCTGTGCCTGGACTCCTCCTCTTCTTTTACTGCTCTTCAAGCAGATAAGTACTATTTCCTTTCCTCTCCGAATGTCTGTGGATATATGGGCTGACTGAAGAGAGGAACTGTAGATGGAAAGATCAGATGTTGAGTGTGGTTTGCAGGGGAACGTGAGATAATTAGTTTAGAGACGTTTTCACCGCAAATGTCACACTACGCGCGAGCGCGCCAAGCTTGAAATTTTCCTTAATACAGGAGCAGTCACCGAGTGAGTATCGGCGGGGCCCCAGGGAATTCCTTTGATCTATAGGGACCGCCGTGAGGCTGACGGCCCCGTGCCGTATACCCGACACTTCAGGGGCTCGGTCAGCCTCACGAGCAATAGGCAGGTCGCGCAAGAGCGCAAAGCGTGAGGCGGATCGCCTCATCAGCATAGCCCCCACCCGCGGGTGGGCGGAGCTAGCGCGTGAAGCGCGGAGCGGCTCGCTCCAACAACATAGCCCCCACCCGCGGGTGGGCGGAGCCTACACGCGCCGAGGCGCGTAACGTCATCGCGAAGCGGCGAAGGCTTATTACCTTCGCCAGCGTTTGTGGACACGGAGCTTTTCCTTCCGACTCCAACTAGTAGGAGGAAAGAGTCTAACGAACAGACGATCGCGTGCAGCTCGATCAGCTGGGACACGGACATCTGCACCGTGTATAGAACTTAACAGCAAGAGCTGGAAGACTCGGGCATTGGAGCCCTGCGCTGCCAAGAGGCAGTTGGAGAGTTGAAAGTGGATTGGCAGCCGGAGAGCTGAAAAAAGACAAAGGTGCAGCCACATACATAAAAAAAAAAAAACAAAAAACAATAACATCATAAGAGAGAGTGGGCGTGCTAAGACACCTGTCTCAGGTATTTTAGGCACACAGCACAAAGGAACATGTCAGACTTTGAGTGGAGTGAGGAGGAGCAATCCCAGGACCTCGCTGCCAGCTTCAAGCAAGTGCTGGGTAGCTCTCTTATAGATGCAGTGGCGGAAGGGGTGAGACCCCTACAAGAGAGGCTGGAGACGTTAGAGGCTATACTCTCCCAGCCAAAGACCAGCACCAAAGCGGATAAACGCACGCCCACAGAACCCTTGAATGAAGGGTAGAAGGGGAGTAAACAAGCCCTAAAGTGAAAATCCTCTGACGACCCCCGGGGCTCATACGAGGAGGCGATAGAAAAGGCCTCGGAGGTGCCTGACGCTTTTGCTAAGCTTAAAGAAGCGTACCTACAGAAGCAGGCAGTGCCGAACCTCACGACCCCCGCTCCAGAGGAAGACAATATGGGAGAGGACCTTAGCTCGGAGGAAGAGCTAGTAGATGAGCAAGGCTCTTTAGGAGATGAAGAAGGCGAGGAAGTGGACTGGCCTAGACCCAGTGGGGGCAAGAAAGCGAGGAAGGAGAAACACCTCGTAGAAAACGAGGAGGATATGTTCGACCCAGACAGCATTCATAATCCGAGGTCCACCGAGTGGCAACCATCCCCCCGAGTGACCCAGTATATGGCGGCAAGATTACGCAAGCCACTAGACAAGGAAGTGCGACAGCGCCTACGGGCAGAGTGCCCGCGCCCAGATTTGCCAGGAAAGGTGGCGGAAGCACCGGAGCTCGACCCAAAAATGCTGACTTTTGTAGCCAAGGCCAGTAAGGATCCCCGGAAGGGGATTGATAGATCCTGGAAGTCCTGTCAGGAGAAGTTACTAGATTTAGCGGGTCCGCTAGCAAAAATCATGGACCTCGCAGAGAGGGCGAAGGACACAGGTGAAGAGGTTGATCCGGAAGCCCTCGCAGGGTGGGCTCAGAGAGCCGTCTGCCTGCTTGGGAACGCGAATTGTGCCATCGCGGCTGAGAGAAGGAAGGGCCTATTGCTCAAGATAGACTCAAAATTGAGCGACTTATCGTCATATGAAGCAGGGGAAGGTGCACAAGGCCTCCTATTCGGAGAGACCTTCGGGAAGGAGATGGGCCGGTTCGTAGGAACATTCGCATCACTAGAGAAAGCCCAAACATCTATTCGCAAGATATTCCCCAGCAGAGTTTTTGGAGGGACCGGCCGCTACAGAGGTCGCGCTGCCGGTCGCTACCAAGGAGGGAGAAGACCTCAGAACACCAGGGCACAATACTGGGAGAACAAGAGCCAAGACACCTTTTTCCCATCCAGGGGGAGATTCCCAAGAGGCCGAAGGTCCAGAGGATCGGGAAGAGGTCAAGGATTTACGCCAGGTGAGAGCGATTATGTATCCCCCAGTAGGGGGGAGGACGCGCAGATATTTAGAGAATTGGCGCAAGCTTTCAAGCGATTCCTGGATACTGCAGACCGTCAGCGGTCTGCATCTAGATTTTATAGAGACCCCAGTGCAGCGATACGAACCGCGGAGCCAGAGATTAGCGCAAGCGGAACAAGCATGGCTAGACAGCGAGATAGCGCAGCTAGTGACCAAGCAGGCGATAGAGAAATGCGAGACAGCCCCGAAGTTTGTGAGCAATATGTTCCTAGTGCACAGGAAGGAGAAAGTACGCCCGGTGATAAATCTCAAGGAGCTGAATGGCTGGATCATATATCGACACTTCAAGATGGAAGGCGTCCATCAGCTCAGAGACTCCCTAAGAGAAGGAGATTGGTTGACGCGTCTAGATCTAAAGGACGCTTACCTCACGGTACCCGTTCTAGAGGAGTACAGACCATTTCTAGCTTTTCGCTGGCGAAGTCGTTTCTGGCAATTCAAATCGATGCCATTCGGTCTTGCTTCGGCACCATGGGCATTTACAAAGCTAATGAAGCCAGTATCGGCAGCGATCAGGGAGAAAGGAATAAGGCTTATTATTTACCTGGACGATCTCCTGCTGCTGGCAGAAGATCGGGAGGTATTAGTATACCAAACGAGATGGGTGCAGGACCTTCTGACCTCACTAGGATTTCTAGTGAACACGGAAAAGTCAGATACCGTACCAGCACAGAGGTTAGACTTCCTGGGATTCATTCTAGACACCAAGAAGGCGACCTTAGAGCTTCCAGCTCGGAAGATGAGAGACATCAAGAGAGAGATCAGAGTATGCTTAGAGAAGCAACAAGTATCCCTCAGGACATTAGCGAGAATAATTGGGCTTCTAGCAGCATCTATCCAGGCCATTTTTCCGGGGCCACTGCACTACCGTGCACGGCAGAGATTGAAAATAAAGCATCTGCAGCTAGGTCTGAGGTACCATCAACAAGTGCCGCTGGATCAGGACTCGATTACAGAACTAGAATGGTGGTTAAAGAATATGGACGCTTGGAATGGGCGAGCCATATTCGGAGACAGACCGGATTTGATAATAGAATCAGATGCCAGTCGGAAAGGCTGGGGAGCCAGATGTGGGTCTTTACAGACCGGAGGCAAGTGGAGCGAAGAGGAGCTTCGTCTACACATAAACTGCCTAGAGCTCCTGGCAGGATCATTCGCGATCAAAGCCTTTACGAAAGAAAGAGTGAAATCTTGTGTCCTGCTGAAGATGGACAACATATCAGCAGTGCGCTACATCAATCATTTGGGGGGTACGAGATCCAAGATGCTCGCAGAGTTAGCGAAGGACCTGTGGCATTTCTGCCTACAATCAGGGACGTCAGTGACCGCAGAGTACCTGCCAGGAACACTGAACGTAGTAGCAGATTGGAACTCTCGGTACCTGACAGATTCCAGCGATTGGAGACTGGATCCAGCAGTGTTTCAGAGACTGGACACGAGATGGGGACCATTACAAGTAGACCTGTTTGCTTCCCGGCTCAATACACAGAGGAGCAAATATTTCAGCTGGAGGCTGGATCCAGGAGCGCTGGGGACAGACGCGTTCCTACAAGAGTGGATATGAGGTCCGCATTACGCTTTTCCCCCCTTCGCGATGTTGAGCAGAGTATTGGCGAAATGTCGGAGGGAGAAAGCAGAATTGGTATTAGTAGCACCGTTATGGAAGTCTCAGGTGTGGTTCCCCACCTTAATGGAACTAGTGTCGGACATTCCGAGAGTCCTCCCCGACGAGGAGCGACTACTCATGGACCCAGCTGGGTCATGTCATCCTCTGAGAGTGAGAGGGACACTCCCGCTAGTCGCGTGCAGGATATCCGGAAACGGTGGGCCTTGCCAGGAATTTCGGCGCAGGCTGCGCAGCTTATCGCGGAATCCTGGGCCCCATCCACTAGGAGGAGCTATGACTCAGCTTGGGCAAAATGGACAAGCTGGTGCAAGAACAGAGGTGTTCATCCCGTTTCAGCACCTGTAGTGGAGATTCTGAACTTTCTAGCGAACTTATTACAGAGCGGGAGAGCCTTCCGTACTATAGGAGTATACAGATCGGCGATTTCTGCGGGTCACATGCCATTAGAGGGCGTCCCGGCAGGGGAACATCCGGCGGTGGTGAGGCTCATCAGAGGAGCTAGATTCAAAGCGCCACCGGAACCCAGGTATACCACGACATGGGAGGTGTCTACAGTACTGCGTCTTCTAGCGAGTTGGCCGACTAATAAATATCTCTCGCTTAAGCAATTATCTGGAAAGCTAGCGATGCTGCTATGCTTGATCTCCTGCAAAAGAGTATCGGACGTGAGAGCACTAGAAGTTAACAGACGATCCTTCGGGCCGGAGGGAGTTACATTCTCCATAGTCAGAAGGACCAAGACAGGGACGTCTACGGTACATTATCCGTATTTCCCGAGTAATTCGAAATGGTGCGTGGCACGATGCATTAAGGAGTACGAGAATAGAACGGCAGAGCATAGAGCAGCGAATAATACTCAGTTGTTAATAGCGCGTAGGAAACCCTATCACGCAGTTGCATCGGCTACCATCGCAAGATGGGTCAAGGAGGTTATGCAAGCAGCAGGTTTGAATGTGAGCACGTATGGAGCTCATTCGGTGAGGGGGGCCATGGCCTCGTCCGCCGTGAGAGCAGGAGTGCCTTTGAGTGAGATAATGCTGGCAGCAGATTGGTCAAGCGAGAGGACGTTTAAAGAATTTTATTTTAAGCCAGCGGAAAGTTTAGCAAATATAGTGTTGGGTAAGCTTTGAACAAGCATAATGCTCGCCTCCAGTCTTGTCATAGAATGTAGATTACCCCTGCTATCTGCGCAGGGAGTATTAATTCTATTAAAGACTAGGAGGCGAGCATTAAATTCCCACCCGAGTCTGGTACTAAGTATACAATGGCGATGATTTATTATGTATCAGTACGAGACGTTGGCACCACCCTATCATAATCTTTTGTTGCTCTTTTTCATAGGAGAGGATCAGAAGAATAACTGATGGTGAAGACAGAGCAGAGAGAGTAAGGAGCCCAGAGCATTTACAGCGATTAAGTTAAAAGTCCAAGAGAGCCTTCGCACAGTTGCCAAGGATCAGTTAGAGACTTTCAGAGCGAGTAAAAGCAGAGGAGGAGTCCAGGCACAGGAAGTGGATTGTGACTGGTGGAGGGGCATGGACTACAGAGGATCATGGATTTTGTAGTTTTGAAAAAAAAAAAAAAAAAAAAGAAAAAGTTATTAGTTTTAAGACACTTTTCAGGATTTTGTTGTACATGTTTGTTGAACTGCTGAAGAGTAGAAATAAAGGAAGATGAAGCATAATGCTCGCCTCCTAGTCTTTAATAGAATTAATACTCCCTGCGCAGATAGCAGGGGTAATCTACATTGTTATTTTCAACATGCATCTCCCAACCATTCTCTGTCCCAATTCAGGTCCATCTAATCCAAAAATGTGTTGATTTATTTCTATTTTAAAACGTGGTATTTCTTCACTGTCAAGCATTTGTTTGAATACTTTCTCATTAATGCAACTCCTTTTCCTGTTCCAGGGCCAAAACTGCCTCAATCAGTTCTAGATGCCCATTCACATTCACAGATATCTAGACCTAACCTTCCTTCAGGTGTATTACTGCAATGGTTGAAATATTACATAGTACTCTTGACCTGACTCTGAAATATCACTTTGTTCACAGTCTTCCTCACTTATATAGAACCGCAATGTCTTTTCATCTATCTGTGTTTGCCAGTTCTTCTTGGGATCCAAGTGGATCTCTAATGACTGCATTTCTTTATCTCCTTGCATTTCATCCTGGCACATGAGAATGACGGTGACACTAGGTACACAGCCATTCTCAAGATAAAACTCCAATGAGCAATGGTGTGATATCCCGCTGTAGGAAGGAAAATCCTTTCACAAGATGGCCGCCATGGAAAGTTAATGCAGGGCTCCGTACAGAGCCCCTCTTCCCTTTCCATGGCAGCCTGCAGAAGGCGAAGACAGAACCCTATGATCATATTACCACAAGCACATTTTTTTCCCTCTTTGTTTTCGATGGCAGCCTGCAGAAGGCGAAGACAGGACCCCATGACCATATTACCACGGGCACATTTTTTCCATTTCAAACTTATACCACTTTCAAATAACTCTACCATATTGCCGGTGCCAGGTGGACATGGCCACTTTAATCTCATTTTTCATCCCACGCGGTCATGGCCAGTAGCCAGATTGTCTGGGTCATGACCTTATACCATGACCCAGACAATTTGGCTACTGCCCATGGTCACAGGCTATACCTCAGTCACCAAAGATATATCACTATTTTTTGTACCTACACTATGACACTTATCAAAAAATAAAACATGGGCACATTTGCAAAACCATGCTTTCAGGTCCTTGCCAATGCTCCTTACACAAGTTTACTTGAAATCTGCCCATGTTTTATTTTTTCAAAAGTGTCAAAATGTATTTACATACAATAGTCATATAACTTATCCCCCAACTTAACTAAATCCATTCAGACTTTACACAAACATTCAAGGTTGGGTCTATAATCTTTCTGAAAACGTTTGTCCACATTCGTCAAATGACAACAAAGTTATAAGCCATCTCAAAAAGTTGAAACCCCCTCTAATTTAGCCATCTCTTGAGAAAATCCCACCAAACTTTACAGAAACATTTATATCTAGATTTAACATTGGTTTGCAAACGTGTGTGCAGATTTGTCAAATGGCACCACGTTTATAAGCCTTTACAATATTTTGGGACCCCCCTCTAATTTTGCCCCCTCTTGGCAGAATTCCACCAAACTTTGCAAAAACATGTATATCTAGATGTATAATCGTCTTACAAAAGTCTGTGCAGATTCATCTAATGGCACCACATTTATAAGCCTTAACAATATTTTGGGACACCCCCTCTAATTTTGCCCCCTCTTTTCAGAATCAGACTAGAATAGAATTCCAAAATTTCCTGCAGTTTCATTGAGTGGTACCAAAGTTAA
Organism: Ambystoma mexicanum; assembly: GCF_040938575.1. Taxonomy (NCBI): domain Eukaryota; kingdom Metazoa; phylum Chordata; class Amphibia; order Caudata; family Ambystomatidae; genus Ambystoma; species Ambystoma mexicanum. The sequence goes on along the minus strand of NC_090941.1, from coordinate 1,078,936,500 downwards.
AAGCCATCAAAGAACTGCTTTTCACCAACCCTGTAATGCAGAAATAGGCACAGATGTCCCCAAACATCAGAAGAGCGCTCGCTAACTTCAGGGGTGAAAAACCCAATTTTTTTGGCTTCTTAGGACCATATCTCATCCTCATCCCATCCTCATCACCCCTTATCTCCCCAGGGATTGTTTGAAAAGTGCAAGTTTGTGTTTTTTTAAATATATTGTTACCACGGTGTCCGCGGACACCGGCGAATGTCCGTGAATCCAACATGGCGGGCGTTTCCAAAAATCTGATGCACTTCACTTCACGCTTTTCACCATCCAATCAGTGGGTGTGTCCGAAGTCTGCAGACATCATGTCGTCTTCTAGGCCAATAGGATGCTGTCCACGGACCAAACATGGAAAAGCATCCGCGGATTGAACCAAGATATCACACTTTTTCTGGACCTACATTTTGGTCGTTGTAAAAAAATACTACCGGACAGATTTCCACCAAATTTAAAAATGCACACTTTCAGCACCACGCCGCTGCTCCTGTTGCAAATTTGGTGAAAATCCTTCCAGCAGTTTGGGCCCACCCCCCGCCCTTGATGAAACCTCACCAAACTTGCCAAAAAGTTTGGTGAGGATTCGTCCAGGGGGAGCAAAGTTATCAGCCACCCAAAAGTGTTCTTCTTATGAGTTGATTAACTTAACTATAACTACCCCACCGCTACCGCAGGCCGTGCAATTTGGAGGTGGGGTAAGGGGTTAAAACGTGTGGGGAGGGGGTTGGGGTGGTATTATAAAATGAAGTTAAATGGGAGGAGAGTTTGGGGGCACCGCCCCTCAAATAAATACAAAAATGATTTGGTATTTTTTTCATTCAAAATGTTTACTTAAAAAAGTTTTCGGTATTTTTCCATTCAGTAAAATCACATGTAACCATATTTATGCCTTGTTACATGATTACTTTCCCTAAAAAAATGTATTTTCCTCTGAGGAACCTATAAGGAATCCAGGAATTCAGAGAAGTCTCCAGATTTGCATACATTGAGGAGCCAGAGGATAAGATTAATTCAAAACCTTCCAGCCATTACTTGACCAAGCAGTTTGGGCTGGACAGCCCCTTTTGGGGTGGGACCAAGCCTGATTTTCATATGGTATTTCCACTGTTGTAATGGCTTGCCAGGTGAAGAACAGTGGTCTGGAGGGTTGCCCAGAGCAATGCCAGAGGTTCAGATTAATTCTAAAACCTTCCAGCCATCGCCCCTTTTATTCTGCTATTGGTGTGTGTAGAAATTACTGGGTGCATGTGGATAAGCAAACATGATTTACTATGTTTGTTCTTAAGGTTTTTTTGTAAAAGGATCAGGTATATGGAGCAAATGTGTGATGTATCTGTTTCTACTGATTCGAGTAAAAGACATGTCCTCACCAATGTCCCATAGGCATTCACTATCTGACACTGATAGGCATAGTCCGATTGATTGAGTGTGAGCTGTGGGGATGCATGTAGGTTGAAAATGAGTTGGTTATTGTACCCTTGGTCAACCTCATTTTAACGGTTAAAGTAATGTTGGTTTGTTTATCTTTTTGTTTAAGCAATTAAGGCATACCATAATCACAGGGCAGCATGTATGATGCCCTAAATGCAGAAGGATGATAGCAACCTGAAGGGTTTGTGATTATTGATTGTTGCAAACGTTCTAAAGAGCATATGAAGATGGATCTGGGAGGAGATATTTGATGTTTGTATTTTCCCATTTTCGTTGATATTGACCCAGTTTACTTGTTAATTATTTCCATATGTGCTTCTAATATACCTTATAACTGTTATAGAGTTGTTACTAATTCTTGAGTAAGGTGTTTCTGTTACTGACACAGAGGATATTTAATTGTGAGGCTTTGCATCGGCTTCTTTTGACAGAATATTTCTAATTGGGAATTATACAGGTACCAAGAGTCCATGAAAGGCTAAGCGTGATTTCCTGTAAATACATGTATACTTATAAACACATACATTGTGACTGATGTGGTTATTTGCATCTTCTATTAGCTCTACAACAGGTCTGTTAGTCAGCAGTACTGTCATGTTTATGTGACATTAGACGCTGTGACATGCATGATGTTTACAGAAGTTAATAAGCCTGTCGAAGCAAATTTAGCAAATTGAATATCACATTGTGGGTTATTTTGTGATAGGTTTCATGTATTGTGCAGATCGCATTGGTTTCACATGAGATATTTTAAGGGTCAATGTGAGATGTTATGCATCAATGATATATGGCATTTGTATCAAATCAAAAGGTGTTATAGGGTAATGCTTGGGGAGAGTGTGATTGAGCGTTGTGGGACCCTGAGAATATCCGCTTCTTATTGAATGTCTGTGGGTTGTTCCATAGTGTTTTCTTGCTTGATGGTAATGTGATGGTGCAGATAAGATCAGTGATGTGCAAGGCCACGCCCCGCCTTTACCCAAGCTGCAGAAAACATATAGAATAAGAAAAGTTGAATAAGGTGCCATTTTGTGTATGCTGCAGCTATGTCAAATCTAACACAAGCAAGATAGAGTTAGTTTCTTATATTGTAGGGTGGGCTAGGCTGATGAATACACAGCGAGGGAACATAGATAATGCCTGTATGCACAGTTGGGTAGAAGCAACATTATAAATGACAAGGGAAGTGCCACGTTTTGCCTTTGCAAGGCCCAGCACAGCACATGGTTAAAAAGCACAGCATTGCAGTTTAAATACCTTAATAGATATTTTTGTTGGTTCATCATGGTGTCTAGAAAACTGAAAGTGCCAAAAGGGAGGATAGCTGAAACTGCATGAATAGGTGTACCCCTTCCATTGCCAGGTGCACATAGTAACGTTACCAATAACACACTAGCAAAATACATCCGCAGTACCTCCAATGGTGGAAGCAGTTCAATGCACGTACGAAGAACACATTAACAGGTTGAATAAATTGACAGCAAAGGTCTCATACACTGGCCTCACACTAAAATGAATAAGCTCTGTGCATCATGACCCAATTAGATCAAACACCTGCAAGCAGCAGAATGTGTCAACGGGAGTACGGACTCACTGTCCAAGGCTGAGCAAACTATCTGGGATGTTGGGGCCCGACGTGAAATTATGAGATCGGAGTTAGTTGATAGTTATTTGCCCAAGGAGATGTTTCTCTCTCTCCTTTCCCACCAAAGTCAACTGGACTGTTGTAGATAAGTGTAACACCCAAGGCCACATCAGCAACAGGAAGCAGTATTTTAATAATGTCAGCATAGTGTTGTGCCAACCAATCAGAGCACGGGCCGGTCATATCCGGGACATGACGTCTCGCATAGTAGTAGGGACCCTGGGCTGACTTGAAGATATTATGAACTCATAAAAGCTTTATTTCAACATACAATGTCATAAAAGCACACAGCATAATTAAGGACAGCACTATCCTAGATATAACTATTAAAAGATGAAAATGCTAGGAATCATACTATTATAATTATTGCATTTCCTTCCACTACAACAGTCAACAATTAATTCCCAAAACTTCAAGCAGCACTATTTAAATATACACAAGCCCCCATATCAGAAACATATGGCCACCAGAGATGCTAATCGCAAACCCCATGCAGGGGGAACTCCGCTACAGTGAGCGCCATAATGCAACAGATCATCCCCAGATACAGTCAGCGTAATCCGTGTCTTCTCAATCTCCATGCCCACACAAGATATTTACATGTTGAATATACCACAGGTACATCACTAGAAACAGAACTAAGTGACAATGCTGCTTCGGTGGTGCCTATGCCGTGTGCCAGGAATAGTGGCTTCAAATAGCGCTTCATAGGGGCTTTAGTGGCTGGGCAGATTAACAGGAAGTGAGTCAACGAGTCACATGTGCATGCACACAGGGCCGGTTGCTGATACGGAGTGACCTGCGTATTACAAAGACAAGCAATTGGTAAAGTACCTATTCGGAACTTGGCATACAAAGATCTTTCATGTTTGAAATGTACAAAATCAAAGTAGGCCTCATAGCCCATATTCTGCTTCATATTCAAATAACGCCGCAAAGAAACCAAACTTTCAGTTTTAACAACAATGGAGCACTAAAAATCTGTCAGAGCCGCAGATTTCACCACTGTTTTGGTTGCGCTAGTCGTTGCTGAAGGACTACATCACATCTCACTCAGACAAAGGTCTCTTGTTTGTTTCGTAATGTGTGCAAACCATATCAAAGCCCCACCTCTGGCTACTCCAACACATCTTTCACGGCATCCCTGTACTTTGCTAAACTGTCATTGGACCAAAAACGGGCCCAATAATAAATGGGTCACAGTCGAAAATGGACTCAAGGTTTGGATCCACGTTTCCAGACAAACTGGAATATTCAGGTTATCACAGGAAGACCCAACAAGTTCTTCAAATATTTATTTTCAATTGTGGACAATAGCGAGGAGTTCACATGCCCCGACAACTCAGCTCCATAAATAGCAGCCTCCCTAGCGAGGGCTTTTTAAGCTTCCAGGGATGCCCAAACAGCAAAATTGCCAAGATCTCATGAAAACCTTTAAAGGGCTCCACTATATCTAGCCAAGGAGGCCCTTGCCTTGGTCAAGTGCAGATCCCAGAGGCATGATGACGCCACCGTCAAACCTAAATAATCATATGGAGAACCTGTTCTATATGACCTTCTTCCAAATCTAGCCTTCGAGTAGCTGTTTCTTCATCTTTCTCCCCCTCCAAAGACTGTACTCTTTGTTTTTGAGGCATGAATGGTGAAAGTACTCACTCCCCACAAAACCAATATAATTCAATCTAAAAGCACACATCCCAGTATTAGAATGACACCACGAGAGTTGATTGCTAGATTGTCAAAGATTTATATGATATTCAGAATCCAGAGAACTCTGCTGCCTCGAGAGCGCTCTGGCAATGGATTATAAAGCAAAATAGCGTCAGCAATGACGTTTACTATACTGGTTACAAGTTACATTTTCATTGGTTGCAGAGCGAGGATACATAGGTGCCTTTAGGGGTTGGCTCCTCTGGATTGGCAAGTTAATCTTTAGGGTGCCTGGCGCTGTCCTGATATACCCAGGTGGGTACAGGTTTAACTATCAACAAAATCAGGATGAGAGATCCTACAAAAAGCTGAGTGTTTCAGAACAAGTACATTTATTTCTAAACACACAATATTTTTCTTGCATATCAATTCTCAATTATTTTACAAAACTTTCGATAAGCACGAAAGTGACAACGGACACGTGTGATTATATACAGTGGAAATACAGGTAAGTATCAACCTCTATAATGTCGAGGTACAAACTCCACATATGGGCACAGGTACAATGACAGTAGGGTAGACCTATAGTTTGAACAAGGTGCTCCCAGGACGGAAGATGGTCCGGGGGGTAATTGACACAAGAGTGTACACAACACTTTTTACAGAACATACACAAAGGGGTTTATACAGTTGTGTCACAGGTGATCGGCACAGGAGTGTTTCGGACATGGAGGGCTGGATTCTAGCCCGTCATAGTGTTGGCCTTCATCAGGATGGAGGCAAGATGTGGTACTGTCCGTTATATCTGTGGATAAGATAGAAGCTGTGAGGATCTCGGGGTGTTTCAGTAATTTACGGATTAGTTAATAATGGCTGAATGGTGCCATGATGATACATCAACAGGGGTGCATATTTATTTTCTTATTTTAGTTCTCCTGATCATGCAATCGAAACTTTAATGTATCATGGCTCCGTAAGTCTTAATTGTTGGGAACCTAAAAAAGTGTGGGCATTTACTGCTTGTAAACACGTCTCTTTTGCCATTTTACAACATAAATAAATGGAGCTATTGTGAGACATCAGAGCATTAAGGGCCACGCCCCTTTTCAACACTTTTAACATCACAATCCTTAAAACTACAGTACAAAAACTGGGTCAATCCTAATAAATCACAATTATGACAGAATCATTCCAAAAATATGTAAAGATGCTTGTCATCCAAAAAATCTACAGGATGTCTGGAGTTGTATTAATCATGAGTTGGTTGACCTCACAGTTTGATGCCCAATGTAAGCCCATTGAAGAACATCTTTGTGTAACGCGCTTCAACATTTTAAAAAATGTCCACAGAATGATTATAGGTTCTCTGAAGACCTTAGGGGCTCTGAATGTCATGTCAGCTTCTCATGTGAAGTAATACATGTACTTATCCTAAAAGCAAAAGCTTTGAGAGCTGTCAGCTTGGATGCGTTACCAAACGTTATCTTTAAGGGGCAAACTGGAACTTGTTCAGAAATTCGATTTTATCGTATTATTTGTTTCTTGGAAGCACTCATACCTTGTACCATTTACACAATGACTATGTCAGAGACCTATCACCCAATAGCACTCCTAGACATCCCAACAAAAAAATGTTCCTTTCTTATTCTATGGGATTTAGATTTGTCATCTAATGTGTGTAGAATTGATATGTTTTAATTGGCTGTCCATAAAGGCCAAATAACGGTTTTCAATGGGTTAATTCTTACATATTTTCAACAGAGAAAGATTTTAACTCATCATCCGATGTGTCTTGGTTTTATCGATCTACCTTGCTGCTTTCGACATGGTCAACAGATCTCTCCTTTGGGAAAAACTTTACACTTGGGGTTGTCCAATTTCTTTGCTTGACATTATGAAATAATCCACACAGATGCTAATTTAAGGTTGATCACTGATGGACATGTCGGAAATTATTCATACATATAATGGATTGCGCCAAGTAGCTATAAGCTAATATATGGAGGCAAACTTCTTGACTTTAATTGTTTACATCATTGGCTCAAAATCAAGGGTTTGTTTTGGAGACACTTTCTAAACGTACCTTCCATCATCAAATATGCAATGCAAATTGGGCTTATCCTCATTGGAAGTAATGGTATGGTGGAGAATTCTAAGCCTTTTTAACCGAATTGTGAATCCTCCACCCATCTCAATATTTAGTAGCATACTTCCATCTTTGGACAATATCTCAGTTCCCAAACTATCTCAATTTTGTATCAACCTTCTCACTGAATTATGCTACGCTCTGCAGGATTTACTGGCTCACCCGTTAGATGTTAAAATGAAACCGTTTGAGTTTGATCAATGGTCATTCTGGTTGCAAAGCGAAAAATGACACCTTGATCAGATATATTATCCTTTCTGAGAAACATCTAAAATGTGCTCCCTCCTTATTTAACAGAGTTTTCAAATTCTTTCTAGCACCAGCAATTTTCAAAATTTCACTTCAATGTATTTTCCACTCCCTAAGTAATTGGTGAAAAGTTTACAATCCCTCGAGCATCGAGATTTTTTAGGTTTTGTAATGTTCGATCAAGTATTGACACTTTAGACCACTTGTTAATCGATGGTTGAAAATTGCATATTTTGCGATTACTGCCCTTCAAGAATTTTGTACATGAAACCTTTATATCAACAAGAGAATTTTGGAATTGCTGTTGAGTAGGCAGCAAAATTACATTAATTATAGCTACGCTTAGATTTTTAAACACGCGCTTTTTACACTAATTATTTTTATTTTTGTTTATTGGTTAAAATGTATTCAACTTCACCAACACCAAGAAAAGTACATAAAAAGAAAACATACCATAAAATAAGAAATGTAGAAAAGAAACATTTCATTAGTTGAGCATTATTCAGTTTCATATTAATTTCATAATCATTACAAGTTTTAGCATCACACCATGGGATTGATTCCCACGAGTTCCAAGGTGTTCAGAAAACTAAACACCACACTTGCTATAAAAGCAGGGTGTCCTTGCAGACAAATATCCCAAAAGGTATCACACTCCATCATTTCATAGTTAAAAAATGTTGCTCTTGTGCTTCTCACAATAGGACAATGTACCACAAGATGTTCAAGGGTTTCCATGCTGCCTTTCCCTTTACAAAATCTGCATTGTACACAGACTCCAGAAAGCTTCTTCCATCTATGCTTGGTCTCTCTTGTATGATACAAATTCCATCTGAATCATTGGAATTCCTTTCTTACTCTAGGGCAGGGACAGATCTTTAAGTGACCGGCTACCGTGCCCAGTTGCTTATGCTCATTGACAAGTTGTTTTATGCTGGATAAGTTATGTACTAAATTAGTAGTGTTACATCAGTCATTTTTATTCAATGATCTTTTAACAAGTTCTGGGTTTTTCACAAGAACAGATTGAGGGAGGACAGAGGCTTTAGGAAATTGCCTCACAGCGTTGTTCGTAGAGTACCAGTGACTTGAGGTTCTTCATCTGATTTTATATGCCTTGCAAGGGTGTTTTCTATGGGGATAAAAGATCTGCGATATAGTGCCAGAAACCATGAAGCACCCTTGACTTTCAGAGTTGTAATTCCTAGCTCAAATCTAATGGCTACCGTTGAGACTACATTTGGAATACCTAAAACTCTACGCCGGTTTATGGTCTTTCCATCAAACAAAAGCACTGAAAATAAATCCATCAAAATGCTATCTATTCTATTGCAAAGTGCACTTCGATCGAAACTGGTCCATCAAATATATGAATACGTTGCAGGGAGCTGTCCAGTGATGAAAATTGTTATTTGAACACTGGGCAACTCCCTGTATATTGTATTGTTTTTAGGGGGGTGCCCCTCCCACACCCCCCCACCCCAGGGATACCCGCCACCCCCTCCCCAACCCCATTTTCCAAATGTAACCCTTTCCGCAACCCAACAACCCAATCTCAACACATCCATACATCTACTTTAAGAGTATGCTTGTGTTGGAATTCCATCGAAATCCATTGAATTTCATTCAATGCATATGCTTTTCGATGGAAAAGCATTTTAATGAATGAAATTCGATAAAAATGAATTAGTTGGAAATTAATTAGTTGAAATACTGGATACCCTCTATGCCATATATATAACACTCAAGCTGTGCCAAATATTCTAATGCCGATTCACCCAATAGTTCAACTCCATATAGAAGTTTCCAGAGTGCTTTCCCCATGTAATTCACATCCTCATAGGTTCCTGGCACCCCCACCAGTCCTCTTTCGCACTTGCCTCAGGGCCCTGCAATGCACCCATCCTCACTGCACTTGAGAAATAAAACATGAGAGTGGCCCTTTGTGCACTTACCCCAGTCTCCTCTGACTGGATGCCCTTGGACCCCCCTCCATTTGACCGTCTGTGCACTTGCATGACTGGAATGCACCTTGCCTGAAGATCTTCTGCAAGCTTCCCCCTTGTCCTCACCCCTTCATTGCACTTGGTAAAACTGCAGAATCATCATCAGGCCTAATTGCTGTACCCCAACTGTTAAATGTATTATATGCACTTACTCTGCCTGTGCAGACTATTATCATCTCAGAATTTCAAGGGCTCTGTTGTTTTTCCCCATGTTCCCCACCCTCCCTGAGCACTTTGAAACACTTGCCTGTGTATAGGCGCTATTTAATACACATTACCAACATTACCAATACCTTATTAATGGAAGGAAAGAAAATGGAAAATATCTTGTCTTTACATATATCATTTGAACGAATAGATTTTCGGCCTTTTGTCTCTGACAATCCTTTTTTATGAGTTTGTTCAAGTGATTTGTTACCGGAAACCCCAGGTAAATTAGCAAGTTATTGCTCTTCAGAGTGGCATCTTTCAATACCGCCCTCTTAACTGTTTTTTTTTCCCCACTGTGAGGGTTTTAGATTTGCAGGAATTTATTTTTAAATAGTTTTCATCTGCATATCTAGCAAACGTATCAAGTAACCTCTGTAAGCCTACTCCCATGCAGTCAATCAAAATTAAATCACCAGTGTAAGCAAGCCAAATGATGGCCAGTCCACCAAGCTTTGCAGACACAAAAGATGCAGCTTTGAAGCTCTCACTTATGTCTGAGACATATACATTAAAAAGACATGGGGCAACAATGCACCCCTGCCTTAAACCATTTGCTCTATTGATTGTTTGAACATTTGTGTCCGAGTGCAACCAGATAAGTACATCCAACACTACATCCGGAATTCCCCACAAGTGTAATTTTTGCCAAAGTCTATTTTGCCGAACCAAGTTGAATGCTGATGTTAGATCAATTGCTGCAAGGTGAACACGTTTATAGGTTCCTTAGTATACTAAACCTTGGAGGCACCCGATAATACACCCATTTAAGATGGAGTCTTCGGAATCCTATTTGATTTTTACAAAGTCTGCTGGAACCCATTGCCCATACCACAAGCTGCTTTAGTACCATAGGTGCAAACATTTTGCTATCAGCATCAAGTATGGTGATGGGGCGATAGTTTTTAGTATCTGATCTAAGCCCTTTCTTGAATATTGGAATAATATATGACGTCCTCTATGTAGTTGATAAATGACTTCTTTGAAAGATTGAGTCAAAGAGAAACGTCAAGATAATCTCCCACATTTTGTGTTTCCCCTTGAATAGGCTATTCGACCAAAGATTGGGTCTGGGAGCTCTAGAACTACTTGCTGACATAATGCACAGGTATATATCTTCAGATTCAAAATTCAATAACTTTTTCCACCTGTTTTTTGAGTGAAATGGACTAATACGTTTAAAGCTCTGTTCCTATGGTTTTTGACCCAAGTTGTATATTGTAATTTTATTTTACACATTTTAGCATTGTGTTACATAATTTCAAGATGGGTGTTTTTTATTTGCCTAATGGTTGACCTCATCAGTCTTTTCCAGTTCACAAGATCCTGATTGTACTTATGACTTTTTTTTTATTCATTCTCCCTTTCGTGCCTTGAACTGTTTCATTAAAATAGTTCCTGATCTCTCACCTCTTCGACATGTTCTACAGGCGTAATTGATTGCGAATGAGGGTTGACATTTTGACGCATCAGTGCGGCTTGTGTTAGGTCGGAATGTCTCCCTTGTGAGATGTTGTGTTCAAAATCAATTTGGTCCAATTTTTTGTTCAAAGAGTCGAGCTTGTTTTGAATAGAGGTCAGTGCTAGTGTATGTATCCTGACCCCAATTTCGAGGTCCACATAAAGATGAGAAAAAGTAGCAATCATTTTTTTTGTTTAGAGAAAGTAAAGCAGTTTGTGCAGTATTATTAGATGATGTACTAATAGCTATAGAAGTATGGGGCTGCCCCGACTTACATCTAGGCTTTGGAGTTGTTTCATAAGATGTAATAGAACCATTAATTTCCTCCCTCTCTTCATCAGTTTAAAAGGAGGGGAAAACACATATCTCCCTGGCCAAGTGATTCTGATCTCTGCCATTCTTGAGTTCAACAAGGATTCTTGATGACTGTGGTTTGCTGCTTGCTGTGTCAAGGCAACCGCCCACTCAGCAACATACTTGGGTTTCAAAGCAAGAATTATTCCCTCAATCGGTGATTCTGAAGAGGGGGATATCGTTAGGGGGGTGTCTTGGGCCATTTGGAGCATTTGCTCGAGGACAGTTTGGCTAGAGTGTTTGGAGAGGCTGTGGAGAGCATACATTATAATTACAATGTAAGAGGAGAAAGGATGGGGGACGGGGAGCTGTGCCTACTTGTGGTTTGCGTCTTATTTGCCATTCTTAGGGTATCCTCTCATTAATCCAAGTTCCACGAGGACCACAGAAGACCACTCGTCTCCCCACTACGCACCATGCTCCATGCCTAGAATGAGCTTAAATACAGTCTGCAGAGATGCACTGCTGGAAAGCTCCTCCTCCTCCCTGAAACAAAGAAAGATATACTTTCTCGTCACTCTCGTAACAGAATATCACTCGTCTCCCCACTCCGCACGTAGAATGAGATTAAATTCAGTCTGTAGAAATGCACTGCTGACAAGCTCCTCCTCCTTCCAGAAACAAGGGAAGAGACTTTCTCGCCGTTCTCACCACAGAAGACCACTTGTCTCGCCAATCTGCCACTACACTAATGTTTTGTTTTTAATGTGTTGTCTTTTTTAATAAGTTGTTCAAGAACTATTTTTGTATAATTATGTTTATGCCTGGTTTGTTATTCGCCGTTGCCCAATAAATAAATAAATAAATACATACATACATAAATACAATATGAGTGTTGTTCTATTGTGTTTTACGACGCACTTTCAATATCTTTGTTTTAATATCACAAGTGTGAACATGATTCAGTTAAGTGATGTTTTAGCATGGCGTGTGAGCAAGTGCTGTGCGTAGACATGTGAATGTAACTTTTTGGGTCATTCTGTTTCTTTGCTTTTGAGGCGTGGGAATAGGCTTGCACAATGTTTATTTATTATGAACTTTTTTGTGATGTGGAGCACGTCAGTTTCACAATAGTGGTACTTTTCTGTTTATTTGGGGGCTTGTCCACCATTTTTTTTAATGTTTTGTTTGATGCATGTGTTTTATTTACCAGGCTTATTGCCAGAGTTGGAATCTGATAGCAGGCTCTGATAATTCCGGCGGGATATCGGCAAACTGACCTACCGTTTCTGCCGTATTACTGGGATATTACAGGTGTAGAATGGCGGTAAATCCCCATTCCATGGAGTGCCATAGGAGTTCATGGAGGGGATGGCTGGTATTACCAGTACCTGTAATACCAGCATTGATTTGACAGTGAAGGCGTGATTTGCCTCCAGCTGTTGGCTGGAAGTAAAACAATGACCCCCACAGGCAAACTTGTGATTTGGCAGGGCAGAAAAAGTGCTGGTAATGGCCCAAGTATGTGTGAACCTCTCTCAGAAAGGGTGCAAGGTGACAGATTGTGACAATCAATCAAGAAGCATGGGAATGGGAGAGGCACAGGGGAGATGTTTCGAGGAGTCATCACATGTGTGCTGCAAACAGTCCAATTCATAGGCAGTGTCCCCATAGAACATACCATCCCCACAATGCCTTTCCAAGAGCTATGGAGGGGCATGAGAATGTTAAAGGAACAGGCAGAACAACAGTCACTGTAATGTCTGATATATTTCCCCAGAACATTTTGACCTATTCAAATGGAGTTTATTAGAAGCAAGCACTGAATACATGTGCATGCCATTTTACTTTATTAGAATAGATTGCCCTTTTCCTAACATGTACACAATTGTTCACAGGAAATACCTGATTGCATTGCAGCTTTAAGTGACTGCTTAATATGATTATGGAGAGGATTAGTGGTCGCAGCTTGATTGGTTGATGAGATGAAAATGTGCATTTTGCACTTTTAGGATTTATTAATATGGCTGTTATGTATATTTCCTTATTGTTTTTTGAAGGATAATCTGGGACTTGAGGGGTCAAAGGTCTGTTTATTCCTAAATTGGGAAAGAATGTTTTAGTCATTGCTTTTCGCCCTTCCCTAATTTTTCCCCTGCTCTTATGTCTGACCAATGTCTATCTCTCTGTAAACTAGTGAAATATTTCTATCATGCATCTATCAAACTATATTATCTTAGTGGATCGTGCAGAAGATCAAGATATCAGCTTATGTTGCATGCCACGCTGGATGACGCTGGATAGATGACTTGAATGAGATGACAAAATCACATGTCACCTATCACAGACACCGCCATTTACTCTAGGTCTCTCCAGCATGGACAGATGATTTGTCAAGTATATCTAAAGACCTTCTTCCCCTTTAAGTACTTGCTCCTCCTCAACAACTAAGATTCCACCCCTGGTCACCCCATGGACTACACCATGGGAGCCATTCTGTTCCCCCTCCCTCTGTAACAGCCCCTCTGTCTTACTTGCTCCCAACGACCGATGCAAGCCCTCACCCCCATGACTGGACTCCCTGCTGTTTTCTCCTGCTCCTTCTGCCCACTGCTACTGTAACCTCTTTTATGTGACCCTGCCGGGGGCTATTACCATTACCTGGCACTAGCCCCCTGTTCCATGTGTGTCTGGAATGTCATCCCTCCGACTTTCATTGCTAGGTCCCTGCTCCGATGCCATACCCCTAGTTACTAACACCCACTTCTTGTAGTTCCCCTATCACCCTGCGAAGCTCTGGTTCCCAACATATAGGCAACATGGGAGCATTGCTTGAAGTGGGGGTACTTAGCTCCTTCTCTACACATCAATCTGATTTTTACACCAGCAAAAATAAGGTGGATTTCATAGGAATTCTTTGTAAATGCTGCCATGCATAAATGAGAGGCAACCTTTACTGAATTTTGAACTTTGTAGTGCAAATGACTAACATGGTGTAGAGGTACTGAATTGCAATTAAGTGCAAAATGGCCTCCACTGCGTGATCCAGCGTGCTGCGCTGCAGATATCCTATTGATATAAATCTGGGTCCTGATCGGTGGTCATGTTAGAACCAGATTAATCGAATATTTGTGAAAGGCAGGTTCTATGGTGCTGAGGCACGGGTTAGTGCCACCTGCATCGGTGGAGCGATGGAGCCTCAAAGTTCTTTTCTGCAACCAAGCGCCTGCTTTGTGTAACTGTGGTCTCTCTGCCTCCCTCATGTTGTTACTCCCAGCTCCTCTTGGTCTCACGATCTGAGAAGGAAGTGAAACCCCTGCTGAGTGAGTGAGCCAGATGAAACGTGGTGGGGTGGTTTAACCCATTAAGTGCTAAGGGCAAGTATATTTGTTGTGAATTCCTGTAATGAATTACTGCACCACTAACTGCTGCAGTCAGGTTTAATGGTGAAGGCAAAGGGCATTTAACCCATGGAATGCTGCTTATCTTGTTTCTTTGTTTTGGATATCTGAATAGCAATACTAAAACAATGGCCCTCATTCCGAGTTTGGTGGTAGTCATGGTGCTGTTGGCGCCATGACTGCCACCAATAACGGTACCAAGTCCGGATTGGTGCAATGGGGATTTACCGGTCTAGTCCGACCATGTTGGGAGCGGTAAATCCCCATTCATCAAACCATTCCCCATCCCCATTTGAGCCCCCATAGGGCTCAATGGGAATGGGGAGGTTGAAAATAACGGTCTAGCGTATGTCAAGCCCATTATTTCCGCCCTGGTCTCTTAACGGGTCCCGTCCATAACGTCAGGTCAGACCAGGCGTTAAAGGAGGGACCCGCTAAGGGACCTTGTAGTAGGGCAGTAAGTGATTACCGGCACCGGTTTCCTTATCGGTGCACGGTATCCCTTACCGCCAAACTTGGAATGAGGCCCAATGTACACTACTTGGTCTCCAGCAGCACCAAGATGGGATCTTATGCCTCAAGAGATAACATCAAAATGTGATTTCCTTCATCTGCCAGGATACCAGGTGGCAAGATGACAGTGTAGCACAGATTTCACAGCGACACAAGGGAGCAAGATCTCAGTACAGTATAAGTGGCAGTGGGGCGTCAGTGCCAAAATCACAGTACATCACACATTACAGTGGGACACTAGGGGGCAGAATTGCTCAAAAGCGATATCTCTTACCTGGGCATGAAACGGTCTGAGCAGAACAGGGAAGGGAAAAGCAGTGACCAGGAAAAGGCGTGCATCCTTCTAATCAAAGCTGACCAGATGGTGCCTAAAATGTAGGAAATAAGGATTAGAATGCAGCAGCACTCTGTATCCTGATAGAGAAATGGAAGTGGACTGCTTCCAGGTGTGCCCAGACACCCCAAAACCACTCACACGCATCCAAGGTGTGGCAGAAAACGAGGGACCGGTCCGGGCCTTTGCCACACGCAGCTCAAGTATCAAGGAGCTGAAGTCAGGCTACTGCACATTTGGAAGACCACATCAAGTCACTGATATAGCCAACCAGAGTGGGGTAGCGCTAAGTTTTCTGGGAGGTGAGTTGGAGAGTACCACCTGATGTGCCCAGAACCCCCAAAATTATCCACAATCATTCAAAGTTCAGTTGAAATTTCAGGAATGTATTGAAAGTTTTGGCTCAACTGTCCTAAACGTTGATGGGTAAGGCCTTTTTATGGGAATTGATGAGAATAGCCTCTGACCATATACTATATATTTGCAATGATGAGTCACATTCAAAGACTCCAGTATGAGAGTGTCTGGGTGAGATTTTGCAATAAGAATGTCAGTTCTACATTTGATGTGTAAGACACTATAAGCCAAGGTGCCACTGCTTTCTTCGATTAAAAGACCAGTTTGTGGCAGTGTCCAAATATCTGATATTAGTACCCAGCGGGGGGTGTGGCAGCCTCCCAGCCAATGCGGGTGTTACCACATGGTAATCCTGCTGTCCTGAGCCTCCTCACAGCCGACGGCCGCCATCTCCCCTCACAGGGGAATCAGATAAGTCTCCCCCACATCCCATCCACAGAATTCCCTTACCTCCCAGCCACCCCCACTTACCTTCTCCTTTGTCAATTTCAAAAGCAAAAACGCTGGGAACACTTCAGTCCCCAGCACGTCTGCTCCCGATCTGCGACAGGCTCTCATGGAAAAGGAGAAGGGACTGCCTGTAGTCCCTTTTCCCTTCGCATGGCGGGCATTTTTTTTGTTTACCTTTTCCGCATTTCTTTCAATGGCTGCCATGGAAAGGGAAAACGGACTTTGTTTTCCCTTCCCCGGGAGGCATCCCCGTTTCGAAACAGAACAAAAAATGCCTTTAGTGCCCCGGTCTAACGGGCCCAGGTACTAATGGCAATAAGCCCCTCGACTGTGGGTCATTACTGCATACGGTAATGCCCCCAGGCCTTCGTTACTGTAACTATGGGCCGCGGAGGCATTACCTTATGCAGTAATTTCCCACAGTCTCAGGCTAATCTCCTAATTCTGTGTTCCAAGTTCCAATCCTATAACCAGCAAAGGAGAAATATGAACTACTACAGTGGCTGTCTCCAGAATGTGCCCTTCATACCCATGAGTGAAGACTCTCGTGGAGCTAATTCTGGTTACCGCAAAGGGCCAACGCTGAATCATTATCTAAAAAGAGGGAGAAAACACATATTAGAGCGTTCACTTAAAAATATTGAATTAAAAGAGACTTCGCATAGTCCAAAGCAGGTACTCTTTCAGCCAATTAAATGATGTTACAACAGCTTGGTTAGGAGGTCCAATGTGCTTCAACTAAACTTAATATGATGGCCCCTGCTTCTTACCCATCTCATGAAATATTTAAGAATAACAATCCTTTGGCAGACGGGGTTTCCCAAAGAAATGTTTTTATGTATAAGAAATTAACAAAAGAGTCTACTTTAATGTATTTATTTATTTATTTATTTTATTTTTTATAACGCGCCGCTCACCCATAGGTCTCAGGGCACACATCAAAGTGAGGACTACAGATGAAGACTAGCAGTTTATCAGGCTGCGATGGTGACAAGATAGTCATATTGGTGAGGTTTTATTTCAGGCCAGATAGTGATGTGACCAATTAGAATGAATTGTCTTGCATTAGGATTCATGGCTACTCTAACAGCAAGGAACTGTGCACGCGCGCATGATCAGCATGCAAGGAGATGCAGCGCTAGCAGCAACCTCACCAGCTAGATATTAAGAGGAGCCCTTCTCTGACTTCAGACCACACAGCTGCTGCGACACATGAGTGCTTAGGCAGGTGTGAGAAGAAATGATGCAAGAAAATCCTTATCACAAATAACACTAAACCTCTGTGCAAAAAGGAGAGAAAGAAGGAGCGATAGCAGTTCAGTGGTTAAGCTTTGTTTGAAGTGGAGAACTCGCTGTTTGGAAAGCACTGCAAGCACGAGGGGACTTGGAGTGATGCTTTAGTGAGCTCAGACAAACCTCTATTGCATTCTGGAGGGCTGATCTTTAGAAATATATTTAAAAAAAAACAATGCAGTATTTCTAAATGTCTTACATCCCTATAATGTTTCTCAGCTCAGGAAGCAAGAAGAAGGCCAAACGGCTTCACTTCGTCATATTCTTGTGTATATATATATATGTTCTTACGTAGATGGTTGAACAACCTTAATGGAACTCCTAAGGCACAAAGGACACACATCTCCTGATATATAGGTGAGTGCTATTTTCATTCCTCTGTAATTGCAAATTATTTAAAGCTGAAGCAACCATTGCCACATTTCAAGTCAAAAACCTTTCATGGAATATTGTAAAGTCGTCTTAAGGTTGTCATTTGAGTGGCCTCATTGCTCATGTGTGTGGAAGGGACTTGGAGGGTGATCGAGTTAGTGAGGGTAAAAAATCAGGCAGACAACCAGATATTTTGCTGAAATGTTCTCAAAATGAGCTCATTGTTTAGCAGTAGATTGTCATAAAATGTTCACATATTGATCCTGTTGTTTGACAATAAATGCTCCCACCTTGACACTTTGACACCATTGATTGTAATACAATGTTCTTAAATGTACCCTATTCACAGTGATGTTTCCAATTTGACACCTTTGATTAGCACTGTATGGTCCCATGTTGACCACGTTGACCCTGTCAATATCATAAAATGTTCTCGGTTTAACCACAATACCATAATATGTTCTTCAGTCAACCCCATGGATTGTCATGGCATGTTTTCAAGCTGTCCATTTAGAGTGGCTTAAAGAATCTAACAATCTGACTGTGCATCTCAATGGTGAACGCTAGTGACAAACCCCCTGCATGCCATCCAATGACCCGCAATGAATCACATTGACACCTCTGCAAAACGCAGTTACTGGAGTTCAAAACTTAGATGACAGCAGATAATAACCTATCTCCTATTACCCCCTACTCGCGGAGAGGCATGGTCATGCTACCTACAACATTCTTCAAGAACTGGCATCAAATCATCAATCGGGCTGCTGCTAACACAAAGGACCCCTTGGAAAAATCATAAAAAAGAGCACCTTATAAAAATGATCCTAACACTGTCATTGCAAATAACCTGAATTCCAGAGAAACAAAATCACAGACATGCTAAAGCACACTAGAAAACAAGATATGCGGATAAACATGATTCTAAAGTTGTATTTCCCCCAAAAATGCAGATAAATGGCGGTCTAAGAGATTCAATAAAACATATATGGCAACCCAGAAGAATCACCCACCCGCACCAAGAAATGACCCATCATGATCCAGGCCAATCATAAACGCCCGCTGGATATGCACATAGCCAATAACACTAACATTGCAACAGATGAGGTCATCAATGAGGCCAGACTCGGAAAAAAACAAAGCATTTGTCATGGCTCATAACAATTATTGATACCTGTATCAGGTGGGGGTGATGAGTTAAAGTTGCCATATTAGCCAGAGACAGTACGTGGTTAGCTTGCTGTGTTACACAAAATCCACACCTGAAATACGCGTCAGCATGTTAACACTTGACCAAAATCATACTAGAAATAATAATCACTTTGGATAACTGACCATCCTTCATGTCCTAAATGAATGAAAAACATGTGAGCGCACCGGATTTACAGAGATGGTTCTCCTTCTGATATTTATTGAGAAAGAAATGGGGGATCGACAATGAATGACCTAAGCCGAGACGTTGTTACAACAAACGTAGCAGCCACATGGCCTCCCAATTCCCCCTTATCTTTCCATTGGAAGCTGCAATTGGAATGCCTTCCACCATGGTCAAAGAAGCCAGAAATCTAGACCTCATCTTTAATACAGAGAGGTCCCTTACCTCTGAGACCAATGAGGTGGCAAAGAAGTCTCTTCCCCATCTCCGCATCTTGAAGCAAATCCCTCCCTCATGGACAAGAATCATGAAGTAGAGATTAGAAGGGCCTGGATTATCTCTTGCTTTGACTAATGCAATGTCTTATTCATGGGCATCGTCAAGAAAGCCATTTACCGATCAAGTAATCATGCCTAAAGCAGCTAGATTGACACTAGACTAAAAATGAAGGGCCGTGCAACTCCAGACATTACAAGTTCACCCACTCTTCCAATAATGTATAAAACACCATGCCTAACCCACCAAAGTGACAGAGGTGTGCACCACAAGGGATCATGAGATGCAACCTGCCCATAACCATAACAGGCAGCATATGGGAAAATTCAAGGTTGCCCGACAGAGAGGAGGATCCTTGTATATCATCGGTCCAGGCCTATGGAATAACCACCCACTGTCCTTCACAATGGAAGAGCATCAAATAACATTTTGCAAACTGAGCTATTCAGCAAAGAGTTCACAGATAAGGGATATAACACTTGCCAAGATTCTCTCAAACTCTACTCTGACCCCCACGTCTAACAAAACCTTCAATCAAGACATTAGTTGCTAATCTACTCTGAGGGTGAACAACCAAAATGCCCTATATTCTTAACTCTCTGTCTCGCTGCGTAATAGGGACTTCATCAGATGATGCGAAAGAAAGAATGAACTGACATTGCTGCACCTGCAATGAACCCCTTGGGGAATGGGACATGTTATGGTGGCTTGTTAGCCACCCCCTTCTCACCCCCATTCCCGTCCCTTCTGAAGGTAAAGCAGCATGACATTATGTAATGAATGGAATAAAGTGACCAGGTTCACTGGCATTCTTGTTAAATTCCATCGTTTCTCCGGTCGTGTAAAGCCAGATGGATACTTTTTTTGGATACGTGCTGTGGTATCACAAGTTCACCGCAGCATGAAGCGTGAGCTCGCAAGTGCACATCACATTCGAAGGCAATGCAAGAATGCTGTGCTTTTGCAGGGAAACTGAGCTGGTTTAGCCTGCGATCATTATCGGGGTCCTTTTGCAGAACTACCTCTCTTTATTTATTGTTTCAGTTATGTTTTATTGCGATGTGGTTTACATAAGACCTTATTTATTATAAATTAGAAATAATTATATTTATTACATATATTAATATATATCTTAAATATGTATTACTTAATTAAAAATTAATAAATAAAAATTAATAAATAGACCTTTATTTATAAAGAAAAAAGTAACAACATTTACAACAAACATTTCCCAAATCAAAAACAACAATTTTCAGTAGATAACAACATTGCTATAGTGCACTAAGTTTATCGATCCGTTTCACTGGTTTTCACACTCCTTATGCAGGTGTCATGCAGTGGCCTGTGCATCCAGTCTTTCCAGTGTTCCGGGCTCTGTCCCAACACATTGGTGCATCTTCCGGGTCCCAGAAAAACCTGAGACTATAGACACTTCAGTGCCAATTTCCTGAAGAGTCTGGTGCCATCCTCTCAAGGCCTGGTATCTCACCAGCTCATGTTTTCAGCTGTTCAATCTATGAACCCGCTGGTGCTGCCGGTGGGTTGCCGCCGAACTCGTAACACCACTTCCACGACTTGAGATCCTGGTGCCACCGGACATTACAAGTCCCGGCGGCCCAGAATATCAGGCGGTGGAAAGTGCAAGTCCCCATTCCCATGGAACCATGGGAATAGGGACACAGAAGGACCGGCACCGTTACTAACGGTGCCGGTGCTTCCGTGACAACTCTGTGGGCGGGTGCGGTTACGCAACGGGCCCCACCCGCAGAGTTGTAGTGTGGTGGTCCAGAAAGGGTGCCGGTATGGTGCGACCAGCACCATTATTTCCGGACCACCACACTTGTAATTTGGCCCATTGTGTAGTTCTCAAAGGTGCCAAACTCTGCCTGCACTCTAACTCTATATGCTATAATATGCATACGAATCCTTAATTTCTAATTCCTAAACATCCAAGCACTTAGCATGGAAGTTCTTCACGTGAAATAAATGCAATATTTGGTATCTAGTCATTGCATCTAATGACATTCCATCGAAATGTTTCCATCTCAAGAATTTTGTTCAGGTGCATTTTAAAGGGTAAAAAAGGGGGTTTTGGGAGGGGCAACACTCCCTCCAAAAAAAGTGAAAAGAAATGCATTTGATGCAAATTCTTTAGATGGAATAAATTCAATGCAAATGTATGTCAATGCAAGGAATTCGATGCAATGACCATAAACCCAAGATTGGTATCCATAACAGTTGGCAGATTTCACATGTAATGTACTAGGTAATGTTCCAGTTTCAATCTCCCCTCGTTTCCTTTGCACAGACTCTATGGGTGACATATAGGAAGAATATGAAATGCTCAGGGCATCAGCACCCCCCCCTACCCAAGTCACAATTCTACTGAGAATACGTATCACTACATTGCAAAAGCTTCCAAATAATAATCATTCAAAAATATAATTCTTCTAATCTCTAATTATACTGCAGTTTTGGTAAATTTTGGCACAGATTTAATAACATTTTAACATGAATAAACTGCACTTGCCTATTTCACCTTTAGAAAAGCTCAACCTAGGCTGTCACCATTCCTAGCCCTCACTTTCATTGCTGGCCCTGCATTGCCACGCAGTCTTCTCTGTACCTTCTGTCCTGCTGCTCTGCTGACTTCTTTTAGTTCTGTTCCCTTTGCACAGGGCTTGGGGCGAGAAATGTTGTCTGCAGAGCACAGGGGCGTGGTCTGAGCCCTGGCTCCTCCCCTGTATTAGCCTCTGCTGTGATGTGGCAGGGTGCACTATCTGCTGCAGTCAGGGCCGCCTCTGTCTGAGCATCAGTCTGACCTCTGCTTTATAACTCCTTCCTGGCAGCTGCAAGGAAGATTTCACATCCATCTGGGGCCCCATCCATCTGAGAGCCTCATCTCTCCGGAGTTGACTTCTGATAACTCACAGATTGTACTGATGCTTTTTCCCACAGGCCACTCTATTTTAGTCATATTAATGATTAGGAAACGTGCATGCAGCACCCCGTAACTTGTAATGTCGCGTAAACACAATCTGGGCAGAACCTTTCACACAAATACAAATTAGAAATGAATACTGTGTTTTGCTAGATGCAGATTTTGAGAATGGGCAGACTAAGCAGGTCACTGAATGCACAAAGGACAGCTGTATATTTAATAAGGGAAATGCTCTGCTTGACCCCCATGAATACAAGTAGCGTAGTGAATGTACCACACACTATTTAATTCTTGAGGTGTCATGCAGGCGATTTGGGGGCGAACTGACCACAACAGGCTTAATGTCTCGTCATAGTGAATTCACCAAATAATACCAAGAAATTTCTTTTCCTGACAAAAGGTATACAGGCAGCCATGACAGATTATAATCACACCGCTACTGGACAGTCTCTCTGTGCTTGGCAAATGTGCTTGGTTCGGGCAGGTCCCTAAAATCTGAAGCTACTGTGCCCCGCATTTCAGGTTCCATTTCTAAACTAGTAGGCAAATACGACCTCACAAAGTCCTTTTCTCTCTCTGGTCACTGTCCTGTAGGAGCAGATGACCCAGTAGACTTTGCCTCTGGGGTTGGTCTCGGTGTGACCGACCTCTCCCTCCCTCCAACAGGAAGCTCCTCGGGCTGTCAGTGAACAAAAAGTCATCAGCCAATTGGTTTCAAGAAGGGTGGGCAACCAAAGGTTTATTCCAAAAGACTTGCAAGTTTCACAGACAGCATAACATC
This sequence comes from Ambystoma mexicanum, assembly GCF_040938575.1. Taxonomy (NCBI): domain Eukaryota; kingdom Metazoa; phylum Chordata; class Amphibia; order Caudata; family Ambystomatidae; genus Ambystoma; species Ambystoma mexicanum. The sequence continues at coordinate 1,078,913,281 of NC_090941.1, read as the reverse complement.
CCACCCCGCTACCCAAACCAAGCCCAACCTCCAAATCTGCAACCCTTATAAACGCTTTTTGAGCTTGACCTCTTGCTATTTAACGTAACTTCTGTCCAAACCTTCCCCACTTCCCCGAGAACAATGAACTCTTTAGCATTCAATAGCAGTCTTTCATTGGTATCCATCGTCACATGAGTGTTCCGTTCGAGTTTAATCCATTACCACTGATGACATATGCTCTTATGGCATTTGGGCGAGGGGCGCCTGTTAGGCAGAATCATATGCAGTACCCTTTGGGAACACCACACACAATTAAGACTGCAAGTGACAGTACAAATTCACCTTTGGTACAAGACTGTACTACACAGTAAAGTGGTAGCGATGGCTGAGCAGCCAGACTTACCTCAAGAGTAAAGTGAGCAGTACCAGAAGTCACACAAAGGTCAGCAATTACTATGGTTCAAGAAAACACTGACTCAAGGTTTCTGAGTAAAATAATATACATTTATTTACACATCATTTGTAAAAACAGTTCACTAAATAAAGCAGCATAAAAATCACACTCTTAATATACTACACAACACCCAATGAATTCTGGACAAGTTAAGCTCAAAATGAAGTGAGAGCAAAATGGCACTCCAGCAATTTAAAAGGGTGGGAAGGACAAGGTTATTCACAATTAAACAGCACCAACAAGTAAGTAGGCAGGGCAATCTTGAAAAGGCTTGCTACAATGAGGATTCAAATCAATAGACCTGGGCCAATGTTAATGGTTCAGAGTCTTTGCAGAGGATCACCCAGTTCAGAGTAGGTCACGGTTAAGTCTTTGCCAAGAGTTCGAAACGAAGTTGGTCGGAAGAAGAGTTATTCAAAAGAGTGAAGAGTAGAGAAGGACAAGCCCTCGGATTGACGAAAGATTTAAAACACTTTCACCGCGGTTGGACAAAACAAACAACCAGGTTTGCACACTACCTTAGAAGCAGATGAATGCTGTAGCTGAGGCAGAAGTTCCTGGCAGATCCTGCAAGCTCATGGTTCCTGAAGCGACTGTCGGACTGACACGAAGAAGGAAGACTGTAGGGTCCTGCACTGCCCAGGGAAGAAACCAGCAGCAGAGCAAAGCGACAAGTAAAGGGTACGCTCCTTAAAACCCAAACAGGGTCCGGTTCTCCTGGCTATCCCGTTCACTGCAGCTGTGCACAGCAAATTCGACCAGGGGAGGGATGCCTTTCTTTGTGTTTGGCGAACTGGTTAGTCCCTCCAGCTCAAGGGAAGACGATTCCTTACAGATCTTCTCTGTCGTCGAAATATTTGGAGATTCGGACCCGCAGTAGGGCTTCACCGGGAGGTTCAGTCGTGGTAGTGGTCCTCTTCTTTCAGCTTCTCTTCGGTTCTCTCGATCCAGTGGCGACTCTGCCTTCCAAGTCCCAGAGACCTAATTTTTATGCAGTTTTCCCCCATTCACACAGCCTGGATGTCAATCACACAGCAGGGTGGCTGTCATGGCCGGACAGTCACCTTAGCCAATCAGACCAAAGTGCGACTTGGGTCTCAAAATAGACCCTGTGCAGGGGGCCTAAAACCCCTCCCTCACATTCAGCCCACCCAGACTCTCAGGCACCTAAGGAGGGCTTCTGAGCAGAAGCCTGCCAAAGGACGGCGAACAAAGGAACAAACCTGGTTTGGCGCGCAGAGTAAAACACGAGAAAGACCTTTACACAAAGAAATGGCGAATAAACCCAGCGGGAACCGAAATAAAATAAAAGGGGTCCAGCGGGTTTATGTTCGAGGTTACTAACTTAGCCTAAAAGAATACCAAGGCTATTTTTATAGTCTGCGGTATGGAAAAAATGGTAGGTACCACTGCCACCAGCCAAATCTTAATGAAAGGGAACAAAATAATGTTCCATGAGAAATAGACAAAAAGGGATAACTATTAACCCTTTCCAGTATCCTATGGAAGATAGTTTGTACTGGGTCTGTGAATTTAAAAAGACTAATGAAGTCAATGGCAAATTTACATGTTCTGGGAGACAGTAGTCAGTCTCAGAAAATGGAGTTTACAGTGGGAAGTCTGAAAAAGACAACCCTGTGTCACTGCACTGAAGGAGCTGTGTGACACACAATAAAAAGATGATGCCTATGGAGTGGGTGAGGCTCCACAGTCCATAAACACATACAAATGTACAAGACATAGCCAAAAACACATGTAAGAGTGGGAAAAAAAGGCTCACATACTTACCGGGTGAAAAAAATAAATCCTAGAAATCCAGCAAAGCTGCTGAGGGACTCAGTAGGTAAGAGAAATTAGCCATTCTGAAGAATTCTCCCTAACAGCGCTGGTCCACTGCCCCTTCACAAACTACCACCACTGATCAAGGTTCCATTGTTGGGACTGGTTATAACCTGAACAATCCAAAGATGGTGGCCATGTCGCCTTCACCTTGGGCTCTCACCACCCTAAAAAAAATACTGATTCTTGCATTCTGTCCAATATTATTTCTGCCGAGGTCTGTAAACAAGTATTGCCAAATGGCAATGGCATAGGAAGGCACCCTCACTCTAAGATGTCTGCTGCAAAAGGAAAGCTAGAGATAAAGTAGAGTCATACTGCATGAATGTTCATGTGTTCCCTCTATCTTATTCATATTGCTACCTTCATGTTTATGTACGCAAAGAGTAAAATTATGTCATATTCATTCATTATCATAGCCCGAGTCTGTCTCACGCTGACAGGGCCTACAGCTTTTAGCACCTCCTCTCTATCTTGCTTTGCCTTTGATCTAGTAGTGACTCCTACCAGGATCAGGAAGGCCATTTCCTAACAAAAATACTCTGGAATGAAGTATTTTACTACTATGCAACACATGGGGGTTTCCCCCTCCAATGAAACCCTTTCATATGCATTGGGCATTGGCTAAGACCATCAAACCCCTGAGAAAGCGTTCTGTGTGCGGGACATACTGTCCATCTGCTACTGTTTTTCACCTGATGTTGTGACACTAGCAGCTCTGGCTTCCAGCACAGAAGTCTTGTTCTCATTTCTGAAGACATGATCCAAGCTTATCTGAGTGTTAGCATGCCCTTGGTTCTCTTCTGGATACCCAGCACTGTTCCGACTCCACATTGACATTGGCCTCTTCCATGCGACCAGTGATGAACATGGCCTGTTGGGGCTTGGTTTTACAAGTAGTTTCTCTATTTTTATGAGTCAAATCTCCACAAAGAAAACATCCTTTTTGATCAGAGTGCTGCTCCAGAGTGCCACTCGCCGTTTCCATGGTACCAGAAAAGCTTTTGGATTTTCTTTAATATTATTGGAGGTATTTCTTGGAACCCCTTTCCTTACGATCTTTCTGTTTTCTTTTGTCTGAAGCATTCTTATCTGTTTGGGTGTCTTCACCTGTGTCTTTTTTGTGGACACAAAAACCTACATACCAGTCTACAGACTTTGCAATCTCTCTAGGGATCAGTGACAATCTTGTCCTCTAATGTCTTGTGTTTTTTTTTTTATATTTCGTATTTTTATTAAGTCTTTTATAAATATAGAGATTATGCTTACATGCAACTAAATCATACATTCTCTCAAATATGTCACCTCTGTTTCCGGTCACCCACCCACTCAGATACATCAGGAAAAATGTGCCAATACCTCAAATATTTGTTAGAGTTTTCTAAATATCCTAAGGTATTGATCTGAGGTTTTGCAAAACTGCTTTCACTGTGGAGTAAATCGACCACTCCTCGGGCGCCAGACAAGGATGACATCCATCATGTGGGTCTGAACTCAACAGAGAGGTACCCATCCATCCCTCCACCTCCTGGAATCGTACGCCTAACTTTAGTTTCTCAATCCAGTACAAAATATAATTACGCACCACACAGAGCGTATGAAATCCTTGGGGATCTGGTACCCGGGCTTGATCTGAGATACTTGGTTTGAAGTACTACACTCCTCACTAGAAGTCTGTCTGCATGACTGCCTCTGCTGCATACAATCTTATCTACACAGCATCACTGGATCCTGCTACTTCTGTTCTGTGAGGGATAACTAACTTTCTTCTAAATTAACTCTGCTTTCTAGTGGCTATTTCACTTACATTGAGACTTTTATGGGACCCAGTTGACATATGGGACCCTTGGGAAACAACCACTACTCCCCTTGTTGGTATGACTGAAGGGAGCAATTAGCACTGTAGCTGTCCCAATCCTCTGCTACACCCCCAATGGAATGGGCATCTCATTTTGGGGATCGGAGACACTGCACTGGTGGGTCCTAGCAGTGGATCCTAGCAGTGGGTCACTCAGAATGTGACATGCAGAGCAAGTTGGAGGACACTTCCTTTGATCCTGATGGGCAATAAGACCCTGTACTGTGAACAAGGAAAGCCCTTCACCTGCTTGTTCCAAGCCAAAATGATTGACACAGAGCATTTGCAGAGCTTCCATGTTCAGTAGATTGATCCCTGCAACCTGGTATCTAGACAGCAAGCAGAATTGTCCAACAGCAGGCCACATCAAATGTCCCTCTCAAGTGGTTGAAAGGAGGGGTCTGCTGCCTCCTGGGAAAGCTTAATATTCACCTCAATAAAGTCTTCCTTAGTCTGAATCAGATTCAACTAATGGGGGGGGGTTCCACCCAATTACATACTACTTTTGGCACTCTGGATAGATACTTATAGAGAGCCGGAACCATCCACATAAAGATGATGGGAGATTCTGAAGGAAGAAATTATAGAAGCAAGTGAGATCATTTAGAGAGAATAAAGTAAGGGACCTAAGACGGAGCCTTGAGGTAAACCATAGGTAAGAAGGTAAATAGAAGAGTATTGGCCATGCCAGGATACATAAAAGGGCAAGCTGAAAGGTAAGAATGAAATCAATTCAAAACATACCCACAAAAACCAAGATGATGACGAGAATAGGGTGATCAACAGTATAAACGGCTGCAGAAAGATCCAAGAGAGGAGCTCTTGGAATAACAAGCGGCGAGAGGAGAATAAGTAACGGTGAGGAGAACAGTCTCAGTTGGGTGAGGAGGACGAAAGCCCGATTGGTTGGTCCGGAAAAGAGCATTAGTGGTGGCATGTGAGGAATCCGGTGTATGGACTATGCGCTCAAGGAGCTTAGAAAGGAAAAGCAGGAGGGAAAGGGGCAATAATTAGCATGCAAAGTAGGGCCAATAGAAGGTTTCTTCAAAATTGGTGAGATAGAGGCATGTATGAAAGAAAAAGGGAAGGCTGCATTAGAAAGAGAAGAATTCAAAAGAGATGAAAAAAGGGATAAGAAAAGGATAGACACAAGGAATCAGAGAAGATAGCAGAATATCAGAAGGAGCAAAGGTTGGATTGGCATTGGCAAGAACAGGGGGACCAGAGTCAGTAAGAAGGGAGAATGAGGATATTAGTGAGGAGGGAAAGGCAGGAGAAACTGTGGAGGATGATGGAGTGAAACAGGAGGAGATGGAAGAGGGAAGAGCAGAGATTATTTCAGAGAAGTATTTTGCAAAAACAGTAGCAGTGAGAGATGAAAGAGTAGAAGGGTCAGGAAGAAGAGGTGACAAGATATGATTCAGGTCACGATACAAAAGACAAAGCTTAGAGGAAAGAAAAATGAGTAGATTAGTATTTTCTTTTTAGCAGACAATAGTCCTGCATCATAATAAGCGTCAGAAGAAGACACGGACAGAAGATGAGCAGAGGGTTGGGATTAGAGCCAATTGCACTTGGCCCTTCGTAGAATATGTCGGAGTAAGCGGATTGTGTGTGAATTCAGCAGGATACCCGGGGGGGGGGTGACCTAGGAAATTCCAAGATGCTGAAACTCCTCTCTCGGTTGGAACTTCTCTCCTGGGCTACTCTGTACTTACCTTCCCAGTATTTGGTGCCTCCGTGTGACTTACCTGTTGTGCTGGCAGGGTTTCCTTTAAAGCACTGATCCCCTCCTTTCCCCGTCAGAGTGCTCCTGTGCTCTGGGGAACGCGTCAAGACTTCCCGCATAGAACAGATGGAGCTTATTGGACTAGACCCAATGGCTTGCTTTTGCTTAACCTTCTGCCAGACAGTGATACACAAAAACTCGGATAGTTGAATAATTCACTAGAAACCAGTTTGACAACTAAATGACATCTGATGAGTTTTTAGCAATTACAACAATATCCCCTAAGAGGCCACTACATTCAACCAGATATAGCTTTTCATTTATATCTTTACATTTTACCAGCAGGCTTTGCGGAGACACGTTAATATATTAGTTAGATCACTGGAACCCATGAATAAGGGCGGCCCATGTCTGGAATAATCAATATACCAGCAGGCTGTTTTGTCAGGCCGATGTACATGTTACTCTGTTGTTGCCTTGTTGCCAAACTACATGGCAGATGCTGATTGGTCATATGACAGGGCCCACTCAAGAGTACACATGTGCACTATACTTTGGACTAGGAAAGTGATGCCTGATTAGAAGAACTCACTTTCTGAGACTGAGTTATGAACATCATTTTGTTTCACATGAATTCAATAAGCTTGCTATTAGCATCTGCACAGATGGCATGCTGTCACAGACATGCTACATCTGTGTTGGCTATAGTCTGACTTAGGTTGAATTTTTATCAGGATTTTGCTATCATGGGGATTTTGCCGTCATTGTAGAGGCTTTGGATAGTTTATGTTAGACAGGACTTAGACTGTGTCTCCCGTCATGCATCAGTTTGAACTCATTCAATGCTCTCAATGTTTAGAATGGACTTTGATTAACAATAAGCAACAGTTTGTATCCCTTAAAATATTCTAGTTTTATAACAGACTTTGCTTCACAAAAAACATCACTTTGTATTCCTTCACTGAACATTAGACTTGGAATGAACATTCATTCTCAACATTGTCCTAAACAACTCTTCCTGGACACCTTTTATTACTTTGGATCCCTTCAGCAAGTCTAGACATAGATTAGACTTTAATTTCCCAAGATACATCTGTTGCTACACTCGTATGGCCCAATTCATGGAAAAGTGTCATTAATCATGCAAAGGCTGCAGTTCTGTGAACGGCGTATTCATGTAATTGTTTGTGCAAAGTAACCGTATATAGAAGTCGTGGCCGGAACGCCCCCGACACACCCCAACACAAAGCAAAAACAGCCACAACAGCTACCTTTGCATCCTCCCATGGGTGCAAATACACACACCCTTGAAGCACTGAGTGCGGTCCCCCGCAAGCAGGCCTGCATCCCGGGAACCCTGCACTGTGTCCCAGTGGCTGTTACCAGCACTAAGACAACATGCGTATGATTTATCATAACTCAGATAAAACTGCATGAGAACCCCAATAAACTGTTCCCGCACCTCGCTACACTGCGTACACGCACCCCTATGTCAGATCGGAACCACAGCTGCGTACATGCACCCCTAAATTGAACACCAATAGAACATATGTATAAGGCCCTGCCAATGTATCATGACAGGGTGGAGAAATATCATAAGCAGTGAATCACAGAGACAGAAGGAGGGGTGATGCCTTGCCCATGGCAAGAGCAGGACTCACCCAACAAGAGCATCTTGGAACACATCTCCACATTTTTAGTAGCAAAATATAAGGGGAAGCAGCTACAGAAGAGAAAATAATTTCTAGATCTTTGGCGTATGTTTGAAAATGCATAAGATAAAGGGAATTGTGAAGAGGCATATAGACAGCCAGAGGGAAAGTGCAGAAAGGGAAAAGGAGAGGGCAGGACACCAGTGGAGTGTGGTGGATTATGTCCATTGACAAAATATCCCACAGAAGGGTACACCAATCCATGATATGTACCTGTTGCGATTGGGACCCCTTCTGCTGTCGTAGGGTCTTCTACAGCATCAGTTACATCACAGGCTACTACTCCCCCACCTCTCTATACTCACCCGACTGAAGTACTGGCATCAGCGGGTTACAGGTCAAAAGAGTTTGAGAATAGGTTGACAGGATTTCAAACAGAACTAAGAAGGATGCAAACATCCCCAAGACTAGTAAGAGATATAGGGGCATCACGAGAAGGGACAGGAGAATGGAAATGAGGGGAAGTGCCCGCTTAGGATGGATCCTGAAGGAATAAGGCATGTAGGTGTTGAGATAGAAAGAAGCCTGGATGGGTGGATCATCCTGGGAATGCAGCGTTGGGCGGGAATGTGGAGGAAGGGGATGATGATATGTTTGCTGTGGGTCAGAGTGAAGCAGAAGAAGGGGTGAAGTGTCGGCTGAGAATACCCCCCCAAGTAGAAGGTCTTTGGGCAGGGGGCAGGTTGAGGAAAAGGGCCAGACGGAAGACATTGGTAAAGAGAAAGAAGTCATCAAGAGGGGTATGGGACGTAGGGCAAAGATGCAGATGCCCCTTATACATAAGGGCCCCAAATGTATAAGAATAATTTAATTAAGGCACTCCCACAGCTCACAGCAGGGGTGAGTAAGTGGATATACAAATTAACAAAGCAAACAGCAGGGGTGCCCCTGGCAATAGGGGATCTTAAGAGCTTGCTGGTTGCTGTTATTGGGGACCAGGCTGAGGACATGTGGTTTGAGGTCGGATACCCGGGAGTAACCTTGGGGGACAATGCACATGATGGACCACCATTTAATAGATAATAGAGTTAGAGCAATGGTATAGGACACACTACGGAGGGCCTTCCCAGATACCCCTGATTTACAGTCATTGATGCAGTATACTATGGGTGATGATGAGGAATTTATTCTTAAAATGCAGGAGCTGAAACAGGAGGGCCATGGGATCAATCAATACCATTTTTGTATTTTATTGTAAAGAGGGGCTTGCCGAAGGAAGTGCAGAAGGCATTGGATAAGAAATGAGGGTATTGAGGCAAAGCAGTGGCCGTAAATAGACAGTATAATAGTGTATCATTATAAAATGATTAAGGATCAGGAGAGGGAAACAGTCCAAATGTGTCAGGGAGAAAAATCAAAATTAGTTGATACAAAATTGACAAAGGTTGCAGTAAAGGTGTCAGTACAGGTGGAAGGAACAGAGAGAACCCAACAAGTTGTGAGTGCCACTATTGCGGCACTCTAGGCTGAAGGAGGACAAGGAGAGTGGGGCGGGGGCAACAGTGCCCTAGCCCACAGTTGCAGCAGTTTAAGGTGGAGGCATTTGTCAAGGGAATGCAGGAACAGGTCTACAGTGGGGTATAAGTATGGGCTACAGCAACAGGGCCAAAGGCCCCAAGGGCACCAAGGACTACCATACCTGCAACAGGGTCAAGGGTATCCAAATACAGAGTATTCACAGGGGCAACACCAAACATATAATCAGCAGCACCAAGCACCAGAGACAGACTTGTGGCACCCACCACAGCAACAGCATGCTGATGCTGCCCCGGTGAACAGGGTAGCAAGTGGGATTGGTGCTCCCTTTAGGGGAGCAGCAGTGGTAGGAGGTAGCCCATTCTCGTTTCCTGAAATGAACATATACCCTGATTAGGACAGCCCACAGAGAGCACTCGCATGTCCAGTATTGTCAATGACCATCCACCCTGAAGAGAAACCTTTGGTGGAGGCGGAGATAGGGAACAAGCAGTTCATATTCCTGGTGAACTCTGGTGCAACTAAATCATTTATCATGGAAGGAAACTTTCCACTATCAGGAAAATACCTTGATGTGCAGGGATTCTCTGGGGCTATTTCCAAGGCTCCATACACTGAGGAGTTAGACATAAAGGTGGGAGGGCAGGTAGTACAGACGTCCTTACTGTATTCCGAAAGATCCCCTGTTAATTTGCTGGGCAGGAACCTGCTCAGCAAGTTAAACATGATTATATCCTTTACAGATCATGGTATAGTATGCTCTACGCCTGGGATGTGAGCTGAAAGGGCAATGTTGATAATATATACAATGCCAAGGGAAGTGGTGGTCCGCAGGATTCCCATAGACCCAGACATGTTTATGTATTACAGTGCTTGTGAAGGCAGTGCCCAAGATCACCAAACATTGTTGGCGAGTGCCTACTGATTTTATCTTTCGTACAGCAGTGTCACGTAAGGTGGTGGCGGGAACGATTTATTTAATTATTCACATTTGTAGAGCGCACAACAGCCCAGAGGCATTGTGGTGCTTGTTACAGAGAATGAACATCACTTAGTTACATATCAGAAAACAAACAAGCATAGTTGCTGTAAACTATGCATGGAGCAGTTTATGAGAGCAGGTAGAGAAGGTGGAGCGGTGAGGAGTGGGAGAAAAAGGCAGGTTAATTAAAAAGAGCAGTTTTAAGGTTTCTTCTAAAGGCAGGGAGAGATGTTTCAGCTTTGAGGGCAGTGGGGAGTGTATTCCAAAACTTAGGGGCTATGTATGGGAAGCCTGTCCCTCCTGCTTTGGCCCTGTTAATGCGTGGTACTTTGAGTAAGTTGGTGTAGCTTGCTTGAGGTGGATCTGGGTAGCGTGTCTGAGAGATAGGATGGTGCTGTGTAGTTAATGCATTTATGAGTGGTAGTAAGGATTTTGAATGTGATGCGGTCTTTGACTGGGAGCCAGTAAACCGACTTTCTAGCTTGTGAGATGTGGTCTCTCCTGGGAATACTTAAGGCGGCTATTAGTGAGTTATTTTGGGTGATTTGGAGTCAGTTTATGTTTTTCATAGAGGTGTCGGCTAGGAGCACGTTGCAATAGTCGAGCTTGGCTCCTATGGTGGCTCTAGCTATGGAGAGGCAGTTTTCATTGGATAGGAAGGGTTTCATGGAGTTGACGAGTTTTGCACTAAGGGTGGAGGCAGAGACAATGGTGCTGGCTTGTTTGTTCATAGAGAGGGTAGCGTCAATGTGGACCCCTAAAGTTTTAACTGAGGATGAGACTGGGATGATGCAGTTGTCAATGCTGAAGTTGGAGTAAAGACAGTCTAGCTTGGCTAGAGTAGCCTTTTGACCAAGAATGAGAATCTCTGTCTTGTCCCTGTTAAGGCATAGGTTGTTAGTGGCCATCCATGCTTGGATATTGGAGTAGATTTACCTTAGTGCTGTGGCGTCTTGGTGATATGCACCAGTTAAGGTTGGGAGCACTTGGGTATCATCAGCATATTTTGTGTATGCGATCCCAAGGTCATCCAGTTTATCAATGAGGGGCTTTGTAAAGAGATTGTAGAGCGTGGGAGCATTGCAGGATCCCTTTGGGAAACCACAGTGGATGATGGTGGGGGCTGTGTTGGCTGTGTTAGAAAAGACTTTCATTGCTCTTCCTTCAAGGAAGAAAGTGATCCAAGAAGCTGCATGGTCGGAAAAGTGTGTTGTATGCATGAGGTGTGAGGTGAGAGTTTTGTGGTCCACAAGATTGAACGCCGCTGAGAGTTCTAGGAGGAGGAGGAGGACGGGCTTGCCAGTGTCAATGATTTTGGTGATTTGGTTCTTTAGATCAAGCAGGGCGGTTTTGGTTCCGTGCCCTTTGCGGAATCCCGACTATCTTTTGCCTAGGATGGAATTAGTTTCTAGGTAGAGTTGGATCTGGCAGTGAGCAGCTTTGTCCAATAGTTTGAGAAGAAACGGGACGGTTGTTATGGGTCGGTAATTGTTTGTTCGGCTGGTAGGGGTCTAGGGTAGGCTTTTTTAGGAGGAGACACACCCAGTACTCTTTAAGGCTGTCTGGGACAATGCCTGTATTAAAGGAAGAGTTTATGAAGGCGGTCAGTAGTGGAGCAAGTGGCTCGGCACATTCCTTGATGATCATAGGGGGGGCATATATCGCCCTTGCACTGCGAAGGTTTCAGATGTCTGAGGATGTCTATGTCTTCTGATTCAGAGATGTCTTTAAAGGTGCATTTAGGGCTGTTGATGTTTTTGTAGATATGTGGGGTCTGTACAGGCTGGTTTTGGTTCAGTAAGGTGTTGTAATGGTCTTGGATATTGTTTTGTAGTAGGTCTATTTTTTTTAGCATGGCAGCTTGAATATTATTGCATCAGGCTTCATCTTTAACGATCTCGTCAGTGGAGATGGGAGCATAAGTAAGTTCATCAAAGATGGAAAAGAGTTCTTTGAATTGAGAGTTGGCTTCAGATATTCAGCGATTATGTGCTTCAGATTTGGCATTGAATATGGCGTCTTTGTATTTTTTGGCTGTGACTTTAAAATTGTCTTAAGTGGTGTTACTGGGGTTTGCCTGCCAAGTTTTGAGCGCCCGGCGCTTGTTATTGCGTAGGGTTTGCAGCTCATCTGTGAACCAGGTGTCAGAGTGGAAGATCTTCTTTTCTTTCTTATCTTCAAGAGGGGCAATGGTATTGATTGTGTAGGTCAGGGTGTCCTTAAATATATCCGCTAAGATGTTGGGGTCTTACGAAAATGGAGGTGCTAGACACTGTATATCAAGATAGGGTCAGAGGTTATCCGCAGTTAACTTTTTAGAACTTCTGGCTTGGGTAGATCGAGCATGAGTATTGTTTTTTGTGATTGGGGTAGTAGGGATGGACAATTGTATACTGCTATGGTTGGTCCACAGATAGACCGTATTGGACGTGATGGTGGCATCACAATTGTGGTCGACCAGCCAGTCCAATGTACAACCTTTGGAATGGGTCGGGTCATGATTTTTTGGGAGAAGCCCAGGTCAGTGAGGTCTTGAAGAAAGATATAGCATTGGGGTCTTTGAAACCAAGGTTGAGGTCTCCAAGGAGTAGGGTTTTGGTACTTATATTTTTTTTGAGTAAGTGAGTGATGTGTCCTTGGAAGTTTGCTGGGAGTCCCAGGGGTCCATAGATAAGATGAATATTAATGGTGCTTTTAGGCGAGAGTGTCAGTTTGGCTGATAAGATGTCTGCGTTGCCCTCCCAATGGTGGGTTATAGGCCTAAAATGTAGGGCATTTTTGAAGATTATAGCTACCCCCCTCCTATTTTGGAGGGTCAATCCTGTCTGAGGATAGAATAATCTGCGGGTAGAGCTAGGTTTATGGTCGTACCAGAGGCCTCGTGGAGCCATGTTCCAGTAATGGCTAATATATCTAAGTTCTGGCTTGTGATGTGGTTGTTAATTTCAAGAGCATGGGCGGTAAGAGAACGGACATTGAGCAGGGCGCATCTGTAGTGCGATGCATAGTTAATATTGTTTGGTTGTGCCTGTTTACCTACTTTTGGTGGAGAATCATGTACCTTGCTGGGCTTGAGAGAGGGCTTAGTTTTGGAAGGCAGCATGGTGCTAGATTTGATGTATTGAGTTGATAGGTCGGGCCTGCGCAAGTCAGTCATAGTGTGATTGGATAGGCTGGCGGTGTCTGGTCAGCTAAGGACATGCAATATGGCATAGAGAAGTATAGTGTTCAAGAAGAGAACTTTGCCTATTGTACTACAGTGTAGGAGCATGGTACACATATTGAGTGGAGGGGTGGAGAAGAGCTCCCTGATCAGCTAGTGCATAATAGAAAGAGACAAGTACAGGTGGGCTGTATTCAGTTAGATTAGCTGACACAGGGACGGCTAAATCACAGTAATCTAGTAAATTGGCAGATAATCCACAGATATTGTCACTGGACTTACAGGAGTTGTTGGTTTCAGACAAGAGGGTAGTCCTGTTAGGAATGGACCGGGATGGATGTGAGTGGCGCACAGTGCTCTGTGTAGAACAGTACAGCTAAAGTAAATGATGTATGATGAATTGTTTGAAGAGAATGACAAAGAGGGGGAAATAATTCTAGAGACCTGGATCTCCTGTGACATAATGATACAGTACTGAAGAGTGCAGTATCCCTTGATGGCAGTATTAACTCCACCTCCATTTTATTATGATGAGGACTTACAACATGTGCCTTTTCAGTTGTGAACTACACATCCACATGATGTAGGCTTACTAAAAGACGTGACCCCTGTGGATATAACACTGACGTTAGGTGCGGTGCTGCCCATGACAAGGCAATATCCATTATTGAGGGAGGGAAAAGGAGGGTATTAGAAATGCAATACAGGCCCTACTGGGCCAGGGGATCATCGTGTCCTCTGCGGCCCCATGTAATACAGCAATATACCCTGTCAAAAATCAACAGGGAGCAATTGGAGAATGATTGAAGACGGATTTGTGCCCCCTAAATGACGTGGTACAGAAAGAATTTCAAGTTGTTCCGAATACTGCAACAATTTTATGTAGCATCTAAGGAAACCACATATTTTACTGTAGTCGACTTAATGAATGCATTCTTCTTGATTCCACACCATCCTGAGTCAAGGTACCTCATGCCATTTACAGAGGGCCAGATGCGGTTCGAACATTCTTGGTTACCTCAGGGCTATTACTAGAGCCCGAGCATATGAAACAGAATACTGCATGCCGACCTTGGCAATATTCAGTTGCCTAGCACGATTATTCAGTACGTGGATGATCTGTTAGTGTGTAGTGACAAGGAACAGCACTGACAAAGGGACTCCATTGCACTCACACAGTTGCTGGTCTGTAAGGGGTACAAGGTTGAAAGGACAAATTGCAATATTTCAAACAGGAGGTGCTCTACTTGGGGCAGTTCATAACAACGAATGGTAAAATGATACTACCAGACAGGGCAGCGTCCGTACGTGCCACCACCAGACCCCCCTCAGCTAAGGAAATGTAGAAATTCCTGGGCCTGTGTAATTACTGTTGGGCCTGCATTCTAGATTATGCGGCATGCACAAGGCCACTTTTACATGCCCTTGGGGAAGCACAAAAGAAAAAGGACCATAAGTTACAGTGGACGACAGAAATGATCAAACAGATTGCCGTAAAAGAAGTCATTAGTTTGACACCCGTACCGGCCACCCCAGATTACACACAGGACCTTTATTTGTTTTCACATTCAGATGGCCTGCTTATGACAGCAGTGTTGACACAGGAAAGCACTATGAGCCATAAGCCATTGGCCTACTATACTGGTGCTTTGGAAAGAGTGATGCAAGGCTAGTTTGCATGTGAACAAAATTTAGCAGCTGCAGCTTTTGCAATAGAGAAAAGTTCTACAATCGTAATGGGATGTTCAGTCTCATATGCAGAAAATTCTTTGTTTGCCATTCTAGAAAGGTCAAAATCTACCCTGACTACACAAAGGTCTTTGGCATTTGAGATCATCATTTCTAAATCCCATATTCATGTGGGTAGGTGCAAAACAGTGAACCCTGCTACCATTTTAGCAGACATGCCTACTACAGAGGACTTGACGGCACACAACAGTGCCACATGCTAGGGGGAGGTGGGTGACATTCACAAAGCAAGGGACTGTGCATTGATAGAGTGTGGGATACTTTTTGTTAATGGGTCTTCCACAATTGATCAGGAGGTTGGGCAAAGACAGACAGGGGCAGTGGTGGTATGACTTGAGGAAGGGTTGTACAAGACGTGGTCATGAAAAGGTTGCCCATGCATTATTCTGCACAGGCAGCGGAACTTGTGGCACTCATCAAAGCACTGAGAGCGTCTCAGGGGGTGTTGTCTCAACATATTCTGACTCGTGCATTATAATAACAGTGCCTGCCGGTCCATCGCGCTGGAAGAGGGGATTTCGGAGGGCAAATGTATCCCCAGTCTAGCATGCAGCACTGTCTGAAATACTGATAGAAGTGTTGTCACAGCCATCAGTTTGTGGCAGTAGTTAAGTGCGCCACTCACACTAACTGGATTGATGAAATATCAATGGGGAATGCAGCCATGGCAGCCAAAATGGTGGCGTATCTGCCAAATGAAATATCCAAAGAGTATGTTGTGACTGCCCACCGGCAAGCGAACATCCAGTACCTTACACAGCATTGCCCATCTTCCAGATTATTGAACTACAAGGAAGGGCACCTAAAAGGGAGAAAGAGTTGGGATTACAGAGAGGTTGTAAGCAATCTCCAACAGATCTGTTATAGAGGCAGGGGAGCTCTAGGAAGACTGTAATGCCCCAGGAGCAGCTAGCTATAGCCTTTGAACAATTACACTATCCATCTCAAAGTTCGAAACAGCACATAGCAGCAGATATACAGGAGGACTGATTTATACCAAATATTCAGGAAAGTATCACAGAAATGGTCAGTGCAGGGATGACACTACTGAAGTTACGGCGCACATTGCCCCACCCTACTGGGATGGTCCATGAATTATACATAGACTATGCTAATATGGGTAAGTGTTGTAATGGATCTAGGTACCTCATTGTAATGGTATATCCATTCTCAAGGTGGGTGGAAGCAGGTCTGTGTGTACACCCGGATGCCAAGTATGCTGCTTGGTTTTTAGTGCAGGAAGTCTTCCCGCGATGGGGTGTGTAAAGACTGGAGGGGGTATATGTACTTCTGCTCTCTATATGTCAGAGGAGAGGCACAAAGGACCCCAGCCAAGATTCTCTATTGTTAGTAGCAATGGTTGAGTAATCAAGGCTTAGCTCTCAGGAGGTGATGCGTGCTGGTTCTTAAGGACATTGTAGTCCCCAAGCACCCACAAAGGAATGTCCACACACTATGTTTGTGATAACACAGTGTTTATATAATTAAATATCGGCAGGATTGAATCTTTCCTCAACAACAGGTCCATGCGTGTCTTCTCTACTTCAGCCTATGCCGACCCTATCCCCATCACCTGCGGGGTTCTCCAGGGGTCGTGCGTCTCCCCCACTCTGTACAACATGTTCGACAAAGCACCTGTTCGATGATCTTGATGGTCTGGGTATCACCTACACTAACTATGCCAATGATACCCAGATCCTCATCCCGCTGATGGGAGATTACGACAAGTATTTGGCCTTGGTAAACAAGGTGTACCTCATCATCCAGGCATAATCCTATTAATGTAGCCAAAGAAGTTAAAACACTAGGGTTCTATCTAGACACGCCACCCTATGCTTCCGTAAACAGGTTAGCTCCATGGCCTCCTTTACAGCCTACACCTGTAAATTAATAAGAGCAGCTAAACCCTTCCTTTCAACCCAGAGCTGCAGCACCCTAGCCAGAGCCCTAACACTGTCAAAAGTGGATTATTGTAATGCCTTATACATGGGTGTCAATAAATATGTTACAAACAAAATCCAGATTTTACAAAATAATGCTTTCAGAGCAGCTTTGAGTATCCCCAAAAAATAACACATATCCAACCCTAGGAGAGCCCACAACTGGCTCACCACCACTGACAAAATCTTGCTCAGGGTTGCCTCTCTGATGCACAAATGCATCAATAATGCAGCCCCTCCCTACCTTGTCGACAGAGTTAAGAGATACTCCCCCAACCGATCTACCAGAACTGCCAACGCCAATCTACTTCCAGGTGAAAGCAGCCCAACATTGGAACTCCCTTCCACCGACCCTAAGGAAACCACAAACTTACCCCCACTTTAGGCGCAACTGCATCCAGTGGATAAAGGAAAATTAACGCTAACCTCACCAGACTTGCCCTCCTTTGTACATCTGCAAATTGTCTTTCAATGTCTTTATCTGTACCTGTACCTGTACTTACACATGTGTACACCTGTAAATTACTATACAGCACATTAACCAAGCTGAGAATAACCTTGTTGTTGCTGCGCCCTGATACCCTCGGGTCTGGCGAGCAATACAAATGAATAAAACAAACAAACAAACAAAGTTCGAGGTTATATACACAAACACAATAACTCACTTTGTACTCAGTTAATCTACAATGGCAAATATATACACAGTTCTACGTGCTACCACAATTACTATCAGATTTCATTAAAGTGTTTCAACTGTACTGTGGTCAAATGTCACACAAATCAATGAATAAAGAGAACCAGCAATAGACATAGGAGAAAAGCAGTTGGTTATAACAATTGGCAGTATACTGAGCCCCTACCACCAGGCACAATCCTGCATGAGGATATGCCCCCCTGGGCAACCTGTAAATAAAGATATATCATACAAGTCCAGCCCATTTATTGTTTACAAGAGTCTTATTTCCTTCAAAATAGAAATACTTCTACAACCCCAATGTACCTGGAATAGCAGAGTTCGACGTCGGGTCATCGACAGATCCTTCTTGAGTGGCTCCCTTTAAGGCAGGAACCGCAGATCACCGAGATCCTACAAGGAAATGATGAACAAAAGACGTAGAGGCAGCAGCTTTGGTTCTTGCGGTGCTTGTTGACGGTCGGTCAAAAATGTCCTGCAACCTGAAGCATGCGGTGCACCTCGAAGACAAGTGTTTGTTGCTGCAAAGAGTTAATGAAGAACCATGGCCCAGAAAGGGCGTTGAGTCGTCCGGCGTCTCTGCCGTCTTCGGATGGTGGGAAACCCACTGGCGGATTCTTCTGGGTCGTTGGAGGCCTTGATTTTCTCCGGCAGAATTAAAGCGGTCGACGAGAATAAGCTCGCGAGTCCTTGGATCAAAAATTCTTAGGCAAAGGGAGCACTGCAGCGGCGGTCGGCGACGGTGATGGACTCCAATGTCCAGGTGCTTCTCTTCATCATTCCGCGGCAGTCCCTATCTATGGTCGGCAGCCTTTTAGAGGTCTGTCTACCAGGGAGCTTTGGCAAAGATCAGCTGGTGCACAATGTTCCTTGTAGCTTGGAGAGAGGTCTCCTAGCCAGGTCATCTCTTGGATCAGTTCCTTGAATGCACAGCAGTTTTCAGATTAGTGAAGGACAACAGCAGTGGTTCTTCTTCTTCCAGTGGGCTTCAAAGTTAAGCATCGGTTTCAACTTCAGTTTCTGAATGGTGTCAGTTTCGATGTCGGTTTCAACTTCAGCTTCTGATGATTTCTAGCAGTGAGAGGCCCCCAGATATACTGTTAATCTCCCATTCACTCTGCTGGGTCACACTCAGGCAAACAATCACTCAGAAGGGCATTCAGGCAGTAAGTCAGCCAATCAGGCAAACAGTGCATTCAGGCGATTCTTCTCCATCCAGACACTTACAAAACAGAATGTGGATTCGGTAAAGTACCACGCCATTCAACACTACACACTGCATTCATACCAGTTTCAGACAGGGCTGTCTCAGTCATTACGAGGTTGGTTGTAGCCATGGTGCTACTAGCACCATGGCTACCCCCTTACCGCATACCGGGTCCGGTTCCGGGTTCCCTGAATGGGAAATTACTGGGCCATTCCAACCTTGGAGGACCCGGTGTTTCCCCATTCAGGGAACCCATCCCGATTCCCATTCGAGCCACAATAGGGCTCAATGGGAATGGGGAGCATGCTAATAACCGCCCCGTTATTAGCATGCTGGTCCTTTAGCGGGTCCCCCTAAGGGCGTCTGGTAAAACCAGGCGCCCTTAGCGGGACCCGCTAAAGGACCTTGTAATGCGGAGGTAAGGGGTTAACGGCACCGGCACCTTTACTGCCACCGTTAACCCCTTACTTCCAACCTCGTAATGAGGCCCATTGTGTCAAACACCAGATACTAGACACCAACAACATGAAATGCATATTCGTCACACAGTCCATTCACCCAGGTCCCACCCCACGGACGTACCCACAACATAAAGTCATTGGGAAGACTCCAGCCAGTCTGGCCTGGACTTCCCCACAACACCATATGTGGAACTTCCACCCAACAGCCAGTCTGGGGGAAGGGACAGAGTCAGGGCTTCCCGGTACTTTGGGAATACAAGGTAACATACAATAGAAAGCAAGAGGCCACAGAGGCCATCTTGTTTCCTATCAGGAACCAACTGATTCCAATGACAGGACATGGGTATCCTAAAATAGAGGATACTCAGAGCACCTGTCAAAGTCAGCATGGAGCTGCCCCACCCAATACCCTGCTCTGTGGGCCACACACAGGTGCCCAGAAACATACACTAGAGGTACAGGGTTGTACCCCCACCCATTGGTGGGGGTACTGCATTTTACCCCCACCCATGAGTGCCATAAGGGTATGGCAAGGGTCTGTTCACCATGACCAAAAAGAGGAAGAGCCGCACCGCCAGGAGTCCCACATGAACTCATGTGCAGAAAACAAGACAGAACATACATATAAAGCAATAAAGAACAAGGATATGGAGGCCCTGTCCCTCCAATGCATTTCCAGCATCACAGTAGCCCCCCCCACCCAGACTGAGGTTAGGGCGTCTAATCTCCCACAGGATTAACACTCTCATCCAGACGGTCAACATACCTTCTGGAAAGACCATCTGCATTATCATGACTCTTCCCTGGTCTATGCTCTATGGTGAAGTCTAGCCCTTTCAGGCTAATGGACCACCTGAACAATTTCAGGTTTTTATCCTTCATCTGCATAAGCCACTTCAGGGGCTTATGGTCTGTTTGGACCTTGCAGGTAGACCCTGTAAGGTAGGGCCTAAACGCCTCCAACATTCCCAACTATGTTTTCTACCCTTGACAGTTGATGATGATGAATATGATCAGGTGTTCCCTCCCTTTGTCATCTAACTGGGACAAGAAGGCTCCAATTCTGGTGTTGCAGGTATCCGTCAGGACGATAAAGGGCTTGCTGTAATCAGGAGCACACAACACAGGTGCCCAACACAGACTTTCTTTCAAGCCAACAAAGGTCCTCTGACAGCCTTCTGCCCAATTAACCTTCCTTAGTTGTTTGGGCAAAGTCAGAGTTGTCAGAGGGGCAGCTATGGTTCCGTAGTCGGCCAAGAAGTTCCGATAATACCCAGTGAGGCCCAAAAAGGATCTTTCCTGGGTTTGAGTAGCGGGAACCTCCCAGTTATGTACATCCTGTACTTTACAGGGGAGAGATTGGATTTGACACCCTCCTACCTCATGACCAAGATACGTTACTTTCCCCTGAGCTATCTGGCACTTGGTGGCCTTGATAGTGAAGTTAGGCCTTTTCAAGGCCTGCAACACTTTATCTAAGTGAGTCAAATGCTCCTCCCAAGTGCAACCATAGAGGGTGATGTCGTTTAAGTAGGCCACTCAAAAGGCCTCCAGCCCACTGAGTGCATGATTGACTAAACGTTGGAAAGTGGCAGGTGCATTCTTCAACACAAAAGACTCTAAACTGGTATAGCCCCTCATGTGTTGAGAATGCTCCTTGGCATGGTCTGTCAGAGCTATTTGCCAATAGCCTGAGGTAAGGTCAAAGGACATCGCAAATTTGGCAGCACCTATGGTGTCCACAAGCTCATCAGCCCTGGGCAATGGGTGCGTTTCAGTTTTTGTGACGGTATTAACCCCTCAGTAGTCCACACAGAACCTCCAATACTTGGTACCTCCTTGGCAACTTGCCTTGGGGACAAGGACCACAGGACTAGACCAGGGATTGGTTGAGGGTTCAATAACACCCAGATCCAACATCTTGGTGACCTCAGCCTAGATGTGGTTCTTAACTGTATCTGACGTACGGTAGCACCTGCTTTTGACAGGCACACTGTCACCAGTGTCAATGTTGTGCCTACACCACGGTGCAAGGCCTGGTGTCAGTGAGAACAGCGAGGCATGCTACCGGAGCAAAGCCCTGCAGGCTCTCTGCTGCTCTGTCATCAGATCTGGAGAGAGATGCACTCCCTCTACTGAGCCATCCAGGAACAGCGGTGCTGATTGATTACTACTGGGCCTGTGGCCGACAAGCTTACATGCACCATCCACCATCATGGAGGGGCTGTTATTCACTCGTCACATTGCACCTTGCTGTTAGTAATCCCAGAAGAACCCCTGAAGCGCGGAGCACTGCCTACAAGGGACCAAATAGTCCCCCCAAAGTCGAAAATGAACAAAAGTTAAATACTTGGAGCTCAGAGAACTCAAAAGTTGACATGCAAAGGGAACTGACACGCACAGATAAGGTATTAGACACGGGAACAGGGATGAAGGGTCTCATCTCCAAACTATACCAGGCCTTATTAGAAGCACATGGTCGAGACATAGAGGCACATAGGAGGAAGTGGGAGAGGGACATGGAAATGGAGAGGAAGACGAACAGTGGCAAATGCTATGTGAGAATGTGCACCACACATCAGTGGACTGCCAATACAAGCTTCATGGGTTAAAACGCCTATACAGGTGGCAGTGGGACCCGGCAAGGCTATCACAGATGTACCCAGGAGCAGACCCACACTGCTGGAGGAAATGCGGGTTGAGAACAGACTACTGGTACATGTGGTGGGAATGCGAAAGTGTGCAGAAATACTGGAAGGAAATCTTGGGATGGATAAGGAACCTGAATGAGGTGGATAGACAACTTGACCCCCTCCTGGTGCTATTTGGGATAGAGGTAACGGAAGGGGTCTGGGTCAAGCTCCCGCACATGCAGCACTTCCTACTGTTAGCGGCCAGGGCCTGCATAGCTGGAGGCTTTACTTTACTTTACTTTATTACATTTGTAGTGTGCAGCCATAGACCCAAAGGTGCGAGGGTGCAGACAATAGACGGACGTGACAAAAAACAAGCAGCGACTGTCCTAGGATCACTGAGGGGACAGAAAGTAAGAGTGTCAAAGAAGAGTACTAATTTAAAGAAAGGTTTTTAGTCCCTTCTTGAAATTGCACAGAGCTGAGGAGCCTCTCAAATGGCTGGGCAGAGCATTACAGAGCGAGGGGGCCGCAAAGGCAAAGGCATCCAGTTGTGCTTTTTTGGTTTTAGATCTTGGCTGATGGAGAATATTATGTTTATTAGAGCGCAGATTTCTAAGGCAAGATTTTTTTCTTATGTACCTTTGTAAATATGGGAGCATCATTCCCATAATGCATTTGAAGGTAATGACAAAATGTCTGAAGGAGATACGGGCCTCGATGTGCTTCAGAAACATGGGATCGATAAGAGAGACCAGCTACAACTCTAACCGCTCTGTTCTGCACTACCTGGAGACGGTTAATAGTAGATTTGCTGGAGACTGCCAACAGACTGCAGCAATAATCTAGTTTAGCTCCTATAATGGCTCGGGCAATAGACTCAGCGTTCTGTTTGGAAATGAACAGTCTCAAGTGAGCCAACAGTTTGATATAGTAGGAGGCAGATGCGACTGTGCTGGCTACATAGGGCTTCATATTAAGCGACTGGTCCAGAACCACTCCCAAGATTTTTACTTTAGGGAGGGTGGGGATTTGAACATCCCCTAACCGGAAGTGCTTGTAGGCAGGGTCAAGTTTAGCTTAAATGCCCTCGGAACCCACTACCATGAGTTTGGTCTTTCCACGGTTGAGTGCGAGGTTGTTGAGCATCTTCCACTGTTCAATGATGGAGAAAATGCGATTGAGTTCACTCTCATCCAGGTCATGCTGACCGGTGAGAGGGATGACATATTGTGTGTCATCTGCAGAGTTCGAAAAGAATATACCCTCTTGAGCGAGATGAGCGAAGAAGGGAGCCATACAAATATTATAAATACAAGGTGCTAGGCTGGCTCCTTGTGGAACTCCAAAATGTACCTGAATGGCAGGTGCCTTCGTATCATTGGCACACACCCTACTAATTCTATTTGAAAGAAAAGAGAGCAGCCATTTGGTAGTGGCTTGGGAGCAATTGGCAACAGACTTATGTCAGACAATAAGCCTGTCAGCCAAAATGGAATGATCGACCAGGTCGAGGCTGCAGATTAGAATGAGATATGCTGGTTGTCCAATCTCTGTAAGAGTTGAGATTTAAGGTCCAATAATGATGTCTCGGTGCCAAAACCTTGCCTGAAACCCGAATGAAAGGCGTTGCGGTTAGGGTGCAAATTGAGGATTTGGGAAATTTGAGAGTATGCAACCCGGTCCAATATTTTTAACAGAAAGGGGGCGTTGGTAATTGGCCTGTAGTTGTTAGGGACATTCTGATCCAGGTTAAACTTTGTTAAGAGGGGTGTGACCCATGCTTGCTTCATCTCATCTGGAACAACGCCATTGAGGAGCGAAGTGTTGACAAATTTGCATATGGCATGCGCCAGTGAGGGAGGGCAGGCTTTGATAATAGTGGAAGCACAGGAGTCCCCTGTACAGTTGGTGGCTTTAAGTTTGGTGATAATAGAGGCTAAATCATCCTCGGAAATGGGAGTGAAGTCGAAAATGGCAATATCTGAATTCCTGATGAATTTATTGCCATCACTATGAGTACCATGGGTGTCAAAGGTACTCTTTTTAGTGGCTATGCCTTCCCGGATTCCGTCAATTTTTTTGACATGGCATTCTGAATATCCAAACACCAATTATCATCTTTGATGATCGTGGAGGCTACAGGTTCTGGTGTAAACTCTTGTTCTTTTAGAATTTTAAACAATTCCCTGGAATTAGAGGATGCATGTGAAATTCTGGCATCAAGGTGCTACTTCTTAGCTTCCATTATAGCTGTTTTGTGGGTGTTGGATGATTTTTTATAGTTAGGTAATGCTGACTGCGATTGATTTTATTTCCAAACATAGAATAGCTTAAGGGGGGCAGCTTTAAGGGTTTGGAGTTCAAGAGAGAACCGTGGGTTAGTTCTTTTAGTCTCTGCAAGTTATTTTTTTTTTGTTGAGAGGTGCGAGAGAATTGACTACCAGATTCAGGGTGGATTTGATTTTCCTCCTAGGTCTCTCATTCTATCACCTCTGTGTGACACTCCTCTTCCACCACCTTGATATCCCTTCCTGTAACTTACCTCCACCACGTAGATTTCATCTTCTACCAAGTCCATCTTTTCTGCACTCTTCTCTGTCCCTCCTCAAATCACCTCCTTAACAAATCTCCCTCCCTTCCACCATCTCACTCTCCTAATTTTTTCTATCCTTTTCCAATTACTATCCCTCACCCCCTAACAAAAATAAACCTTCATCCTCCGCTCTAACATCTCTCCCACCAACTACCAGCCCCCACCTTGGATTTTGCAGACACATTTCCTTGCTCTTTCCCACCTTGTCCAATTGACTTTAACTCCCAACTCTTTAACCGCACCAATCTCCATCCAAAGCCATCTTCCCATCTTGCATTCCAGCACCTCCTTTCCTGTCTACTTCTTCACTCTCTGTCCAACCTTGTCTGCCTTCCTTCTTCCAGCTCTCTCTGTTTTTGCCTCTGCTCGTGCTCCTGCCCCACACTCTACTCTTCTTAAATCTAACTCCCACCCTGAGTGACTGGGAGTCTGGGTTTGCGTAATGCAGTTGACCCCTATTTCCCGCCTCTCTTTAGGATAAGAGAAGTCAGGTATGGAGATTTTGAATAGTGTGGTAGAATTGCAGCTTTCTGGGCTTAGGCACGTCTCCAGTGACTGCTGTTCGGTAGCCTGTGTACATGTACATGTGTCCACCATCTTGGGGTTCCTAACTTCCTCTTTAGGTTGCTTCTTTAGGCATTGGCTGCTATGCCTCTCCCCTGATGGGGCTTGGAGCTGGTTGACTGCCTCCTATGCAAGGGAGCCACATGTGCATGTTCTACCAGTTTTACGGGACCACTGCTCCTCTGCTCCAATGACACAGGTACCCTCCCCCGCTTCTTGTCCCATTGGTTCTTAGTGGTTGTGGATGTCCCTTAAAGGGACTTGTGCCCGTTTTGCTCTGGGGGTGGATTTGACCAGAGAGCACCCCATTTCTCTTAGGGTTGTCTTCCAGGGTGCATGCATGGGAACTAAGAAAGGCTAGGGAGGTTAGAAATTGTAACTTAATTCCGATCCCAGTGGATTGTGAGAGTTGTAGACTCCATGTAACTGGTCTCTGGTTTCCGATGAGGATGCCATGTGGTACCTCTAGGGTGCCACAGCCCCTAGGATCAACACCCTACCATCTCTCAACACCAAGTAGGGGACTTTGTTACAATACATATATGGTTTGTTTATACATGTTAACATGTTTAATACATAAATACTTAATAAAAATACATGGTACACGATGCAGATGATGGATGGAAAGTTCAGCAGACTTGTGGGGGACTCTTTTTGGAGCCTCATAAGTATTAATATCTTAATCACAGAGTGCTTTATATTAGCCGCGCCTTTGCAATTGCACTGCTTGCAAGGACTGCACAGTCATCCTTACCTGCACACATCTAAGCCAGCACTTTATTCATGCTACTCATTTTTTCAGAAAACAGGTGGTCATGTTTTTGCAGATCATTAAAAGTAATGCAGTCACTGGCCTCTCAGACGGGAGAGTAATGAAAAGCACATTTGTGTGCACTGATTACTCATTTATAAAATGCTGCTCTGAACTGCAGCAGTGCGTTAATGAAAATAAAAAAAAACTGAATGTACGAGGCGCAACATGCACAAGTACAAATCTGTATTTATGTGCATATGTTCTTGTTAGGCAGAATTATATGCAGTACCCTTTGGGAACACCACACACAATTAAGACTACAAGTGACAGTACAATTTCACCTTTGGTACAAGCCTGTGCTACACAGTTAAAGTGGTAGCAGTAGCGGAGCAACCAGACTTATCTCAAGAGTAAGTGAGCAGTATCAAATAGTTACACAAAGGACAGCAATTACTATGATTCAGGCAAACACTGACTCAAGGTTTCTAACTAAAAGAATAAATATTTATTTAGTTGTATAACATTTCACCATCATAATCAAGTTAAAAATCATGATCATAAATACACCACAGAAATGAGAAGCCCGAGGTGGAGAAAAGGGCGAGGCTGTTTTGTGCTGTTTGCGGCTGGATCGGCGATAGGAGGCGGAACTCGCTATGGAACCCACTAAACCCCGTACAAGGCTCCAGGGCAAACGAGAGGTATCGATAGTGCCCATACAAAAAACGACCAATAACCGAGATCTTGATGGAACCATAACGACTAATTTAAAATCACCAAACACACACAACATCATCAAAGCGAAATCTGTAGATCAGGCTTGCTTGCTCAATGTCGACTTTGTAACCCACACTCTTGCTCATGATAAACTAGACACAAATATAATATGTTCTGCCCCAGTTTCCTTGTCTCATCTTGATCACGCATGTCCTATACGTGACCCCCCTAAGTCGCTTACACATCCAGGGATGCTAGGATATAATTCGCGACTCGAAAATTCCCATCAAACGCCTCTTCAAGAGCGTGCGAGGGCAGCCAAACAGCAATGGCAAGCAACACATCTGCCAACTGCTATGACAAATGATGATCCCACAAATCCACTTATGGCACGAAGTGTACGTCTCTCACTGGACATCACAGAAATCGACACAATTATGGATTTACAAGGAAACAAACATGAGGTTTGTGGCGGCCTGTTTACACCAAACCAAATCGGAAAAATCGAGTCATCTACCCCGATAGGTTTGTTAAGAACCGCTTCGCCGGTGAAGGAACCTATGAAAACCAACCTGGATGAAACAAACTCTTCCATCTGTGTGAACCCTGGGAACATAAGTAACTCTCCCGAATACCAACGAAGACTGCCTACGATGATGTTAGATCTACAAAATACTTTGGTAGCAGTATTATCAACAGCTATGATACCGTTTTTAAAAATCGAAGAAGCAATGGTTGATTCCATCAAAGACCAAGCGACATTGCTAGCAATGCTCTTGACCAAGCAAACACAGTTTGAATCCCTAATAAGCTCCATTCAAGAAAGATTAAAATATGAAGCTGAATCATCAAGAACATGGCAAAATAGACTAGCGGAAGTGGCGAGAGCCGATAGAGCTGACAAATTAAGCCTAATGGACACTTTTTCAACCATCACCAAAAAAATGGTGGACGACAAAGTAAAAAAATCTGCACAAATATCAATGAACCTACAATATATATCCAAACAAACTCAGACAGAAAATCAATCTAATTCAAATATGAAGAAAATAGATCAAACAACCCAATGCGATCAGCAACTCTATCCAGTTCGAATTCCACAAGCCTTGATTTCTGCGGGGCAAGAAATCACGGAACCACCCGCTTGTACCCCATTTGATATATTTGATTTGTCAAAACGAGGATTAGTGGGGCAGGAAACAGCTATTAAACCAAAGCACAAAAAAATGCAAAAAATGGGTCACGTGCATTTCTGTGAAAGGTACTAAATGCTCAGAAAACGAATAACGAAAGGACAAAGACTAATAGAAACTCTCTGGTTAATAACCAGCCTATTCTACCACAACCGATTCTGATCGATGGAAAAGTAGATAGAGCTCTAAATTTTACATCACAAGGCAATCAGCTAACGCCGGAACCACTAGATATACTTTTAGATGTAATCAATCAACAAACCACTCTGAACTCTAGAAAAAGAGTTAGAGCTCTAAATCCTACGGCACAAGGCAACCAGAGAACACTTGAATCACAAGTCATACCTAAAGAAGTAATCATTCAGGAAACACGAATTAAAGCTCCAAATCCTACTAACCGGACAGACACCTCTACACAAAACGATGCAAGTGACTATAACTCCATTTCCATAAACTCTCAAGATGAATCCCACATTGTAATAGATGAATATGAAGATTCACTTCTTGACTACACTCAAACTAACATCTCTCTGGCATATTCAGCAGTTTCCACTGAAGAAATATGGCCAGCTAACAAATCAGAAAGAGCCATTGTATCCAGTGGCAACAAAACAATTCATGTAACCCCTAAACTATCCAGACCAATTTTTAGAAATCCGTCAAACATTTTGTGTGCATATCGACTAGCCATATATCCGAAGAAATTGAGCAATGAAGATCCTGTCATTTTAAATAGATCTAACACTTTACGATTGTTTAAGGCAATCCCACAATTGTCCCACATAAAAACGGAAGATATTGAGTTAATCATATTTCCAAATAAAAAATATATGGAAGAAGCCCATGTTGATTTCTCCAACTACGACACAATACAATGTGTCATCAACAACAAACATCACTTATTGACCTTGGGATTTCAAACAGAAGAAATTATGGTATCTCGTTTGATGGCGGAAAAAAAAATAAGAACACTAGAAATCTTTGCTAAAAATATAACCAAGAACCGAAGTGAGCAAAAAATTATTCAAGATAAAATGTCACGAGAAAGTTTAAGAAACATCTCTAACTTAGACGTGAATCGGAGAACAAAGAAAACGTATCTATAACAACGAAAAGCCCATACAATCCTATGTTCGTGGAACACAAGGGGACATAGACATCTTTTTGAAAATGAGACACCTATACTTGAACAAGTCGATATCATATGTCTCCAAGAAACCTGGTTGAAAGAGGAAGTAGTGTGTGATGGCTATAGTTCATTTATGAATCCGGCCATAGGTTCACAACAAGGGAGACCAGCATCAGGAATGCTCATATTATCAAAAATTCAATCTACATGGCGAATAATGGAAACTAAAATAATCCATCCGTGGGCTCACCTCCTATCCATCAGCATTCCGTCAATACAGAAATCTAATCCATCCTACCCTGCAAAAGACACATGCTTATCAATTTTTAACATATATTGGAACCCTACAGCTATGTCTGACAATAAATTCATCGATTCTATATGTGATGAAATCGACTTATTGAACATCAGTAATAGTACAAACGAAATCATCTTGGCAGGAGATTTCAACTTCCATCTTTTTGACAAAGGAGGAAGCAAATTGGCACTTAATGAAATGTCATCTAGAGCGAGAAAATGGATCAAGGAAATAACATTACGCAACATATACCTAAGTGTCCAACCCACGAACGATAAAGGCATCCCATTGCCGACCTGGTCACGGGAGAACTCCAACACAATAATTGATTATATCTTCACAACAGAAGGTATTCGAAATATCATAACTTCCACTGCGAGTTCCACGAATCCAAATAGTGACCATCGTCAAATTATTATTTCTTGGCGAGCCGAACCTTCAAGTGATCAAGGTTTGAAGCTTCCTGATTTAGAAATAAACAACGGCTTGAACCGGCTCCGAATCAAAGATCATCAAATATGAGACTTACCTATTCTATTCGAAGACACACCACTGGAGGACCAAGCTAAATTAAATTATGGCTGGATCTTAGAGAAGTACCAACAATCTACATCGAGAAATCAACAAAGAGTCAAACAGCCACACACTCACTATTTTAATTTACAAATCTTTCTCGAAAAAAAGAAACATTACAAACGACTTCGACAAATAAAGAAAAAAAAAGGAGACTATCAAAGTGAAATAAAAAAGGAAAAACAAAAATTCACCAACATAATGAAATCACACAAAATGATATTGAAACATGATGCAGAAGCACTTTTGAAAGCATTAAATGGAAAAAATACGCGGCAATTGTGGTCCTTGATGAATATAACATCGAAAAATCAAACCTTGATTCAAGAAGTGGAACCACATATATGGGTTAAACACTTCCAAAACCTATATAAGAAACCGGTATTCGAACCAACATCAGTTCTTCAAGAAGATACCGACCCCTGGTCATTAAAATGGGACTTAGATGATATTACCACCACCATGAGGAGTCTGAATTCATCAAGAGCCCCGGGGCCTGATGGGCTAGCAAACAGCAACCTCAAAGCAAATCCAGAACACTGGGCCAAACTTTTCGTACATCTCTTATATCTGATAGAAAAGACTAAAGAGATTCCTCGTACATGGTCAGTAGCTACTTTAATACCAATCTATAAGGCTGGAGATAGAAAAAACCCAGCCAATTACAGACCAATAGCCTTATTGGATCCGTTGGGTAAACTCTTTGCAGGCTATCTCGAGAAAAAACTATCTGCTTGAGCTATTCACAATGGTAAACAAGCAAAAAGACAGACTGGCTTTGTCACAAAAATAAGTACCAACGTCAACCTTCTCTTGCTGAATATGATAAAATATGAAGCATTCACAAAAGTACAGCAGGTATACGCAATCTTCATAGATTTAAAAATGGCCTTTGATTCTGTTAATCGACAACTTCTCTGGTCCAAATTGGCTGCTTGGGGCTGTCCATCAACCATTCTCCACCCAATACAACAGCTGTTTTCGAACACGTCAATTAGAGTTCGACTTTCAAATGACGGAAAAGCAACAGCCCCAATTCTCACATGGAATGGGTTAAAACAAGGTTGCCCCTTGGCGGCTTGCCTCTATAATCTTTATACTCATGAGTTCGAACGAAAAATTAAACACACTTCAGCGAATCCACCGAAGATAAATAGTGAATTAATTCAAACTTTAATTTTCGCTGATGACATTATTATCATGGATAAAACCGCGAAAGGTCTCCAAATAACATTGGACAAAACGCAAACTTTCATGAAGGAAAACGATTTACAAATTAACACAGATAAAACCAAAATGATGAAACTCATCACTGAAAAATCTAAGAAGCAATGGACGCCAAAATTCTACCTGGAACATAAAAACATTGCGTCAACCAAATCCATAAAATACTTAGGTGCAATGATCAACTCATCTAAGAACGAAAAAGAATGGCAAGAAAACATCGAAGAAAAAACAATATCATTGTCAAGACAAGGCCGCTTCTTTCACTGCAAATATGGTACCTATACGGTAAAACCTACAACTCTATTGTATAAACAGAAAGTAATTCCTATTTTGACTTATGCGAGCGAATCTCTGATACATCAGCATCTATTCAAATGGTCAAGATACGAAGCTATATTCTGGCGAAAAACCCTTGCTCTACCAAAATCTTTTCCAATCTCTAGAATTCGATATGAACTCGCCCTCCAATCTATTCAATCCATTGTACTGTGGAAACAAATGGACCTATACAGAAAAATTATCTCGGAGGAAATAATCCCAACACTCGAAATCTTGAAAGATAAAAAACATCCATCTCAAGTTGCAGCTTTAACAGAGTGGACAAGCAGAATCAAAGAAAAAATTAGCGAAGAAATGCTGAGAAACAGACCTCAATACGCGAAACGAAAAATTCAGAAAAATGACTGGATAAGAACAATAGAAGACCAGAAAAAATTTAAAAGACATCTAAATGCTGACATGGAAGTAAGAGCTATTAACGAGATGCCTTCGTATCTACTCTAATTCCCTGATGTGAAAATTCGTGACATATTTTTGCGCTTTCGTTTGAACATACTACCAACACGCGAATACTTGTCATTAATAGATCGAACACGTAGTAAATCAGCAACCTGTCGCTACTGTAAAGACCCTATGCAGCAAGAAACATTATTCCATCTAATCATGGTGTGCCCAGACCTAAAAAATAAACATGACTTATTTAGAGACTTTTTTAAAATCTCAGACCAACAAATGACAACAGAAGAGAGTTGGGCAACGCAGCTCCAAGGAAACAATCAGTGGTTGATCATTACAGTGATCAAGTTCTGGAACGAAATCAACAAAGAAGTGTAAAAGAACAGGCAGATCGAAATCTAGTGGCAAGAAGAGAATAAGGAAAACGACAAATGAAAAGTTTGATAAGTCAAACAAAACATTTATATAAAAAAAAAAAAAATACACCACACCACTTCCCTTAAATTCCATACAAGTTGAGGTCACTAAACGAAGTGGGAGCAAAATGGCACTCCAGGAATTTAAAAGGGAGGGAAAGACAAAGTTATTAGAAATGAGGCCATCGGGGGCGTGGCTTGCGCGCAAAGCAAATGGCCGCCTGAAGGGAGAGCTCCGGCTCGGCCAGAAAATCCTTTGAATAAATATCCTTCCTGAACCGTTCTACACACGAAGAAGTTGAAGTTTCCAGTGGCGAGAGATCTCCTGCAGACACCCTCCAAAAATTGGACAAAATCGCAGCTGTTCGGCCGAGAAATCCTGAATCGAAAGAAGCACCGGCTGGGAAGAGGCGGCGTCGCCGGCCGACGGCTCCGCGGCAGAACCACTAGAGGCCGCAGGAGGGACAGGCCGCAGTGGGGGAGGGGCACGGCGGAGAGGGAAGAGAGGCGTGGAACCTCCTGGAAGAACCAACGACGGCCCGGTTTTGCTGATCGGTGCTCAAGGGAGGAGGGGGGCACGACTGGGGGCACGCCGTTGGAGTGCTGGTGAGCACAGCGGCACGAGACCCGGACCTTCTGCCTAGCGGCCTCTTCCGGAGTCGTGAGGAGCGCGGCCGATAATACCGCCGTTCCGGCGACGTAAGTGAGTACGGGCCCCCATCGCCTCCCTCATCCTCTACAGGCACATTACGTGGCCCAAAATACACGGAAGTAGCCACGCGTCGCAGAAAACAACTCGTAGTGCAACTGGCCTCCAAGGGAGGACATAACCCACTTTAGGGTCGCTCACCATCCTATATGGGCCGCACTGAAAGGAAGGGGGCAGGAGGCAAAAAGGTGGGCCCAATGGACTCCTTCGCTAATTCTCAAGCATGCGGGGTGTCTGGTGGGTCGCAGCACCCCCCGGACAGGCAGGAAGAGGACCCCTTGGAACGCCTGGCGACGATGGTCCAGAACGGGTTCATGGCCGTCAATGTCAAGCTGGATGACATAGTGGCAACGATTGGATCCTTGAAGGCCAGAGTAGAGAAGGAGAGTGCGCGAATAACGGATACAGAAAACAGAATCAGTGCAAGCGAAGATACGATATCCCAACATGGCCGAGATATAGCCCTACTCCAATCTGAACTGCGGAGAACCCAGAGTAAGTGCGACGATTTGGAATCCAGATCCCGCAGGAACAACATACGAATCGTCGGAGTAGCGGAGACCTTCGGCAAAGGGGACATGGAGCGGCAGGTGGAACACCTTTTGAAAACTATCCTTGGTTCTGACTCTCTCTCGGAACATTTTCTGGTCGAAAGGGCCCACCGCATCCTGGCGCCACCGCCGAAGCCCGGAGCACCACCGCGTACCATTATAGCACGCATCCTCAACTATCGAGACAGAGACGCAATCCTCCGGCTCTCCAGGGAGAAAGGCACGTTACACTTCGAGCATGACAGGATCCACATTTACCCTGACTTCTCCGCTGGAGTGCAGGCTCAACGCAGATCCTATGAGCCGGTAAAAAGACAACTCCGGATGCGGAATGTGCCCTATGCCCTGATTTTTCCCGCGAAGATCAGAATTCAACATGGAGGTAGGGCCCATTTCTTCGAAAACCCCAAAGAAGCCATGGCATACGTGGAGGCCTCTATCCCTCTCCCTCCCAGGGACAGAACACACGATAAAAACGCCGGAAACCAGCCAGGGGCAGAGGGACTGGAAGCGGCAGACTGAAAGGCCTGCACTGTCGTACTATGCCGCCGGGAAACATGTCTCAACACAAAGAATGGCCTGGACATAAACTTAAGGTAGGACCGGGCCGTGAGCCCCCGACAGGGTGGTCGGACAGCGACGGCAGCTACCCTCAGGAAAGCTCCAAGGTTATTTCAGGGGTATGCCCATCGGGGAAGTCCCGAATGTTATTGGGCAACATCGTCAAGTTGGGGTGGATGATGTGGGGAGGGATCCAACAGGGTGGGATAAAACCATTTATGTTGGGATATACGGGACTCATGTAAGGAGCTTGGGGAGTTGGGGGAGCTCAGTTGGGAGGGTGTTTCAAGTTAAAAGTGGTGGACACAACGCTACACAGGACATCCGTTCTGGGACGATCGGAATGAATATGATGAGTCTAACACACAGAGATGGCATGTAACGGAGTAAAAGATAAGAGATTGAAGTTGAGACTACTTACTTGGAACGTTAGGGGCCTGAACAATCTAGCTAAATCAAGAAAGTTGGGAGCCTATATTACTAGACACTGCCCACAAGTGATCATGCTGCAAGAAACTCATGCACTTCGCAAAGTTAACACGGCCTTCTTGAAGAACTGGGGTCATAACCGATACTATACGGAATACTCCACACAGGCGAGAGGGGTCCTAACCCTCATACATCCCTCGGTTGGGTTTCGATGTGGGAAAAGTAAAGTGGACATGTTGGGTCGTTTTGTCATAGTATGGGGGAGTATAGCGGGAAGGGAGGTGGTGCTGGTGAACACGTATGGGCCAAATCTGGACGATCCCGACTTCTATGTAACTGTGGCACTTGAAATAGGATGCACGGGTAATGAACACATTTTGTGGGGGGGAGACTTCAACACCATCCTTGACACCACGCTGGATCGCTCCAGCACAAAACGCCGGACACCCTCCAGAGCGGCAGAGATGCTGTCGCAGATCTTGTCACAAATGGCACTGGTTGACTCCTGGAGAACACTGCATCCATGTAGGAGACAATACACATTTTATTCGTCGGTACATGATTCAGAGTCCAGGATAGATTATTGGCTGGTTTCTCTAAGCCTCATACACCAGTTAGACAGCTGCGAAATACTTCCCCGTACTTTTTCAGACCACTCCCCTGTTATGATGACAATCACGCTAGAAAACATAACACCCCCCGCCAGAAGATGGAGGATGCCACCAAATATCCTCAGCGACCCAGAGGTAGTGGAGTCTTTACATATAGAGGTGGGGCATTTCCTCGACACCAACAGGGGTTCAGTGAATAGCTGCCACACTCTATGGGAGGCCTTTAAGGCTTGGGTGAGAGGTATACTGCTTTCTAAGTCCTCGGGTATGTTGAAGGCGGTTCGGATAGAGCTCGAGGAAGTGGAGAAACGCCTGACGAACCTGGAGGCTAGATACACTAAAAAACACGATAGAGAAACCCTTTCGGACATCAATCGTAATCTGCTAGAATTCAACAAACTGGCTAACAGAGAATTATTGTACATGTCAACCCCCAGCAGAGCACGCAGATATGGTGAGGGCAACAGAGCGGGACGCACTCTAGCCAACTTGTTGAAAGCTGAGAGGCAACACACACCGATTTCCAGCATACTGTTGGAGGACGGTTCAGTGGTCACCAGTGAGGAGGGGATAAATAGGGAATTCACCCGGTTCTACTCTAGTCTATACTCTAATCATGACTCGAAAACGCCCGAGGAGGTGGAGGCATACCTCCGTGGCATCACCCTCCCGTCGCTACCCTCCGAATACAAGCTGGCAATGGACCAACCCTTGACCACTGAGGAAATCGCCGATGCGATAAAATCTTTGGCCAACGGGAAGGCGCCGGGCTCGGACGGGCTTGGTGCAGAATTCTACAAGGAGCTTAGTGAGGAACTAACCCCGGTGTTGCTGTCGGTGTGGGAGGAGGCTGTGGAGGTGGGTACTCTCCCGCCATCAATGAGAGAAGCCATAATCACAGTATTGCTGAAACCCAGGCGACCATCCAGTGAGATGTCCTCTTACCGCCCCCTTTCTTTACTTAATTGTGATGCAAAAATTTTTGCTAAAATCCTGGCCACTAGACTTCTCCCACACATGCCCACGTTGATACACCCTGATCAGTGCGGCTTCATCCCTACCAGATCGACGGCCCTCAACCTTAGGAGGCTGTTCGGTATAATGGCCCAGATAAAACCGGAGGCCCAGGCAGTGGCAGTCTCACTAGACGCTGAAAAGGCGTTTGACACGGTGTCATGGCTTTACCTGTTCAGGGTGCTAAATAAATTTGGTATAGGTCCCTACTTTCTAAGATGTGTTGGGCTGTTATACTCGGACCCGGGCGCCAGAGTGCTAACCAACCGCGTGCTGTCTGACTGGTTTAAGCTGGGCAGGGGCACGCGACAGGGATGTCCATTTTCCCCTATATTGTTCGCCCTCACGATGGAACCGGTTGCAGCAGCAATCAGGGAGCATCAGGGGCAGAGGGGCATAAAAATGGCAGGTCTGACTCAATCCATATCCTTATATGCAGACGACACACTGTTATATATTAGAGAACCAGATGTACATTTAGGCCCTGCGATAGAGACAATACATGAGTTTGCCGAGTACTCGGGCTACAGAACCAACAGGTCTAAATCCGAGATATTCCCCTTAACCCCCGCCACGAGATGCCCAACCAACACATATGGTTTGCAATGGTCCCCCGCCAAGCTGAGATATCTGGGAATAGTGGTGTCCACTGGAGCAGCCTCTCTTTATGCTGACAACCATGATCAGCTATTAGACAACATATCTGCTAAACTTAAGTTGTGGACACGGCTCCCCATTTCTCTCGTTGGTCGAGTGGCCATACTAAAAATGGTAATACTCCCGAAATTGCTATACATATTCACCAACATTCCGCTGTGGCCGGGGGCACAGTTTTTTGCAACCCTCCGATCACTGGCGGTGGAATTTGTCTGGGGAGGGAACACGGCCAGGATGAAATGGGAAAAGATGGTGGAACCTTATGACAAGGGGGGAATAGCTGCCCCGGATTTCGAATTATATTACCTTGTAGCACAGGCCCAATTTATCAAATACTGGTACGACGACCTGGACACCTCCCCACATGTTGTTATCGAAAAGCACGCCGCTCTCCCTACCGATATAAGGTCCATAATCTTTAATAAAAAACATAAGGATGACTGCCCATTCCACCCGGTTAGCGTTACAGTACACGCGTGGTCTAGACTCTTCGGCAGGCTTGGAATAGTAGCCCCTTACTGCCCGGAAGCACCCTTCTGGAACTTTCCCGGTATAGCACCGTCCTACGATCCGGGTATCCGCACAAACTGGGACCCAGATGGTGAGTTTAAACTCCGGGACATATACCCTAATGGCAAGTTCATAACTTTAGAGGAATTTAAAGTAGGGATGGGAAGAGATCCGCTGAAAATATTGCAATACCATCGCATGCGACTATCTTTTAAAGCTAGATGGCCTCTGTTCCCGGAGGAACCACCTACCCATCCATGCCTGGATGTGTTGACTGCCCAAGGGGGAGTTAGTGTCTCGGGGCTATATGCAGTTATGCAGGCAAACACACCCACAACAAACAGGATCAGACTGACATGGGAATCTGACCTGGGGATCACGATCCCGAACGAGAAATGGGAGAAATATTGTGCTCTGACAAAAGGAGTCTCCATCAACGCGGGTCTCCGCCAAATCCAATTTAAGGTGTTAAATAAGTTACATTATACCCCTCAGAAGGTAGCGAAATTTATACGAGATGGATCGAGCAGGTGCCTGAAATGTGGAGACGAACAGGCCGACTCATTCCACATGTATTGGAGGTGCCCACTCATATACAAGTTCTGGGGTGAAGTGGCATCCATCCTAGAAGATATTACACAGATTCCAGCGGACCTAGCTCCTCAGAAATATATATTTGGTGACATTGGTAAGATCTCAGTAGTGGCCCGGCGATTATTCAACGTTGCGTGCGCAGTGGCCAAAAAATGTATATTGCAACAATGGAAAAGCACGAACGCCCCGAGTGCAAACCACTTCCTTAAAGAGCTGGCCTATGTCAACGAATGTGAAGAACATTACATAATGTCCTTGCCAGGTACATGCAAACCCAAGGACATATGGGGCCCATTCAGGGTATACTTGTGTGAATTGGGGTCGGCTGGAAACAGCCCCGGGGGAACTGTTACTGTGCCAAGTGTGTAAAATCGTTCCACTGTAACCAAGTTCCGATATTGGAGAAACGTAATGTGAAATGCTATGGTATGTTATGTTGTGTAGTAAGTGTACCACCACGATTGTTAAATAAAGTTTAAAAAAAAAGAAATGAGGCCATCCAACAGTTAAGTACTCAGGGCAATTGAACAAGAGGAACTTTAGTGAGGAGATCAGCTACAAAAGGCTTACGGCCAAAGTCAATGGGTCAAGTCTTTTGCTCAAGATCACACAGTTGAGGGTAGTTTGCGGTAAAGTTTGTGGCACAGATTCCGGATGAGGTTGGTCGATAGAAAAGTTAGTTCAAAGAGAAGAGAAGGACAAGCCCTCGGATTGGCAAAATCTTTCAAACACTTTTACCGTGGTTGAACGAAACGGACAACCAGATTTGCACAGTACCTTAAAACGGAGAGGGACCTCTAGCTCCGGCGGACGTTCCTGGCGGTCCCTGCAGGCTCACGGTTCCTGAAGTGACTGTCAGACTGACACGAAGTAGGAAACTGGAGGGTCCTGCGCCACCCAGGGAAGAAGCCAGCAGCAGAGCGAAACAACAAATAAAAGGTGCGCTCCTTAAAACCCAAGCAGGGTCCGACCTTCCTGGCTATCTGGCCCACAGAGGAGCGATCTTGGCCTGCAGTTTGGGCGAACTGGTTGGTCCCACCAGCTCAAGGGAAGAGGTTTCCTGGAGGATCTTCTCTGTCGTCGGATTCTGAAGATTCGGACCTGCAGCAGGGCTTCACCGGGTGGTTCAGTCGGTGTAGGGGTCCTCTTCCATCAGCTCCTTGTAGGTTCTTTTGTTCCAGTGGCGACTCTGCCTTTCCAGTTCCAGAGACCTGTTTTGTATGCAGTGTTCCCCCATTCATACAGCCTGGCTGTCAATCATACAGCAGGGTGGCTGTCCTGGCAAGGGTTGCCCCCCTCAGCCAATCAACAGGAGTGCGACTTGGGTTACCAAGGGAACCCATGGCAGGGGTCCGAAGACCTCTCCCTCATATCCTGCCTACCTAGACTTTCAGGCACCTTAAGGAGGGCTTCTGTGCAGAAGCCCGCAAAAAGACAGAGCCAAAATAAAATATATTTGGTCAAGTGGGTTTATGTTCGAGGCTAATATAACAGCCTAAAACATTACCACATTTATATAAGATAATCTCAGTAGAAAAGTTAGGGTAGTTACCACTGCCACCAGCCAAGTCTTGATGTAAAGGGAGCGAAACAAGGCTCCAAGAGACACAGACAAAAAGGGATAAGAATGAACCCTTTCCAGTACTCCATGTAGGATGGGGTGTACAGGGTCTGAGGTTTAAAGTGACTAAAGTAATGTTAATGGGAACTTTACCGTTTCTGGGGGACAGTAGTCAGCCCCAGAAAATGGAGTCAGGGGGAAGTCTAAAAGACAACCGTGTGTCACTGCACGGGAGGTGCTGTGTAACACACATGGAAAATATGAGGCCATGGAGTAGGTGAGGCTCCAGTGCTCAAGATCACACAAAAAGTGAAAACACACACAGCAAAACACATGTAAGAGTGGGAAAAAGGCTCACACTCTTACCGGGTGAAACAAATAAATCCTAGAAATCCAGCAAAGCTGCTGAGGGACTCATTAGGTAAGGGAAATCAGCCATTTATGAGAATTCTGCCTAACAGTTCTGCCTTGGAACATGGGGGGACTTCATGGTAGAGGTGATGCTACAACTGAGCTGGGAAGAGGGGGGGCAGCGGTGGGAAATTGTATTGGTCCTAGTGCCCAACGGCTTCATTAGCTATTTTTTGAAGAGGAAGATGATGGTTGTGTGTGTTGTAGCAAATCTATTTATCTATTTAATTTTTATTTTTGTTACGCGCCACTCGCCCATGCGCCTCAGCGCACTCATAGTGGAACATAACATGCAGATGCTTGCTCTCTTGTTTTCTGATTCTTGCATTTCTTACTTTCCAGCCTGGCATTATAGGGTGTTCTTGTCTTGCATGTCCCTCCTTAGATGTGGAGTATATTGCAGCCAAGCATCAGGGAGCTTTAAACATCACTGCCTAATCGTGAAGGTAATCTTGGAGGGACAGCAAGGACGTTCCCTGAAGATGGATGTGATGAAGGGTGCATTTGGAAAAGTGTGATTCCGTAATGAAGAGTTAAATTGAATTGGTCATGACAAGGATTAAGATTAACAGTAACAATGGTCAGATTATGATGGAAATGTAATGTCATAAATGAGTGGGATTCTCATTCAGACTTTTGAAAGGACTCGTATGGGGCTTGAACAGTTCTATATCGCACCCACTGCTGCCCTGCCCAGAAGTCCCACGGTATGTACCCGCGGCCCGCACTTGCTCCCCTCCTTCCCAGCACATCCTCAACTCTGTGTCTCTTGTGGGTGTAGGGGGATTGGGCTTCATCAGGTGTTTCATCCCGAACCATATCCTAGCCCATTCCTCTCCCCCACTCTCTGACGCATCCTAGCAATCGCATTCTCTCTACCCTCCCACCCCAACCGAAGCAATTTACCCACCCCATCCGCCGCTCTACCTAAAGCAAAAAGGACCCAAATGATCAACACCCGACAATCTCAACCTCAGCCCTAGTCCCTCACACACTTGCCTGCCCTCTCTGAACTTCCTGCTCTGTATTCATGCAGGCAGGCAACAAATTGTGATGCAAAGCATTGAACTCCAACAATATGACACATGGAAAAAGTCTGAACTACAACATAGGGCATCAACTCTATTGTTACACCAATGAAGAAGGGTCTGTAAGGAAACCCATATCTATGCTGTTCAACATATTAACATCACTTTCACCATTTAAAGCGGTGGAGAAAAGGCTGCAGTAGACAGGTAAGAACTGTGACACCCCCGGGTAACATGTGTGTGACCCCAAATCTTTATGTGAATTAAGGGCGCACACATAAGAAAATAGAGCCACTAAATGTAAGTGAAATGATTCTTCTCACACAGGAGGGCAGTAAAGATTATTTATTTAGATAAACTTAAGATCTGCAGTGTGCCCCACCGGCCTTGTCCACAGCTCCTTTCAACTGACCAGATAAACACTGACATTCTCACTCCACCCGTGTCAGTTCCACATTCCACATATTACATATACAACAGGATGCCACAGTGAGTTATCTCATTGCTCATCCTGGGCATCATGCTGGACTGGCACCATAGACAAAACAATACAGGATGAGAACCAGATCCCAATGTTAAACTACCCAAATGCCATGCACCACTTGCTTGATTCATTGAAAGCACGCAGAATGACAACCTTTTCATGGTGGTAATGAAATTAAACATTAAATATGAATGCTTCGACCAATGAATTTCATAGCAATTCATCTTAATTGTGC
This sequence comes from Ambystoma mexicanum, assembly GCF_040938575.1. Lineage (NCBI taxonomy): Eukaryota > Metazoa > Chordata > Amphibia > Caudata > Ambystomatidae > Ambystoma > Ambystoma mexicanum. The sequence goes on along the minus strand of NC_090941.1, from coordinate 1,078,871,845 downwards.
AATATTAGTTATAAATTCCTTCTTTTTTAATTCTGACTTTTCTGAAAATGTGTTTTGGACCAGTGGCGCACCAGTGTCATGGGATCCTTCTGAGTATGGTGGCAGCCTGTACTGAAACATCTACCAAGGTTGTATGATGACATCTTCAATTTCCGTGCCAAGATTCAATGGAACAGGAAGGAGCCATTTCTCCAGAATACTGTCCTATTTTTCCCAGCCACTGTTTGCCACACAACTGTGTCATCTTCAGCAAACTAGAGTGGTTGGTGAAAAGGTTTTCTAAAAACTAAACAATGATTGTGGTTGTATATGCCGAAATAACCATTGAGAAGATAAATTAAGCTTCCAAATGTATTGGAATAGCCTCAAATATTCACCATATGCTAGTCCAGGGATGTGTTTGATCAAATTACTTTTGAATGGTCCAGAAAAATTGAAGAGATCTATTTCAACATGTTTTACTTCATGCAGTTTTAAATTTAGAGGATGGGTGTTTCAATGCATGTGTCTTACCTGAAAGCACACTGGTATGGATGCAGGATGTTCAGCACTACTAAGCGCTTTGTGGTTAGGTTACAGTAATCACGTGTTTCACCTCCACCTTACCACAAATGGAGAACGTGTGTCCACACGCTGTGCAGCACATTCATCGGGCACCATGCAACTCTTCAAATAACCAATCCACTGGCTACAGCCTACCCCGCACTCAGCATGGAGACTCCAATTGCATCTTGGGCACGAGGAACACATCCCACCAGCTCTGACCTCCCTCCGCGTGAGCCGGTCCTAAACCAATCCACTTTGTAGCAGCCTGAATTGCTGGCTAAGCTCTAAACAATCTATGCACCACATTCATGACCCCCGTCTTCACTCTCCACACTCCCCTGGGAAATGTTCGACCAACCGCAAATGAGCCTGCATCCTAACACCAAGAAGATAACCAAATGGGAGAAAGCCATATCTTGAACAATTTCCGATGAAAGCAACCCTCCTCAAATTTAAAATACATATTTTTTATTTTCCCTAATGATCTACTACTCCCCTTTTTTCTGTGATTCCGCAAACTCCTGCCTGCAGGCTCTGAGGCCACTTGTGGAATACAGCAGATTACAAACATGTAAATAAATAATTAAAACATGCAAAATAATACATGGGTCTGTGGGGGGAGGGCTATATAGGGGTTCTCATGCACTTAAACATAACATCATAGAACAAACTAAGGGCTGATGTGTATTAGTCAATAAGGTAATCTAGTTCATTTTATTAAATGTTGCACACTTAAACTGACAAGCAAAATAGTGCACCACAAGTAGTGTCGTTCTTGGCACATTGAGGAGATGGATTGATGGCTCTTAGTTGGTTGATGGGAGAACGCTCTTTTTTTTCTGTTTTGTTGTTTGGGGTTTTTGGGGTTGAAAAGTGGGACTGCTCTCACTTGGGTTTTGGCCATCATCTTAATCTTCATATGAAAATCTTTGTTTTTTAATCATTTCAACTTGATCATTTTGCTGCCATCTCTCAAAACGTTAGTTATACCCCGTCGGATGTCCTTGGCCCTCACGCCATAAACAATTGGGTTCAGAGTGGGTGGAATCAGGAGATGAAGGACATTGAGTAAAATGGTGATATCAGGTCGGACGACCTTCTCCATCTTGATAGTGAAAATCCAAACTAAGAGTATAGTGTAAAAAAATGAAATCAAAATTAAGTGAGGTGTGCACGTGCTGAAGGCCTTTGCTGCTACACCTTCGACTTGGATTTTTACGACGCGCAGAATCATGCAATAGGACATGCAAATGAAAATGAGGTCACTTCCTAAAAGGCCAAACCCAATGACCAGCTGATAGATTTTGTTGATCCTGCTGTCACTGCACGCAAGGGAGGTCACGGCAACATTGGTGCAGACACAGTGTTCCACAACATTTCTGGAGCAATACTGAAGTTTGGCAGCTAGAATTGGATAAGGTAAACATAACAGTCCATTCCTGAGTAGTAGGAATCCAAGGGTTTTTGCAACAAACCTACTGGTGACGATGGAAGGGTACCGCAGCGGGTTGCAGATGGCAACGTAGCGGTCATAGGCCATGAAGAGGAACGCAGAAGACTGCATTGACAGCAGAGTGTTCATTAAGTACATCTGCAGGAAGCACAATGGCAAGGTGATGCTGGTCAGATTGAAGCAGAGGATGGCCAAGATCTTTGGCATGGTGGTGATACAGAGAAAGACATCTAAGAACGCAAGGATGCCAAGGTAGTAAAACATGGGTTTGTGGAGGTGTTGCTCTCTTTGTATGACAGCCAGGATTGTGATATTAGCAAACATAGCTACAAGGAAAAGGAGAGCTACTGGAATGGAAATCCAGTACTGCCAGCTCTGCATGCTTGGAAAGCAGATCAATAGAAAGTGTGGAATCCGATTGGATGAGGTGGAATTGAGAGGAAGCATATTTACAGTAGTATCATTTCAGCATCTGCAGAGAATGAGAAAAAGAGCACTTGAACAGATTCCTTGTACATATTCGTTATTTCAATAAATGCAATTTTTATTGATAACTGTATTAAAATGAATGACTGCTCTATGTATGTGGAATAAACACTGCCCAAAAGTAACAGAATATTTGGGGATCACTCATGTTAGGGATTGCAAACATTCTCAAGTCACACGGGGAGCAGCAGAACTTACAACAGCCCTCAACCTCTGCATGCATCCATGAACATCCTCTGATAAAGCAGAGATGTCTCCCTATCAGATACCTGCATCACACATGTGGTGGGTTGAGGATGATTCACCTCTACTTACCCCTTATTTTGCACTTGCGAGCACATACATAAGAACCTGAAAGAAACAAAACAGAGGGGGGGGGTACGAACATCCCAACCGACTCACCACAAATACTATTTTGTCTAATTCTATCACAAAGCTCTGCAACGTTAATAGAACAAAATACATTTCTATAAATCATGTCACTCTGCTCTACCACAACTGAATAGCCATGCTAGTTTTACAACCGTAAGAGGAATTTAGCCCACTCTACTATGAAGTTGCTGCTCCAGGTTTTTTCATTCTACTCACCCAAAAGGTTTTGTCAATGGAGGGATGTGGCTGTCTTTGCTTGATTGCCAGGGAGTGACTCAAGCAGGCTGCATTAGGCATTCATTGTGGGGTTTAAAACCCTAAACCCCCATACCAAGCACTAGCAACCTGCACCCACTATCCCTTCCCCTCTACAACTTGTCCTCCTCTTCTTACTTTCCTGCACCCAACCTCATCCATAACTCTCCATTTTACATTTCCCCTTTTCCCCCTCATCCTCACCCACCAGGCCACATCCCCTCCCACCTTGATCCCACCCTTGAACCACTAACCTTCCAATTCCCTCACCTCTCACTTGTTTGCATCTGCTCTTCTCGTTTCTAGGAAATACATTAAATAGAGCCACAATACCATCTTGTGCCCCATTGTACCCTGTGTGAGGACTCTCACATAACTGGCAATGAGCAACAACCCGATTGGCTGCAGGTTCAACAGACTGTAGTTGAGGTACTGGCTGTGCCCCCAGGGTGGCTCTACAAAGCACTCTATTAAAATCCAGTATGATGGACTTTGACCAAATCTAGTTCCATAAATGTAGGAGAATGTGACACAAATGCTGACATTCCGGGGACATTTCTTGCCTGATCTGAAAGTTATCAGGTTGGTAAAGGAACCAACCCTGTATGAAATAATTGGATGATATATATGGAGTTCTGTGGTCTTAGTTTGTTTGCTGTCTCCACTCGGGATATGCCATATAAGATTGGTGGGAAAGGGAACCTGTGGTTATGACTGGGAATATGTAGAACCAACAGATGTCCACACACTTGTGGAATTCTCCTGCCCCCTGCACCCCCTTTCAATTGTAAATACAATCAATACTCAATAGACTTATATAGTAGCTTATTCAAAAATATGTGTAAATAAATACTTTGGAAACCGATTATATCCAAAAATAATCAATTTAATTTTGCTTTGAATCACATGCTACTAGTTTACATTTCAATATATCCAGTTGTTTAATTTCTGTATTAGTATAATTTCAAAATTTCACACAGTGTGTAGATTTTCACTTTCACAGTAAGTTGAATCACACTTAAGTTTAACACAATATTACTCGTGGGTAAAAAATATACTTATCACACTTACCTCACATCTGTAGAAAGATGCATACAACCCATGGAAAATGTTATCGTATAGTACTCGACGCGTTACGGGGCTTGATTGTATCCCCTTCTTCAAGAGTTGTTTACCCTCTTTTATCCTTTTTTCTCATTCACCTACAATATATAATATAGAAATCAGATATTGTTCTTAGTGTTAACTAATTTCTGTCATGTTATCTTGAATCAATATTTCTTTAATAATCACCTGGATGTCCAATGCTTTTTCTCCTTTCTGGATGTCCACCAAGGTACATGCTGCCACTTGCTCTGAGATCTGACCTTACCTATTTTAGAAGTTTCCCTCCTAACATTATGATTTACCCTGAAGTCTTCAGTAGAAGCTCCAACAGTCTTAAGGTTTTTAGCCTTAGACCTATTTTTTCTGGTTTTCCACCAACTTTGAGAATTACCAGTTTTTACAGGTCTAGAGAGGGGTCCAATGTGTCTATCCACCTCTTCTTCGGAAGCAGGGGGGGTCAAAGACTTTACAATTGGATGGGCAATGATGGAGCTTGCTTGGGGCTCCCATTTCCCTACTATATTAGCCTCAGATTTGCCTGGGTTAGAGGTCAATTTACTAACACCAGGGCTTGCAGTGGGGTTCTCTGTAGAGGTCCCCACAGGCTCACAGTAGTCTCTTAAGGTTGCGTCTCTAGCCAATTTGGTTTGGTTCTGTTTTCTCTCACTGGGAGGCCTGGGGTACTGGATACTACTCCTAGAGCTTTTAGATCATTCCCCAACAGGACTCTCCCAAGCACCTCATTCTGGACACTGACAGGTATCCTCACTGTCATATTATTACACTGAATGAGAGCTGGCAGAATTGGAACCAACTGGACAGAGCCTACAGAAAATTTAGTGGGTCTTTTGGGTGCCTTAGCAAAATCCTCAGGCTTGAAAAATCTTTCCTCCACTACTGTTCTGCTGGCCCCTGATTCTCTCCTGGCAGGAGTATCCTGGCCATTGACATGAACAGTGTCCATATAATATTCCCTAGAGTTTTCTGGAATGGAGTTGTACACATCCATATTCTGTTTCTCACCCAGACCCATGGACTCTAAGCATACAGTTGCCTGAAGACTCAAGGGTGCTTCAGCAAATAGTTCAAAGTGGGCACTAGCCATTTGTACTTCTTCCTCTGGGGAGAAGGCTAAGGAGGCTGTGCTGATCCCTGCAGGTTTACCCTTGCACCTGGGATCTCCTTTGACATGGTCAATTGACCCACAAACATAGCATTTACCAAATGCTCTCTGGAATGGGGGCTTCTGCTGACTTCCCTCTGGTTGAGCACCAGAGGATTCACTGCCCTATTTGGTTTCCCATGTGGCTTGCCCTGGTTATGTTTGTGGCCCTCTTTTGGATTGGAGGTATTAGAATTATCCTTGTTTTCTTTCTTTGGCTGTTTTCCCTCATCCCTCTTATGAGTTGCCCCAGAATCCTTGTGAGTAGCCCTGTTTGGACCCACAAGCCAGCAGCCTTAGCTAACTTCTTTTGATCTATCTCCTTGGAATCAGCCTAGTGCTGTCTGAGCTGAGGAGAGCAGGCATCATAAATTGACTCCAACATAACAATACTTCTCATACCTTCATAAGTGTTCACTCTGTAACCCTTAACCCAACCATCTACATTTTTCAAACATTCACATACCCAGGTAGCCCAAGGAGTACAATCATGCCTTTTGAGGGTCCTAAACCTCTTAAGGTGCTGCAAAGGGGTCTTCCCAAATCTAGCAATTAAAGCCAGCTTCACACACTCATAATCCATCCTATCCACCTCCCCCAACTCCATCACAACATCAGATGCAACAGTGGGTAGCCTAGAGAAAGCCAGAGAAGCAACTGATTCCCTGTAAGACCTTGAATCCCATGGTTATATTCAAACATTGCCAACCAATCCAAAATATCAAGCTTAACCTCATACATTCCCACAATGTCTTTAGGCATACAGGGTCTGTTATGACTGGAAGACCTAGAAGAGTCTGGGAGAGAAGCATTTTCAAGAGATAACCCTTTCATTTCTAGTTCATGATCCAACTCCATTTCTCTGAGCTTAAGTTCTTGGTGTTATTGTTGAGCATTTAAACGTTTGAATTCCAATTCAAGCCTCATCTTTTCTAGAGCAATTAATTCAGGACTGAGTGTAGGACCTGATGGGGTCCCAGTGGACAAAGGCTGAGGTTGCAGAGCAGACAAGGGAGCAGTGAAGCCTACATTAGGAAACACATTTACTTCCTCTAAATCATCAATAATAGACACATTATCATCCTCATTATTTTCCACATTTGCTGGAGAGTCGGGCATTTAAGACCCACTCCCCAGACTTTGGTTCTTTAACACCTTTTCAATCAATTCAGACTTTTTGACTTTTGACAGAGAGGTTCCTTTCTTTACACATATTTTTTAAATAATCCACAGTGTAAATAAGGAGGGTCTCATGACTGTAGCTTTCCATATCAGACATGATTAATATTGCTTTTTAGTGATGTTAGCCTTGTGATTAGTTGATCCAAGGTAATAGCAGCACTCTAAGTGTGATCACTATACTCGATACTCACCGCTGTACACCAGTGTTAGGCAGAATTTTATGCAGTACCCTTTGGGAACACCACACACAATTAAGACTACAAGTGACAGTTCATGTTCACCTTTGGTACAATCCTGTACTACACAGTAAAAGGGGTAGCGATGGCTGAGCAGCCAGACTTATCTCAAGAGCAAGTGAGCAGTATCAACAGTTACACAAAGGACAGCAATTACTATGATTCAAAGCAGTTTAAAAATCACACTCTTAAAACACCACAACCCTTCCAATCGGTTCCAGACAAGTTGAGCTCATAAATGAAGTGGGAGCAAAATGGCACTCCAGAAATGTAAAAGGGAGGGAAAGACAAAGTTAGGCAGAAATTGAACAGCACCAACAGGTAAGTAAGCAGGGCAATCTAGAAAGAGGAACTAGAGTGATGGAATCAAATCAGAAAAGCTTAGGGCCAAAATCAATAGGACAAAAGTCTTTTACTCAAGATCATACAGCTCATTGTAGTTCGCGGTTAAGTATTTGCCAAGAGTTCCGGATGAAGTTGGTCAGCAGAAAAGTTAGTTTAAAGAGTAGAGCTGGACAAGCCCTCGGATTGGAGAAAGATTTCACACACTTTCACCGCGGCTGAACGAAACGAACAACCAGATTTGCACAGTACCTTTAAATGGAGAAGAAACTGCAGCTGAGGCAGACGTTCCTGGCAGTTCCTGCAGGTTTGCGGTTCCTGAAGCGAATGTCGGACTGACATGAAGTAGGAAGACTCGAGGGTCCTGCACTGCCCAGTGAAGAAACCAGTAACAGAGCAAAGCAACAAATAAAAGGTGCGCTCATTAAAACCCAAGCAGGGTCCGACCTTCCTGGCTATCCGGCCCACTGTAGCTCTGTACAGCGAATTCGATCAGAGGAGGGAGTCCTGGCTTGCAGTTTGGACAAACTGGTTGGTCTCACCAGCTCAGGGAAGAAGATTCCTGGAGGATCTTCTCTGTCATTGGCGTTCGAGGATTCGGACCTGCAGCAGGGCTTCACTGGGCGGTGCAGTCATGGTAGGGGTCCTCTTCCGTCAGCTCCTCATCATTTCTTTCGTTCCAGTGGTGACTCTGCCTTTCCAGACCCAGACAACTGCTTTTTATGCAGTTTTCCCCCATTCACAAAGGCTGGCTGTCAAACACACAGCAGGGTGGCTGTCCCGCCAGGACAGTCACCACAGCCAATCAGTTCAGAGTGTGACATGGGTCTCCAAGGAGACCCTGTGCAGGGATTCCTAAACCGCTCCCTCATAGCCTGTGCCCCCAGACATACAGGCGCCTAAGGAGGGCTTCTGCATAGAACCCCCCGAAAAGACGGTGAACAAAGGAACCAAACCTGGTTTGGCGCACAGAGTAAAACACGAGAAAGACATTTTCAAAAAGAAATGGCAGATAAACCCAGCCGGAACAGAAATAAAACATATATGGTCTAGCGGGTTTAAGTTCAAGGCTACCAAGATAGCCTAAAACAATACCAAGGTTATTTAAGATAACCCCGTAGGAAAAATAGGGTAGTTACCACTGCCACCAGTCAAGTATTGATGAAAAGGGAGCGAAAAAGGCTCCAAGAGAAAAAATCAAAAAGGGATAAGTATTAACCCTTTCCAGTACTCCATGTAAGATGGTTTCTACTGGGTCTGTGGTTTTACAGAGGCTAATTAGTTGGGAAGTCTAAAAGACAACCCTGTGTCACTGCACTGAAGGTGCTGTGTAACACACGTAAAAAGATGATGCCTGTGGAGTAGGTGAGGCTCCACAGTCTATGAACACAAAAATGTTAAACACATACAGCAAAACAGATGTAAGAGTGGGAAAAAAGGCTCAAAGTCTTACCAGGTGAAAAAATAAATCCTAGAAATCCAGCAAAGCCACTGAGGGGCTCATTAGGTAAGGGAAATTAGCCATTCTGCAGAATTCTCCCTAACAGCGGGAGTTGCCGATATTACCAGCGCCAGTAATACCAGTTTTTGATGGTGGGGTTCCGGAATTACCTCCAGCTCCGAGCCAAAGCAGAGTCCTATGGAGGACCAGGGAAATAAAGCTGGCATCGCCAATACAGTGAGTGCTTTCTCAAGCTACAGAGTTAAGAGCACTACTTCATTAGGGAAAAAGTAAGGGTACATCTCTCAACAGAAGCACCAGAAGCACAGTGGCAGATAGCCTTTTTAACCAGGGTGCTTTGATGGCACAGAGGACTGTGTCCCCTGAACATGAGGGAGCAATCAAGCATATTGAGAGAGCCAGAAAAAAACAAGGGATGTTCCCGGTGGTTCTTCCCCCAAGCACATTTTAATAAAATAGGTTAAAATGGTGCATTTTACAGCACACTTTCAGAGAAAAAGTGGACAAAAAGCCACACATATTTGAATCCGTTTAATATGGTAGCAACCAAGAGGGTGCAGGAGTATTTTCCAACGCATTTCCTTTGTGCATAGTATCTGCAAGTAAAAAAATATATTTTCATATTGGCTGCACCAATATATGACAATATTACCCCATAAGAGCGTACTCATGCTGACTTTGCCGGCTAATAAATAAAGCCATGTCACAAGCAATACTATGTAAGAATATGCAGTCTGATGCCATCAATGTAGGACAGCCTAGCCACATAACATCACTTATCATGTTTGATTCACCCTTGATGCACAGTGAAAATTAATACATGGCCAGACTGGCACCACTAATGTAGGCCACTGTAGAAACATACTAATTTATGTTTGCTTTACCCTTGATACCCAGTAAAAAATGCCATACCACAGCAAGAAAGTATATGCGGGCTACCACACACAAATGCAGCCAATACTCTTACATGTTTGTGTTACACTTTCTACCAAGTAAAGCATGCCATGCAGAGTAAAAATATATGAAGACTGGTGCATCCAAAATAGGCCAATCTACCCATATAATAACACATACCATGTTTGTCTTTCCCTTGATGCCCTTCTTGTGGTATCTGTTCATGATCTTTTTAATGGACAGTTACTTTATCTGTCTCCACCTCAGAGTAGACTGACATATCCATTAATGAGCTTGTCATTAGGAACTACTCTGTCGTTTTTGGCGAGTTTTCTATGTGAATAACCTCTTTTTGCTTCTTTGTCATCTTATCGGTATCTCGGCTAGGACTTTTAGTTAAATCCACATTGATTCTCTCTTTATTGTGTACTGGTCGTGGGGTGTTTATTTTTATATTATAAAGGTGCCTACCTGTCCCCCAAAATTAACTGCAACAAAGTACATGTTAGTTCTTAATGCATTCAGTCAAGAGATTGAATACATTCTGTAATAATTTGTTAACCATGCAAACTGATTTTTAAAAGGTCTATTTTCGTGGGAAAGTAGCACTTGGCATGGAAACATTTAGTCAGTCTAATAATATCATCAGGCAACATTATGTTGAACAGCACAATGCTTGAAATCATAATCAAGATAGATGATTGAATAACCGTGTCAACTTGACCAGAGATTTCCGACTCATTATTTTATGATTATTTTCATTTTCATGTTTATATAGGCCTGGTCCTACCCGTATCGCCTTTCAGAGTTCCAAAGGATGGAGTTCATCAAGATGTTTTCAGAAGACAATCGAATAATTAGTATAGGCAAAGGGAAGCAAAGGGGCTTGTCTGGCAGGATCAGTGGGGAGGAACATTTGGGGAGGACAGTGAGGATAGCATTTCTGTAATCATGTTAGGCGAGCACTGCATGGAATGGGTGTGATTAATTGATTTCTAACCTGCAGGAGTACAAGCGGTAAAAGAGAGCTCTACCCCGAGGGGCAAAGGCAGAAAGCACCGGCATGGAAGAATGAGAGACTCTATAACGACAGTCATGTTTCGGAAAGAAAGGAACAATATCAAAGACCAGCAAAAGAGGGCAGGAAAGAAAATAGAAGGGATGAAGAGATCAAAGAAAGAGGAGAGGATGAGCCAGAAAGGGAAGACCTAAGAAAACCAAAAGGCCCGTGGAAATGGTTGAAAGTGGCACTAAACTCTCAATTGGATAAATAGCAACCACTAGGAGGTGAGTCGTGAAAATGACCTCCTCCAGTCGAACTTCAGCAAACGAAGATAAAGAACACCTTGACAATGGCCTCATGGAATACGAGAGGTCACCATCACCCAACGAACCCAGATAACCAAGATCTCTGGGCTTTTGATATACTCTGTCTTCAGGAAACATGGTTAATGGAGAAACCAACGCTGGACGGTTTAGAAATAGCATTCTCGGCGGCAACTAAAGGAATCTTTGGCCGCCCGTCTGCAGGGCTACTTGTAGCAGTCCGAATGGGTTCAGGAATTGAAATTACCAAGATAATAGCAGAATCATATGGTATTCTGGCGGTTTTGACCACCTGGACAAAAGAACAAAAAGGAACCAGTCGCCTAGAAACAGATAAGATAGCAATTGTGACAATATACTGGAACCCGCAGAGAATATGAAGGCCAGAGTTCTGCAAAAAAAATAGAAGACATGCTGGATATCATCTCAGTGGAAGATCCACAAACACACATAATCATATGTGGAGATATGAATTCCAATTGCAACCAAAATATGGAAAATAGTGAGAGGAGGAACGTGCAGACGCAAGCAGAAGAAAGAGGAGCCAGATGTAATGCCTTAATGAAATCAAGGAACCTGCACAATGTCGCAACATCGAGAACATGGGGGGAGACGATACCAACCTGGGAGAGAGGTGAATCAAAAGCTACCCTGGACTATGTTTTTACATCGGAAAGTATGCTACACTACATAGAAAACTACGCAGTAGTTAGAACCACAGAGAGTGACCACAATTTGGTAACCATCGCATGGTCATCAACAAGCCATCTCACCCAAACGTATCAACACTCGATAGAGGCGAACAGCCAGCTAACTCGCCTGCGCCTAACAGCTTTAGACATTGCAAACATTACGGAGAAATATCAAAAAGAAGTCCTTACCACGGACCAGAAAACAGCACGACCAGACTATCTACCCTTCCTCTTGCAGCACAGACAGAAAAGGAAAGGGGGAAACCCCGCTAAAACGAACAATACACATACATACGATAAAGAGCTAGTTGAAAGAAGAAGAGAATTATGGAAAACAAAAAAACAAGCTAAGAGGCTTAACACCACAACAGGGTGGAGAAACTTGCAATTGGCAACAAGGGCATACAAAACCTGGATTTAAGGGCACCGTCACGTGCAGTATCAAAAGGATGCAGAGGTGTTGCTTAGGGCCCTAAGCTCCAAGAAATGTAGTGATTTTTGGACACTCATCAAAAAGCCCAATAAAGAAGCAGCCAACTGACTGACCAACACGGTGAGTGAAGAAAAATGGGCCACTTTTTTTGAAGATCTGTTCAAAGTTCCGTCATCATCTACGACGCAAATACAAAGAACGAAAGGTCCACGTTGGTTTGATGTGTCTGATAAACAAGAGATAAGTTCAGCAATAACAAGACTCAAGAAATCAAGGGCACCAGGCCCGGATGGCCTGAGTAATATATATATCAAACAAAATGCTGACGCGTGGACAGATTTCATCAGTACGCTCTTTGAGCACTGCAGAGATGCACAAGCGATCCCGACATCATGGACAGAAGCGGTAATTGTACCAATTTTCAAGCAAGGCGACAGAGAAGAACCGGGCAATTATCGCCCAATAGCACTCTTGGATATAATTGGGAAAATCTTCGCTACTATACTGTTAAGGCATTTTCAAACTTGGGCCAAGACATCACCAGCAAACATCCCCTTTCAAATGGGTTTCCTCAAGAATGGAAGCACCATAGTAAACATTTTTATGCTGAACATTATAAAAGCAAAGGTAAAGCAAGGAGCAGCACCAGTACATATGGCTTTCATAGACCTGTCACAGGCATTCGACAGAGTGGACAGGGAAAGACTATGGAGCAAACTGGAAAGTTGGAAATGCCCAGGAGAGCTACTGGACCCAGTGAGGGCCCTTCACAAGAACACCAAAATAAGAGTTCGCCTCAACACCCAAGGTACGCTGGCGTGTGAAATTATAGCTACCGCGGAGTAAAGCAAGGCTGCCCATTAGCCCCGGCACTTTTTATCGCATACCTGGGTGACTTTAAAGAAACAGAACTCTCAGCAAGGTCCTTCCCGCCTAAACTAGAAAACACAACTATTTCACGGCTACTGTATGCAGACGACCTTATTCTACTGGACCAGATGGAGATAGGCCTACAGCGCCAATTAAACAACTTGGCGACATACATGGAACAAAACAACCTACAAATAAATAAGAAAAAAACAAAAATTCTGACATTAAGAAGGAGAGATACAAAAAAAACAGAAGTCACAAATAGTATCTGGATAAGGAAAAAATCGAGGTGGTTACTGACTACAAGTACTTAGGAGTCCTGATAGAGGCCTCAAACCAAGAGGACTCCACGCAAACAACGCTTTGGAAAAAAGCAAAAATCCTGGCAGCACAGATGAGAACCTTGGATAGAAAATACGGGAAATTTTCTATCACTCCGGTCATCCAATTCTACAAAGGGAAAGTAGTCCCGACCATCACCTATGGGATTGGTGCCATGTTGAATATACTGAACACCATATGGCAGAAATTGGAAGGGACCCTGTGGAAAACTCTGCTAGGTCTACCTAATTCAGTTTCAATGGACCTTATTAGACGAGAGTTAGGCCTGCTCTCTCTAGAACAATCAGTAACATTGAGTGTCATGCAAATCCTAAGAAATACTTTACTACCAGAGGCCCCACCAACATATAAGATTCTCAGAACTGAAATATCAAGTCGTAAACTGACCGCCTTAAACTGCTGGATGGACAAGCTAAAAGAGAAACTGGAGGAGGTGGCATGCACAGAAGCAGACTTGCAAGCAAACCCAGAAAGAGTAAAAGACAAATTGAAGGCCTAAGACTGGATAAACACCCTGGAAAAAGCACATGGAAATAAATTGGCAAAACATCTCCCACCGACCTTCAATAGCCTGAATAAACCGCTACCATACTGTACAAAGTTTCCGGATAAAAGATTAAGAGCATTCTACATGAGAGCACGTTTAAATCTCCTCCCGACACGAGAAATTCAGGCAATCCTACCAAAAACTGCACCTAAAGATTGCAGACTATGTAGAGAATCCGACAAACCGGAAACAATAAGACATCTGTTAATGGAGTGCCCGGAGCTAAGAAAAATACGGACGGACTTCCTCAACAACCTGTGTACCAGCTGGGTAGGCGTACATGGAGAGGAACAAACCACCAGGTGGAATAGACTAATTTCAGGTGAAAAGACTGGAAGCAGCCTTCCAAAAAGTAAATGAACGAACTGAACAGAGACCCACCGGTGCAGCCAAAGACCCTGATGGAGTCAATTAACTTAATCTAATTAATCTAATAACATTTCGTCTTCCTCTTCTCTCCTGACTTGTGGGCGCATCCTTGCCACCAGGGCTTCGCTCTGCTCGACTTTTGGACTTATCTTTGTTCGTTCTTCCTTCTTCTTTTATGTCTGTAATTTCTTAGCTCCTAAGGAATATTGCAAGATTCTTGTAAAAATTGCTAAAGCAATTATATACGAGTAAATAAACAAAAATGGGCACAGTTCAGAGAGAAAACTCCTTCAATTTTGTTTTGTGGTAACATGGACTGGGTTAGGCTATACTCTTGCTATATCATGCTTGTTTTATCATCCATGGGCAGCAACAAAATGCTATGCCTCGTCCCCCCATCCCTTTGCATGCACACTATTTATTGTGTGCCTCTGAGGCACTTGGGACCCTAGAGGACAGGTATGGCAGTTTTTACTGGGCATCTATGCCCTAGTAATAAAAACCATGGCTGTACCTTGGACTCCTTGCACCTCACACTCGCACATATTCACATTTATAATTTGTGTGAGTATGTCTGAGTGTGAAGCGCTGGTTCACCAAGAGGCAGGCATGACATTTACTGGGCATGGATGATAAAGCAAGCATGATAAGTGTTATTATGTAGCTAGGCTGGCATTTTAATGCAGACAGTTTAGCCATTTCTTATTTTGGTATAACATTTTGTATTGGGCAGCTTTGATAAAGCTAGCATGATCGGTGGTATTGTAATGCAAGACTGGCATTTTTATACAACCAGTCTTGTAATTTCTTATTGTGGCATGACATTTTGTATTGGGCATCTTTGATAAAACAAACATGATAGATGTTATTATGTAGCCAAAAATGGCATTCCAATGCAGCCAGTGTAGCCATTTCCTATTGTGGTATGCCATATTGTATTGAGCATCTTTGGTAATGTAAGCATCATAATTGTTATTATGAAACTAGACTGGCATTTGTATGCAACCAGTCTGGCCATTTCTTATTGTGGTATGACATTTTGTATTGGGAATCTTTGATAAAAGAACTATCATACATGTTATTATGTAGCTAAACTGGCATTTCAATGCAGCCAATCTAGCCATTTCTTATTGTGGTATGGCATTTTGTATTGGGCATCATTGATAAAGCAAGCATGATAAGTGTTGTTATGTAGTGGACTGACATTTTGGTGCAGCAAGTTTGGACACGTTTTCATACTGTGGGATTCATTTTGTATTGGTAATTCAACTGCAGTATGTTCTTATGTGGGGATACTGCCATATATTGGCAAAGAAAACATGAACATGTTTTCTTGTAGCATCATTACAGGCATTATGTGCAACACAACCATGAGTATGTTCTTATATGGGTATACTAGGGTATAATGGTGCAGTCAGCATGGAAGTATATGGGCACAACCAGTGTGAACATGTTTTATATTGGAACATATTGTGGGCAAAGTCATGATGAAAATGTGTCAGAGAAATGCTCCCGTACACTGTTGGTAACTTGCATTGGATTTTTTCATGAATTACTAAACCAATTGCAAACTGTTTGGCTTTTTACTTAATTTTTCTAAAAAGTATCCTCTAAAATGCACCATTTTAACCCATTACTTAAAAAAATGTCACAGGGGTCTGGGCTCCCTCGCTATGGTCCTTCGCTATGACATATAAGGGAGAAATATTTAAGCCCCTCTGTCTAAAAATTCACCAGCCGGTACTGGCAACCTAGAAAGAATATCAGGACTGTGGGAGAAGAGATGGCGATTCAAACAAGGCAAGAAAACAAAAAAGGACAAAAAGGAAAAGAAAACAGGAGAGTGTGGTGTGCTAAAAAAAACAGCTAGAAAAGGGAACATCGACCAGGCAAGGGAAACAAAACACGTTTTAAAAGAATATTTGTAAAAAAAAAAAAGAAGGATTACAAAACTATTTTGACTCCAAAAAAGTGTCATACAGAAATACTGCAAAATAGAACTTAATTAACATCATTGCAAAAAATAACTATAGCTTTAAATGCTCAGCTTGCCCCCAGAGTTATTAACCCATGGCTCTATTTCAAGACTTCGAAACAATACTGTAAAATTGTACTGGTATAATCTTTAAGAAAATGACCTGCTTCTGTGTGTACATCAGAATGTGCAGGGGCAAGCTCACTCAAGGGTTGTGTCAGTAAATTCAGCATTGCAATATCTGTTTTACTTCCAAAATCAGTACCAATCCAATCTGAACAAGCCAAAAGGGTCAATTCAGCTGCCTCTTCCAATTAACCGCTCGCCAACCCGTTTCTGCCCAAAGCAGATCCAAACTAACCTGTTCACTATTGCACTGGCTTGGTGTCAATGGCATTGCCTTTTTAAAGTGCCTCGAATGGAAAGTGCTGACTTTAGATCACAGACACATAGAGAGAGACTGGAAGAGAGAGTCACAGAGAACTTCAGCCCACCATGGTCTGCATGCAGATACTCACTTAAGATCCAGGGAAGGTATCACAGGGCGCCTTAACCCCCCTGTAGCTTGTGCCATCTGCGCTTCGTCCGAAAGCAGCCTTTTTATCTCCTCCGGGTGACCTGTGAGAGCAGAGTGTCATCCATGGGGGGTCTGGGATTATGTCCACCCCCCGCTTCCCCCAGGACTGAGGTTGTCCTATCCTGAAAAGCAATTACCGTTTCTCCCAAAGGACGTTTATCATTTGTCATCATTTTTCTGGGCAGTTTCAATACATAAAGTACTGCTTGCAAACAAAACAGAAAACGGATGCTTAACTGATGCTTAACTATACAGCAAACAGTACACAAACAGTGTCACCAATAACTATTCATTCTTAACCTGCACATTTAGATATCCACTGTAGGAAATACAGAATACGACAACTTTTCAGAAGAACGCGTTTGATATTCCCCTTATGGCACTTCGCAGAGGCGGCAAAGAAAAACAAGCAAAGAAGAAGCCAATGGGGTTGTCTGATACATAGGCAATGGACCTCATTGGGAGTTTGGCTACCCCGTGGCCGCCACATTCGGAATGAGGTCCAATGTATATCATTTGTCAGTAATTGGGATCTTAAGGGATGTGGACCTATTACTGGCCCTCCACCTCCCCTGTGGCCTGTATTCCACTGTTAGGAAAGATTTCTCGTAGGTGCAATTTTCCCTCCATTTGTGAACCCCCCACATTTTTTGCTTTTTGTTTGGCTTACCTAACCTGACTTTTTCGAGTGGAGCACAGCCTTCAGCTGCACTCCTCAGGGCTTTTGCTCATTTGCTATAGGGAAACTTACACATCATTCAGGCTGTTACCCATAGTCTGTGACTTTATTGTAATTTCTTGGTAACTTTTTATCTAGGTGCCAAGTACCTTATAGTAACGCGCACAGGGGTCCATTTGTTTTATGGCCCTAGCCACCCTTTAAAGATGTTTTGGTGTTTGCACAAGTGTGCCTAGGATGAACTTGTGGCAGCAGTTGATTTTAATGTATTTTACTTCGTTTTCATGACCATATCATGTTTTCCGCGTTTGGCCCAAGACTGTGGCCTATTCCGAGATCCCTTAGCGGGTCCCTCCCTTAACGCCTGGTTTTTCCAGGCGTTATGGACGGGACCTGTTAAGGGATACCGGGGTCAATAACGGTACCGCAATTTGCGGTACCCTTATTGCCACTTTCCCCCTTCCTATTGAGCCCTATGGAGGCTCAAATGGGAATGGGGAATGGCTCTGGTGAATGGGGAATTACCGGTCCTGCTGACCTCGGACTGGACCGGTAATTACTCCCTTCACCAGACCGGAGTCGGGCCGATAATAGCGCCCTGGCTACCTCCAAACTCGGAATGAGGCCCTTAGTCTTGACCGCCTGCCAAGCTACCGTAGATTGGTCTAACTAATCCTGCATAGCGAAACACTAAACCTAATCTGGACCGGTAGGGCTGTGGCAAAAAAGACTAGAGACCCAAACGCTTGAACACCAATTAAATAGGGCAATTGGCAGGAGGTGAATGTATGGCGTGGCTAAATTGCCTAGTACTCCACAGTGTGAAAAACGTGTTAAAGACAGATCCACTGCACACAATTCAAATGTTCCATACATGGTTGCATATGATTTATTGAACTGAAACACATGTTTCGAGCCACTACTCTTCTTCTGAGGCTTATTTGCTCTTCTGTTCTTGGGTGGATCAGATGGTGTTTGCCGTTATGGTAATCATGTAATGCTCAATCTCTATTTCTTCTTCACAAATGCGGCTGCACTCTTAAATGGCCTTTCGGCAGACTGATGCGTTGTCACTGGTGTGCCGCTTATCTAAAAGTGGATAGAAGAAGAAGCAGTAGGAATATATTTCTTACAGTTTTAGTTTTACTCCTAAACCACTATTCAAATATTCTGGAGGATCAATGTTCTCTCATAATTTAATTCTCTCTTTCTTTGCAGTTTATGGTCATCATTCATGCATAAAAAAGGTGATGGAAGGTCCGCCGGGCTGTTTATGGTAAAACCCAAAAGTGCGGGGGGTATTTTATTCCAAAAAAACAAAGTTAAAACCAGTGCGAATACATTTCGAGGGTGATTCATAGAATTTAGCGCACAAGTGACACACGCGACTGGCGCACAGAGTGCGCATGCAGCAGTCTGCGCCAGCCGCATGCACCAAAACCCATTTCGGCGCACAGCGTATTCATGGATTTATACATCCATAAGCAGCCATGGCGCAGAGTGGTGCAGCGACCCTGCAGCAGCGCCAGTTATGCCTCCAACCCCGCCCCATGCGCCAAAAACATTGCACAAATCCAGTACATGGCGCAAAGGCCAGTGGACCAGCATACAGCCCCCCAACCACTTAAACACATGTAAAACTCCCCACACACCCCTCGGAATACATGTACCCTGATCGGGCCAGCGAAATCACGTGTAAAACTCCCAGCGCACCACTGGGAATACACATACCCGCTCGCGACAGGCCTATTGCGTGTGAAACTCCACGCGCACCCATGGAATACACGTACCCTGCTTGCGCTAGCGAAATCGCATGTAAAACTCCCCGCACACCCCCGGAATACACGTACCCCACTTGCGCCAGGCCTATAGCGTATGAAACTCCACGCACACCCCCGGAATACATGTACCCCGCTCACGCCAGACCAATCACATGTAAAACTATGTACAAGTCTTGAACTATATACAATGCAAGTCCAAAGGGTCCATGATCCCCAAACAAAAGGAAACCTACAAAAAAGTCCTATGAATAAAAAACTATATAAATAACGTGGAGACAAGTCCATGAACTCCAAAATAAATGATAAAACAAAGGAAACCTAACCCTAAAGAACTATGTACAAAGGCGGCGGGCAAGTCCCACGGCTCATTTAGTGATGTTCCGGGCCAGGACATCATCGAACTCCATGTCGATGTTCCGGAGGCGGGCCTTTTCCCTGGCCTCGAGGTCCCGCAGGGATGCAGCCATGGAATCCCTGAACTCCCTGCGAGTTTCCTCGATGCCCTCCGCCCACCTCAATTCCCAGTGCATGGAGTTCTCCGCCCTGACCATACTGAGCCGTGTCCTCTCTGCCCGCTACCTCTCCGCATCTATTTGCTGGCCCAACCACTGCCACACGGAAGACACTCCTGCCCCTCGGCCGATGCCTGCCCCCGAGGTGTTGATGGCCCCGAGCCATGATGCCTCTCATGCTGAGCCTGCTGCTGCCTCCGAAGCAACTGCCTCTGCCACCACAACGGCTTCCGGGCTGATGGAATCCCCTAGCGCCGTCGTGTACATGCCCTGCCCGATGATGCCGGCACATCCCCCATCTGCTGGTGTCCCATTGGTGGGGTGGCCACCTCTGCTGGACCTCCGACTCCCGACTGCGGCAGGGCTGGGATCTCCACCAGGCTGGCTGCGTTGGTTGGGGAAGGTCCACAGGGGCCCTGGTGGCATCTGGCCCGGAAGACGGCATGGAGAACTACTGGCATATAGTGTGCACAGAAGAGGAGAGGGCTGCAAGAGTGGCTGACACATGGAGGAAACCCCCGACCATGGTCCCTCCCAACTGGGCCACGTTGGCACACAGCTCTTCGTGATGACGTGCATGGTCCCCCTAGGATGCACGCACATCATCACGAATGTCACATGTGTGCAACGCTGCACCAATCAGGACAGACTCAATCCAGTCACGGGTCCCCTCATCCGCAGGTAGAGGAGTGCCAGATGATATGGACCTTCCCCTACCTGCGGACGGGCCTGGGACGGGGCATCCCTGCTGGTGCAGGGCGATGCAGTAACAGTGTCAGGGACAGTGACATGCACAGACTCCTCTGCGGTGACCTGTGCTGCCTCCTGCCCCTGCACTGCACCATTTGCACCAGTGGTACCACCCCCACCAGGCCCCATGTGCGACTCTGTAGCAGCCTCCTCCTCCTCAGTACACACCACCAACCTGTATGTCTCTGCACCGTCTTCCGCCTTTGCAGACCCCTGTGGGGGCTCACCCACCCCTTCCGCTACAGCTGTAGTGGCGGACGTGGCACCAGTTCCCTCACTCCCAGATGATGGAATTTCCTGGGAGGGTGACTGGGCCTTGTGTCGCCGGCCAGTGATGGCATCCCTGGCGCTTTCCTCCACATCGCTGTCTCCGCCCTCTTCTTCACTCGCCGCTGTGTAAAGGGAGACACTGAACACAAGCATCAGGGTACTGTACAATAGTCCCCTAGACAGAAAGCAATAGCACATGAGTGGCACTGTCAAACGTCACTTCCATCATGTCTCCCAACAACACATGGGTCAGTGCAGGCAACACACATGCAGGAACCGACATGGCACATGCAACAAACATTTGCATCCATGTCCATGGCACCGTAGAAACATCCATTGGTGGGCTGTAACTCACATGCATCATGGGACATGCTGGTCACATGCACACGCATCACCGGAGGGTCATGCATCTGGCCCCATAGACCCACAGAGACAGTGGATACAAGGATGAGTAGGCTGTATCATTGAATCAACACATCGTCACGGACATGTGTCAAGCATCCATGGTGCAAACACTACTCAGCCACACGGACATGTACATAATGCATGTCAATGATAGCAGCACACATCTCTCACACCCCAAACATGTCAAAGTACAGACACAGGCATGCATACATGTGTGCATTCCGCATGCTGCTCCACATGATGCATTGTAACACATACACCATCCATGTGTGTCACGCCTGACTGGACTCACATGCAGCACCATCATGTCCCTGCACACACACATCCAAACATGACCTATGTCACAAATTCAGCCAAGTAGCTAACTACCAGCACACTGCAACATGCACTGTTTTAAACGTGAAGGCATGGCCACTTACCACTCGACTCCAGACGGGCCTGCATCCTGAGGATCTGGTGGTGAAGCACGTGGCGAATGCGCTCCAGGACCCTCATCTGCTGTGTGGTAAGCTGGACCTGGCGCCCCACTGCATCCGCTGCCTCAACGAGGTGCCAGGCTTTCTTGAGGGTCCTGGACTTGTAGTCCTCCCAGCGCTTCTGGACGTGTTTGATGTCATGGGGTGCCACCCCCTCCGCATTGATGGCACCCACTATGTCCTTCCAGATCCTCATCCGTCCTTCCTTGTCGGCGCGCGATGGTGTGAAGAGGGCATCATAACGCCCCAGAACTTGCTCCACCAGAATACCAACTTCCTTTTCACTGAAGCTGGTAGCCCTCTTCCTCTCTGCTGGGGTTTGCCACTGGTGCCGGAAGGTGTTGAGTCAGACATGGCAACTGTTAGGAAAGATTTCATATTGTAGGTAATTTTCCTTCCATGTGGCAACCCCCAAACTTTTTGCTGTTGTTTTACACCCTGATCTAGACTTTGCCAGAGAAGCGCAGCCTTTCGCCGCACTCCTGTGGGCTTTCGCTCCATTCTTACGGGGAAACTGACATGCCCTTAAGACAGTCAGCACCAGGAAACGTTGTTTTCCGTAGTTCTATTCTCATGTTGCAGCTTTCGCGCAACATGGCACAAGAGGGCTCTGAAAGCTAAGTTACTGCACTCTTTCGTCTCTAGTCATTCTACAGGCCCTAGAAACTCTCAATGGATTTATAACGAACTGTTTGGCCAAAATGGGAGGCCTGGCTTCCTAAATGGCCAGACCACGAGGTTCTTTGTCCTGTTCACTGACCGTCTTGCCCCTTCACCTTCCCCAAGTCGATCCGACCCGGGGCCATCCTTATTTGGGCATGTACTTTCCCACGAAACACAGATGCTTTTGCGGGCTTCTACAGGCCTGTTGTGAGCCTCCAGGATGTGGGCTGGGATGTCTGGTCCCAATACACATCCTGGGTGCTAGAGAGTCTAGTGTGTCTTGAATGCCTGGGACCACCGTGGTCCGTGATAGGTCCACATATGGTGTGAGTGTTTTGTGAGCAGATCTCCCATTGGGCCCTCTCCGTTTTGGCAAAGGGAACCCTGGATAAGAGGAGGCTGGAAACAACACTACCATGTCGATTTCCTGAGCTCTCACGAACAAAGGATAAAGGAGCCAAGTATCCTGCAACTAAGAAGCTGAGTCGAGGAATCGCTGGTGACCCGCTGAAGGCTTGGCACCCTGCACTGTTGTCGTCCTGTGAGACCACTCTGCCTCTGATCGAACGAGAAGGTCTGTACTGGCCCTTTGACCCTTTAGAATAGTGGGAATAACTATTCTCGGCATCTTCACCAACTCCTGTACGTAAGCCTTCAGAAGCACCCCTGGGCCATCCAGCGGACTGACCAGCTTACACAGGAACCTTGCTCTGTTACCACCGTCTGGCTGCTGCTGAAATCCAAACCCTCGACACTCTCACACGCTTCGTACACTTGGCGTTCCCAGGTCTGAAGTGAAAAGTGTACATTGGGCCTGGAATTCAAGCGGCTGCCGAGTTGCCCTGCTGAGGTAACCACCTGTGCGTGTTCGCTGCGTTTGGGACACCCTCGACCCTGACTTCTGCTGCCGCGGAATCTACACGGCACCGAACCGTCCTCTGATCGCATCTGAACCTGCCAGTGAAGAAACTAACTTGGAGAAGCCTGGGTCTGCCTGCATCGGGGACCGGTGAGTAGTCAATACCCTGAACTGGCCTCCCTCCTGCAGAAGCCTGTGGCTTTCCCCCGCTGTTGAAAAGCAGCACCACTTTCTCCGTACTCGCGCCCTGCTTCTGCCCACAAGTGGAGGCTGCGCTTGAGTAGCGGAGGTCTGTTCGCCATCGTTTGTTCACCTCTCTGAACTGCCTGATTTCCCCGAAGAGACACTCCTTGGCCCGTTGGCACACACATGTGCAGGTACTTTTGAGCACAAGGCTCCACTTTTCGTAGGGCTCGGACTTCCTTCTAGTTAGGTGGTCTCTGATGTTGAACTGGGCCTAACGATTACTTGCACTGCCTGTTTTCCTCCCCATCTAGGTGGTCTGCATATTTCGTGCTTCTAACTCGTTGGACCCGTTGGTCTTGTATATATATTGTATTGATTGTGATGTGTTGGTTTACTTGAGTTTTATCATGATTCTTTACTATGGTCGATGTTACAAAGGCCTTGTAATAAATGTGTCAATATTTTTAATATAACACCTGCCTGGAGTAATTTGTAAGCGTCCTTGCTTGGTGTGCTCATTGCAGGCTTTCAGTCACCCTCACCCCTCTTGAGACCTAGTCTTGACCGCCGCCATTGCTACTCTGATTGGTCTGGCTTGTCCAGAGGTTACCCTGTTCCAAGAAACTAGGCTGGCTTTCTGAAACTCTGCCCCTCCAGGACAGAGTTCAGAAATCCATCTTAACAGCAACCCCTGAGGCAGGTGTGGGTGGGCAACTGGATCCTGAGGCTGGGCTGTGGAGTGATGGAACACCAGTCGGGAGTCTTTTGTTCCAGCAGGGATGGTCACAGCAACTGGAACCCTGCAGATGGCAGATGTGCAGTGACCAATGGCAGGGCACGGTGTCAGCAGGCAGGCAGGCAGCAGCAGATGGCTCGTGGGAGGCTGCTTGGGGCTCTGGGGGGCAGTAATTCGGCCTTCTGGGCAGGTCTTTCATGTGTTGTCGAGTGGCCAGCTTTATATGGAGTGATTTGGCAAGTGAAAAACAGCACGTTTGTGTGAATTCCGAGGAAAGGCCCTTGGCACGTAAGCACGTAGGTGACGTAACGTGCGCGTGGGCGTTTCCCTGGCACAGGTTGAAGGTCCCACGTGGATTTCCATTGCTCTGTATGTGCTTTTCGTGGAAAGCAGTGCGTGTGTTTTTCAGACGTTGGGGTTCACACGCGATTACTTCACAGCGGCTACAGTGCATACTTCTTCTTTTGGCATGGGTGTTGGCTACGCGTTCTTCTTCTACACGCAAGGCAGACTGTGAGTCGCACACGCTTTTTTTCCTAATGCGGGTGTCCCTGTTAGTCACGTACCCCTTCTTTTCGGGCACACTAGCCTGCGTGTTGATTACGTACACATTTTTTGTGTTCCTGGCTGCCACAGCTTTCTGCGTGTGTTTTTTAACACGCACATGGGCTAGAGGGGTCGCATATCTCTTTTTCTTGCTTTTTTGGGATGCCTTAGCATTGCGTGACACGTCATTTCTCCTAAGGGGCCACAAAATGGGACAGTCATCGTAGCTGTATATACATGTTTGTTGTTTGTGCGCCCTTTTATACTGCACAGGGTTGCTTCTGCCTGCCTTTGTGTGGCGGACGTGTTTAGGCCTGTGCGTTTCTTTTGGCGTGCGTGTGTTTCCCCTTATTCGATTCCATGAATACATGTAGTTTGCGTGTGTGGACATTCTGTGTATTTCCCAGCAGTACTACCACAGTTACGCCTTCTTTTTCATGCGTTGTTCCCCATTCCGCGTATTCCCCCCACTTTTTGGTGTGTGCGCTACACGTTGTGCGCTTTCAGTGTGCACGTCGCGCACAGTGTTCAGGATGTTAAGTGATGTGTGCGCCCGTGTGCGCCACTCGCCGATTTGGCGCACATCCTGGAGAAAACACGCGTAGGGCCTTTCATGATTTGCACTTGCTTTTTCACGCTTGCGCCACAAATTTTGGCGCAAATTTGTTCCATGAATCGGCCCTTTCATCTGATCCAATTTGGACACACCATTTGTGATAACACTTTACTTGTGATAACACTTGTGATAACACTTTACGGTCAGGGCATACCCTGTTCACTTTGGAAATAAACCCCCTATTTTTGTTATTCCTCATCTAATCTAAACCCATTCCCCTGAACACGTGGTCCCCTAGATAGTCATGATCAAATCCAGGTACCAGATTGGTGGTTTCCCATTTTTGATATATTTGTAAATTGAGACCATCATGTGATGTGCATCTCCCAGTTCCAGACTCAATCAAACTAACAGAGGCCAACTCTGCACTAATAGACGGTAGGACTGCTCAGATGCTGTGGGCACACAAGCTGTCTACCCGACCTTGTACTTAATTTATGGGCATCACCTCTGCTCCTCTTATCCCTTATCATGGAATGTTCCAGACACGGCTCCCCCTCATCTCCTTCGAACCCCAGGTGCCCAGTAACGACGTGAAGAGGGCACGGCTCCTGAGTCTGAATTTCAGGGATTTATTTGCTTTTGGTTGTGCGTCCAATTGTAATTCATATGGGATGATCACTCATCGGGGGAAGGCGCAGTGCTCTAAATCTTGCCCATTGGCATCACAAGACCTTATGCCCGGTTATCATAAATGTGTCCTTCAAAGGGTGCATCCCTACCAGTTCACATTCCATTCCCACCCTATCCGAGCTCTGCAGCTGGACCCGATTAGCACTTTTCTGTGTACCATGGGTGCCTCTGACATTGGCTTCTCTCCTGGGGAACACAAAAGGGGATTCACTTTTGAAGCTGTACTAACAGGACCGCAGCTCCACATCACAGCCTGCATTCAATTTTTTGCATTGTGTGCTATGCCTCAACATCCAAAATGGTGACACTCCTGGCATGTTAACACACCAACCTTGCTTCTACCATGATATCTTACTCACTCCATTTTCCATCTAATTTGATCTTTCCCACACATCACACTATACTACTTTTCTACACATACAGAACTTAAAACACTGTGCCTATATGCTGCCCTATCTATGACCTCTGCAACCACAACAATTATATATTTTGTTGCTCTTTTAGTGTGGCTATATGTGAATATCTGATATGTGACAAACCTAACAAAAACAATGTGTGCTTCTGCTGCACCGCCTTCAGTTCGTTCCAGCATTCATTCTAATAGGCCTCCTCAACCGGAAATGTTTGGTATGGCTGGGATGCTGTACATGCATCCGAATAGTATATATGCTCACCTTGTGGAAAAAAATGTAATACTAATTTGAAAGTATAAAGAACAGAACTATTCATTATTATTTAGTTTCTACTAGATTGCATTGTTTTTTTATTTTGTATTACTGAGGATGCTTAGGGATTGAGTGCATGGTCACATGACATCATCACAGTTCACGAAATGGCATCATCATGCCTACATACGTGCTGCAAGTATTGATCATGTAGCATTACAGCTAGCATGTTGGTATGCAACTGTTAGGCGGAAACCTGTGCAGTTCCCTCTGGGACCACTGCAAAAGATTTAGGACCATAGGTGTTTGGCAGTAAACCCACTTGGTAGCAGTCTGTACCACAGAGATTCACTTGGTAGCTGTGGCTGAGCTGTCAGACTTCCCTCAAGAAGAGTTAGGCAGTATGTGGAGTATACAAAATAGGGCAATTTACACAGTAGAACAAGCAAACACAGAACAAGGCTTCGGTGTAAAGATATATAGTTATTTATTTATAAAAACACATCTATAGAAAACACTCTGGCACTAATACGGCAAACAACTTCAATTACAATTACAAGAAGTAAATCAATCCCTCTAACAATAGTTCGGCCAGTCTAGGTTCATCGGCACCACTTATTTGCAGACAGAGGTGAATGCTTTGACCTAGATGGCACTCTAGTATTCGTTAGGATGGGAGAGAAAAGGCAGGGTATGAAATCAACTCGGTACCAACACTTTTACGAACAAATGCAAGGCAAGTAAGGCAGGGTCTACTGTAGATCGAAAAGTTCAGAGGCCAGGCCCACTCGGAGAGAGGCAAGGCGATATGTCCCAAAAAATATCACAGCGGAAATGCATGTCGCAAATTGTTATCGAAAGGTTGGACCAGTTCAGAACAGAAAGTTAAGAAGGCTTGGAGGCGACCCAAAGGAGAGGCAGGATTAAGACACCTCACACTAACTGACACAAGGGAAGCTAGGCGGACACGGTACCTTGTATGTGGAGAGACAGCTCCGGCGGGGGCAGTTGTTCCTGGTGGTGGACGCAAGTCGGGGCTTTGCCAAGAGAAGAGATGCTCTCGTCGTCGAAGGAAAGTTGAAGATCGTTGCACCACCAGGGAAGAGACCAGCCACGGAGTGCTCCGTCACAAGGCACCACCTTTTGGTCGCGGTACGGGTTAGTGGCTATACGGTTGCCGGGGTGCTCAGCACGGGCAATTCGACCACTACTCCTCACCTTTACTTCAGCTTCTTTGCCGACTCTCTTCACCTCACTTCATCCACATCAATCACTACCTTCATTCTCTTTTACCCATGGGGTTAATTTCTTCATGTCTTTACTCTCCCCCCAACTGGACCCTTCTTATCACACACATCCACCATTCATATTGCTTCCATGCTGCACCTGTTCACCTTGTCCACAATTAAATTTGTCTCAGGATGATATAGTGCTCTTCTCTTTTGCCTGATTCCACACTTTGATAAAAAAAATGCCTTCATCGCCCTACCTGTGAATTGGGTACCATTGTCAAAGAGGATACCACTGGGATATAACTCACTCCCAAACATTTCCTCTTGAAATGTCACTACCCTGTCTTCACTTGTCACTTTCATTAATTTATTTCAATCCATCTGGACAACAGATCTATAAGAACTACCACAAATTCCAACCTACCATTTCTCAAACACACAGGTCCCAAGAAGTCCATGCCCAGTTCTTAAAGCACAGCATGTGGCGGGATCACCTACTTTAAAGGAAAATCTCAACCCCTTTTCTGATGCTTCACACTCCACACACCCTTTCAATTTCATTTTCATCATTCCATCAAAAAGTGGCAACCAATAGTCTTCCCTAAGTATTGCTTTAGTCCTTGTCACACCAATGTGTTCCTTGTGAGCAAACTCAGTCAGCCGTCCCCGTAATTTCATGGGCACAACCACATGGCCTAATCTGTACAGCAATCCACCCTTCACACTCAACTCTTACTTGACCTCCCAATAGCTTTTGATATCTCCTGGAAGTATTACCTTTGTGGGCCATATATCCTCCATATATCCCTTAACCGGACACATAGTTTCATCTCCCCAAACAGTATCTAAAATCTTCACATCTAATAACCCCTTCATGGTCTCATAGATATGTTCCATCCATTCATCTGCTACTTCCAGAGTACAAGATGAAAGTATAATATTTGTAATGTTAATATGTTGAATAATGAAATGATAATTGTCCTGAAATGTTCAAAAATTCACAAAATGGGGGTGTTCTGAGGACGTTATTCGTATTGTGTGATTGCTTAGCTGTATGCAATGAGGGAATGGCACAGAGAGTAAAGTGGACACCGTCCGCGGACACCGCGGCTGTTCGTGGACAGGGCATGCTACATCCGGGTTTTTCCAGGAAATCCAACATGGAAAGAGGACTGTACGGATCAGCCAATCAGATGTCGAGGTTGTGGATTTGTGTTGAAAGAGACTGTGTGTGGTGAAGATGGCAGAAGTGGAGAAAGTCAGGGTGTTGGTGCTCGTAGATATGTTTGTGCATGGTTTACAGCAGTACGCTGAATGCAGGCACGTTGCAAAGAACTTTGATGTCAAAGGAGTGGAGGTGGTGTGGAGCACTGTGCCTGATTGCAATGTACAGGGAATTGTACAAGTTTGTGAGGATATGGCCACGATGAACAGTCCGCATGTGGTAGTTTTGCACTATGGTGCTTTCCATTTGGGCAACGTCAGTGCCCCTACTTTGTTGGCTGATTTGGAATGCTTGGTTCAAGCCGTAATGAAGATCCTTCCAAATGCGAAAGTAATTTTTTCTGGATTACTACCTAGGGCAATATGGGACAATGGTTCAGTTTTTTGTCCTCAGCAAAACATGTCATGGGCACTACTCCCGAGGGGCCAGGACTGGCCCAGCGCCCTCGGAAGCAGACCAGTCTTCCACTACTCCGGACCCAGCAGACCCCTACAGGGGCCCTTTGGACCGTGTCCTGGCGCCTTTGGCGCCGGGCTCATGAATGGTTTCAGTCCCGGCGCCATAGGCGCCGGGCTCATATTGATAAACAGTGTAATAATGCTTGGGTGGACTTACCTGAGGCAGACCATGCTGCATATACCCAGAACAATCCAGTCTGGTTGAAGTCCCCAGCCATCAGGGCTGGGAGGAACTATTCCCTCCATTCAGGAACTCTTTTCTTACCTGGGTGGAACCAGTGGAAGAACACACACTGGAAGCACTCTCTGCTATTTAAACTACGCCCGATGGAAAACATGTGCTTCGCGTTATTCTGCAGCAGCAGCAGGATGCTCACCGAGTCGGCTCCTGCATTCCAGGTCCAGAGTCATCTTCAGCTTCCGCGCAGCAACCTGTGGATGAAGAAAGACACAGAACAATACTTACCAGATCCCGGAATCCAGTCACCGGCAAAACCTGCAACGAATAAACATAAGGTTAGAAAAGTGCAACTCGCTCGCAGCCGCGCCCTGTTACCTGATCCATCCGTGATTGCAACGGAGCTAACCGCGGCCTTCTCTTCGGCAGCTTCTCTGCACCTGAAAGGCAAAGAAGATAATTAAAAAGGGGTTAGGGTGAAGGCAGTCGCATTCATCTTAACTTACCAGTTTTTGCACGCGCAGAAGCGGCCGCATCAACCGCAGCATCCCGGCACCTGAAAACTAGAAAAAGGACATTATTAGAGGTGCCATTAAAAGCGGCCAACGAACATTATACTTACGTGCATCAGCACGTGCAGCGGCAATGGAAAACTAAGTCCACAGCATCCCGAGGCCTGAAACAAAGGAAAAGGGACATTATTGAGGTGCCCATCTTTTAAAGCCTAAAGACTACAGTATACTTACAGGCATACGCTCGTGCATTAACGGCGGCATCGCTCTTCGGCAACCCAGCACCAGTGCCACAATTAAGGCCGCAAAAGACTTGAGCCTCAACACTGAACTCATCCAGTGACGTAACTGGAATCCACGCACCCCTGCACCAGACGCAGGATGGAGAGCTCAGCATTTATACGCCTAAGGTGAGAGCTCGCCGAGACAAGTAGAAAGCTAGGCTGTGGGAGAAACTGGCGATTGGTGGGAGAAGGAATCCCATCAAACGGTGATTAACCCTTTTTCTTCCACCTGCAGAAAACTTACCCTGCAAGTCAGACATTCGATAAGAGGAAGCCCAGTCCTGAGAGTAGTCCAAGCTCTACGCTTCTCAATTGAAGAAACGATAGCAGCCCAGCCGGGATCAGCGCCTCCGTGGGAATCAGGTGAGCATTACAGAACGCGAAGCCCACCAATAACCTCCTACCCAGGCGCTATGGAAACTTCCGACACAGACCAACTGGCCCAGTTATTAGGGGAATTAAGAGCTGAAGTTCATGCTGCCCGCCAGGAAACGAATACCCTTAGGAGGGAATTGATAATATCAAAAGAACAAACTGATGATCTCGCCAGACAGTTATTACAGACACAAGCGAGGCAAACCCCGCTACCTAATTCAGGAGGGCGCTATATCCCAGCGGCTTCAGCCAATCCTGTTCAAATCAACCTACCCGGAAATGTGCCATTGGCACCGCCTGAACGCTTCTCTGGTGACCCTAAAAGGTTTGCGGTGTTTATAAATCAATGCCGATTGCACTTTCTTTGTAGACCTGCAGCCTTTCCGACTGACCAGACTAAGGTAGCCTTTGTGCTTTCGTATCTTAGCGGCAGTGCCGCTGATTGGTCTATCCCTCTGGTTACACAGGATGACCCGATCCTTCATGATTTCCCGACCTTCCAGGCAAATATGGAAAGACTTTTTGCAAGGCATTCCCAGGGGCAGGCCCTGGACAACAAACTCCTTTCCCTACGACAGGGCAATCAAAATCTTTTGGCCTACATTGCATCATTCAATAGGCTAATCGTGGAAACCAGATGGCCTGAGGACAAAAGAATCACGCTTATTCACAGGGGTCTGCGTGGCGAACTCAAAGACGTCCTTGCCAAGGTAGTGAATCCTCCTCAGGATTGTTCAAAGTACATTGATTTGGTGGTCCAATTGGATCACAGACTACAAAACAGAAAGGCGGATCGATCCAGGTTTGAAACACGAGTGTTTACTAAGCCTCAAAGTCACACCAAAGGAGTTGAAGCCGTCAAACCTATGCAAATTGGGGTTGTAAAGGGTCCCCTAACCCAGAAAGAACGCGACAGGAGACGACAAATGCAACTATGTCTCTATTGTGGAAATTCAGGACATTTTCTTCGAGATTGCCCGGTGAAACCACCTAAGAAGACAGTGGGAGCTTCTGATAAGAGTTCTGAAAAGCCTGAGCCGCGAAACGACCTCGCCCGACAAGTGTAGAGGTCCACTTGCCGAGCGTAAAAACCAGTTCTTTGACCTCGCACTTCATAATGCCAATGGTCCTCGTAAACCCAGAGCAACCGGATCGTTTGCATGCAATTAAGGCATACATTGATAGCGGAGCAGTTGGAAATTATGTGGACCGCGAATTGGCTTCCAGGATGAACTTACCTCTTTGTCCAAAGGTGGTTGAAGACGTCATTACCACGGTGGATGGGACGGAAATCGCCTCCAGACCAGTGACCCATACCACTACTGAAGTGACGATACTAGGCCAAGACGGGCATCAGGAGGTAATTGTGTTCAACGTGATCAAGGCTCCTCAATTCCAAGTAATTCTAGGGATTCCTTGGTTGGAGAAACACAATCCTCAGATTGATTGGCGAGCAAAGACGATAAAGTTCCCAGAGTGCACACCAACTTGTTATCCACGACCCAACATTGGCCTAGCATCAGTAACGGCTGACGGTCCACAATTACCTCTAGAGTATTGAGAGTTCCAAGATGTTTTTCAAAAGGAACAGGCTAACACCTTGCCACCCCACAGATCATACGATTGTCAGATAGATTTGCTACCCGGTGCAACTCCCCCTTGCAGTAGGATTTACGCCCTTACCGAGCCTGAGAACCTTCATCTGCGACAGTATTTAGACCAGTACCTGGCCAATGGCTTTATCCGTCCGTCGAAGTCCCCTGCATCCTCGGCTCTGTTCTTCGTACCAAAAAAAGAAGGTGACCTCAGAACCTGTATAGATTATCGTGCTCTGAACCAGATAACAGTAAAAAACCGGTACCCCTTACCTCTGATTCCGGAACTCATTGACCAGGAAAAAAATGCCTGTATTTATACTAAGCTTGATCTCCGGGGAGCTTATCACTTGGTACGGGTCAAGGAAGGAGATGAATGGAAGATGGCCTTTCGCACTAAGTATGGGCTATTTGAATACCAAGTGATGCCCTTTGGACTATGCAATGCACCGGCCGCCTTCCAA
Source organism: Ambystoma mexicanum (assembly GCF_040938575.1). NCBI lineage: Eukaryota > Metazoa > Chordata > Amphibia > Caudata > Ambystomatidae > Ambystoma > Ambystoma mexicanum. The sequence goes on along the minus strand of NC_090941.1, from coordinate 1,078,839,117 downwards.
TATTTTATGAATGATGTCCTCAGAGAGCTTATTGATGTCTGCGTTGTCGTCTACATAGATGACATTCGTATGTACTCATCTTCAGAAGCTGACCATCGAAATCATGTTAGGGCGGTCCTTGAAAAACTTTGGCAACATAAACTTTTTGCCAAGCTCGAAAAATGTGTTTTTCATGTCACTGAGGTCGAATTTTTGGGATTTATTCTGACACCCAAAGGAGTCCACATGGACTCGAGAAAAGTAGACGCTATCCTCAAATGGCTGTCTCCTACTTCCGTGAAAGGCGTTCAAAGCATGCTAGGCTTTGCCAATTTTTACCGTAGATTTATTCCAGAGTTTTAGGAGTGGTACAACCCATCACCACCCTCTTAAGAAAAAATAAACGCTTTGAATGGTCCGCAGAAGCAGAACAAGCCTTCCAAGAGCTAAAGGCTAAATTCACCTTGGCGCCAATACTGAAACACCCACGCCCGGACCTCCCTTACATCGTTGAAACCGACGCCGCCAGCTTAGCAATGGGAGCAGTCCTATCACAAAGAGATCCAGAGGCTGACCAACTGCATCCTTTGGCATTCTGGTCACGGAAGTTCTCGGCGCCTGAGATCAACTACACCATCACAGACAAAGAGCTTCTAGCGATTAAATCAGCCTTTAAGGCATGGCAGCATTATCTCCTCGGGGACAGACACACCGTCACAGTGATCACCGATCATCGAAATCTGCAGTATCTGAAAACAGCCAAGGCTCAATCCTCCAGACAGCTTTGCTGGGATCTATTCTTTGCTGAATTTGACTTTGTGATCACTTATCGCCCCGGCAACAAGAACGGCAAAGCGGATGCTCTTTCCCGAATTGGAATGGGAGATAACGTTGCCAATCCAGAACCTGTACCAATAATTCCTGAACAAAGGATCGTGGGTCTGATTTCTTCACAATCCATTGAGGATATTGAAGAAAAAACTAAACAACTTGTAACCTCACCAGACTTACTGAACTGGTTACAAAAAGGAAAAGATTTCACTGTAAGCAATGACTTGCCTTATTTCCAAGGACGATTGTTCCTACCACACGCCGATTTACAAAGACAGGTAATCTCCTGCTAACATGATTCATTAATTGAGGGTCACCCTGGCATTGCTAAAACCACAGAAAAGGTGAAGAGACACTTCTGGTGGCCTTCGTGGAGAAAAGACATAAATGAATTTGTGATGTCCTGCGTTGTGTGCGCTCAAAAACAAGGGTCAGAAGAAGAGGCCGGCTGGTCTTCTGCAACCATTAGACATCCCACCGTGTCCCTGGCATACCCTTTCCATGGACTTCATCACAGACTTACCCTCCTGTTCCGGGTACAACACCATTCTTGTTATTGTGGACCTGTTTTCTAAAAGGGCCCACTTCATTCCGCTAAAAGGCTTACCTTCAGCATCAGTCCTAGCCAAAGTATTTCTTGAAAACATCGTCCGGCTACACGGCTTCCCGTCAGTACTAATCTCAGATAGGGGAGCCAGTTTATTTCCCACTTTTGACGTAGCTGTTGTCGATTAGCTCAAATCGATGTAAGACTTTCGACCAGCCATCATCCCCAGACCGACGGGCAAACCGAGAGAACAAACCAGACTCTCAAGCAATATTTACGATGCATGCTACAACAGTCGGAGAGTAACTGGAAGGACATCCTTTGGATAGCTGAATATGCTTACAACAATTCAGTTAATTCGGGTACCGGGAAGAGTCCCTTCTACATCTTGTATGGGATTCATCCTCGAACCTCCAACCTTCATCCACCTCAAGATCTTGGAACACCCGCCGTGGATCAATTGCACACCGTTATTACCCAATCTTTTAAGGAAGCGACTGCACATCTACAACAAGCTAAAGAGAGGTACAAAAAAGGAGCAGATCAACACCGAAGCAATGCCCCTCAATACCAGGTTGGGGATCAAGTCTGGCTGTCCACCAAACATTTATCGCTTAAAGGGCCTCGCACCTTCAACCCCAAATACCTGGGACCATATCCAATTACGGCCATAATTAATCCATTGGCCATTAAATTAGAATTGCCAACCCATATGAGAATACATCCTGTATTTCACGTATCTCTTTTGAAACCCATGCAACCTGGAACCAGATTGACCAATCCTCCAGAGCCCATTCAAGTGAATGGGGAGCCCGAATTTGAAGTAAAAGACATTTTGGACTCTAAAATCATCAGATCGAAGCTATTCTACCTAATCGACTGGAAAGGCTACGGACCTCAGGAAAGGTCATGGGAACCCTATGACCACGTCCATGCTCCTCGTCTAGTCCAGAAATGTCACCGAACCTTTCCCGATAAACCAAATGCCCCGGGGAGGACAAGTTTGGGAGGGGCCTTGAGGGGGGGGGTGCTGTCATGGGCGCTACTCCCGAGGGGCCAGGACTGGCCCAGCGCCCTCGGAAGCAGACCCGTCTTCCACTACTCCGGACCCAGCAGACCCCTACAGGGGCCCTTTGGACCGTGTCCTGGCGCCTTTGGCGCCAGGCTCATGAAGGGTTTCAGTCCCGGCGCCATAGGCGCCGGGATCATATTGATAAACAGTGTAATAATGTTTTGGTGGACTTACCTGAGGCAGACCATGCTGCATATTTACCCAGAACAATCCAGTCTGGATGAAGTCCGCAGCCATCAGGGCTGGGAGGAACTATTCCCTCCATTCAGGAACTCTTTTCTTACCTGGGTGGAACCGGTGGAAGAACACACACTGGAAGCACTCTCTGCTATTTAAACCACACCCGATGGAAAACATGTGCTTCGCGTTATTCTGCAGCAGCAGCAGGATGCTCACCGAGTCGGCTCCTGCATTCCAGGTCCAGAGTCATCTTCAGCTTCCGCGCAGCAACCTGTGGATGAAGAAAGACACAGAACAATACTTACCAGATCCCAGAATCCAGTCACCGGCAAAACCTGCAAAGAATAAACATAAGGTTAGAAAAGTGCAACTCGCTCGCAGCCGCGCCCGCTTACCTGATCCATCCGTGATTGCAACGGAGCTAACCGCGGCCTTCTCTTCGGCAGCTTCTCTGCACCTGAAAGGCAAAGGACATAATTAAAAAGGGGTTCGGGGGAAGGCAGTCGCATTCATCTTAACTTACCAGTTTTTGCACGCGCAGAAGCAGCCGCATCAACCGCAGCATCCCGGCACCTGAAAACTAGAAAAAGGACATTATTAGAGGTGCCATTAAAAGCGGCCAACGATCATTATACTTACGTGCATCGGCACGTGCAGTGGCAACGGATATAAAGCCCGAAGCATCCCGGCACGTGAAAACTAGAAAAAGGACATTATTAGAGGTGCCATTAAAAGCGGCCAACGAACATTATACTTACGTGCATCGGCACGTGCAGCGGCAACGGAAAACTATGCCCACAGCATCCCGAGGCCTGAAACAAAGGAAAAGGGACATTATTGAGGTGCCCATCTTTTAAAGCCTAAAGACTACAGTATACTTACAGGCATCCGCTCGTGCAGTAACGGCAGCATCGCTCTTCGGCAACCCAGCACCAGTGCCACAACTAAGGCCACAAAAGACTTGAGCCTCAACACTGAACTCATCCAGTGACGTAACTGGAATCCACGCACCCCTGCACCAGACGCAGGATGGAGAGCTCAGCATTTATACGCCTAAGGTGAGAGCTCGCCGAGACAAGTAGAAAGCTAGGCTGTGGGAGAAACTGGCGATTGGTGGGAGAAGGAATCCCATCAAACGGTGATTAACCCTTTTTCTTCCACCTGCAGAAAACTTATCCTGCAAGTCAGACATTCGATAAGAGGAAGCCCAGTCCTCAGAGTCGTCCGAGCTCTACGCTTCTCAATTGAAGAAACGATAGCAGCCCAGCCGGGATCAGCGCCTCGGTGGGAATCAGGTGAGCGTTACAGACATTGCTAGGTGTGTCATCAACCGAGGCATGTGTTCCTTCATGCTTAGAGCTGGTATGTTCTTCTGTAACAATGAGAATATTGATGCCAGTAATGCTGTTAATTTTAAAGAAGATGGTATTTCTTTGTCTTTTACGGGAAATGCCTTTCTATTTTGGAATGTAAGGGTTGCTTTGGAGAAGGTTATGTGAAGATTTTAGGAGTAAAGTAAGAAAAAAAAACAAGAAAAAAAATACAAAATAACAGAGCCAACTTCAAAGGGGAAATGGGGCACACTATTTAAATTAACATTCACCACGCTCAGATTTTTTATATGTCCGCGGACATGGTGGTAGTTCGTGGACATGAAAATCACTACGAGGGGGTTAGTATGTTCTATGTTACATGTATATGAAGTCAGGGATATTATGGTTAAGTTGTGCTACTAAAAACCTATGAAATTCAGTGAAAAAACTTTGTTAAAGGGACGTTATGGTTAAGTTGCGCTACTAAAAACCTATGAAATTCAGTAAAAAAAACTTTGTTAAATGGACGTTATGGTTAAGTTGTGCTACTAAAAACCTATGAAATTCAGTGAAAAAACTTTGTTAAAGGGACGTTATGGTTCAAAGTAAATGCACATGTGATGTCATCAGTGATGCCATCAATGACATTTGTGATGTCATCTTTGATGTCCTGGGTGTTAGTGTTAGCAGTGCACGGTGGCGGCGCGAGTTATGGTTGCTTAACTTACCATAACTGCCGAATTTACTTTGAACCATAACGTCCCTTTAACAAAGTTTTTTCACTGAATATAGTATTATAAGTAACCTATCATGTCATATCAATCACATTAGACACACCACCCAACTCATCCCACCACTCATCCCACCACATAAAGGTTCCTGCTTAGGTCTCTCCCAATAGAACACTCCTCCAATTCCTGACTATCATCAATGCCTGCCTCACCCAAGGAACATTTTCAGCTAACCACAAAACCGGACACATTCTACCACTCCTAAAAACAGCAACACTGGGCCTTATGACCTTAGTAAACATCGACCAATCATGTAGCTTCCTTTCCTTGGCAAGAACCTGAAATCAAAGTACTGATCCAACTTCAAGCACAAAAACTGACTACTTGAAACCCAGCGGCAGCAAATACACTACCACCATCTGTGCTAAACAATGCCTCATTACCAATTGGGTAGTGTGGTAAAATGTGGCGGTATTAATGTATACTTCTGCATTACCGCACTGCTCAACTATGACTTCAGTGGAAAGTTGGAGGATCCACCTCCAACTATTAGCTTGAGGTAAATCTGCCGACTTTCCACCAAATTTCATCAAAATTACCACTGGTGGAATTACTGCCACTGTAAATTTGACGAACTGACCCATAGAGTCCTATGAACTCAAAATAAGTGGGGACTAACGCCATCACCGCCACTTGTAATCTGGCAGTAAGACTGCCAGATCAAGTGGCAGTAACAGCAATACCATGTGGTGGTATCTCAGTGGATTTACTACAGAGATAGCACAAACCTTAAAATGAGTCCCAGTGTTATCTACAGACTTGCTGATGATGGCTCCTGCCTTCTGGTCCTCCTTGATCTCTGTGCGTAGTGGATCAGCAAGTCCCTGCTTACAAACATTAAAGCTTCCTGTGAATCTCTGAGACCATCCTGATGACTAGAGGATCACGAGTAGTTTGACAGATCACCCCTCCAAACTTTCACCTGCAAAGTCCCACAACAGTCCCTTCTCTCACTGTTGGTCTTCAAACGTTACCCCTGCTTGCCAGCTACAACATCTATGTCTACCAATACACAAACCATACCAAAATATCCCTTTCATCATAGATCTCCACCATCTGCCTAAACCTGAAACAAACCTGAGTGTTCAGTGCTTACCTCAAACATGACCCAACCAAAATGAAATCCCCCTCTTTTCTAATAACAATGAACACACCTACATCCAGACCTCCTCTGTTGCCCACCAGTAATGTAGAGGGCATCACCACAGTGCTGACACAATGTACCAAGTTTTCTATGTTCATTCATCCCATATTTATTTTTGCTGAAATGTTTTCACCCAAAAAAAACGAATTGAATTTCTATTTTTTATTTGGAGGTTATCCCCAAAGCCCCCTTCCCTTTTATTTATTATCTATCCTCCCACTGCCCCTACCCCTAACATGCCCTTAACCAACCCCCCCCCCCATATTTTTCAATTCGATTTTTTCAGCCAAAACTTTCAGCAAACAACTCACGGAGAAGAAAACTGGTGATGAATGAACGTTGTACCGTACTAAATGCTTGGCATTCATATTGCAAGCCATCTTCTCTCCTTCAAAATGTACATAGTGAAGTATACTCAGACAGTTTGTTACCATCTCACTTTTTGGTGGAAATCAAGCCCTCAAGAAACTCACTACACACCATCCTACCGATGAGAAGCATCCTCCATGTTGTGGCCATGTAACAAAGGCCTCAAAATTGTGACATTATGCCAACTCTTATTGAACTACATTGAGTTTCTCTATAAGCATGCACCACCTTAAAGACCAGCTGAATTATTTACAAAGTGTCACCTTGCATGTGTTTTGCCCATCGCTCATCATCCACCACTGGTTGGAATATCCTTGTACGAAGAGGTATAGCGCTCCAGTGCGAGATGTATTACCTGAAAGGTGCACATTATGAACAATCAATTGTGTTTTTTCCAGCTCTAAGTTCTATATTCTAACATAATTTGTAGTCAGAATACCCTACTGTGGTAGGTTATGTAGCAGTAAATAGTGCAGTACACGACACAAGCCTCCACAGAGGGTTAAATGTATGTGATTTATTGCAAGTGAACTCTCCACTGCCAGGATTACTATTGGTTAGTGTTAATATGGATTTCTAAAATCTGGCCCGGTGAAGAGATTTGACGAGGCCATCCTAGTTATAGGGAACAGAGGAACTCTAAGAGGTTAGTCAAACCCAATCAAGGTAAGCATAGAGAGTGGTAAAGGCTTAGTCTCAGGAGTGAGTCAGTGTGTCAGGGGTCCACAATGAGTCCACACAGTGAAATAAACATGGATTCTACTTAGACATGTAAGTACAAACATACTCTTTTTACTATAGGCACAAAACACACTAGAAAAAATTAAACAAGCAGGTAATACTATCACACAACACTCAGTTATAAAACATATATAAAAACACCTTAGGTTTGTGGAAATGCATACAATGCACTTAGACACCTGAAAGGAAGGTAATTAATTGCAATTAGGAAAACCATTTCACAAGTGTAACACCCTAACTTTATGAGTCCAATCCATAAGATGAATGGGGCCTTGTGCCCAAAAGTCACAAAGTTCCTTTAGGAGAAGGGACAACGTAAGAAAAGGTTCTTGTGGTGGTGAAAAATGTTGCAGGTGACTTCTCAAGGATTTTACAAGTAAGATACATTTTCTATCTCTTAGGAAAGCCTTTGAAGCAAATGTTTAGAAAGTGAAAGAATGGAATAAACAAAAGCTTATTCTAAGTTTTACTATAGGGGAGGCAGGGGTGGCTGTAACTATTGTGATTACTCATTACCCATGATCTGATTTTTCGAAATGACTTGGCAGCTTGACTAGAAATCGCTGGGGGGAGGTTTTCCCACAGTTGAATCCATTTTAAGGTACCGAGGAGGTGAGAGTGCAAGGAAGATGCAGCAAGAACTTGTGCAGGCTTCTCCAGGACACTCTACCAGACAGAGGGGGAGGGGGAAGTTCCAGCGACAGTCACTGCATACAGGCGACAGCAGGCGTCTCTCCAAATGCAATGAAAGAAGACCTTCCAGGGCAGGATTCCTTGATGCTGGCAAGCTGAAACTTGGCAGGAAGGTGACTTCCCGACCGAAACCCAAAGTTTTGGTTTAAAAATGGAGAACAGTGACACTTGTGGTGCGGTAATACAATTCAGAGCTGATCGGACCACCGTTTAGTCCAGGGACAATTTGAAGGCTCAAAGCCTCAGGAATCCGAGAAGACTTCAAGACAGTTTTGTCCCACTAGTCCAAGGGTCAGAGGATAGGTCTCCAGGCTTCTTCAGGAGTCATCCACGAGTCTTCAGTCGGCTGTACAGCTACACAGGATACGAGAGTCCTATGCTGATCTTCTGGAATGGGTGCAGGACTCCTCTTCTTATTCTAAATTCAGGTGAATGATCAAACTCAGCCCTGCAATAGCAAGGATGATCTTCACCACTCACTCAGACAATGTGGGTTTCACTCATGTATGCACACCAGACATTCAGGCACGCCAGCTGTGGAATGGGAGCAGACAGTCCCCACTTCCTGGGCCCAGGCACACATGGCAGGCACTAGCCCATATAAACTGCAACTTTCGTGGGCAAATGCATGACCATATTAGGGATTTCTGGACCCCAGAAGGCAGGAAGAAGGGCAATAAAGTATATGGTCAAAGGACAGGCAAATAATCTTGTGTCATGAGCATTTTATGGCATTAGCTGCATTTAGTAGCCAGACACAGTAAAAGCAAATGTGCACACAAAAGGAATACACACATTGTAAAAATGTAACTGCTGACACAAGCTAGTCCATAGGCATTTACAAAAGTAACCAGAAATCTCCAGTGTAAAAGTCTAGGGTGATACAATTGTATTCCCCAGTGTACTGCATTGTAAGATGTTAAAATGTTACCAAAAAAGTTGCAAATTTAAAAAAACAAAATGGAAACATCGTTTCCCAGTACTGAGTTTTTGAAGAACTAATCAGTTTCCCCAAAACAAACAAGCAAAATGCCAGGCAAGTGAAGCTGAAAAAAGTCAGGACAAGGTCAAAAACAAAAGCAAAATGTTTGGGGGTCCATATAATATGGAGGGAAAGTTGCCTGAAGAGAGATCTTTCCTAACACTAACAACAATGTTTTTACAAAATTAAACGTTGTATTCAAATAAACATGAATAAATTCAATAGCACTGATATTTAAACAAGACAATGATACCATGATATTATCCTACACTTTATTTCAGCTTGTCACCAAAATTCTACAATTGAGAGGTACTCCTTAAAACAAATCTGAAAGGCCCTCTCTATCATAGCACCATGTCGGTCTATCAAATGTAACTAAGTAAACTGTTTTAACCATGCTAATATTTGACTCTTCAACATTCAATGGAATAGTTTGTATAGCTTCCATGGAAGAACATGGATGGGACGTTTGGCTCATTTCAAATGCTCCCTGGCACCAATCACTTCTTCTGTTGTCTAACTGATCTGATCTATGTTTATTCTTTCCAGAAGGAAAAGAGGCAATATAAGTTGTGTGCAGGCGCCCATTGAAAAACACCTTCATGTACCCTCTAGAAAGCCTTCTATGAGTGTAACACAATTAATTGTTCCTTTGCAGGTGAAATCAATTTTTCTTTTTAACTATTTCTTTACGTCCTTGAATGGTGTAAGTGGGACTAATTCTAACTGAATTTTGAATAATATTCTGCTGATGGCATCACCATGCCAACTGTTGCATGTGTTTATTCTGCGACATGGAGTATTCTCAATATACCCCAGCAAGGAATATTTATCTGTGGTTTTCCTTTGATTGTAGTGTACTACTTAGCTTGCTTTTTTCTAGCTATGTTGGCACAGGTATGTGTGCCAGGTTTCTCCTTATGTATAAGCATCAGTGTGTCCATTGAAAGCCCAATTGTTGGCTTCCTTAAAGCACTCTCCAAATTGTCCACCACAGTTAGATCCCATGTTGCCCATACTTCTGCCCGATAAATTATGCTTGGTCCATACATGGATTTTAAATGTACAAAACTAAAACCACCATATGAACAATAAAATACTCTTAATGAACCATTCTGTTACAAGTGGACATTTGGAGGCTTTGTCGTTTAATATGGATAATCAAAAGGAATAATCAGTTCAACATATCTGAATTGAAACATTGTATTGTATTGCATTGTTTGGTGAAGTACGCGCTAAAGACAAAATGTATCTAAGCTCATGTCTTGAGCCACCCAAAAAGTGTTAATCCGTAGAACAAGCCTTCTATAGGCTTGACCTCTATGAGCCATTTCCGTAACGCTCTTTCACATAGTTTTGTATGTTCTTAAATTAAGCTCCCACACATTTATACTATAATATGTGCTTATTTCATTGAGCTGACACCGCAGGCCAACCTTTGTGGTTCCCAACAACACTAGGTTATCTGCACAGGACCACCAGGGAATATGTACATCAGCTACTTTGAAGGAAAGGTTTCTATTGTTGCCATATATTCAGAAATATCAGCTTTATAAAAGTTCAATATGTGTATGGCAAGAATACATCTTTTAATTCTCTGTTGGTATTCATTTTACTGAAGATCATTCCATCCGCCTAAGGTTTTTCTCTTGCTGTGGTGCTTGTTTGCCATGTGACTTGATTGTCATAAATCCTTTACGAAACCCTCTAACCTTAAATATCTCCACAATCAGCCCCTGTTTCCGCTGTCAAATGCAGCCAGCCATACAATCCAAGAATTCAGGGTACAGTGGTGTCTGGTTACCTATCATAAGCCTTTGTAGCTAGCAATGTTAAAGAAGTCAATTCAACAGAGTGGAAACACCCTTTATGAAATATATTTGGAGCGGAAATAATATATATTTAGAACCAATTAAATTGATCAGTTTGTTTCAATAGAATTTTTGTAAATATTTCTGCAGTGATTTCTAACAGTAATATCAATCTATACTTGCATAGCTTTGGTCCACACTTTTTAAAAACATGCATTCGATATAATATCTGTCTACAAGTCTGACATTTTTCTTGACTTTGGTATCAATACCAGACATTCAAAAAGTATCATAGCACACTTGTTTGGTAACACATTCACAAATTGTTAAGTCTATTTGGACAAGGCCTAAAGATTATTTTTAAATATATTTATTACATTTTCTGTTATAACCACAAACAATAACAAAACCACACTGCAGTGTACACTATCATAGTACAGTATCTATTCCGGATATTCCTCATAAACTCCCCTAACACCCCCCAAACCTGCCCGTGCATAATGTCATTATATAAGTACTTCTCTAATTACACTGCATCTACTTTCTCCAATGTAGCCTGCATTGCTTCTTCCCCCCTATCACATGTAAACAAAGGCACGGTCAGAGCAATCCACTGTTGAATGTCCATTGCTAGTTCTAGTTTCTGTTCTCTCAGCGCCTTCTCCCATACTCCTGTTTCTACTGTTACCCATTTTTCCAAATCATCCCACCATCTAACAATGCTCAGTTCCCTTATATCCTTCCACCTCATGACTATGCTGAGCTTGGCTAGCATGTACATCAAATCCCTGATCGTGTCAGTGGTTTATTCTTCGCACTCCTCTTATAACTGCCCAGCATGCAAGCATCCGGGGTTTGGATTTCAAGTTTGATACCTCCATGAGCCGCTTTAAGTGCCACTCCCCTCCAGAACATCTGCACTATTGGGCATCCCCAGAACATGTGTATAAGGACTGCCTCTTCCGTCCTGCATCTAGGACACTCTTGTTTGCCCGATCCTTTGAATTTTGCAATGGCAGCTGGTGTGAGGTATGCTCTTTACGTGATGTAAAGTTGTATCAGTGGAAATCTGGCATTTCTGGAGACCTTCTTATGATACAATGTTATATCCTCCCATTCTTTATCTTCGAACGTTCTGCCCAATTCCCTTTCCCATCTCTCCCTACACTTCAAATCTACTCTCGAGTTCTATCAATATCTCATAGTCACATAGTCGAGTTACGTTCTATCAATATCTCATATATTGCGGTAAGCAATGTCTCAATTTCTTCACTATCTATGGTCGTCTCATTGCTATTCGGCCACCTTTGTTATAACACTCTGATCACTGTGTTATGCAACAGAAATTGACCTGAATGTATACCAGTAACCTCCTGCAACTCACAAATCTCATCAGCTCCCGTTCGTTCCGCAGGTCCCTGACCATAGCTATTCTGCACATTTCCCATTGTGATCGCACCATTGCCCAGCTGCCTGGCAAACCTGCCATTATCGCTGCTATAGGGGTCTGTGGAGAAAGTGGATCTTCCAATCCCATGACTTTACATGTCCTTTTCCAAATTTGAATGCCATTCCACCAAGCAAGGGTACCTATTTTGTTCTCTCATGGGAATCCAAACTAGGTCCCCGGGGTATCTCTTCTTTATGGCTGGTTGTAAGCGCACAGTTTTGTCGTGGGATCATCTGCCATCCATTGCACTATGTGCCTCATTACGACCCTGGCGTTAACCATGGTGCTATACGCGCCATGGTTGATGCCGGTATTTTACCAACTCTGCCATGGTGAATGGTGGAATTACCCCCCCATTCCAAGATTGCCGGGCGGTAATTCCCCATTCACCATTGGCCCTTCCCCATTCCCATTTTTGACCCCATAGGGCTAAATGGGAATGGGGAAGGCGGTAATTACGGTACTGCAAATTGTGGTACCGTAATTACCTCAAAAGTCCCTTTGCAGGTCCCTTCCTTAACGGCTGGTGAAACCAGCCGTTAAAGTCGGGACCCGCAAAGGGACCGCGTAATTAGGCGGTAAGGGTTTAACGGCGCCGACACCTTTTACGGCGCCGTTAACCCCTTACTGCCTGGGTCGTAATGAGGCCCTATGTGTTGTAGCTGGCACGCCAGAAAGTACAACTCAATATTTGGTATCTTCAACCACCTTGGTCATAGGGCCTTTGCAATATACTCAGCGCAACTCTGTTTTTTCCTCCTTGCCAAAGGAAGCCCCTACATATTTTTTCTAAATCTTGGAAGAATTGCTGTGGAATATTATGCAGGACATTCCCAAAATAATGCATGAGTCTTGGCAGCGCCACAATTTTTAGCCATGCCGCTCTTCCCATCACAGACAGGGATAACTTGCTCCAAAACTCCATTGATTTCACCAAACCATTAGCCTGTAATGTGTTGAACTTGTGTTCGCATTTGTGATCGTGATATATGTTTCGCCCAAGTATCTAAAGGAGGTATTGCTCCATGGCAGGGGGAGGACCGGCAGGTCCACCCCTGCCAATGTCACCGTCTTGGCCAATGGGAACAGACACGACTTGTTCTTGTTTATTCCGATCCCTGTAAATACACTAAAGTTGTCCAGCACCTCCAGTACATATGGCACATTTATGGCTGGGTTACACAATTACAATACCATATCATCAGCATACATGGACACTATATGTCCCATCTATATCGATTCCAGCATCGCTATATTCCTGTCTCCCCCCAGCCCTCAGAAATGAACAACCATACAGTAGATTTAGACGTAATATGATGGATAGGCTTTGAGCCAATGACAACTAAGACTGGCTTGTTGTATTGTGCCCTAGGTGCATTAGACTACTCAACTATTTTCATCTACTGGACTTTCTATTGTACTATTCTGTTGACCGCTGCACTCGCTTTGCATGTTATTGTCACACATTCTCAGCCTGTTGGCCTCAGTCATAAGCAAACTTCCCACCGCGATCAGAGACACGTCCCTGCACTCTCACCTAATCATCGTTTTAGGTTCAGGCATACTGACAAGGACAAACAAGTTGGCAGACGGGCACATCAGGAGAGGTTGTCATTTCAACTGGGTCCGCTTTCCTTGGAGAATCAGAGAGTGCTCCTCCACGACCGCCTCAACGTGCTTCCATGGCAACAATATAAATAACGTCCTCGCCTCGCATTCAACAATTCTCAGTTGTTGTTGTTTGTGGCGAGTGGCGTTTTCTTCTTGTTTGCCTCACTGATTACCAGGAACTTGTTTACGGACTTTGGACTTCTTTTTGGATTACCCTTGTTTGACTTCTACACCTCGCTGCTCTGCTCACACGGATACGGACCTCAGGACTTCCATAGCAGACTTCTTCTGCCTTCCCATTGGTAACGCTGCTTTTGGTCACACACACTTTGCACCCAGTGTCCGGTTCACTCTCCAAGTGACTTCTTGTTTCAAGTAAGGAGTCAGGGCCACTCCTGTACTAGTGAACATCTAAGTGCAGGATTCAGCCCACGGGTGACTCATCTTCTAGTGCCTACAGACTCCTGCCAAAATGTGTGTCCTTCAACGCACTGCTACACCAAGGGGAACAGGCCAGCACTAAGTAAGCGGGATACCTAACAACATACCACCCCTCAGTATAAATTCACAAGGCAACCCACGGGTAGGTGCTACATTGTTGTATCTGTATCCATTGTTCGTATCACTAAGATCTGCCACTCCTTAACCATTACATTACCTGCCTTCTTTCCTTGCAGCCACGTGGGGCCCTGGTGCTTCCTGTTCCAGTCACCTGTGCCCCTAATAACTGGTCAGCGAGTATACACTATCTCTCTGGCCGGTGTTTGGGGACGGAGGTATTCTTAGTCTACGTGGACCTCGAGTCGTGACAGTTATCCCTTACCCACTGTATCCCCAACCATGTTACTGTACCTATTCACATGTTGTAACTAAGCCTCACGTATTCTCATATCTGCTGCGCCCAGCTACCTAAGTGTTCGGTATGCATTACCAAATAAACAAACAAACAAATAGGAAGCTATGGGTTTCGCAGCTATATTATATAGCATTGGGGACAGGGGGCAACCTTGTCTTGTACCCCTATACAGTTGCCATTTGGCTGAGTATGTACTCCCCTTCCTAACCCTGGCTATTTGTTTGCTGTATATAAGCTGTACCCTCTTCATATACTGCGGCCCTATCCCCATCTTTTTTACCATTGTACCATACAACCGGTTCCAGTGAATGGAATCAGATGCCTTAGTCGTGTCCAGTGAAGCAACTGCACCCTGTGCTGTGCAGTCTCTCATGCTGTAAATCATGTGGTGCATCCTTCTCAGGTTCTCCGTAATAATCCTCCCTGGCACATATCCTGCCTGGTCTGAATTGATCAGCACAGGAATTATTTGTGGAGTCTATTTGCCAAGATTGCTGTAAGGATCGTACTGACTTGGTTAAGCAAAGACAGTGGTCTGTAGGATCCATAGTCTGTTTCTGCCTTATTCGGTGTGAGTAGGGGGATTATCAGGGCTTCCCACATGTTGTCAGGAAGGATGTCCTCTTTGTACGCCTCATTATACACCTTGGCGAAGAGCGGCACCAATGTATTTACGTAGGCCTTATAGAATTCACTTGTGAGTCCATCTGTGCCTGGGGTTTCCCTGAGGGCAACGCTCTGATGGTGGATATGACTTCCTCTGGGGTTATGGGCTCTTCCAGTGCATCTGACTGTTGTGCGTCTAGATGTGGCAGGGCAATGATATCTACGACATCTTGTAGGTCGCTCTCCCCATCTATCTCGGGATGCGCTTTTATGCCTTGTAATACTCAGAAATGACTTCATTTATGCCCGCCTGCGTGTTTACCTCATATTGGTCTATGTTGTGGATGGAACATATAGGGGATCTTGTGTCCTTAAATTTATACAGCCAGGCTAGCATCCTACCAGTCTTATCACCTTGTGCAGAATTCCTTTCTAGGTATCTTGCGTGATTACATTTCCCCAACCTATCCCACTGACTAAGCATGCTAGCTTCAATCTGATAACCTCTTCTACATGTTCCTTGTTTACATTTGCTTCCCTCTCCAATACCAACAATCTCTCCTCCATGGTTTTCAGGTCATTAACAATAAGTTTTTGTACTCCCCTGACTCTGCTATAATTTTGCCCCTGATGACCCCCCTGTATGTTTCCCAGACCGTGCTCACCTTTTTCACACTTCCCTAGTTTATTGCAATGAAGTGCACTGTAGTTTTCCTGATGTGCTCAGTAAATGCTCTATCTAATAATGATTAGCTTCTCAACCTCCATGTGGGTATGGGTGGTCTTTGGGCAAATACCTGCCATTTTACTGTATGTGGGGAGTGACTGACAGGATCCTAGATAGATATTCTGCCTCTGTAAATTCTGTCACGTGTTCATCACCTTCGAACAAGTAATCTATTCTTGTATAGACTTTATGTGGGGCCGAGTATTGGGAATATTCTCTATCATTGCCATGTTGTACCATCAATAGATCTCTCCGCTGGAAGTACTACAAAAGCGAGTTCAATACTTTGGCTGAGGGAGTGGCCATTAATGTTTAGCATCAGATCTATCCATGGTGGGGTCTAATGTGCAATTAAAATCCCCTCCCCATACCAGTATTCCATCTCTGTAAGGTCCTAGCCTAGCATACAATGATTTTAAGAAAGACTGTGGTGTCATGATTTGGTGCACAAGTGTTCACAATACATATTTCTTGGTTCTCTAACATACCATGTATCATAGCCATTCTACCTTCATTGTGCATCTTCGTGGTTAACACTTTGTATTATATGGCTGGGTCCCCCCAAATGAGGACCCCTCTTGTATATAATGAATATGTGGAGCCCACTAACACTCCTCAGCATGCACCCGCCAGATTTTCTTGTTTTTGTGCATCTAAATGTGTTTTCTGCAGTAGCAAAATCCTCACGTTATTTCTCTTTATCTATATGCTTACTCTTCTGCGTTATTAAGTCCCCTGACATTCCGTGTCATGATTTTAACTGTTTCAGCCATTCCATTTCCATACCCAGGGTACTAATGGGGTCGCCAGTCCGATGCAAGCTGTAGTAGCAACTGTATGCAGTGTTTGTCCATGTTTGCCAGGCCACCCTTTCCCATCGCTCCGTACTCCCTCCTCAACTAACACCAAACAAAACTCAAACCTAACTTGTCCAGCTGTGCTAAACACGCTAGTACTTCCCTGTTTCCGCTCCATTTGACCTGGTCAATAGCCTAGTCTCCTGGTGCCCAACGGGCGGGCACTGTTCAATAACTCTAAAACCTATCTTTGTGGGTGTAGTGGGTCTGCACTTAGCGTTCCCTCTTCTGGGTTACTTTGGGTACACTGTACTGACCCTGCTGTTACTTTAAATATGATATTGCTTCCATACTTCTTATGTGTAATTTTTTCAATGTAGTCTAAGCATATCTCCTCCCTGACATACATATCTGTGCATATTTGATTATGCTATGGAGGCCTGCTCTGGTTCTTCAAGCTCTTGTCTATGGCCATCATTACGATACTGGAGCTAAACCATGGCGCAATTAGCACCATGGTTGGTGCCCGTATCGTAACAAGTCTGCCAATGTTCAATGGGGAATTACCACCCCATTCCAAGGTTGGCGGGGCCGTAATTCCCCATTAAACATTGGCCCTTCCCCATTCTCATTTTTGCCCCATAGGGTTCAATGGGACTGGGGAAGGCGCTAAGTACGGTACCACAAATTGCGGTACCATACTTAGCACCATGGTCCCTTTGCGGGTCCCTATTTTAACAGCTGGTCTAGACCAGCCGTTCAGGTCGGGTCCCACAAAGGGACCTCGTAGTAAGGCGCTAATGGGTTAACGGCGCTGCAGCCTTTTACAGCGCTGTTAACCCATTAGCGCCAGGGTCGTAATGAGGCCCTATGTGTGTTAACTCTTCTCTGTAGTCTCTGGGATATGAGAACTGTCCAGCCAATCCTGTGCTTCCATCGGTGTCTCAAAGAAAAGTACTTTGCCATTGTGGAGTACCTTCAAGTTCGCCAGGTATATCAACATATACTTTAAACCTGGTTTCCTGAGCCTTGCTTTCATTGTGATGTATTGGGCCCGTCTCTTTTGAACCTGGAAGGTGTAGTCTGAGTATACTGAGATCTTGCCGGGGCTCTTTGTATTGTCCATCCAGACCTGGAAAAAGTGAGGATTTTCTCCCAGACTTTAGAATTTCGAACTTTGGCTATTATGGGTCTAGGCGGTGCACCTGGCGGTGGCCTTCTGATGGGGAGCGGTGTAATCTTTCTGCAGTGAATCCTTGCGTAAGTTCCCCCGCTCCAATTTCTTGCAGCAACAAGTTTTCAATGTATGTGGTAGGGTAAGACCCTTCCGATCCTTCAGGCAACCCCACAGTCCTTACATTGTTTTGGCGAGCCTGACCTTCCGCATCCTCTGCTCTATCTTCTAGTAATTTAACTTTCTGCAGAAGGATGTCGATGTCTTTCGTTGTCTGTGCCCTGCCCACTGTATTTTCTTTGATTTGTTCTTCCAATTTTCCGGTGCGTTCTGCTATGGCTCGTACATCTTGTCGTAGTAGTCCCACGTCAATGCCCACCACATCAATCTTGACTTTGAGTGTCACTTGTAACACTGTGATGGCCTCCAGGATCTGTTGGTTGCCCAAATTCGCCATGTCTGCTATGGGAGATGCCTGTTCGTTCGATTTGTCTCCGCAGTCTCCCTCTTGTCGATTTGCTTGTCCAGTTGTGAAGGTTTCCATTGTAGTTTGCTTGTTCTTCGATGTATTACCTTTGGTACCATTGTACACCGTCAACCTTAGTGGGACTGCTGATATCTTGTACTTCAGAGGGGATTAACTGCCCCTAAAGTCTCTTGACCTTGGTCCTCTGCCTTACTCCGGGATGCTCATACTCGTGTTCCTGAGCAGCCAAGAGCCCCTCATGACGACAGTCATGCTTCGGTCTGCTAGCTTGGGCAGTTTCCTTGCAGTGTGTTCCACTGGAGTCACCAGTAGCAGCGTGTGCTGCCACCTGCGTTCGACTGGTATTCAGACTCGACCTTCTTGCCACCCCTCAACATGTTCCTTGGCCTTGCTATGTGGTATGAGCTTTACAATATCTGGCACAGTGCTAGTTCCAATAATAAGTTGCATCCACTATTGCCATGTTCTTCAAGTATGTCCGCTTTATTACAGTGAGCCGGAAAGAGGAAGGGGGCCTGGGGCCAGCTCTTGTAGTCTGTTATGTTGTACCAGCTCCCACTATCTTTCTTTGTCCTTTCTTTGTCCACTCAATTAACTTTCAGTCTCTAGTTCAGCCTTCTCCTTAGGCTGCTGTTATAGCTATAGTGGCACGTGTGTCCACTTTTGGGCTAGGTCCTATATGTCTTTTCATTGCCACGTCCAGCACCTACCGTTTTTTTTTGGGATCCCTTATTGTATTGCCTATATGTGGCAATATTGCTCTGTGTCAATTGTGTGACACACGGTCTTCTGTCAATGTTGCACCGTTCTCTAGCAATCCCTTTGTTGTGTCCACCCTGGTGTTCATTGCTCTAGGGCTTTTACTGTCATTTTGCTTGTGCGCTGCTATTTCCTCTTTATGTGTGGCTCCTCGTGATTGAGGCAGGAGCATCCAAGCACACGCACGCTGCTTATTGCGTGTAGCCAGGTTCTACTGGGGAGGATGAAAGTCTGCACCCCCGGGACGCGACGTCCCCTCTGGTACACTAACTATAATGCTGTTGTTGCGTAGTGTCACAATGCACTGTCCTCTGCTAACTTTGCGTGTCCCTGAGTAGGCTCTTTGTAGTTCACTCGCTTGGGTCTTCAGTACTCAAGGGCCTTTACTGACACCCTGCTCGGCGCTGTTTTGTGTGGTTCCACGTGACTGAGGCTGTAGCCTGCGAGCACAGCCATGTTGTTTAATTCTTGCCACCAAGTGCGTCTGGGGAGGAGGAAAGTCTGCTTCCCACGAGGGGTGTTGTCCCCTCTGGTACACTTAATATAGTCCTTTCGTGACGCAGCACTGCAATGCACTGTCTTCTGCTAACGCTGCATCATCCCCTTGCAGGCCCGTTGTTGTTTTCCCACTTGAGTCTTCAGTACTGGAGGACCTTTACTGACGGCCTTCTTGCACGCTGCTCTTTGTGTAGCTCCCATGATTGAGGCTGGAGTCTAGAAGTATAGACACACTGCTTAATTCATGCCGCCATGTTCTTTTGGGGAAGAGGAAAGTTTCCCCCCCCTGGTGGGAGGTGTTGTCCCTTCTGGACTGCTGTATACAGAGCTGCAGTAGCTCTGCGCTAGCATTCTAAGGGCCCCCACCCACCCCGACTCCTTACTGCCTTCCGCAGTGTCTGCGGTCTTTCTCCTCCAGCAGCTCCTTTACTGTCCCTCCGTTTGTGGCCACTGTACCTGTGCTCTCTAGAAAGTCCTCCATCACAGCAGTGCTCTGGTCTGCTGTGTATCTTCGACTGTGATGGTACGTCTGCTAACCACCTCCAGGTGCCAGCCGGGTTTATAGATATTACTGCCTTTCTGCCTCAGTATCACCACCATACTTGCTGCGACATCCTCTTGTTGTCCCCTGTAGTGTGTCTGCCATGTCCCGGCCACGCTGCTCCTCCAGTGTTCCTTTGTCCTTCTTCAAGCCTCCAACAACAGCCTCCTGGGGGCCCTGTTCCACAACTCGTTACTGCTCCGCTCGCTGGATCTTATGAGCGTCGGATGCACCCACTGATCCTGGAGGCTCAGCTGTCTGCTTGTGTTAATGCCTTAAAGCTTGCTTATTTTCGCAGCCTCTTACTATTCTCCACTGCGATTTTCTCCTTGTCGCTTGCGGCTCCTGTCTGACACAGCGTTTCTCTCTTTGTGAAGTCTTTTTGGGCGCCTCACGTAGCAAAAAGCTCTCTGATGTTCTCAGCTGCTGGTTTCCTATTTTTTTGTTGTGTTTTTTGTCATATAGTTAACATATGAAACTTCTCAATGCACGCATCTGCAGGAGCCTCCAATGAGCACGTCTGTCTCACATGGCCGCTAGCCACGCCCCCTATGACCAGGCCGAAAGATATGAGCATACTGTAATTGGGGCTTGAAACACTTGTGTATAGGCACGTTATAAATGCCATATCATATCATATCATAATTCCCAGCTGCAACATTTGACTTTCTTAAGAATGTTGACATGTTAAGTGCGATTGGTAGATCTTTAGAGTTATAAATACCTTGGATATATTTCTCCCATTCTACCTCTGATATCAGTTTTATGTGGGTCAAGTTTAAACTCAATTTCCGTTCCCTATTATGGCTCAAGAAACCTTAGTGGCATTTTTCTTCATCATTTCAAACATTCCTATCCATTGACTAATCAATCTACCTTTTCCCTAATGCTTAAGTCAATTTTTAAATCCTTGATTGGCCTTTAAGTTTGTTTATGTTTAGCGGAGATATGCAATTTGTTGTTGTTGCACTAAATACCTTTTTTTATATTCTCCTTTATTTCTTGAAATTGTTTGTCACTTCGATTAAATGAATGCCTACAGCCAATCAGCAATGTGTATAGTCATCTAAGATGTAGCACAACAGATCAAACATACACTAACATTAGTTTGTTCAAGATTGCAATGGTAGTAGCCATCTGATGTTATTTCAGTCACCTCAGATCCAATGAAAAAGGAATATCTAATCGTTATCAAAAAGACAAATGGATTAAAAAAGGCAATTTTTTAAAACTGAACATCAGGTTGTAAGGTTCAAATATATGGTATATGTATCTTACATATTTCTACTGGTTTCCAGTCACAATATTTCTGAGACAAAAGGCTTTGCTGGAGAAAGAATGTGTTTTCCTCCCACTATCCTACATTTTCTACACATATTCTTGGACTGAGAGTTGTTTATATATTATACAGTACTTTAATATGTCGAGATTGGTTAAATTTAGGTATTCCCAACAATGTTATTTTTTCTGGAGATGTAATTACTTTTTGACCAATTATACTTATTAAATTAGTGTTTGTATTATTTTGAATAAAGTCTTTTTTTTCTGTAAAAGATTTCTTATTTGAAATAGAAATGAAATGATGTTGTAAAGGATTTTCCGTTTGCAGCCGCCACATGCTACGTGTGTTTGTGGGTTCACCCTGAAAGCCTGGATTTCTACATTCTGGAGGAATACATTTCGGACTACTTTGGACGTAACCCAATTGCAAAGTACTCAGTGGTTGCTGTGGGTGAGCAAAAAAGGAAGGTGAGTGTGGAGATGTGGTTTCTGGCAGGATGACTCTGACATCAAGGTGTGGATGAGTAACTTCTGTAATCAGTTTCCAGGAATTACATCCAGTTTCTAGAGTCATTATTCATCAGCTGGTAAAGTCCAGAACACAAGACAAGCAACGGCATCCTCTCGCTCAGGCTACATCTCTCAACTGCCTTCAAGAGAAAACCAGTCACACATAAACATTCTAACCAGTAACATTCCATTGTCAATCATGACACTCACTCCAGATTCCATTAGGATGTAGGAGAATACCAAATCCCTACAGTGAGCACTATCTGAGCATGGTGCTGGTGGGTGATTTTGGAGAGCAGGTGGTGGAGTAAACAAAATGAACATAAGTGATTGGTGGATAGGAATATCTGGAACCAGATACATGACCTCTCATCACCTTACCCGTTACAGTGGATGCAAGGACAATTTTAGGTAATCTTCTCAAGGGGAAATAATGTGTACTGAGAAAGCAAAAATCAGTCGCTAAGCCTTTATATGGATACTGATCACCGCATATATGTATGGTATGGGTCTTGCTGAGTGATAATTGACTACTGCACTGTACATTAAGTCCTTCACTCTGAAAATCTCGTCATATTGCCAAATAGTAATTATATTAACATAACCATGTTATTGCTATTAATGATACTAGAAGTGTGGGTTTCATTATTATTGTTATATTTAGTAATAGTATAGTTAAAAATAATAATAATCCCCAATGTTAAAACCCAAACCTTTTCCATATCCTCTAAATCTGATAACTCTCAATTGACCAATCAATTAAAACAAACTCTCAAATAACTAAAACCACTATGGACTTCAATATCCATAATGCATGCGGTACTGGGACGGGGAAGACTTATTGAGGATTCGAACTACCGTTAAACAGAGTGTGCGGTCTAGTAACTTTGGAAGCAGGCACCTGAGTGGGACATTTAAACCCAAGAATGGGATTCAGGTGAGGAGAAGTGAGGCAGGAGTAATAGAGGCCGAAGCAGTCTGGAGTTCTAGAAATGCAGTGGAAGCCGATGGAAGAACGGTAGTTGAAGTCCATGTGAGCAGAGGGAGCAGGCGAGACTGCTGAGTGTTTGCAGCAGAAAATGGCATTGTGGACGCCAATGGACAGCCGTATGGGAAACATGTTCCCAACCGACGGGTGCTACCTCTTTGAGCAGGAGGATGCAGAGCTGCATTGGAGCTGGCAGAGCTCTAGAGAAGAAGCAGGCAGACCTCTGCGGTTACTGGAAGCCAGCAGAGGAGTGAGCTGAGTGCAGAATCCCAAGCACAGCAGCAGAAAGGGAAACTGGGACACCACCAGGGGCGTTGCTAGGGGGGGGGCTAAGGGGGCTATAGCCCCTGATCTTTTGGTTGTAGCCCCGGATAGAATCTCAGGAGCTACAGCCAAAAGACTAGCTAGCCCCCAGTCCCGACAGTTCTGACATCAGCTTAGCCCCGGGTCTTTTCCAGACCTAGCAACTCCCCTGGACACCACAAAAGACCGGTGAGTTGCCCTGAAGTGACACGTGACCCCGGGGTGCTCCGAACAAGACATTTTGCAAAAACGTATGATTTTTAAAATCGAACTTGTAAAGTGGCAAGGGCGCAATTCCCCACCTGTGGGATACCAATTTGGGGGAAACTGTAACCTGCATTGCCCACAGCCAAAAGGATACAGAGCACCAGTACAAAGGTGACAAGGGCACAATTCCCCTCCTCTTGGATACCAATATTGGGAAACCTGATACCCACATTGCCTAGAGTCAGTGTTGGGCGGTATCCCGGCACGTTGACTGCTTGGATACCGCCCAACTCGTGATGAGATGCTTACTAGTTGAATGTGCTAGGTTGAATTTGTATCTATTTCAATGCTTGTTTGGGGTTTCTTTCTGACTTGTGGGTTTTATGTCCATTCCCTTTGAGATGAATATATTTGGGGGTTGAGTGCTTTCTGTTGCTCAAGTTGTTTAATATTTATTTTCAAAAAAATATTTATGTCATGAACCGATCAAATTAGACTGTGCCAGTTAAAGGCTCTTGAAAGCAAATGAAACCCTTTGCTACACAAAGTAATACCGTTATTTCCCACTACAATAAGCCCAGAGCAGATTGTGTTAAGGTCATGAGAAGAAAACAGAAACCAGGTCTCTTGGAGAGCAGTGGTTGTGGAGGTTTGCATTATTATTGTTATATTAAGCCACATGGGCCCATGAACACATGCACATAGGGAGAGCACTGATGATTAGGGGATGAGCTATGTGCATGTGTTCATGGGCACATGTCATGCAGCATCACCTCACTTCCAAATCAGCAATGGAGGTTGAGGCGTTGGGATGGCTTCAGGAGTAGGATTGGCCATGAGGCAGGGCCATTTGAGGATGTTCATTTTCTCAGAAATTTGGTTATCCCTTGTCTGATCTCTATAGTCCTCACACCATAAACAATTGGATTTGGGGCTGGAGGGCCCATGAAGTGAAGGACGTTTAGTTTGATTGGTATTCTATTTGGTTTACAATCTACATAAAATAGATTAAAAAAACCTTTACAATTTGACATTCACCTTTCTGATATAAAATTTTACAAATCTTTTTCTTTTGTTGTGTTACAGTATGATAATAAAATAAGATAAAAAAGTGAGAAAACAGAAAAGGGAAATAGGGAGAGGAGAAAACAAAATAGTGGAAATAAAGCTCCTCTGGAGTTCAAACCTTCCTCCTTTCTCTTTCACAGTTCATTAGGGCATATGTTTGTTTAAGGTTTATCTTCTCCATCTTGTTTCTGAAAATCAAAACCAAAAGAATACTGTAACAAAATGGAATTCAAAATAAGTGGACGGAGCACATGCTGAAGAAGGCCTTCACTGCAGCCCCCTCTGTCTTAACCTGGGTTACCACTCAAAAGATCATATAGTAGGACTGGCAAATGAAGATGACATCTCCTCCCTAGAGACCAAAGGCAATGATCAGCTAGTAGATTGCATTGTGTGATCTAACATCACAAGCAAGGAATGTCACTGAAAGATTGGCACAGCTGCAAATTTCAATTACATTTCTGGAGCAATACTGGAGTCTTGCAGCTAACAGCAGCAGTTGCGGTAGCAACAAGACGTTCCTGACCAGGATGAACACAAGGGATTTTGTAACGAACCTGCTGGTAATAACAGATGGATACCTCAGAGGTTTGCAAATGGCAATGTATCAGCAATAGGGCATGATGGGGAATGCTGCATATTCCATTGCCAAAGAAGAGTTCATGATGTACATCTGGGTGAAGCATCCTGGCACGTCAATGACATTCAAGTTGGAGTAGGGGATACACAATATTTTTGGGGATGCGGTTCAGCACATAATAAGATCTAAGGCCGAGAGGGTTCCAAGACAATAGTACATCAGGTCATGCAGCTGTTGCTCCCTTCCGATGACGGACAGGATGGTGATGTTGCCAAAAGTATTGGTGTTGAGTAAAAGAAGACCCTGAGCGATGGCAAGCCAATGCTGGCAGCTCTGATAAGCTGGGAAGTGAGGAATTTGATTGGAGGAGGTGGTGTTGAGCAAAAACATAGTTGGAGGACATCCATAGTTGGAGGAATACCCTCGCAGCATCTTTACAAAGAGCCAGAAAAAAATATTAATGCATGTCCCTTTTCATGTAACACTTTTTCAAATCCAATTTGACTTCCCATTTGTGCCACTTAGATTACATTAACAGGAGAGGGCAGTGTTTTAAAGTAGGTCATAAAAAGTATAGGTTGGTTGCCCCCTCATTGGTGTTGGATATCTTGCGCATTGTTCCAATCACTGATGCAACATTCTACATAACATGTTTGAAAATGATAATCAAAATTGTGTTGTACAAACATGTTGCAAAACAGTATCCAAAATTGTATTGGTTGCCACACAGAGAACAAGTATAAAGCTTAGCAACTGTGCAGCAGAAAGCACACCTATCCATGACAGAATGGTGGCGTAACAAGAGGCTATAGCTAAATTAAAGGGGTGATGGCTGGAAGGTTTAGAATTATCTCAACCTCAGACATTGCTCTGGACAACCCTCCAGACAATCGTTCTTCACCTGCTAAGCCATTACAAAACGAGAAAGACCATATGCTAATCAGGCTTTGTCCCAGCCCTGAAAGGGCAGTCCAGCCCAAACTGCTTGGTCACATCCCTTCTGCATGAGACCACAAGCATTCTCAAAAATGTTTCGGCCTTGTTGGGCCTCATCAGTGAGGAGTAGCCTGGGTCCCTAGGCCCAGCAGGCCTGGGACCTACATCTAGGCATTCCCGTCCCAGTCGGGTTGACTATAGCAAAACAAAAGGGGTGATGGGTTAGGTTAGGATTATTTAGGTTAGGATTAATTCCAAACATTCCAGCCTTCACCTCTTTGTCTTTGCAGGAGTAACAAGTGGCACCATGGGAGAGTGCACATGTCATTCATGATTCTTGAGGGTAGGTTAGAAGCCTCCTACACGTGTGGATGCAGTTTCCCGGTGCACCCATTATTGTATGTGCTCCCATTTCCCTTATATAGGCCAGGTGGTGTGTCATTCAGAAATACAGAGTGATCGTTTTGTTCACTATCTGCCCTTGTCTTGAATTTCTCCCCCATTTGTTGGTTCAGAGTGTCCCTTGTACCTTGGCCCATATACAAACCCCTCCAAAATCACCAAATGATGCACAAGGCACTGATTAAACCATTGGTGGTAGACATTCAAGGTGTTTCCTGGGCTGTTTTCTCCTAATAATTCTTCCATAGTGAGTGTATGTCCAAGTGGAAAGAAAATGTCCTTATTAGCATGGGACATGCCTTCCGGCATATTAGGAAAGATCCCTATGAATGTGTAGGCGATAACTCTGCAGCTCTTTATTATGCATTTCCTTTGCATAAACATGTATGTGGCTATTCTGGTTTTCCATCTGTTACTAGCAATTCACACTAGAAGGACCAGTAGAGACTATAACAGCACATTCTATTTTGTGGGATACAGATACACATTGGGGTTTGTGGTGAACCAGAAAAATCACCCTGATGATTTTGGGTCATGTTACAAGGATTCTTTTTCAAAATAAATTAAAATGCCTTACTTGCCCTATTTCTATTAGGCAAGTTCCCTACCTAACAAATAAAACTAAGGGTGGAGGCTGAAGTCCAAAATTAAGTTATTTAGTCTGAATCCAACACAACCAACTTGCCCTCCCACTTCAGACCATGCCTAACTAAAAGGGAAAAGGGAGGTTTTATTCAATCACCTCAACATGGTGTCTGCTTGACCCAACTTGTATGTAGTGAGCTTGTGGTTACAAAAGTTCATTTTTAACAACAGAGGATATTCTTCCCAGTCTTTGTATCAAGTTAGGGTCTCCTGGTATCAAATAAACAGTTTCTTGTTGTGAACATGTCTGTTCCTCGGGGATTTATCAAAAAACAACCCAAAACATCCCTTCCTCCTTTGAGCTGTTGGGTTCTCAACCAAAGTTCTTTGATTCTCGTATATGTTATTTTCTTGTATCCAAGTTGTTTCAACGAGGGCGGTTGTTCACCCTATCTTATAAGAGTTCTTGGTCCTTCTGTAAATTGCTCAGCCTTAATTCAAAGTGTCCATATCTATTTCTCAATCTCCCTTTCATATGATGTTTACACCCATGTGATGCTCAGGTTCCCGTACCCTGAATAGCTTTTTCCAGCTGTTTTTCATATGCTGTTCTTACTCTCAGGTTTACCTCATAAGCTTTTCCAGAGATTTTTCACAATGTCCGTATTGCTCCCCCGTGCATTGGGTATGCACACATTCAGACTTCTAATGCACTCAGTTGTTGAGCAGGTGCAAGTGGATCTACGTCACCTGGCCTAAGCCCCGCCCACCTGTCAATCACTTAAAATATTTGGTGCCTTCTTGGTTGCCGCTCCTTTTCGCTACTTAAGCATCCCTCCAGCCTCATTTCCTTTGCAGTTGGGGAGTAGTTGCAAGTGGATCTAGGTCACCTGGCCTAAGCACCACCCACCTTCTTAGCCCTGCCTCGTCCTTTTTGCTCTTAACTCTTAGAACAAGAGCATCTCTCACCCGGGCCTCCAAAGCAAAGGGCAGACCAACAAAAGGGCAATTTCTGTTTGGGCCTGTTCGGACCAGGAGGACCCAGGGCCCGAACCCCTGCTCAGACAACAGGTAAGCGTGCACCGACATGTGTTTTCTCCCTCTGTCCCCACAGGACATCCCCACCATAATCAGGCAATACCAACGTCAACTTGTCCAGTGCTGCGGTGAGGACAGGTGCTCCGTGGCACAGTAAGGTGTGCATTTGTCAAAGTTTTATTCTTGTGCCGCAGCATGTGTGTGCCCGCTCCTCCCTCCCCATTGCTTCCTTGTTTGATGGCCTTTCCACTGTGCCCCCATTGGTTGGTGTGACCTTTCAATCAGCCACCCAAGGATCACCTGCCATTGCAGCCCCCTCAGCCACGACCAGAGGCTAAAGACAGCTCCAGTGGTGTCTGCCGGAGTCTGCCGTGGAAGCGCATAGCCTGCAGCCATCGACCTGCTGGGACTGATCAGGTAAGTCAAATCTGGGTGTGTTGTATTGTTGTGTGCTCAAAAACCTGCCTTTTTCCCCCCCTTCTAGAAAAGTTGAATCTGGTGTTTTCACATTTGGGTAACTGTGGCATTGTTGCTGATTCTCTCTAGGCTCCCACCTAGATCAAACCCCCCGGAAGGCGTGCTGTTCATTGTTGTGAGTTACTTACTCCCCTCCTGTGTCTTTGTTTGTTGTGACACCGTACCCGCTCCTCCTTCTCCCCCTGCGCATTCTGAGTTGTTTGACACAGGGCTGTGTGTCTCTCTCTCTTCTCACACCCCCTTCTCCTCCACCTGCCTCCTTTGCACCCCCTCTGGTGCTCCCTGTCCTTCCCATCTTCTCTAACTGCTACTCTATCTCTTACGATATCCCTCTCACTAAGTTTGTAAGGTAGAAGTTCAAGAGGCACATCCTGGTATCCAACCCAGACCTCCCTATCACTGATACCTACACCAGCGCTTCCTCCAGACAGAGGCCCTCATTACGACCCTGGCGGAATACGAAAAACGATGGCGGAAATGTAATACCGCCATCGAATACCGCCCGTTGCGATCATGACCCGTCACCGTAAAGTACGATGCGATTAGCGACACCGTAGTGAACGCCAACGCTAACTGCACCAAGTACGCGCACGCGCGCCGTGCAAAACCGCAATATCCGCCATGGCGCAACGGTACGCGAATGCTGACCCCAGTGGACATTCACTTAACGCCATCAAGCATGGCGGAAAGTACCATTCCGCCATGACGAGAACTACGGCATCGCGAACCAACCGTAATGGCCCTACTGAGTGCCTGTACTCCACTCCCTGGCCACATTGCACAACTCCTCGTAGGCGCAATGCAGCCACACCATGCAACCAGTGAAATGTAGAAGTCACCCATGCATGCCAACGAACAAATGCATGCAGGGGCCCCAAGTGCCCTGTAAGTGGCCATCCACAATTGGCAACACACCATTGCCGTACTGATGCAGCACAGGCATCTGAAGGTGCAAGTACACCAAAATGAACTGAAAATTCCATGACACAAAACAACAACAGTCCCCCATCGCTTGCCACCAGTGTAAATCAACATTCAAAGCAGTAACCTGAGGGAGACTGCACCAGCCCTGTACACATGCCAGTAGTCAAACCAACCATCAGCATAAGCACGCACCACACAACTGTACCCAGAAGCCGGAACCCAATGCAGAACACCTCACAATACATCGCGCCACAATTCTGAATATGCCACATTACTAGCAAAGAATAACGCTACACGGTTAATATCTGAATATAAATTTAATGCACATCAAAATCACCAAGCCCATACAGCCATTTGAACACAAACTCACAAATGACCAGCATTACTGTGGGCTGCATCCGCAATAAATGACCAGCTTCCCCATGTGTGACGCCCTGTACCTTCATGGCACACAGGGGCTACATCAACGTCCAATAAGGCAACATGGAAGCGCCTAGGACCGCAGGGCCGTCCCATGAAGTAGGCACTAGTCCAGCTGGAAGCTAGGTATGCTGCACCTAGCCACTAGTACTGCGTAAGGGCATGTGGGCCATTGGCGATCATCCCATAAGATCGTAATGGTGCTCCACTGATTAACTCGAAGCTGCAGGTGTCGACTGTAGAAGCCATCTGCAGGAGTGGTGTACAGATGGCAGCGGCAGAAGGGGAGGAGATACCTGTCACCCAAATGAAAAAAATGATAGTATGGGCATCCGAACTTCATATGTATTACTCACTTCATTCAACACACCAAACCTACAACCATATGCATGCTAGCCCACTCATAAGGATCAAATGCACCCAAAAATCACTTGCAAATTATTACGACACAAATCGAGGTGAATACACTATTTCAAAAGAGTGTCTGTGTGCATGCGCCTGTCAGAACAGGATCCATCAGATGGGATCATCAACGTGCATAGACACAAGTGATTGAAGGCGCGTCGAGACAGGGAGGGTTCAACAAGGGCAGACAGACGATGGTCCCACTATGGCAGCCTTGCATCACATAGCGCAGGGGAAGGGGATAGATTCCAAATAGCCATGTACATGGCAGACTCCCAATTAAATCATCTTTCCATGCATCCATTCATCATTCCCTCATCCCGTTATGAAAACGCCTGAATATTCACTCACATAACATTCAAAATTTCCATAGAGTCTGTGCGTAATGCAGCCTTCAAAATCCACTGTGCTCCTGCCCGGATTCCTTGTGTAGTGAAGTCACATGTATTTGGGAACGTCCTGCCTTATCGTCCACTACGCTATAGCGCATCCCATTCAAATCATATCAATCATTGCATTCCCGTCATGGGCCCTGTCCCAAGGACATTCAACAATAGAACGTTACATTTCCAGTCAGACCTGTGGGCGTCTCCACGCCGCTAGTTGAAAACCGAAAGCGCTGTCCTTCGAATTCCTAATTTGCAACATCACGTCGAAAAGGCATCTGTGAACGCTTGTATTCACAAATACATCTATGCAGTGCGGCTGTGTGTGAAAATGGTAACTGGCCTCAATCACTGATGGGACTCCCCGCCGTCGGTGAACGTCGGTACAGTGCTGCATGAGGGTCCACCGTTGATCGAGTACTACATTCCACTGACCCTTCACAAGTCTGCTCGCAAATGCAAATATAGTATGTGAAACAATGGGACCATAGCAGAATTAACATATAAACCAATATATCACTGCCATCGGGATTAAAAACATGAATGTAAATGCAAGATGCCATGCGTCGAATTGCAGCGTTGTGAGCGGGACGTGCTCGCACGAAAGGCATTGCAGCTGACACAGGTGGAATGAATCACCACAGGTGAAGGCTATACAGCCTGAAAACACATAAATTGCACACCCAACCCCCTCCCCCAACCACACCCACTCCAGAATGCTACCGGCAGGACTAGCGATGTTGGGCCTGGGGGACCTGATTGCACTGCAAGTACTCCAACTTCAAGAAGAAGACGAACGCCAACTACTACAACAACCGGCCGCACAGAGGAGACGCAGGAGGAGGAGGAGGAGGGCAAGGCATGGCCAGCAAGTCCCACCAGCACAGCCACTACCACCACGCAGGCAGCCCGCAATCCCACGCCTCCGAGCTAATCCGTTCAACCTCACAGCGGAGCAGATCCACACCCTCTACCGTTTGGACCGGGACACCATAACCGCCATTGTCGACATGACACACGCTGACCTTGTCAGCATGATAGATAGCCCAACCGCCATCCCACCCCTACTGAAGGTGGTGTCTGTACTCCACTTCCTGGCCACAGGCACCTACCAGCACACAGTCGGACAGTTGCATGGCATTTCACAGCCACTATTCTCACGGACACTATTCCAAGTGCTTGATGCCCTCCTGAAGCACTCAGACGACTACATCACTTTACCACGCTCGGAGCAGGAGCTTACAAACACAAAAGTGGGATTCCATGCACTTGGCGGCATACCGGGTTGCATTGGTGCCATCGACTGCACCCATGTGGAATTGGTTGTCCCACATGCCATGGAGGCCCAGTACCGCAACCGGAAACAATATCATTCTATCAATGTACAAATGGTGTGTGACTCCAACAGGATCTTTACACATTGTTCTGCCCGATTTCCAGGATCAACACATGATTCTATGGTCTTGCGGAACTCTAGAATACCACGCTACATGGAGCGACACGCAGGGCGCCGATCCTGGCTACTCGGTGAGTCTCATTTAATGCATGAGTATGTGGGGTAGGTGATGCGTGAATGACCTGGCAGGAAGGTGGGGGGTGCGTACGTAGCAATGCCATTCCACAAACATCCTTTGTTGTCCACATACAGGTGATGCCGGGTATCCACTGAAGAGATGGCTCCTTACACCAATCCGGAACCCACAGGACCAGCATGAGGAGGACTACAACCATGCCCACTCACGTACCCGTGTGGTCATAGAACAGGCATTCGGCCTACTGAAGGCTCGTTTCCGCTGCCTCAGCAGGTCTGGCGGGGCACTCCTGTACCGCCATGAGAAGGTTGCAAAGATGATCATGGCATGTGTCATGCTACACAACATGTGCGTACGTAGGAATGTGGCCATGCCCCCCGACGCAGAACTGCTAGCACCTGAAGATGGTCATGATGAGGGTGGGGATGTGGCAGCACCTCAAGGGGTCCGCGAGGCACAGGAGGCCCGTGAATTACGTCAGAATCTCATAGATGCATGCTTCTAGCACTCACGCCTGGTGGCTGTTACATGGACACGGGACTTGTGGCACTGTGTGTGTCTGGAACAGCCACAATGTGGACTGTACGCCAAGATAGGCCTCGTACACAGAGATCAATGTCCACACATCTCATTGGATGAATATGAAGAATTGTATTGCAGATGTAAAATGACATTACACACCCAATCGACCCGCCACCCAAAGAAGCACAACACACCCCCTCCACCCTCCTACCCCCCCATGAACACCAGTGTCCAATGACGCTCATTGTCAGTGGGCAGACGCTATTGCAAGCCCCCTCTCCGGGTATCAGGGGCACCCCTGCCTGTGGAGCGGCGGTTCCTCCCAGATCTACGTTGGGGGCTGCCCTGGACGGAACTTGCAACGGATGATGTCTCTGCCTGCTCACGTCCATGCATGTCCCTAAGGGTTTGTGAGAGCTCAGTGAGCACACGGCGCACAGCCGCAAGTTCACCACATACGTCTTTGGACGTCGCATGCAGTTCCCCCCTCAGGCTCTCGGTGCTTCTCTCCATTTGTCCCCTCAGGCTCTCGGTACTTCTCTCCATTTCTGCCCTAAGTGTCTCAGTAGATGTTTCAATGGCTGCCTTAGAACCCCCACATTCAGCAGCATGCTCCTTGAGGAGCGTGGCCAGTTGCTGCTGTTGCACTATCATCTGCTCGAGGGACTGTTGCCTCTGCTGGGCCATGCCCATTTGCGGTGGTGTCACAGAGGGGCTGGACGCCTCATGTTGCCTTGCAACAGGCCTTGTGGGGGTTGGCCAGTCGTCGTCTTGTGGGTGCCCCTGCGTGGTTTCCTCATGGTGTACGGGATGATACAAACAGGGGGATTGAGACAGGTCATGGATGTGTCCTACTTCGGCAGCACCGTTTTCTGTGTCGGAGCATGCTGGCATGAATGCAGTGTCACCTAGGGTGCTGCTGCCACCAGAAGCAGTGCCTTCTGTGGCATCCATTGGGGGGACCTGTGGTGCTGCTGTTGTGGACATGCTGGCTGCTGGGGTGCCTGTTGGAGTCCCCTCCAGTGTGCTGCCACTCGATTTGTGCAGCTGCCGTGTCTTGATCCGTGCAGCTGAGGTGGAGGGTCTTTGGCCGTTGGTCTTGGCCCTCTTTGCAGGTGTGCTGGTAGGGGTGTCCTGAAGCTCGTCGTTGGAATCGGACCCTGTGGTGGAGTAAAGGAGGGCGAGCGTTATTCATGGGTCTGTGGTAATTGTAATGGCAATTGTATCACATGCATTGGGGTGGTACCTGGGGGTGATTTGGGTCAGGGCCTTGGAGGTGGTCTCATTTTGGTGTGCATTGGGGATGCAGTTATTTTGCAGTCTGCAGTTAGGGTGTGCATGCTGCACATGTAGAGTGTGTTTTTGGGATTTTTAAATATTTATTTATTTAATCTGACTTTTAAGGGGCGCTGTCATGGCAATGTATGTGGTCGTTCTCCTGGACATGTGTTTCTATTGCACTATGGGGACACATGGTACTTCACATGGTTGGTAATTGTGGATTTGGCATACTTTTATTTGGGCCACCTACCTGATTCTTCTGATGTCTGCACTCCTTTCTCCATCCCTCCGACTCCCTCTATGCTCTCCATTCCAATGGTGGAGGCACAGATTTCTTCCCAGGGGGTCAACTTGATGGGTGATTCCGATCCTCCCCCGGTAGCTGTGGCAATGTTCCGGTCGGCAGAGAGTATGCTCCGGACGCGTATCCGTAGGTCGTCCCATCGCTTTCTGCATTGCTGTGGGTTGCGGGGTGCGCTCCCCACCCCACTTACCCGCTGTGCCACCAGCGCCCATATGGCCTTCTTGTTCGCAAGTGCCGTCCTGGTCATTTGCGTCGAGAAGACGACGGCGGCATTCTCCTGGAGGGTCTCTGTGAGCACGGTGAGTTCCTCGTGGGAGAAGTGGACCTGCCGCTTGCGGTCGCACGCTTTTTTTGCAACTTTTCCCATATTTATTTTTTTAAATGGGGTGGCTAACGGGTTGGGATGTGTCTCAGGGTCGGATTTTTTATGGTTGTGTTGGGATTCTGATTTTATAGGTGTACGGCGTGCTGTTTCCCGTTCCGGCCCCATGTTTTTACTTCCGTTTCCGTATATTTACGGTGACCGTATTTTGCGCTGACCGCTCATTACGGTGACCGCTAAGATGGGTGGCGGAATTGCACCTAGGGCGACGTACGACGGCGGTAAGGGGCGTTTTGGGGTCATTTCCGCCATCGCGGACTTTGCACTTCCGCCATGGCGTAATGCTCGTGCCCGATGGGTCAGAATTAGCCGCACTTTCCTCCATCGTGCAGTGGCGGAAACGCTATTTACGCTATGGCGGTCATGTCAGTTACTTTCCGCCAGGGTCGTAATGAGGGCCAGACTCTCACTGACATCCACTTTGTCGTCCCCTCTCTGGACGTATGGACTCTTCATATGGTCTCTGTTCTCTCTCCTTTCTCCTCAACTCCCATTAATGGTGGCCATAAGTGGGAGGTCCTCTTGGCGGCCTTCCACTCCTCCAAGACCATCATTAATGTCTATCTAAACGTCGCCGCCTTGGTTCAGAGCCCCCAACGAAATCTCCTTGTTTTTGATAGGTGTTTCCCAGTTGGAGGGAACATTCTGAGAAGTTGTAGCAGTTAGATGTTTGTTTTTATATGATTTGGTGTTTGCAGGAGTGTCTTTGCTGTCCATAGTCGTGCCCTGTCTGTCTGCTTAGCGTGTGTTCAAGGTTTTATAATATTCCCCATAAGTAAAATGAAAATAAAACATCTTTGGCATTTCCTCTTGTCCCTTTTACCTTGTCCTCCTGAAAAAACTTAGACATCATCAAAAAAAGATCCTGCCCCTGATCAAACTGCAACCCCGCCCCCCAAAAAAACAAAACCCCTTTTTTTATATTTCCCCTCTGTGATTGTTTTTGTTGTCTCACCTCCCCACTTGCTGTTGTGAGGGGCTTAGCTTTAGGGGGTTTATAAGGTGGCTTAAACGCTGATGCATGCCCAATTGTGGGATTAAGAGAGTTCAGCCATGTCAGCATCTGGGATGTGAAGGCTGGTCTTAATTAAAGCTCCTGCAGGGATATCCACTGAAGTCTCGTTTTGTGGTGTTTTTCCTTGAAGCTCTAATTTACAGCACTTTTGTCAGATACAGGCTGTCCATCAGGCTGCATTCTTTGGACAATGGTCACGTGGCAAGGACACCTGCAGTACGACTTGCATGTGCACAATTCCAGATCCCTATGCAAATTGCCAATGTTGTGTGTGAAGTGCCAAAGGAATGTTAACTCTATGAGCCTACCACTGTTATCAGCACGAGACTATCTATTTTGAGTACGAAAAAGTACACCAAATATTTGTATAAACATGTAAAGCTGAATGCATCTTTGATGTGCCAAGCAGTTTTACTTTTTGGGTGACAATGCAACTTTTATTCACATAATCCCCAACAAGCTGCATGCATATTTCAAATAATGAAAAAAATGAATCAACATTTATTGATAGCACAACCAACCGACATCTTACCATAGAGACATATCAAAGTGTTCCAGTGACACCTATGAACAGGCCATGCAATCCTGCCTCCCTTTCTTGCATTGCCTCACCTGGAGCTCCACATTTGCAAGGAACAAGAACATCTATGCAATCATCATTTGCATTGAGCTTGCTTTTGTTTTGCCATTCATTGCAAAATTGATTAATTAAAGCCTTTAAAAAAAAGAAGTTTGTCTTGAATAGGTATTAAGGTTGCATTTTGGAATTAATGTTCGTGTAAATACTGTAAATAAACAAATACATAACATGTAATTATTAGCTTGATAAGAGCAGGTAGGTTGTGTTTTCCTTAAGTAGACAAGCATCCTGTATTTGTATAGAATATTGCTGCTGGCATCTATAGAATTAAAAGTTAGATGGCCACTTTAAATCAATTACACATTTCAATAAAACAGACTTAAGATTTAAAACAACCTGTTTCTTGGGCCAGAATTTTGGCCTGGGGTGTCATGGACGGGGTTGCTTGATCGGAGCATTTTATTCTCCATGTAACGAATCTTCAAAATTGAACTATTTTGTAGATAGAGTCACTTACAGGTGTGAGATAGATAAGGTGTTTGGAGAGTGCAATACAGAATTTTGCACAGGAGGCAGGAAATTGTCTGGCTTTGCATGAGATACATCTGGTGCATTGAAGGCATTGCAGCCACAGTAACATATAGCTATTGCTTCATTAAAGTGCTGGTTCTCAAATCGCTGCACTCTCCTTTTTAGATGGATACAGCAAATAGCTTGCTGTAAAAAAAATCAGAACTCATAACCATCACCATTATTTTGATTCAGCTACAGCCTTAGCTGTTGAGTGGAATTGTTATACTTGATGATGTAGAGCTGTGTCTTAGTCTTAACTTGCTCCTTGTGGTCCTTCCGTCTTCCTTGGCTGGGCTCCTTATTTCTCAGGTTGCTTTTGGTACTCCTGTTTCCTTTCTTGAGGAAGAAGGAGGGGGGTGAGAAGGAGGAAGATCAGCATTTACTCTGTAGGATGCAGAGGATTCTACCATGATTCATGAAAAAGGGGAACTTTATGCTGCTTGTTGTTGCCGTTCCATGGGCACACGTCACTGAGCATCATCACTCTTCCAAATCAGCAGTGGAGGTTGAGGCATTGGAGTAGCCTCAAGAGGAGGAGTGGAGTAGAGGCAGGGCATTTGAGGATGTTCACTTGCATTTTAGAAATGATTGGCTGTCTCTTAGAATTTGGATTATTCCCTGTCTGATCCCTTTGGTCCTCAGACCATAAACCATCGGATTCAGGGCTGGAGGGACCAGAAGATGAAGAACGTTTAGAATAATTGGTATTTCAGCTGGGATTAATTTCTCCATCTTGTTTGTAAAAATCAAAACCAAAAGAATACTGTAAAAAAATGAAATTAATATTAAGTGGGAGGAGCATGTGCTGAAGGCCTTGGCCGCAGCCCCTTCTGTTTTAAGCTTGGTTACCGCTCGAATGATCATACAATAAGAAAGACAAATGAAGATGAGGTCCCCCCCCAAGAGACCAAAGGCAATGATCAGCTGGTAGATTGCATTCAATGATCTATCATCACAAGCAAGGGATGTCACTGACAGATTGGAGCAGATGCAATTTTCAATAACATTTCCTGAGCAGTAGTGAAGCCTGGCAGCTAACAACGGCAGTGGCAATAGCAACAAGACATTTCTGACCAGGATGAACACAAGGGATTTTCTAACAAAGCTACCAGTGATGACAGACGAATACCTCAGGGGGTTGCAAATGGCAGAATAGCGGTCATACGCCATGAAAAGGAATGTTGCAGATTCCATCGCCAGAAAAGAGTTCATGATGTACATCTGAGTGAAGCATCCTGGCAGGTCGATGACATTCAGGTTGAAGCAGAGAATGCCCAATATTTTGGGAGTGGTGGTTGAGCACAGAATTAGATCTAAGGACGAGAGGATGCCAAGGAAATAGTACATCGGCTCATGGAGCTGCTGCTCCCTTCCTATGACGGACAGGATGGTGATATTGGCAGAAAATGCGATGACTAAAAGAAGACCCAGAGGGGCAGCAAGCCAATGCTGCCAGCTCTGGAAAGCTGGGAGGCAGATCAGCACAAAGTTTGGAATTTGATTGGATGAGGTGGTGTTGAGAAAAAACATGGTCGGATTATGAGCGTGTCAGCATCTTTAGAAAGAGTCAGAAAAAAATGATCAATACATGTCCCTTTTATATGCAACCTTTTTTCAAATCCAATTTGACTTCACATTTGTGTCACTTAGATTAAATCAACAGGAGAGTACAGCGTTTTAAAGTAAACCATCAAAAATTAAGATCAGCTGCACCTGACATTGGTTTTGAATATTTTCCAGTGTTATTTATAGACATTGAATCAACATACAATTGTACACGTTTACAAATATTTTAAAGTGTGCTGTGCAAAACATGTTAGTATGAATTTGAAATATGCAAACTGAATGCATTCAATACCACCTGAGCCTATTCTGAGTGGCTCAAAGTACATGCTAGAGTAAGAGAGAGATTGAGTCAAAGCTACCCTAACCAAAGGCGTGACATAGGGTCACAGAATTGCAGTGGAGCTAGGTAGCTACTAGCTCAAAAGACAAAACACCTTAAAATACAAGAATATCCAAAAGAGGCTTTAATTTACCTCGTCTTCATGAGTTTGAAACCACTTAGGCACCACAACAACAACTAGGCCAGCACTTCACCGATAAGTAATCAGAGCAGTATGGTCATCACATGAAGCACTACTTCTGCACTTTTGACTCAGATTAAACCATCACGACAGTTTCACCGTGTCAACCACTTGCTATTTTTTGACCAGCCCTCCATCGGTTTTGTCATGCACTCAGGCCACCATCCACTTCTCTGATTTATTTCTTCTTGTTACTTAGCTCCAGGCTTCTGACTTTCGCAGATAGCTCCGCAGTCACAATCATTTACTGTTCAACCAAGATCTCAACCCAGGCGTCTACTTACCTGAACATGGTAAGTCCACCCTTTTGCAGCTTTTAAATAACCAGACACCACCTCTGCTTTACTAACCTAGTCCCCTGTCATCTATAGGTGGACGTACTTTCCTCCTAACATCGACACGACCACAACAAACTGTCCTGAAGACCGTTCAGTACCACTCAGCAGCGCTGTCTCATTCTATACAGCCACTGCCATCTGCCATCAATACACCGAACCAGAAACACCAATTTGTGTGTCGACAATGTTAACGTATTGCCATCTAAAGCAATACATGAAATAATTTGTCACTCTGCCTACTAACTCACAAATATGCAGATCATAATGTGTTCAGTAATGCATATCTTCAGCGCTACGGCGCATTTTGTAAACATGTCTTGTTTTTTGTTAGTGTAAATTAAAGCCTCTTTTGGATATTCTTGTATCTTAAGGTGTTTTGTCTTTTGAGCTAGTAGCTACCTAGCTCCGCTGCAATTCTGTGACCCTATGTCACGCCTTTGGTTAGGGTAGCTTTGACTCAATCTCTCTCTATTACTGTACCTCCTACCCTCTTGAGTCAAGCCCCCTTCAAAAAAGAGGGTTCCGCCCACTTATTTCTCATCAAAGTACATGCTTACAGGGTCTTGCAGTGTGTCATTTGGTTCATGTGGCACCCCTATATGCCATACCCAATATTTAGGACACACCCCTTTTTGCACCCGATCCTCGATTTCACATCACACTTGAGGCACTGATTACAGCCAGCACTCATCGAATCTCAGAGGCTACCTCTACAAGCACATTACATCGTCCAAGCCGGTTGCTTCATCAACAAGGCTCTCTCCTACCTGATAACTTAAGTTGCCATCTCTGGCGGTCAGCACATCACTATAAGTATGGAACTGGGCATACTAGAGAAGGGGGAATGGTAAAAAGAACTAGGAAACAAGCCTTCCTATCCTACTTCCCCAAAGTGTGACATCCTGATAAACAGAAAATTATCAAGCATGACCCAACACTCACAAAATAAGTTAGGAACCTCCACTTCAAGG
This sequence comes from Ambystoma mexicanum, assembly GCF_040938575.1. Taxonomy (NCBI): domain Eukaryota; kingdom Metazoa; phylum Chordata; class Amphibia; order Caudata; family Ambystomatidae; genus Ambystoma; species Ambystoma mexicanum. The sequence goes on along the minus strand of NC_090941.1, from coordinate 1,078,799,063 downwards.
CGCACATTTTGTTATCACCCCATAAAATACCCCCTACATGTACCCACCAGTCTCAATATACATCCTGATGGCGTCTCTTCTTAGTCCATTACCCTGTGCCACAACCCCAAAACCCAACACTATTTTTCAGCACTTTTAAATGTTACTATTGAACTGTTAATGGTAACCATTCAGTGATGCTCTTAATAGTATGCCAATAACACATGCTATGTTTTAAGGACTGCCCCATGATCTTATATATACCTGTAAACCCCACCGATGTATAGAGCAGAACTGCTTCGAAATGCTGGGTTCACATGAAATGATTACCTAAAATAAAATATGTAAGTAAAATATTGTTCAACAGATGTAGAAAGAGGAATTAATCAATGCATGGGAGCAGCATTTCAACAGGGAAGACACAGATAACCAGTCAGAGCTGATGATGTTACAGTCTTAATGGGGATTAACAAGGGGGGTCCGTGTCAGAGGTTTCTGCTGGTACTCTTGTTTAGAGGAGAATTGCCTAGCATTTCGGTGCTGGACTGCCCCAGGGCAGGACAAAGATTGATATGTTTGGGATATTTCTTCTCTGTGAAAGATAGTGAGCTAAAGACTCTGGGTAAGTCTCTCGTAACCAGGACTAATGTCTGGCAGAGGGACTCCCAGGACCCCCCTTGTTAATTTGCATATTTAAGTAACTTTGGGTCTCACCCTAAGTTAATAGGGGAATCCAGACGTGGACCCCTTGCTCACTATTCTTAGAGAGGCACATATCCACCCTACTGATGAGGTCCAACCAGACTGAAACACGTGTCTGGGGTTTCTGTTGATACTCTTGTTCGGAGGAGAATTGCCTAGCATTTCAGTGCTGGACTGCCCCAGGGCAGGACAAAGATTGATATGTCTGGGATATTTCTTCTCTGTGAAAGATAGTGAGCTAAAGACTCTGGGTAAGTCTCTCATAACCAGGACTAATGTCTGGCAGAGGAACTCCCAGGCCCCCCCTTGTTAATTTGCATATTTAAGTAACTTTGGGTCTCACCCTAAGTCGCTAGGGGAATCCAGACGTGGACCCCTTGCTCACTATTCTTAGAGAGGCACAGATCCACCCTACTGATGAGGTCCAACCAGACCGAAACACGTGTCTGGGGTTTCTGTTGGTACTCTTGTTCAGAGGAGAATTGCCTAGCATTTTGGTGCTGGACTGCCCCAGGGCAGGACAAAGATTGATATGTTTGGGATAATTCTTCTCTGTGAAAGATAGTGAGCTAAAGACTCTGGGTAAGTCTCTCGTAACCAGGACTAATGTCTGGCAGAGGGACTCCCAGGACCCCCCTTGATAATTTACAGTCTTAATGGGGGGCAAGGGGTGTAGAATGTATCTTTGAGTAAATGCTCATTGATTTTAAAAGGGTTCACCACAAAGCCTACTTGCTTCTTGATGCTAGCAACAGCAGCATCTGGGTATTTTTTGTTTAAGCTAGAAGTCCCCCAGGAACAAGCCCCAGCCAACATCCTTACGCCAGCTTTAGAAACACTGATCACAACAAAAGATAAGGTAATTTTGTTAGGTGCAGATGATGAAGGAGACCAATGTCGTACAGTTCTGTGCATTGACCTGTCATTGACAATAAAATATTTTTAAATGTATATAGCTTGTCAGATCACAGTTCAGCACAGAGAGGTACCCCCAAACTACACTCATTGCCAAGTCAGTGCCATCAAACTTACAGGAGGACATGTCCAAGGTACTCAGTAATGTATGGACTAGTAACTCCCAAGATGTAGGATTATTTCAGAGCATGGGGGCTGGTTGAATAAAACTAAAGCAAGGTTCAGTGTTATCTAGAGTATGTCAGTACCCCTTGTCATGAGAGATGGGAATACATAACATCATTGTAGCATTATGACAGCAAGGTTTAATTCAGATTTCAGAATCCTCAAGCAACACAGCTATATACACAGTGAAAAAAGCGAAGGGGGCCGGCCGGAGGATGATGCAGGATCTCCGCCCGCTGAATAATATAGTAGAAGTAGAATTACCTGCGGTACTTAACCTGCAACTATTCATAGCAATATCCCCCTGAGGAGACACATTTTATGGTAATTGATCTCAAAAATATATTCTTCTCCATTCCATTCAGACTCCAAATATCTCACAGCGTTTACTTACCACGATCAGAGATTTAAACACACAGGATGACCTCAAGGGTACTGTCAGTCCCAAATATTTTCAACAGGGTACACATGAATGTAGGCAATGTTCAAGTACAGAACACAATCATTCAGTATGCAGATGATCTGCTAGTCTGTAGATTCACAGAAGAGCAGTGTAGGAGTGATTTGGGGACACTTTCAAAACTATTTGCAGAAAAAGGATACAAAGTAGATAAGGACAAGATGCAATATTGTCAGAAGGAGGTAGTGTACCTAGGACAAAGAATATCATCAGCAGGAAGGAGAGTTATACTTGAAAGAAACACACTGTAGCCAACCTCAGAAAAGAAATGCAGCAATTTTTAGGATTATGCAATTTTTGCAGGTTGTGGATCTTTAATTACTCCAGCTACACCAAGCCCTTTTTGCAAGGACTAAAAGAAGCACAGAAATTGAAGGGAATGATTACCTAGACAGGAGAACTGATCACATGATTTCAGGAGCTAAATAATGCGGTCAGCCAGGCACCAGTGTGAGCAACACCAGATTAAGCTAAACCATTTTCTTCTATTCTCACATTCTAATGGTCAGGTCATGACGGCCGGTCTCACACACCACACATCCATGGGCCACAAGCCCCTATCTTAATACAGCAGGCTTTTAGATGCAGTAATGCAGTGGCACTTCCCCTGTGAGCATGCTCTAGCAGCAGCAGAATTTGCAATGCAGAAATTCTTGACAATCCCAATGGGTTGCTCCGTGACATTATATGTGGAACATGCAGTGTTTGCCATTCTAGAGAGGTCCAAATCAACCCTTACTCCACAGAGAGCATTGGTGTATGAGGTTACATTGTCCAATAGTTCCATTCACATTGTCAGGTGCTGCACAGTAAACCCTGCAACCTTCCTTTCAGTACCTATACAGCCAAGTGCGAAGGTTCATGACTGTGTAACATATGTAGTTTTTGAAGATGACTGACGCGATGCAAGGAAGGACACGTTGGAAGAGGGGGAGGTACTTACAATTGATGGGCCATTAGCAGAGAGGCACACTGGTGTAGCAGTAGTGAGATAAGTAGACAAAGAGTGTGAGGCTGTGAAGTGTTGGAGATGTCAAAAGGCACTTCTGCTACCATCTAGTCTGATTCAACATATGTCACATCACTTGTACATTCAGGGTTATCCAGATGGCATAGAAGGGGTTTCTGGAAATTTGACAGGCCCCCGTTCAGCACGCAGAATTGTTAGGGAGACTGACTGAGGTGTTAACGCACCCATCACTGTGGTCAAATGTGCCACCTACACTAATAACAGAGATGTAGTGGGTCATGGTAATGATGCTGCAGACAAGGCAGCAAAACAAGCAGCATATTAGAAAGAACATGATTACAAAACATACCCTGAAGTAGCATTTCAGCAAATACAGGTTTCAGGGGCTAAAAATGCAGTTCCTCTCCCTTAAATTATTCATTTACAGGGACACACACCTCAACAGAGGAAGGATTTGTGGGTCAAAAGAGGTTGTTCCCTTTCACCAATGGAATTGATTTGATACAAAACATTACAGGTAAAGTAGTAATGCCTCAGGGATTGTTCATAGTGATCTTGAGCAACTGCATTATCTGACTCAATCTCCAAGAACATGTGGACACGTTTCTTTCAGAATGTACCACTTGCCATCTTTATAGCACAGGTAACACCCTGAGGACGCTATGAGGAACATTCCCATGTCCTATTGGTCACTTCCTGGGAGCTCCATATCGACTATGTCAACATGGTTAGCAGGTGAAGTAACTACCATAATCCAATTGTTGTTGTTTGCCCACTCTTCCATTGGCTTGAAGCAGGACCCTGTGGCCATCCTGATGACAAATCAGCATCTGCATTTCTAGTATGCAAGATATTTCTTCAGTGGGGAATATGTGATGTCCTGAAATCTGACAATGGGGCACACTTTGTCAATGAATTATTTAAAGAAATAACGACCCTATTGGGGATTAAGCACAAATTATGCCCAATTTACCACCCCAAGCCAACAGGACAGTAGAGGTTTTAAATGGGTTGCCAAAGCAAAAATGTTCTAAGTTGTGCCATATAATACGAAGTAACTGGCTGCACTGTCTCCATTTGGCTCTATTTAACCTCGGGAACCAGGCACGAAAAGGCCACCACTTGTTCCTGCAAGAAATAGTGACAGGGAGATAGCTTTACAGACCACTCACACCTGCACGCACTGCATCAGAGGCACACAGGGCAGCATATACTTTGGGGAGTAGGTTCAGGGCTACCTTAGGGATTTAACCACATTTATAAAGATTATATATCAGCAGCTTGCACCAAGAAAAGAACAGCCAGCTACACCCGACCTGGTGGACCCAATTTCTTTGCCACAGCCACAACTATTTTCTGGAGGCCTGGTCTTCAAAAGATCATTTTTTACAAATGTTTAATGAGAGGGGGTACCAAGGACCATACAAGATTTTTTTATATGACTCCACATGCAGTAAAGATGGAAGAACTGAACTGCTGGGTACACCGCTATGACATACGCAAAGAAACCAGCACAGACCCACTGCCCAGGGAAATTCAAGAAGATCAACTTTTAAAGATGAGTTTAGTTTGTTGTTCATTGACAGTTTATAGGCAATATGTCCTTGTGTCAGGGATGGCACTCTATTAAGAGTGGCACAGGACACCCAGGAAAGGTTTGGGTGGTTGTGCCAAAGTAAAGTGGACAGATAAGTACACACACAGCTGAAAGGAAAGAGAACGAAGAGTAGGCAAGAGTAGCAAGGAAAAAGGTACAGAATGAATTCCCTCTGTATGCAGATATAGGAAAAGAGTATTCCACGAACCTTAGGAAAACTCTAGCCTTCTGCACAGTTTGCTATAACAGAGGCCCTCGCTGTTTGCTCATAGCTTGGAACAACAGCTAAGGGTGTCTGTAATGCAGAAACGAGACAAGGGAAGGGGCAGAGGTTGCCTGACGGAAACCAACGGACAAGCTCTGTACAAGGGGTCTACAAACAGTACAAGAGAAGACACTGACAGATAAATCCAGGGAAATAGGGAAGTCGATAAGCAAACTAGCAGAAGGAAATTAAAGGAAAGCAGTATAACTGAATTGGACAGGGATAAAGAACTGAGGGTTAAACATGAGAAAGAAAGCAAGGGAGCAGCAGTCAGGAAACAGGGGGCTGCAATAACTGAATGCAGGTAAACTGTTGTGAATAGCTGAGGGCTGTAGGGTACAAGGTAGAGAGCTCAGAGGAGCAGGACAGCAAGGAGCAGGCCCAGGCAAGATGCCCAGAGTAGCAGGGCTGAGGTGGGGAGCCCAAAAGGCCCAGGGCGGAAGGTAGAAGGCAGGAGAGCGTGATCGGCTGCAAGGCTGGAGCCCGCCAGGACACTGGAACAAAAGCAGATGTAAGCAGGGAACAGCATACAAAGTTTGTGGCTCGAAGCAAAAAAGAGCAGGAAGGACTCACAATGCAAGAGACTGAGTTCCTGCAGGCAGCAGCTTTTATACCGCCCAGCCCAGCACAGAGGCAGGCTAATTGGTTGCACCTGGCTCAGCACACCTGCAGACAATCGGCCACCTCCCTCTCTGTTCCTGAGCTGGTGGAAGCAGAGCAAATCCCTAGGGCTTCTGGGGATTGTAGTTTTGATGAATAAAAATAGGAATAGCCAGGAATAGATGGTTATAGCCAAGTGCATTCTGGTAAGTGTAGTTTTTTGGGAAAAATAAAAAAGCACCAAAGTCTCGCAAATGGGAAATAAGGTCCAAATAGTGAATAGCGGTTGATCCAAGAGTTTTCTGTAGATAAATGAATAACAATTTGTCCATATTGATCGCCAATGTATGCGCCCATGGCGCAGGCATGACACCTTGTGGGCACAAAGACATTAACAGGTTCTTCACAGCCTCTCAAATCAAGATGGTGTCTCAAGAATATTTTGCTATCTGTAGGACGCTTCTGTCTTTGTCTTCTTTTTTCCTTGTTTATAGCAAAATGCATGTTGTTAGGACATATAAAAGGGGGTATAATAATACTGTCTCCAAGGTAGTAAAAACCCTGGGCATGTGTCTCGACTCAGCTCTCATACAAACCAGATAAGTCGACGCTACAGCATCCGCTGCAGCCTTCACCTCCAATCTCATTGATGCCTGCAGACCTTTCTTGTCCTCTGACATTTGTATCATACCAACTAGAGCCCTTACCTTATACAGACTAGACTATTGTAACACACTGTACGCAGGCACTAACAGCCACAACCTGAAAAAACTTCAGGTGATTCAAAACAACACCCAAAGAGCAGCCCTCAACAAAACTAAAACAATCACATTATCACTGCGAGACGGAAATCCCATTGGCTGCTAGTGCACAAAAGAATCCTATTCAAAACCCTTGCCTTGACGCACACGTGCCTATGCAACTCAGCTTCCAAGTATCTATCCATCAAATTCCATGGAAAACAATCCAAGGCATGCATGCTCCTCCCCAAGCATGTACTCACAATACCTAGATAGATATAAATTAGAGAAAGCAGGGGTTAGCAGCTTCCCAGTGGTACCTCAGTCTATAAAAGCTGAACCCACTTCTGGACCTTCCTCAAAAATCTGAAAACCTGGTTTTTCACACACGAGCACTGAAACTCTTCCTCTCTTTCAACCTGACAGAAAATCACCCACTCTACCTAACGGTATGTCCTTCCCACCATCTTTGTGCCGCTCAACTGCCTGTTCTCTTACAATTGTGCGAACCTATTGTTACCATAATGTATTTGCCTGTAACCTAACTAACTACTGTGAATACCCTGCTGTACATTGTTAATTGTACAAACGTACTGCTGTTATGGTATCACTACATATTATCCTCACCAAAAATATTGCCGTATATATGGTCGTTTGGAACGGCCATGAGCGATATTTTGGGGAGGATAGTTTTGGGGATTTGTGGGAGCAGGGGTTGCGGGGGTGTCCCCTGCTCCTTTAAAAATAATGCAGGGGTTGCGGGAGTGTCCCTTCAGGTTCCATGCCTTAATATTGCTGCAAAGAATATGGCAATATTTTTGGATGGCAATATTTTTGCGGGGATCTTAACACAATGGATCCGCTGTTATTATGTATCTGTCTTTGACCTAACCACTGTGAATACTCTACTATGCATGTCAAAAATGTGCGCCCAGAAGCCCCAGGGCTTGGTGCGTGATACAAATGTAATAAATAAATAAATAAATAAATAAATAAATAAATAAATAAATAAATAAATAAATGTAGGACTAGGATTATTGGTAAGTAATCTAAGCATATGACATCGACAGATCTAAAAGACAAATATTCTGACTTCTCCATGTACTAACCATTGGTTCAGAATGGAGCACATTTTGCATTAGCACACCATCTATCAGAAGTTGTTTAAGGAACATATTGATGGTTTATTTTGTTTGCCCATTAAGTGGATAGGTGGATTGCATGTACTATTGCAAAGGAACATGATGAGAAGGATATAACGCATCAAAGTAAGAGCAGTGGTTACGTTTGTCTGAGCGTACATCTTTATTTTGCAACCAAGTTCAAAATGAGATGATCGTAATTGTTCTTTTTATAATGCGCTTAATACCAACAAGTGGTTTCTAAGAGCGGGATCAGGATTCAAACCAGTGTTGCGCTGCATTGCCTTGCTTGCAGGACAAATGTGTTGCCCCTGAGCTATTCTTCCTCCCTCAGCAGCATCTGATAAGCAATGTAATTAACTTCATGTGTTCACCTACAAACTGACCAAGCAGGACTCTCCAAACATGACATTCATCTTCACAACCCCACTGTTTGCAGTGCCATTTTGACAGAATGCCACCTGTGAGGGTGCACTACCCTGGGCCTTTGTGATTTTTACAATGCAAAATGATGCTGGTGTTCTCTCTCAAAAAGTGAGTTCTGCTAATCAGGCTTCATTTTCAAATTGTCCATGCTAAAACATATATAGTTCACATGAGTACTTTGCCCAGCCTCTCCACTGATATTCCAGCAGCTGCAATGTGACTTGAAACATGTGCATTCCAGAACGAGCCTGTTGGAATCCAATTAATTTCAACAGTCATGGGCTGCCTTTAGCTGTGGGCACACATGATTCAAGCTGTATATAACTGTATATCCCCCGGGTCTGGTGACAGAATTTTGGTTAAATATTAATGTAAAACTATATCTACTTTGCTATGGTGGCATGTGTGGAAATACAATTATAATGTCAAATGTATTAATTTCATGCTTAATTGGCGCGTTTATCCAAAGTGCTTTACATAATAATACTGATGGTACAAAAACATAAATATCTGATAAAAACTCCACATGAGCCAGTCTGGAAGAAGATGAGATTTTAAACATGTCTTAAATTGAGAAAGAGAAGAACAGGAACAGATGTTAAGTTGAGGAGCATTCTAATGTTTAATACCTAGTTTGAACGATCTAAAATATGAAGAAGCACATGGAGGATGAGGGACAGTCAGAAAAAAGAGTGTAGCAGAACATAGATTATGAGATGGTTGATATAACGATACAAGGGAACATAGATAAGGAGAAGCTAAGACATGTAGACATTTAAAGATAAGACAGAGAAACGGATATTCAAAACGCTACTGAATTGGTAACCAATGTAAACGAGACAGGTAAGATGTAGTATGAGCAGACATAGGAAGATGAAAAAGAACTTGAACTGCAGAATGCAAGATGGAGCGTAAAGGAAAACGAGCATACTTAGGAAGCCCAACATAAAGAGAGCAACAATAATGTAAACAGGAAAGAACCACGAACTGAAGCAAAATTGAGAAAGCGAGTCAATGGTGGATTTTACAAATGTTGCATTACTGAAAACGCCAAGATTTGACCACCATAGTGATCTCTGCCTGCAAAGAAAATGAAGAATCAAAAATAATACTTAAATTGATAGGCTGGCCTGAACATGAGTGTTATAGTGGAGGAAAGAATATAAAAAGAGAAGACATTTTGGGAAAAGCAGGAAAGAAAAAGCTGTCTGTTTTTTTGGGATTTAAACAAAGAAAATGAGATAAGTTAGACAAGCATAGAGATGTTGATGAATATAATTTGCAAATGATGGACAATCTGGGTGTTACCTGCATATAGGTGGTCTTGAAACCCATAACCAGAGATTAAATAAGCTAAGGAAGAAGTATAAAGCGTCAACAGAAGAGACCACAGAACGGAACCCTGGGGAACACCATGATGAGATGATTACGAGCAAGAAGAGGAACCTTTCCAGGACATAATGAACAAGCAATTAGAAGGATAGGAGCAGAACCAAGTAAGAACTGTACCAGAAAAGCCCCAGGAAAAGAGAGTGGTGATTAAAGTGGAATGATCAACTGTATCAAAAGCCTAAAAGAATCAGGATAGAAGACAGCTTAAGATGGCCAGCAAAAGAATGGAATTGGAATGAGATTTTGGTCGAGAAACCTGACAGAAATACAGATTGTTGAGAAGGAAGAAGATTTTGTGGACTGAGATAGAGCGAAAATTGGGAATTAAGAGGTTTTTCAAGAAGTTAGGACAAATAAGCTAAAAGAGAAATAGGATGAATATTTGCTGTGTTTGAAAAATCAGGGTGCTTTTTTTAATAAAGGAATAATAGTTGCAGTTTTAAATGTAGAAGGAAATATCCTGGGTGACAGACTATAGTAAATAGTTAGAATGTAAGCTAATGACAGAATAACATAATTTATCACAGAAGTAGGCACCCTTAGAAATTAGGCGAAAGGAAGAAAATCAAGCAGAGGAAGCCAGAGGGTCTATTATTAGTCAGTGCGGAAGTGGGTGAACTAATGGACATTATTTCTCAAAGAAAGCTAAACTGTCTAAATTCATTAAAGAAAAGGTTTAGCAAAATGATCAGCAATTAGATTTGAATTGGAAGAGGGGTCAGTGTGAGAAGGTGCAAGAACTTTGGTGAAGGTACAGAAAAGAAGTCTGGGTGAAATAGCCTGAGCTTCAATGAGGGATTGGAAATAGTCAGCTTTAGCCTGTTGTAGAGCAGAAGAAAAAGATGTTAGCAGAGAAGAGCAGATCTGATAATTACAAGTAGAACAGCATTTTACCAAGCACTGTTCGGCTTTGCAAAGTTAACTTCTGAGATGTTTAAGGTACAGGAAAACCAAGAGGGAGGGGGTCTACATCTAGCAGTAAATTTATTAAGAGGAGCAGAGTGATCAAGAGCAGAGATAATAGTGGTATGGAGTTTGCCAAAACAACTGTCAATGTTAGATGAATACTGCAGCTCAACATCAGAGAAGGAAGAAAGAGTAGTTGTCATAAATCAATAATTGAGACAAATTATATGCATTATCCAATCAAACCATTGGCAGGTTATCCCAAGGACTCACCGTTACCTCTTCCTCTGACAGACCCCCTTTCGGTAGTGGAAAGCTATTCTTGTTCCAAATGGAGAGAAGATAATGAAAGCCTCCCAAGTACCTCTTCCCCCTCCCGGATAAACCAGGTAGAGGAAGAAGTCCCAGGGAAACCCTCTGGGGAAGAAAACCCTGTTCCGAAGGTAGCGGTGTGTTGTCCTCCGTAGCAGTCGGGGATTCCGGCGAAGTCAGGAGGGCGTTCGTCTTTGAGAAGAAGAAAGAGACTGGTAAGTATCAGAGTGAAACTGAGGTATAGAATGTAAGGTAAAGTGGAATGTGGATTACCCTTAAACCGGAACAAGGTGGTAGTCAGAATCTTCAGAAAACCTCTGAGAGGCAAAAGAGGCGGAGCTAAGATCTGTTTTGATGGTGCAGAGTCTTGCCAGTGTGTTCGAAATGCCGGTGTGTGATGTGCCTGTAACCATACGAAGGAGAGGATAATAGTAAGTTGTGAATGTTAGAAAAATGGGATTGGAGGTTATTGGATATACGGAATTTGGATGAAGCTTACCACGGTCCGGAATGAGACCGGAAGGCAAACTTGGTTGATGAGGAGGGGGAGTCCGTGAAATCGGAAGACAAAGAGGTAGTTGGAGAGATACTAGAATTGAAAAACAGGAAGTTTAGAATGCTGAAGACAGTATTTCGCAAGTCAAATTGGAAGACCTAGGAACGAACTTACGTAGCGTTGTTAATGAGGAGTAGCAACGCAACTCCGTGCTGATCTCCGGGACTGATATACCCACGCTCGGGTAGGGAGGCAGTACTTCCGGGAAATCAAGGTGTGCTGAGGCTAGACCCGCAACTCCAGTTACGGCGGCCATCTTGGTAGTAGAAATGGCTGACACCCGCCGTCCTATGGTCCATCGATGCCACAAAGCCCAGCGTCTCCGAAGGGGCGTGACAGTAGTATCAGCAAGGGCAGAGGTATTCACATTTCAAGATCACTCTGAAAAAGGGAGAGGGAGACAGAAGAAGGAGCAGAAGAATCTGAGTTTGAAAGGGAAAATAGAATATATTAAGAGTGTGGGATGTTTTTACCCATGCATCCGAGCCCTACCACGAAAACTGTGCCTTACTGGCATGGAAAATATCATGATGGCCAGAACTCCCCAGAGAGTGCACAGGGAAAACATGAAGAATAGGCTGCCACCCATTTTTGCCTATGTTGTGAGCACAGGAGGGCACTGCCTAAAACCACCATTGGGCTACACACACAGTAGCCTGAAACCATTTGGAATGGCAATGCTGATTGCCAAAAGCAACCCAGAACTGTGGGGAATTCATTTTCTTAATCCCAAAAATGGTTGCATTACCAGTACTCACCACTATCAGAAAGCCGGCGTTTTAAAACCACCAGACTTTTGTGTAAAACTGAACAAATGAAACAAAACCAGACCAAGGAAAGACTTGCTAAGAGGTGGATACAATGTAAAATTATATTCTGAAATGTCTTGAAGGGAGTAATTATTTAATGTATAGGTAAAAATTGTCAGTTTGATTTGAATGTAGAAAACTGGGAACAAAAAGTGACATTTAGCTGAAACCTGGCTTAATGAAACGGAATTCTGCCTGACAACTACCCCCGACAGGAGAAACCTGTTCAGCCACTCTTCCCAGGCCTAGCTGCATCCTGCTGCCCGTTGCCAAAAGGAGTTGTCACCTCTCTGATTAGATTAGGGGTGAGCACCTGGGAACTGGAAGGAACAGAACAATGCAACTCCCTTGACTCAGGCAAATGTTATATTGGGGGCGTCGTAAAGTAGCTTCCTCTTGGGAGAAACTGGGGGGCAGTTGTGCCTCTGTGAACAAGCTGGCTTGGGGGAAGTGGATAAACCAGTTATTCCACCATGTGATGTGGGAAGCCACACCCCTTTTTGACCAGAGCATAATTTTAAAAAGATAGATAACTCATAGTGCGGACTTGTCAGAATTATATAAGCAATATCATTATTTGTGTGATTTTTCTGTGAACATTTTGAGAGGCGTTAGGACCCTGTGGTGTATTCTGGGGGGTTGCTAGCGGAAAATAGGGTCTCACTCCAAATGTCTGCACGTTAAAAATCTGACACTTCATCAATTAATGTCAATACTCCTTGCGCACATGTGTGTAATTTTGGGTAAGTTATTGCAAAACCAGTTAAAAAGTGCAAAATGTTGTAATTTTTGAATGCAAGCCCCCAGGAAGATCAGAGGCGGACAAGCATGGACCATAAGGAATATATAATGTGCACATGTAATTTCACAAATTGTATATCTGGAAAAGATGTATTTGAATCAAATATAGATTTGTGGGCAAACTGACCAGGGGAGGATCCTCTGACCCATAAACAGACCTCATCATGATGACAATCCATTTCCTTCCCCCAATCATGGGAGAGGGGAGAATTGGGCCAATGACAAGTAGAGAGGGGCAGGCTTAGCTGGGCCCATGCACACACCCATTTTCAAAACACATAAAAAGAGACTGCTGGGACAGGTAGAGAGATTCAATTGCATTTGCTGCGGAGCGTGCTGACCGACGACTTCACATCCAGAGATCCAACACTTAGACTTCCAAGCTAAACAGAGACTACAGAACTTTGAACCAAGAAGGCCCACTGCAAGCAAAAGTATTTGTCAGCAGGCCTCAAAATCATTTGCAAACTATTCCACAGCCGGGCGAGCTGTCTGAATTCTTTTGCCAAGAACTCTTGCCAGTACCCAGAAAGCAGTGTTATATCCAGACTCCACTTGATCCGGACCGGAAAGCAGAGCAGTATCCAGAACCAGAGGCTGCTGAATCCAGAGAGGCTAGACCAGCAGAGCAGAGCTGACCCAGATCGCTGTGAGCAGAACCGGGGTCTGATTGACCCGCCGAGACCAGAACCGGAGTCCAGTCCAAAACCTGACCAGATCCGTGGCGAGGCCTATTTCAAATTTATATTGTGAGTACCTAGCAGAACTATGCAGAACCAATCTCTTAGTTAAAATAATCTAATCCAAACTATTTTAACCTAAGTAGAACAGCCTCCTAGAAATCGTGTCACCTGTCAATTCTGAAGCTGCAAGCTGTCACCTGTCATTTTGAGTTTTACTTTAAATCCGAAAAGCTACCTTTATTTTATCGTCCGTATCTCTGGAACCGTTTGGGCTAGGAACGAAATTTATCTAAGCTTTCCAACGAACCTAAAACCGACTTGCTACTCCTTATACTTCTGCCGTAATCGCGATTCACGCACTCGCGAATTTTGCCGCGATTTGCGATTTTGCCTGATTTCTTTACCTGTAAAAAGATAGCAGCTTTTTGCTTTCCTGTGCTAAAAATCTGTTTGTCTCTTAATAACCATCCCTGAATCATTGCTAAAGTGAGCCCGAGCTCATCCCAAGTATCTCTCACTCACCCTGAACCTCCTAAAGGGAATTAAAAGCATTTTCGGCATATTTCTCACTTCACTGCCGCCACATTCAAAGCACTTGGGCCTGTGTTTTAAAACTCATACCTGTTTTCTCTAAGCTTGCTGGGGGGGAACTGAATTTCGTATTGTATTTGATTGCATTCCTGAGAACTGTGTGCTCCCCTTTCCACCTCCTTCCATTTCTTACATTGCATAGGGGAGGGGAGTGAATTGCCAGAGAAAAAGTGATTATCTTATCTTTTGCTAAAATCATATCAAGTATTTCTGTACTGCATTTTATTCCTCATTGCTTTTCCCTTGAAATCATAAAAATATTTTTGCTACTTTATCCATACTACTAACTCCTCAGTGATTGTAAAGAAGTGTGCTAGTGCCAGATTACCCATTGTTGATCAACATCATATGTCTAAGTGTACTATCAGATATTAATTTATTATAAAGTGTGATATATATATATATATATTGTTTAAATTCTCAAATAAACCTTTTAATTTGCAAAACAAACCTACTTCTTGGCTCAGTGGGGTAAGGGGGATTCTAAGAGGGGGGTGTTATACAAGGGTGGTCATCCAGAGTACTGAACTAGACATAAAAATACATTAATAAGGGTTTTCCTCAGCATCCCAGACTAGGCATTGACTTGGCTGTAGTGTTGATTGAATATCGCTTACAAAAGTGGGGGCTCGGAGCCGGGATATTCTGGGTTAGATTTACCATTTGTGCAGATTAATACAGTGTGCCAACTGACCAGATACACATATCCGGTTAGATCACCACGCTGTTTTACACTGTGAAAGCACCCCTCAAAGGAACGCGTAAGGAAACGGTCTGTTTTGCAAAATAAAATACAAACTTCTGTAAGTCAGGAAGGAACTCAAATTCCAGAATGATGACCTTGGCTGATATGAAAATAGCCAGAGAGCACTTCTTACATAAGCTATTTGTGAGAGGTGAGTGGACTCATCAGGACCAAACGGTCTGGCTGCAGGCAATCGCGCAACAGGTCACTGAAACAGGGTCAGATTTATGGAGAGATCAGGGTCCATTACATGTGGCCCTGAGTGAATTATACATGGCTCCTAAAGTTAAAGATGAACATGACAAGATGGTTAGGATAGCGGCATATTTGTATCTATATATGGGAGCCATGCAGGACAAATGTGCTGAAGGCCAAGATCTGGCAAGTAGGCAACAGTTGGCGTTAGAAAAGGCCCAATCTGACCTGGTCTCTTCTGAGCAGAGGCTGCAGAGGAGCCAGGAGTCAGAAAATGATAGTAGACAGTATATCATTAAAATAAAAGAGGACATGGATAGACTGCAACAGGAGAAGGCTGACCAGGATACCAGATTTCTGGCCTTGCAGAAGGAGTACCAAGAAGGTTTGGACTCCCTTCTGCAGAGCCAGAAAAAGCTGGAGCAACAACTGGACTTCAACAGGGCATGCACAGAGCAGGTATCCACCCTGCAAATTCGATTAGACAGAGAGAAAGAGGAAAGCAATAAATTGATTCTGAAAGACCTGGATACCCAGGCAGAGTTTGATCAGGAGCGCCAGAAAGCTGGTGCCTTCCAAAGGCAAAGGGACGACCTGGTGGCACAGATGCAGGCTCTTAGTCAGGAAAGGGATACCTTAGGCCAGGAAGTCTGCCACTTAAAAAGGAAAATGGAAGAAAATCACCTGGCCCTCCAGGGACTGGGTGACCTCCAAAAAGAACACCAGAACTTGTTAGAGCACACCAGGAGGGTGGAGGATGCTCTGGCAAGAAAGGAGCAAGCCAATAGGGACACAGCTCAGGAGGTAACCCTCCTGCAGCAGAGACTGGCCCAGTACTCCAGGACCAATCAGGAGGCACAGAGAGAAAATGAGGCTCTCTGTCAGCACAATGATAGGCTCCAGCAACAGGTAGCAATGCAGGAGAGACTGATAGAGTCTAGTAAGGCCTTAACTGAGGAACTGAAAGCACAGGCTCTTGCATTGCAACAGGAAGCAGGGGCGGATAGAGATGAGGTTCGCTGGGAAAGAGAAACTCCTGAGAATAACCTCAGGAGCCCTAGTACCAGAGGCCTTCATCTCTCCCAGTCCCTGGACTCTGCCACCCCCATGTCCCCTCGCGCACATGAGCCCAGGGCCACTGGGATGGCAGATTACTATCCAGCTAGAAGTATGGGGCTCATAGGCCAGTACCTCCCAGGAATGGATGGGCGGGTATCTTGGTATGGGCACCCAAGCACAGTGCAATTTAGTGGGGAACCCCAGTAGAGTAGGCCCATTAAGGGCATCCTGAAAACCTCTGCCCAGTTAGGTCAGTGGGGGGATACCCAGCAAATCCTGGTAGCAAGGAGGGATCTGAAGACTCCTCTGAGTGTCACAGGACACAGGAGACCAGGCCCCCACATTCTGCCAGCCATTCCCAGGCACGCAGAATCCGGGAAAACCTGGAAGATCAGACGGGCACCTCTGGGAGCAGTGCTTCTGAGTCAGAGGATGAATGGACCAGGGTTACCCAAACCAAAAAGGCCAATAAGGCAAAAAGGGCCTTGCTTAAGGACCCATTGAAACAAATAAAGGCAATCAGGAGTGTCATCACTCCTTATCATAAGAACGCCAAGTATTCCGTTTGGGAACACTTGGAGCTCTATGAGCAAATTGAGACTTTCCATTTGAAGGACAGCAGTAGCTGCATCCAGTACGTCAAATGAACATTCTTCCCAGAATACTCCAGTTTCTTTGCGGGGATGGAGGATCAAAACCATTCAAGGTGGTCCGCATACAGGGGGGCCATCTTGAAACATTTTTCTGTGCACAGAAATCCTCAAGAGGCTCGCAAGGCAGCCTACAATTTGCAATGTGGGGAGGATCAGGCCCCACAAGAGTTTGTGCAACAATTAAAGCTTGCTTTTGCGCAGACCACCAGAAGGGTGCGCACGGATAGCAGAGAATTTATCAATACGTTTTTCCATGCCTTACCCAAATAGATCTTTAGGCTGGGTCATTGAACAGGCTACCCGGATCCATGAGGTGCAGAAGCCTATCGAAAATAAAAATAACGTGCCGAAAAACCCCAAAACCAACAGCACCTCTGCTGCTGCCAAGGTGGCAGAGGTAAAGGTTGCCCCCGTTTTAGATTTGGAGATGGGGGGGCCTAAAAACCTGCCTGCACCAAATAATTCACAGCCCAGAAGGCCCTCGGGCCAGTCACAGACAGGGAGTCGAGGAGGTAGTCCCACAAATGGGGTCCCCCGCTCCCCTGACTATGTAAGTCCCCGCTTCAAGGGAAACCGACCAATCCTGGGTTATGTGTGGACTCCTCCAGCCCAAGGGGGGATCCAGCCAAGCACCTGACCCGGGGAACTTCCCTCCTAACTTCCCCCAGGAGGTTGCCCATTCTCCAAATCCTGGGCAGAACTTTTTCCCCAGGTATCCGCCCAATTTCCAGCCCCAAAATCATCCATCCTTCTTACCCCAATTCCATGAGCCCAGACAACCTAATCCGGGAGAGGGGAGGCCAAGGGTGGAGGGGTACCAAAATCTTCCCAACCAGGGGTACTACCAGAGAAGGGATAGCTACCCTTCCCGAGATCAGCCCAGGGGAGAAAATAGAGCCCCGTATCAGCCTGAGCGGGTTTCACAACTTGAGCGCCAGGTCCAAAATATGGCACGGGATCTGGGTCACATACTGAGGGCTCAACAGAACCCTCGGATGAGCATGCCACCGCAGAATGCCCCAAACTTTGGACCTGGTGCTCCAAAACAATGACGGGGGCAGCACCCCGATAACCCACCGGTTCCCGGGGAGGAGGCACAAGGGGAAGGGGGGTGTAAAGCCTTGGAGGAAGCTTCCTTCCCAACTTGTAAACAGCCCCTGTAAAACCAGGAACCGGAAACTAAATCTCCTGCCCCTGAAAGCCTGCCTCCCAAGGAGCAGAGGGGAGGTAGGAGAAACAAAGGACCCAAACAGACCCACTTTGTGGAGGAGGTACAGGTCTTCCAATTTGAGGGAGGGGGATCCTCAGAAGATCCTGGGAAAAGGATCTTCTCCTTCAGAGATGGGGGAACTCCTCCCAAGGAAAAATGGGTCCCAAGGGATTCCAATCCAGACTGGGGAGATGTGGAGACTGAGCTACCGCTGCCCATCATCTCATCCCAGCACCGACAATACCAAAATCCCCTGGTTCAAACCCATCCTGGTGACTGCTTCCAAAAAGGGGGGGGGCCCAGAACCGGAACCAGGGGAACCCACAATGGCTCTGATCTCCAGTTGCCAACTTTTTCTTTCATATTCCCAAGGCTCTCCACAGAATTCTGCCCAAATCTCTTCGCTAGCAATGTCCAAAACCAGAAAGTTAGCCCACCAGTTGTCCAAAAATGTGCATTATCTGTGCCCCCTTGAGGAGAAGGAGGGAAGATACTATGCCCCGGTACAAGTACAGGGGCAGGGTACAATTTTGGCACTGGTGGACACTGGATCCCAAGCTACCCTTCTGTCCAAAAGGGCCTTTGAGGAACTAAATGCAGGAAGGGGGGAGAATTACCGAATTCCTCTCACCTCTCTTCCTGGACAACTGCAGAACTTTGACGGGAAGGAAATTCCCGTTGAGGGGACTGCAGACTTGGACATTAAAATTGGGCGCCCCAAGGTGAAACACCCGGTCATAGTAGTGACTCCAGAGGGCACCCCTTGTTTACTAGGGAATGGCCTCCTGAGAAGGTTGTCACCCCTAATAGATTGTGTAAACAAGGTCCTCTGGACCAAGACTAGCCGACCCATAAAATTAAAACAGAGTGTCAACCATGTTAGTTTAAACTGCACCTGCCACATGGTTGAACAAAAATCTGACCAAGTAGAATTTCACTTCCAGAACAACCAAACTCCAGACGTGACAGTAATAGCATTAGGACAACAGACTGGTGATGGGGGTACCTCTCTATTTCTGAAAATCAACCTTCCTTCCAGTTTAAGGTGGTATTCCACACTGGAAGGAAACACCCTGAAATTCTTTACCAATCCACAATCAGAAACACCCACTCCTATAGTCCAGAAAGATGTGAAATCAGCTCAGAGCCTGGCTGATATTCAGCAAATTGGAGAGCAGTTGTTCATCCCTGTTCAGTTAAATGATGGGAAGGACTCTGTTCTCGCTCGAGTGTGTGTGAACAACGGTAAGAGCTTCATCAGCGAAGCCATGTTCCGCCAACTCCCAAAAGATCCAGCCATTCCCACATTCAAACTGATAGACAAATGGGAAATGGACCTGGAAGCACCCAATTCCAAACATCTCCTGCCAAGCAGGTGTATGCTCAAAATCTCCATTGGCAACAAGAGCATAGTCCATGATTGTTGGGTCGTGCGAGACGTCACTGCCGCCTTTTACTTAGGCAGTGACATTCTCAATCGCTTTGCCCCCATATGAAAGGTACAGTGAGCAAAAAGCAATGGCTGCCAACTCTCAATGTGGTTAATAACCACTGAACAGGTTATCATGCCTTGTTCTTTCCAGAGAGGGGCGCTTGCTACCTTTTTTGTATACTAATAATAACTAACATTATGTTTTCCGGGTGTCTATTTGTGCAATTCTGCTCCGCCAGCCTGTACTGCTAGGCACCAGGGTAGGGGTCATGATTTCAGGGGGTCGATCTTACCACATTTCACTTGTACAATTAGCAACCTCTGCTCATTTGAAACATAAGTTCTTCTTTCTGGACAGGATACTTGCTGAAATTCTTTGTGGAGGTGGGGGAGGGTCTGCTCCTTGGTTTCCACTTGCTTGGTCGGAGGCCAATGAACCACATAACAATGTTTCTGGAACCACTACAATGGCTACAGGTTAAACCCCTCTCCTTCATCCACAATGCACTACACATTCAACCACCTAACTACTAACTTAACAGTCACGCGCCTAACAACCGGCAAGATGCCTAGCGTCTGCCTCCTAAATCTGGCTCATCCTCCACACACAGTGAGTGCAAATATGTTGGGAGAAGAACATTCCGTGAACAAGGCACATCCCTGTGGAACTCACTTCTATTGGACATGACTCTCACTCCACTCGTGGCCTGACTACTGGCCCTCTGATTCCTCATTCCTTACAGGTGTTTTGCAGCACTTGCACTTTGGCAGGGTTGTAAGTGAACAACGAATAATGTAAACACTCGGAGCCCCAAAGTTCCCCATGTAACGCATTTCAATAAAGCATATTAGTGTGACCAGAACCGATTTAACATTTGATTGGCTGGCTGAGGTGCCCATCTCGTCAAAGCAAGGCTCGGCATGTTAAGTACTTCCTTTAAAGACCTGTGCACAACTTCAAGGCAAGAGTTTGAATTCGGCGTGGGGGGGGGTGGTTATTTCAAGTCGTCATTGTGCCAGGGGCGATATATGGGCCATTAATTAGCAATTTATAATAAGCACCCTGGTAATATTTTTTGTCCAATCAGATAGGTTGGAAAGAATGTTGTACCCAATCTCCTTGATTTCAAACTTCATACAGCTCCTTGATCGCACCACTCGACTTTTTCATGAGTTTTTTTTCCTCTGCCATAGAAATATTAAGGGGAACATTTTCTTTTGGGAAAAAGTAGCTTTTTATGACAGACAGCTGTTTATTTTGTGTTTACATTTGTTTCAGAGGGGGAATAATTACCACAAAATGTGAACATAGTCTCCAGCGTGTATGTGCGTGCGTGTGTTTGTCCATGCGTGCAAGCGCATGCTCGCTAACATTAAAAAGTTTAGCGTTGCAGTCCAGGGGACAGATTACAGAAACCTAGCACTGGTCCAATTGCAATTTTGCATGGTATTCGCACTAGGGCAAGAAAGCATTTTGCCCACATTAGAAAACCTTTGCACCATGGCAAGTGCAATTGCATTGTATTAGCACTAGGGATAAAAGCTGTCCTAGTGCAACAAACAAGAGATTTTTGATGGGATTGTGCCATTGTGAAAGCCTTTTGTAAATCAGGCACAAATGGATTGTTGCACAAGGGGAATCTTTGCCCTAGTGCTATTTCCATGCAAAATTGCACTTGTAATATTGCACAGGTTTTCTAATGTGTATTAACCAGTTGTATGCACTAGATCAAACGCTGCCCTAGTGATAATATTGTGCAATTGTTCTGTAGTCTGGCCCCATATTGTTATTTTAAAACCCTGAGCATTACAATTTTCCCTTCTTGCCGCCCTCCGGGCTGACTCTGCTCGA
This sequence comes from Ambystoma mexicanum, assembly GCF_040938575.1. Lineage (NCBI taxonomy): Eukaryota > Metazoa > Chordata > Amphibia > Caudata > Ambystomatidae > Ambystoma > Ambystoma mexicanum. The sequence goes on along the minus strand of NC_090941.1, from coordinate 1,078,777,906 downwards.
GGTTCTGACCCGTGTGAGTGGGAGCTCTCTGTGCTCTGGTGTGTGTGGGAGTGGATTCCCATATTGCCTGCAGAGTTGTACCTGGGCTGCATGAGGGGGTGCATATGGGTCTTCACCTGGGGCCAGATTTCAGAAACTTTGTACCTGTGCAAGCACAATTTTGCTTGGTATTGGCACAAGGATACACTTTGCCCTGGTGCAAAAATGCATTGACCGGATAGTTTTCTGCCCAAGGGCAAACTTTGCCCCAGTGCTAATGCCATGCAAAAGTGCACTTGTCATTGTGCAAGGGTTTTCGAATATGGCCCCAATGATCTTTTCTCTAGGGCAAACATTCTATGCAAATGTGGAATTTCACTGCTGCAGAGTTTCTGTAATCTGGCCCCAGAGCGGTGCATGCACATACACAGTCCTCCTGTGCGCAGACATCCTGAGACTTTTATATCCCATGGCAAAACACGTTCTAGACTTTCATGAGAACAATATGGAAAGTTTCACATTTTTGGGGGATTTATGGAGTGAAAACTGGACCGCATGGAGGAGAAAGAGAGCGTATGATCCTCCACAAAGAGACACAGCGTATCCTTGATTTTGAAAGCAAATACCTGCATGGCCACAATATTGACGAAGAACTATATACCTTTCTGCGAGATTAACATGTGAACTAGGTTAAGCTATGCTCTGATCATTCGTACTATTGTTGTAGTAAGTTGGATCACCTCGCTGTTTGGGGTACAATAGATAAACTGAGTGTTATTGGCACAACCAAATGTTTTTTTAATCCTTTCCTTCTTTGGTGTTAGTTTTACTTTCCTTTTTCTTCTCACTATTGCACTTAGCACTTCTCTATGACAGATTTTTAAAGAATATTTGTTTATCCGGTGACCCAATCTGTGTGGAAGGAGACCCATAACTGCAGCACCTTAATGAATATAGATAGTGTATTTTAGTCGAATAAACTATCAGAGGGATGTTCAAATGACTGCATCATGCAATCTAAAAATTATTTTTATGTGAAACTCTCCAAAAAGAAGTAACTGATTCTGAAAGATGAAGAGAATTACAGATTTTAGATTGAGCACTATGCATTTTATAATTGATTGTTTACAGATGGTGATTGCTGATAGCACATTGCACTTTATTTAAGAGTCAAATATGCTCCAGAATTTAAATTGACCACTATGCACTTTGCAATTGATTGTTTACAGATGATGACTGGTGCTAGCATATTGCACTTTATTTAAGAGTCAAATATGCTCCATTCTATCAATTCTAATTATGGATGCATAATCTGAAATCATCAATACCAAAGGCAATGATTAAGGTGCATGATAACTGCGGAGTAGTTTTACAGTCTGAAGTATTTTGCACTTTAGGTTGTAGCACCAAGCACTTTATCTCATATGGTTCATATTTACCCAGAAGAGGTAACCAGCAATGTGGTGCTGTGAGCTATAGTTTTTGTATCATCAGGATAGCTGATATCATGGTATCCATTATGTTATGAAATAAGCTGGGTGACTACGATGATTGGCTGTAACATTTGTCTATATAGAGAACTATGCTCTGTTATTATAAACATTGACATGCAAGTTATAATGGTTAATTGAAGACGTCAAGTAGAGCACTATGCACTTTACGACTCTCCATTCAAAGGTCTTTTGTCTTTTGTCTCTGCTCAAATGCTCAGCACTGACAATTATTGTAAAATGATGGAGCCACTTATAGTGTTTGACACTGTTTCATTATGTACAATAGCACAGACATGTGTTGACATGAGAAATAAGATTGATAGTGTCTGACATTGTTTGAATATGTACAATAATATAGATAATATAGATTGTTATGTAATGAAAAATACGAACTGTCAGCACAAAACGATTGCAAAAGTCTGGAGCATTGATAAAACTGCACAGTGTTGCAGGCAAGACTACAGCTTAAAATGGCCGACATGGTAACACACATTTGATGGGCAGATTGGTTGGGCCCTCCTCTATGTTGAGTCAAACACACCGGTTATTTTAATGTGCACTTTAGGGCGAGGCGAGTGTTGTGAACAAGCGGTGAGGAAGCCGCGAAACACGTAAAAGCCATCAAATGTTTCTTTTTTTCACAATGGGAGTACCAAATCTTATTGGTTTTACATTTTTGTGGTTGCTCTAAGCAGATATGAAATAAAGGAAGAATGCTTATTGAAAACGATTACTGCATCCTGATGATTACCAATGGCTATGGAGAGTGAGGATCGCCAGGTCTGATGAAGGATCAGTAAGGAACAGAATATATATATATATATATATATATATATATATATATTCAGTGAAAAAACTTTGTTAAAGGGACGTTATGGTTCCAAGTAAAACCGAAAAACACTTGAAATTCGCCAGTTATGGTAAGCTAAGCAACCGTAAATCGCACCACCACCGTGCACTGCTAAGCCTAACACCCAGGAAATCAAAGATGACATCACAAATGGTTATTTACCTTTCATGGGAATGGTCCTAAGGCTCGTGCGAACCGTGTTACCTGCAATGAGTGCAAAATGATACTCAGTCATGGGAAGCACGGTAAGTACAGCTTTGGGACAACTACTATGAAGCGACACCTGAGGTCATTTCACTCTGGGGCTATTCACAGGGTTGTACCTTGCGAAGAACGTAGCAGGTTGATTTCCTCTACTTCATCCTCTGTTTTTGATCCTGTCACCACAAGGACCACCTCTGTGGGACAGCGTCTTCCTCAAGCTGCCTCACAGGCCATACAGAATGCTGATGACCCTTACCTTTCGAGGGTCACAGTTGTATGTATGTACTGTGACACAGTACACTGCAGGGGGGAGCGACTTTGTAGTGCTTTTGAGACTATCGTCTCAGAGCACGAGAAGATCTGCTCACTACCCAAATAAAACCCACTCTACATCTTCCTCTCTCAGCTCGGCCTTTCTTATCTCTGTGGTTGGTGTCCCCCCCTTTACCTTCCTTTCCCCTCCTCTCCTAGTGTGTTGTGTATAAAAAACCAAATAAAATACAAAATAACAAAAATAAAAAAAAATAGGGCTCTTTTCAGAGCCGCCTTTCACAGTTAAAAAATAGAAGTCAAAATAAATGAAGCAGGGCCCTTTGTATTTTTTAGAAGTCCGCGGTCAGTTCACGATAATTTAAAAAATTGGGTTGCAACCCTATCACAAACATTGCAATTTTCTCTGGGAGGAAGTGGCGGCTCTGAAAAGAGCCTTTGGGATGTGTTTGTAAGTCAAAAATTATAAATGCTTAACACCTACTTCAAAATGGATGTTCTAATTCCAAAAAAGGTCACAATGCATTTTGTACATTTCTCAGAAAAATCTGATTGCCACCATAAGTAAGATGGACTCCATCTCTGCGAAAAATGTTTGTACTACGAAACAGAATATTTTCATTGTGAAAATAAGACATGCCAAAATCTTTTAGAAAGGCACAAACAGCTTTATTAACATTACACCTTGCTTTTTCCATTTGTGGACCAAATGAAGAAGAACGAAGCCACATTTGTCTCTGCGCAATCCGTGAAAATATCACTTGAGAATTAGGAAATATGTCCATAACCTTCCCAAGTCCTTCTTTCATAGCAAATTGCAAAGAAATTCCAGTCATATGTCCTAAACTGTTCCCTCCACAATGAATTACAATTATGTCTGGATGTTGCTCTGTCTCCAAAGTAGCACAGAGAGGTAGCAAGTCCAACCACTTCATTCCACGTATTCCATGTCAGTGTACTTCCACATGTGGGAATCCAAGATCTACAGCTACTCCACAGCTTTCTGCATGCACCTTCAACCAATATATCCATGAATCTCCCAAAATCCATACAATCTTTTTCCTAAAACACACAGACATAGCTATCTGTTGTTCTCTCAGCAAAAACAGTATATGGGAAACTCTCATCTGGCACAACGCACCCACTAAACTTTCCAGACCAATCACTTTCAGTACTCATTCTCATTTGCATGACTTCTGAACCCAAAAATTCCGAATGTAACTCCCGATGTCCGCAAACTACCACCATGTCCGCGGACATATCGTAACATGAACAGCCCTTCTACCATTTCCACTTCACACTCTCTGCCATTCCCTCATTGGATGTAGGTAAGAAGTCACATGACCATGCACCAATCACATTCAATACATCTACATCTAACTGCATCATCATAGATCAGCACTGCAAATGTACTGTGAATCTCTCTGAGTACAAGTGTCATATCATTGGCAAACACCATCTACCAGAAATACTGTACAAGTCTCCAAGATTTCTACTTGCAGCTCCATGCATATCCATATGCATGAACACAAACTTCAGGTATGCATATTTTCTGTACAGTAGATGAACACATTTTCAAACAGACTTTTACCTTGTGTAATCTGTAAAATGAATTTACTGTATTTTTTTCAATTTCCTAAAATCAACTATCACTTATAAACCTTTATACTATTTACTTTCTTTATACACACACACTCAAATCATGTTAAACTAACATTTTTTAAATGAAATATATAGACTACATATATTCAAACAAAATTGCATGCAAGCACAATCTATGTTTAAATCTTTAAAAAAATACTTTTATTTATTTTATTTATTTACTTAATTACCCTAATTTAGACATGACATTGAGGCGCTATTACCTAGAACAGCTTACCTACAGAAATAGTGGTATTCACTGGTATATTATACATTTCACAAGACATAGTAAAGATATTTTTTTTGCTACAGTTAGTCATTCAATACCATTTGTTCACTAAGAACATATCATATGTACTGAACTGATGCAATGTATCCTATGTAAATAAATTAGTTTAATGGTTTTGAAGAAGGCGCTGAGGATTTCAATTAAAAAAATCAATATCTAAATTAAAAACAGCGCTATATACAAACAAAATTACAAATTTGAATCTTTTACAATTGCAGTGAAGACCAGTCTCCTGAAAAGAAGCAGCCAAATTTGAAGAACAAAGAAGAACTAAGAAGTTATCTGTTAATTTAAGAAAAAAAGTAAGTAGAATATCACCATAATATTTGTATTATTACTCAAACATACTGTAAAGTTAATACAAGCTATTTTTGTGCCTAAAAATAGTGATTGTGTACCATTTTCTCCAAAAATCTCCATGTCTTAAACAGCGATTTACAGCCAGAATGGCCCACAAATTCCTATTTTTGGACACACAAATTACCCAACTGAACCGCTACAATTTTCATATTATAGAACAAACAACTGTTTTAATTGTATACATTAGATTTACTATTTGTACTTTTCCACACCACTAGCTTACTTTTTTTTGTCATCTGAACCCCAGTTTAGTAACACATAAATTCAAGAATACCTATCCCTACTAGTTTTAGTTCCCAATGCCCAATCATACACCATTACATACATCTTTATCATCTTACTGAAACACTCATGCACACAGCACACATACATTGTAGTACACCCCAACCCATACCATCTTTATTTTTTTTCAACAGACCCTAAAGAATGCCTACCAAAAGTCAAGTCCATAGAAAGCAACGCAGAAGTAGAGCAAATGAAAATAAAACTGTCCAACATAAGCATCCATCTCTAGCAGAATTTGTAAAAAAAAGTTGAAACAAAACAGCTAATGCAGTCATTTAGTGAAACACAAGAAGTTTCAAGTACAAAAACTTTGCCTCCTCTAACAAAATGTAAAACAAACCAAAAAACAATTAACAGAAAATCAGCTGTCACTACAGATAAAACTGCATATTTAAATTTTGATATAATGCAAAGTAAGCATACCAAGAAAAGTATTTTAGCCAAAATGTACCGTCACAAAGTCCTTCAAAATCTTATAAAAACAGGAGAGAAATCAGGTTCAATGCTTAAAACTTATCGTAGGAAATTAATCTTAGAAGCGTTGATGGACAGTGCAATTCTTCTCAAAAGAAAGTTATTTATTTTAGTGTTAAACAAAATGAAACCACTTACAAAACTAATAACTAAATTACAGAAAAGACTTCTCAATAAGCGAAATGTCAACAGAAAGAACTTCTTAAGTATCTGCGGGGGTGAATGGAATCACACTACGAGCACAGAACCATATTTTAATGAAGAAGCGTACAAACAAAAGCAAACACATACAATTGCCATACACAGCAGTGGTCAAGGTTATGAAAAAGTGAATAATACCATAATGGAACAAGAAGTACTCCTTACAAAAATATGCCCTGAAAACTTAGAATTACCCCTCCATTCAACTGAATCAGAACATCTAGTGTACAAATGGCCATGCACGTCAATGTGTAACATTCCCAAACAATGTTTCAAATCTTTATGCCAATTCCTCAATAAATATGTAAAAAGCAAAGACAAAATCAAAATTAAATTACTGCAAAATATGGATACCTGTCCAGTGCGCAAGTACACAGGACTACAAGGACATTCATTGGCCTGCATTACAGGACCTACTTGTAAAACCACTTTCCATGATATCAAAAGGATATCAACGCATCATTCAACTATAAGAAATCTAGTCTATAAACTGTACTATGCTAAAAGTCCTGCTTTAGCACTAGCAAAGTTAAATAACATCCTTCTACATGGTACAGCAAAAGATCTACTTGAAGAAATTGACTATATCCAGAAAAAATATTTTGGATGTGAAAGCCATTCACAGAATGAAATAGCTTTAAACCAATTAAGCAACAATTCTACACATGGCAACCTTTTGCTAAACACATACAAAAAAGAAATACTAAAATTTAAAAGTACATCAGCTGAAGTACCAAACCATGTATGTGTATGTTGCCGTAGAACTTTTTATAAAAGTAACACAAAAACTGTAGACCTATCATACAAAATAGAAGACAATGAAGATATTCTAAAATGTTTGAATTAGCTCTCTACCTTGTAGCAGAAAACAAATACAAAATAACTGACCCCTTAATACTTTGCAGTTACTGCACTACAAAACTTGACAACAACCAAACTCCTTCACGTGCTATCACAAATAATTTGGAATTATACCCAGTACCAAAACCACTACAACAACTTAATTTATATGAGAGCATCATAATTCACACAGTACACCCATTTCAAGCAATAATATGCCTTCAACCAAAAACAGCAAAATTACCTCCCTCTGAATTGGTAAAAGCCATTCGTTTAAAAGTAGTTTATTTACGATTAGATCTAAAAGAAAATGTGCATACTCTAGGAGTGCAACATCCAATGCAGCAATCTTTAATTATCTTAGTGAATGGAGTACCTACAAAAGACAAAAAAATACAGCAACAGCTGGTAGATTTACATAAAGTTAGACAAGCCTTCCAATATCTTAAAGAGAATAATGAATATTACAAAGAAATTAATATTGAAGAAAACTTGAAAGATACAACTGAAATAATTCAAGAAACACAAGAAGCTGGTCAATTTGAGCTACTAGATCCTGCTACAATATCAAATACTTTAGACCATTATACAATTCATCCTTTGCACTGTAATGACATCATAGAAGATGTACTGGAAACGTACCAAATGCGTCAAAAAAAGGATCACCAATCAGCATATGTGAAAAAAGTGTAGAAGCGCGTGCTTTTCCTCAACTCTTTCCTACTGGCAAAGGAGGAAGGTATGATGATAGACCTATTCAAATATCAGCTTCAGAATACCGCTCATTACGGATGTATTCTGAAGATCCCAGATTTAGACAAAATATGGAATACATATTCCACCTACTCTTTGAAAGTGAACTAGCAACTTTATTTTACGGAGTTGCACACATATTAAAATCAGAATCACACTTTCAAAATATGACAGCTACACAATTATTAGAAAAAGTGCAACAAAAGGATGAGGTTTTACAATCAAATATTACAAATCTATTAGCAAATATGCGTGGTACTAAAGAGTACTGGTTTCGACGTCATGGAGATGTACGTTGTATGATCAGAAACCTTGGCCCACCCACTTGGTTTGTTACATTAAGTTGTGCAGAATATGCATGGGAAGATTTACATGATTTCCTACGCATATCAAATAAAAACATAACAAACATAGATATACTAACACCTGGAGAACTCTGTTCTTTGGATCCTGTTAATGTTTCAAGATATTTTCACCATCGCTTCATTGCTATGCTACATTTTATTTGTAATACAACTGTTCCTCCCCTTGGAGAAGTGCAACACTTCTTTTGGAGAAAAGAATACCAAGCCAGAGGAGCACCACATATCCACATGCTTTTATGGATTAAAGATGCTCCTAAATTTGGTCAAGACAGTGATACCACTGTTTTACAGTTTATTGAATAATACGTCACTTGTGAAATTCCATCAGAAGCCACAAATAGTGATCTTCATGCACAAATTTTACAATTTCAAAGACACAAATGTGGAAAATATTGTCGTTGCAAATACAAAAACAAAGGGAAATACTACACCAAATGCTGATTTGGTTTCCCTAGACCAGTTACAAATACAGGTCAAGTGAACAACCTCATGTCTTCAGTTAGACATAGTGTTAAAGGTAAGTCACCTAAAAATACATATTACATAAAAAAGAAAAGAAGAAGAAAAATATATCAATGATTATAATGCAATCATTGCCCACTTATGGAATGCAAACATAGATGTACAGTACATTGCAGACAATTCTACTGCAGTTACACGATATGTCACAGCATACTTAATTAAAGCAGAAAAGACAGAGCTCCAAGACCTCTGGAATGACCTGTAATCAGATAAAACAGTGTCTCAGAAATTATACAGCTTGGGCATAAAAATGCTCACCCATAGAGAATGTGGATCATATGAAGCAGCTAATCGTTTAACTGGTACTGCATTGTATGGTAAATCTGAAAATATAGTATGGCTAAGTCTTGGTCCAGCTAAATCTAGAAAAAGAGTTCGAAAATCATATGAAGATATAGAAACAATAGCCAAACGTGATCCCAACAGCCAAGACATTTTAAAAAACAATTTATTGGACACATACTACCCAAACAGAAGTAATACTTTGTAAAACATGTGTCTATACCACATAGCCCAAAACGACACATACAAAAATAATATGAAACCTGATGAAAAAAACGGTAAATATAGAGTGACAAACTGTGAAGGCAGCTTAGTTAAACTCACTAAACCAAATTTAATTAATCATATCAAATTGTCATTAAAGACTCCTCAACATAAATAAGTATATTACATGTCCCTGCTACAACTCTTCAAACCATGGAGAAAAGAAGAACAAATACTAGATAACTATCACTCATATGAGGATGCTTTCAAAGCAAATGAAAGCACTATAACTGATGTAAACTTTACACAGTAAAAAACAATGTTGCACAATGAACATCAACACGAAGAAGAACTCCAAGCCCAACTAGATAAGGACACTCCTGACAGTAGTCAACCTTCTGTAACAGGAAACCAAGAACCACTGGGGGAACCACTAATAATAAATGAGGCAGAATTAGCTATGATAGAAGTAGAAAACACCATGTGTCAGTATGAAGATAAAGAAGACCTAACTATACTACAACCAAAACTAACCAATGAGCAACGTAGAATTTTTCAAGAAGTAACAAAACAAATTGCACATGGTGTAAAACATGAAAATAAAGAATGTTCCTGCCATAATTATAAACCTATACTACTGTACGTCAGTGTTGAAGCTGGTTCTGGCGAAACATTCCTAATCAAAATCATTAGTAAGTTCCTTCAACAATTGACAAACAACAAACTGTCAGCTGTTGTCACTGCTTCCACAGGTTTAGCTGCCTACAACATAGGTGGTGTTACATTACACCGATTACTACTATTACCAGTAGAACACCAGAACAAATTAGACTATTACAAACTTTCTGCAGAAGCTGCAATGGAACTATGCAGAGTATTGAAACAAATGAAAATGCTACTAATAGATGAAGTGAGCATGGTCTCCAACCTGATGTTAGCTTTGATTCACCTCAGATTACAAGAAGTACTCAAAACAGACTATGAAGAGCTCTTTGCAGGAAAACACATTATTGTTTTTGGAGATCTGCTTCAATTAACACCAGTAAAAGGTGAGCCTATTTTTAAAACATTAGGACACAAACTCTGCCGTAAAACTGTTGGCAGCATTGGAAATGTCAACCTTTGGCAACATTTTCAATACAGAGAATTAACAGAAAACATGCAGCAATCTGCAGATCTCACTTATGCCAACATTTTAAAAAGTATCAGAGTTGGTATACTTTCTAAAGAAGCAGAAGCAATATTGAAAACCTGGCACATTAATGCACTTTATGGCGATAATGCATGTGCTACAGATGTTATGGAACAATTAGCCCACAGAAATGTCAATTGTATGGCCTTAATGCCAACTCTTGCAAGCTGTTTCAAATTCAATGAAATCATGCTAAGTAAAGAAATGCAACCAATCATGGAAATTAGAGCCCCAGACAAACTAGATGTAGATGGTATGACACTACCCATGTGTGACCAAGCCACAACAAGACTAAATAGTTTAGAAAAATCAATCTCAAACACAGCAGGCTTAGGAAAGATATTAAAATTATCCTTAAAATGCTTAAACGTAACCTTGACGTGGACCAAGGACTAGTTAATGGAGCACTGGGTACAGTTGTTGGCTTTCAAACATACCCACGCGACAACAAAATTCAGTTTGTCAATATACTCTTTGACAAACTTTCAGAAATAAAAAGGATAGGACGCTCAACAGCTAGATTCCTTCTCTTCAAAGATATGTATGTACGCAGAGAACAATTTTCTCTAACTCTTGCATACGCAGTAACGATTCATAAATCACAAGGTCTTACCTAGACAAAGCAATGATAGATATTGGTAACACAGTCTTTAAAGAAGGCATGAGCTACGTAGCACTATCACGCTTACGTACACTTGACGGTCTATTTCTAATCAACTTTGATGCAAGTAAACTAAACGCTGATATTCCTTGCATTTTAGAATACAATAGACTTCGCTCACTATACACCCCCACCTAAACACATATTCTGTTCCACAAAAAGTAAAACGTTATAGAAGAAAAATAAATCAAACAGAAATGCAACAGGATGTCACTGCAAATCCTCCAAAGAGAGTAAAAGAAACTAATACTTCATCAAGTACCACAAGCAAAAAAGAATCAATTAGGGAAAGTAAACCAGGTACTTCTTTAAAGAAGGAAGACAAACTCCAAAAAAAGCAGTTAGATACAGAACTACCTGGACCATTTAAATTCTGAAATATAGTTGGTGTAAGTTGCTACGCAAATGTAGCAATGAATATTCTATTTCAATTACCACCAATTGTTGACAACATTTACTTTCACAGTACAGACCCATTGTGTATGCAAATGTTAGTACTTCACAGAAATGCAGCAAACAATCCTGATAACACATATAGTGTTTATGGAATAAGACAAAAATTGGACTACTGTGCTGGAATGGTGAAATTCGCTATAAACTCACAGGAAGATCCACAAGAATTTCTAATGTACTTACTACAAGTACTGGAAACAAAAACATACCTATAAATGAAATCTTCCAGATTTCATACATGTGGAAACATACATGCACTCCCTGCAACAATGTGACACAAGAAGATATCCCGAATGAAGGCGTCATATATATATCAATACCAAAATGTGAATCCATTGCATGTCATCGACTTGTACAAAATATAAACCATGGTAGATTATGCTCTACCTGCAATTCAGATAATCGCTCCACGTTAGTAATACAAACACATAGTAAATACATAATGCTAATGCTTCTACGTTACAATGCAGATGGTACCAAAAACAACTGCAAGCTGACTGGATTCACACATGGTCAAATATCACTTGGTAAGAAAACCTTCACAAGAATAGGTATAAGCTACCACGCAGGAGCCACAACCAATTCAGGGCACTACACTGCATACACCCCCTACAGGACACCCCCTACAAACATTTCAGAACAACGCAAGAGTTCTTAGAACACATTCAACTTGACAGAGAACAATACGGACAGCGTCCTCAGGACACCCCCATTTTGTTTACTTGCGAACATTTCAATACAACGCGAGTGTTCTTAGAACACATTCAACTTGCCAGCCACAACCCCCATTCATATTTGCGAACATTTCAGGACTCCGCAAGTGTTCTTAGAACACATTCAACTTGCCAGCCACAACCACCCATTCATATTTGCGAACATTTCAGGACATAGCGAGTGTTCGACAATGTCTTCAGAACACCCCCATTTTGTGTATTTGCGAACATTTCAGGACACCGCAAATGTTCTTAGAACACATTCAACTTGACAGAGAACAATACGGACAGCGTCCTCAGGACACCTCCCTACGAACATTCCCCGGACACCGCAAGTGTTCTTAGAAAAGTCTTCAGAACACCCCCATTTTGTTTATTTGCGAACATTTCAGGATACCGCGACTGTTCTTAGAACACATTCAACATGACAGAGAACAATACGGACAGCGTCCTCAGAACACCCCCATTTTGTTTATTTGCGAACATTTCAGGACACCGCAAGTGTTCTTAGAAGCGTCTTCAGAACACCACCATCTTGTTTAGTTGCGAACATTTCAGGACACCGCAAGTGTTCTTAGAACACATTCAACTTGACAGAGAACAATACAGACAGCGTCCTCAGGACACCCCCATTTTGTTTATTTGCAAACATTTCAGGACACCGCAAGTGTTCTTATAAGCGTCTTCAGAACACCACCATCTTGTTTATTTGCGAACATTTCAGGACACCACGAGTGTTCTTAGAACACATTCAACTTGATAGAGAACAATACAGACAGCGTCCTCAGGACACCCCCATTTTGTTTATTTGCAAACATTACAGGACACCCCGAGTGTTCTTAGAAGCGTCTTCAGAACACCACCATCTTGTTTATTTGTGAACATTTCAGGAGACCGCGAGTGTTCTTAGAACACATTCAACTTGCCAGCCACAACCCCCAATTCATATTTGCGAACATTTCAGGACACAGCGAGTGTTCGACAACGTCTTCAGAACACCACCATCTTGTTTATTTGTGAACATTTCAGGACACCGCGAGTGTTCTTAGAACACATTCAACTTGACAGAGAACAATACGGACAGCGTCCTCAGGATACGAACAGCGTCCTCAGGACACCCCCATTTTGTTTATTTGCGAACATTTCAGGACACCGCGAGTGTTCTTAGAAGCGTCTTCAGAACACCACCATCTTGTTTATTTGTGAACATTTCAGGACACCGCGAGTGTTCTTAGAACACATTCAACTTGACAGAGAACAATACGGACAGCGTCCTCAGGATACGAACAGCGTCCTCAGGACACCCCCATTTTGTTTATTTGCGAACATTTCAGGACACCGCGAGTGTTCTTAGAAGCGTCTTCACAACACCACCATCTTGTTTATTTGCGAACATTTCAGGACACCGAGAGTGTTCTTAGAACACATTCAACTTGACAGAGAACAATACGGACAGCGTCCTCAGGACACACCCATTTTGTTTATTTGCGAACATTTCAGGACACCGCGAGTGTTCTTAGAACACATTCAACTTGCCAGCCACAACCCCCCATTCATATTTGCGAACATTTCAGGACACAGCGAGTGTTCGACAACGTCTTCAGAACACCCCCATTTTGTGTATTTGCGAATATTTCAGGACACAGTGAGTGTTCTTTGAACACATTCAAACTTGACAACGAACAATACGGACAGCGTCCTCAGGACACCCCCATTTTGTTTATTTGCAAACATTTCAGGACACCTTGAGTGTTGTTAGAACAGTTTCAGCTTGCTTGCGAACAAAACGGACACACGTTGAGTCCTCAGAACACCCCCCATTCAGTTTATTTAGAACATTTCAGAACACCCATGATTTCCGCAGACAAATCGAACACAAAAAGAACGTCTAACACATAAAAAAAACACAACTTTCATCCTATCTCATACACTCCCACCCTCCCCAAACACTCCTACACACCAACACACTCTACTAAATACAAATTTTGAACAAAGTTTCACCACGCTGTCCGCGGAGGTCCGCGAATCCAAGATGGCGGGCGCTACCGAAAATCTGACGCGCTTCACGCTCCACGCCGTCCAATCAGTGAACAAGTTGCATGTCCGCGGACATCACGCAAGTCAATGGACCAGTCAGGACACTGTCCGCGGAACGAACAGGGAAGTGTGTCCGCGAAGCGAACACAGATATCACACATTTTTTTTACCTACTTTTTGGTCATTTTAAAAAAAAAATACTGGACAGATTTTCACAAAATTTTCAAAAGCACGCTTTCGGGACCAAGCCGCTGCTCCTGGTTCAAATTTGGTGAAAATCCATCCAGCGGTTTGGGCTGTAGACGCGAGCAAACATTTGTTCCCATGCAGTCTATGGGAAAAAAAAGTTTTGGGACCCCCCTATAACTTTGCCCCACCTGGACAAATCCTCACCAAACTTTGCAAAATAATTCAGAGTGACCCAAATACTTTTTTTGCAAAGTTTGGTGAGGATTCGTCCAGGGAGAGCGAAGTTATAAGCCGCCCAAAAAGTGCTCTTCCTATGGAAACAAGTAATTCAGTGAACTAACTTGGTTAAAGGGATGTTATGGTTAAGTTGCACTAATAAAAACCTATCAAATTCAGTGAAAAAATGTTGTTAAAGGGACATTATGGTTAAGTTGCACTAATAAAAACCTATCAAAAATCAGTGGAAAAGCTTTGTTAAAGGGATATTTTGGTTACAAGTAAAATTGCAAAAACACAGAAATGTAACAGTTTTGGTAAGGTGAGCAACCATAACTCATGCCGCCACTGCGCCTGTCCAGACGTGCCGCTCGCACGTGTCACATTTTAAATTAGTTCTGGGACTCCACCCCTGTCTTGCGGACACTGGTACGCATGCACACCTGATCTCACTGTGCCCTTGGACACGGCGCCTGTCCGGACATGTCTGCTCGCACGTGTGCAACCGCAACTCCCACAATACAAACAAAAGTACCATCATTTAATAAGCAACTACACATTACAATGCACCGCATTCACAGGTATGCATGCACTGACAGCATAACAAACCTTCACACAAGTGCCACAAATATTTTCCATCTCCATTTCTTTTTTGTATTAAAATGTTACGCACAGTGCTGCTATAAATCCACGTAAAGCCTACCAAACGCTCAGCATTTTCCATTTTGAATTGTATAACAATGTCACACATTAGGCATACTTATCACGGGACCACCGGCCCCATTAGCAATGCTGCCACTGTTCCTGTGTACCCATTCCCGTAGTGTCCTATGCAACTCCACAGCAATAGGGACTTTCCAGGCCAACGTGACCTGTAATGTCCTGGTGGCACCAGGAAGCTAGCATTATTAGGAATCTGGTGGCAACCCATCTGCAGCAACGGCAGAGTTATCACCATAACCGTAATGAAGCCCAATGTTATTAACTCCAACTCCCAACAACTCCTCCTACATTCATAAATTAAGTCTTCTTGTACTAAAACTACTTCACCATTTTCATACATACCCACTAATTTTCTTCTTTTGCAATTGCAGTGAAGAACAACCTCCTGGAAGACAAAACCTTGAAGAGAACTACTCTTCACATCCGACAAAGTAAGTGTACTAGTGTTTTAGTATTCTTTCTGTCACTCATGCAGAACAGTGTAGCTGCATAGTAGCCTACAAAATTCCTTTCCAACTAACAACATTTATTTCACTCTTATTCATTACACCTCAACATGTACACTCTTTGTATTCTCATCTGAACACCATTATCATAACACCCACTATTATCCTGAAAACATTGTAATGTCCTTACTTATTAATTCACACTACCACTCTCTTATGCACTAAATGAAGTCCTTCACATGTCTACACACACCGCTACTCTTACAACCTTCCCAACCACAACTAGCAGCCATTGCACAATCACACAGCCCTTTGTATGTCTGCCCTCATATTCACACACTCATTCACAATACATGCAAATATATTCCACAACTTTCCAACCCACACTTTCCTTTTTTCTCCAATAAACAGCAGAGAATGCCTACTAAAAAGAAACTCTGTAGAAACAAAAGAAAAAATAGAGCAGATAACAATACAAGCATGCCAAATACTTGTCCACCTCTAGTTGAATGTGTAGGAAATATTCAAACAAAACTGCTAAAACAGTCAGTTAACAAAACTAAACCAAGCTACCACTAAAATAGCTAGGTCCCCTCTTCAAAAATAAAATGGTATAAAGAGGAATAAACCTGATAATGACCCTACCACTATATCTACCAATGTTAACGTAGTCATACTCAAGAATTCCCCCCAAAATATTTTACAAAAATCTTTCCACCATAGAGTACTTCACAATCTTAGGAAAACAGCTGAAAAGTCACGCTCGACCCTTAAAAATTACTGCAGAAGAATAATCCTGGAAGTCCTTATTGACAGCTCAATTCTACTCAAAAGAAAATTGTTTATATTAATTTTTACCAGAATGAAACCAATATCAAAATTAATCAGCAAATTACAAAAAGTACTTCTAAACATGTGCAATGTCAACATAGATTCCTTTGCAAACTTCTGTGAAGGTGAATGGATTCACACAAGCAGCACAGAACCATATTTCAATGAAGAGGCTTATAAACAAGAACATAAAAACCCAATTGCCATATATAGTAATGGCCTAGGGTATGAAATGGTAGAAAACACCATTATGGTACAAGAAACCCTTATCGAAAAAACATCTGCAACAAACTTTCAACCAACAGTTCTTTTCACCCAACCAATACGTCCAGTCTACAAAGGACCATGCAGCTCAATGTGTAACGTAGGGCAACAATCTGTCAGTTCTTTACGACAATTCTTCAATCACTGTGTGAAATTAAAAGACACCATTAGAATAAACACTTTACAAACCATGGACTCCTGTCAGTGCACAACTACACTGGACGGTGAGGACATTCATTAGCCTGCATTTTGGGACCTGCTTGCAATATCACCTTCCACCACAAATATTAGCAACACAACATTCCACTATAAGGAATCTTCTGCAGAGACTGTACTATGAAAAAAGTCCTGCTTTACAAATGCAACATTTTAATAACATTCTCCTAATTGGGACTGCCAAAGAACTTGGTCAACAAATAGAACACATCCAAAATAAATATTTTGGAAGTGAAGAGGAAAAATCAGTAACTTTAGAGAACATTAGCAAAAACCTTACAAACACCAATCTTCTAAAAATAACTTTTCATAAAAAGAGCACACACAGTGTAGATAAGACTTACAAAATAGAGAACAGTCTCAATGGTTCCAATTAGCTCTATATCTTATAACAGAAAATAAATACAAAATAAGTGACCCCTCAATGCTTTGCACATACTGTAATACAAAGCTTGATAATAATCAAATGCCAAAACGTGCTGCCACTAATAACTTGGAAATATTCCCACTTCAACATCTTCTCCGGCAACTTAATTTGTATGAGAACATTATAATCCAACCAGTACACCCATGTGAAGCTATAATACACCTTCAATCCTAAACAGCCAAATTGCCTCCTTCCGAATTACTAAATGGCATTTGTGGCAAAGTAGTATATTTGTCATCAGACCTTAATGAAATGTAGAAACTGTAGGAGTGCAACAGCCAATAGATCAATCTTTGATTATCCAAATTAATGGTGTACCAATGAAAGACAAAACAATTTGACAACAACTAGTAGACTCAACCAAAGTTAGAGAAGTCCTACATTATCTAAAACAATGAATACTACAAAGATATAAACATTGAACAGAACTTAAGAGAAACCACTCAAATAATTTAGGCTTCATCACCAACTGGCCAATTCAAACTTGCAGATCCTATTATTGCATCCAATATTTTAGACCAGTATACAATTCCCCCACTACACACCAAAGACACCATAGACGATGCATTTGCATCAAGCCAAAGGATCTCCAATCAGCATATGCCTTTTCTCTACTCTTTCCTACAGGAAAAGGGGGAAGATATGATGAACGATCCACACAAATAACAGCATCAGAATATCGCTCTTTACAAATGTATTCTAATGACCCCAGATTCAGACAATATGTTGAATAAATATTCCACCTTCTGCTTGAAAGTGAACTAGCAACTCTATGTTAGGGAGTTACACACACATTGGGCCTCATTACTTAATAAGAGCATGGCTGCCTCCATACTGGGTTCCAGGTCTGGGTTCCTTCAATGAGGAATTACTGGGCCATTCCAACCTTGGAGGACCTGGTAATTCATCTTTGAAAAAAACCATCCCCATTCCCATTTGAGCCCCATAGGGCTCAATGGGAATGGGGAGGGAGCAAATAATATGCCCGTTAATAACGGGACCAGCTAAGGACGTCTGGTCTGACAAGACTTTCTGAGCGGGTCCTGCAAGGGGACCTCGTAATAGGGCAACCCGTAAAGAATGGGCCGGTCCTGTACCGGCGCCGTTCATTACGGGAGCGCCAGGGTCCTTATAAGGCCCATTGAAAACAGGCTCCAATGTTTTATACATGTCTACTGCCCAACAACTTCAAAAGATAAAAGAGAAAGATGAAGTTTTACAATCGAGTATCACAAATCTCTTGGCAAACATGTGTGATACAAAAGAATACTGGTTCCGACTGAAAGCTGGCAATCCCCACATTTACAATAAAATAAACAAATGAGAGACACATCCCAGTAGGGAATGAGACTAGGACCAATTGCGAGTGAGGTAAAAAAGTCTTTATATAAAGTTAGAATGGGGCACGCAGAGGACTCTGCTACTCCGAGAGCGCTCTGCCCAAACAACAGAAAATACACATTATATTACAGAAACACATCATCTATGATGTGTGCTATAGGGGATACAATAGGTAGTGCTCATTGGGCAAAGGGGACTGGGCGTTACACTTTATGTAGGGGTGTTGCTCCAGGATTGGTCAGCGCTGGACTTGTAACTTCTTGAAGCACACGGGTCAGCTGGGCTCATCTGGGAGGGCTAAAGGGTCAAGCGATGTCCATGTTGTTGTATTTCGTTCTGTCTAACTCTTTGCCCTTTTGGCCACATACATTTTAGTATCATACATACATTTCAAAACACAATATATATATCATCTAAACAGTTGACCTGAGCCACCAAGAGTGAGGGTACATGGGTCCAGGTGTCTTATCTAACACAGTATTTCAAAAACACATTAATCGAGTATCCCTTAGGATTTAATTCAAGTGTTTCACTCTTTGGTAGTACAAGAAGAATGTATGGCTGCATGGGATTAGTAATATGGAGGTGAATTAGAGTGGCACATGGGCAAGGGGCTTGCAACTGTTACATCAAAGAGGTGTGGGGTTAAGGGGCTTGTGGTCTATATTTATTTAGAAGGGGTCTGCTAGTGCAGAGGCAGGTTTGTGGAGACAGATATTTTTTTCCAGGCCCAGGCTCTGGCCCGGTCACACACAGGGCAATGATGTCAAAGGAAGAAGAGAGATACAGTGTTTAGCTCGCTACACTTCGCACCGAAGCTGGCGTGAGAACAGAACAGCCGTGGAGACGGCAGTGTGGAGGAGGTGGGGGGTTGGCATGCTGGCTGTGTGCAGAGAATGAAGGGGAGAGGTCCAGGCTTGCATTCAGCACTTACATGTGGCCTAGTAGAAAATGGAGTCGCTAGTTAACACAAAATTGAGTCTTGGGGCTCATAAGCCATTCAATGTTATGTGTCATTCAAAGGCTCCCTCACACCTTGGCCAGAGGTGCGCTGTCAACCGCAGAATGAGCATATAGTGTGCATCATTAGGAATGAATAATGTTACTTATGTAATGAATAATGCAAATCTTCCAAATGTTTCCATTCGTTTTCCTCAGCCAATGCTTCATCCCAAGCCGGGGTTCCCTTTCTCAGCATCCAGGCCTGACACACCGACCTAAGGCTCTCCCCCATGTACATATGTATATACAGCCCCCGTCCCCATCCAGATCTACCCTTACTTCAGCATACCATTCTAGTGCGTAGAGCTCTTTAATTGTGGTGTGATATAGTGGATCAACAATGTATCCGGTGTTGTATATGGCAGTCATCCTATATTTTGGTTCTCAATCTTCCCCTGTCTGAATCTGGGCCTCATGTGTCACCTGTACTACCCATGCTGCTTTGACCATTGTCACCATCATCATTGCACTGTTAGGAATGGATTTTGCACAGCACCTACGTCCCAGTTGGCACACGCAAAAAATGAGTAAGAAAAAGACAATGATGGGTATTAGCAGCTTCACAGCCATGCCATGCCACGACGGGACCTACTCGAACAGGTTGTCGAACCACGTGCTGGACTGCACTCCACCTTCTTTCTTCATTCTTTCCCCTAGATTGTGCACTGCTGCTATTACATGTGATAAAGTTCTATTGTCCGCATCGGCAGAAGATACGAAAGTGCAACATGCACTCCCAATTTTTCGGCAAACAACGCCATCCATTGCTGTTAGAAAGTCGAGGGTGTAGCGGTTCTGCATGGTCGTCAGCCGCAGGGCTCGCAGATCCACTTTAATGACATTGAATCTTTCTTCTGTGCCGTTGGCTGGCTGGATGAGTTCCCAGCGGATGATTTGTATCCATTTTGCATTTGCTCAGGCTTGGAACGAGGGACGCAAAGAAAGTTTCTGCTGAGGTGAATGAATTGAATTTATCAGGTATTTGCGCCAAGAGTTCAGAGGATTCTTCAGAGATATAGTTTGAAAATCTCTGTTTTTGTGACACTGTGCTTTATAGCTGCTCTTCTGGTAAGACGTCATATGCAGGAGGTTCTTCGGTCATTGATGGGGGTGCCTGGGCCATTTTTGCTGGTACCCTCTCCCCTTGGATGTGGCTTTCTGGTATCACCATCAGGGCTGAGTGCAACGTTGCCACAACGCAGGTGCCCCTCCATGACAGTGGAAGGTGCAAATACGCCTGTTTGCCACCCACCAAGTAAGTGTCCATTAAAGCTGCTGAAACTTTCTTCATGTCTGGTATGATGAGCGTTTTACTACAGTACTTGTTTGCGCCTAGAGGCACTTTTCCTTCTCTGTGGAAGCACAGTTCATATGATATTTCGCTTTGTACTTTGATGGGTTTTTCGAGAGCTGTTACCCACGTTAGTTTGGTGATGTGCTGAGACCAGATTGGAGTGCATTTACTTTTGATCCATTGGAGCTTTCCGTCTGACAGTCCTCAAAAAGCCTCCACCTTGCATGTCACTTGTTCTTCCTGCCACTTGTTGTCGGAAAACATTGTCCCTTGGATGATAAAAAGTGGCTCTTTCATGCAGATAACTCCTTGTGGTTTGTTGTAACAAGTCTTTTCATTCTTCAGCATTTGTAGTGAAATGGTGTGCGCTTGATAGGTGCTTTTAATTCTACACAGTGCAATGTGAATAAGACACTGCACCTCTGCAATAGGCGCCTCCTGTGGTAACAACACTTTAGGGGTCCCGAAGGCATGGGGAATCGAGGAGCACACATAACAGCTTTCGTTAGTAGCTTATTTTGCCATTGGGCTCATGTCTGCGTACCATTTGTTGGACTGGTCTAGACTGGTCTGGGTGGCGTGGGTCTTCCACTGCATCTAAACCCAAACCATGATATTCATCATACCTTTTCCGTCTCACACCCCCTTCTGCCTCCTGCTCCACCCTGGACCACTTTGGATTTCTAATAATGTTTGATATCGGAAAGGGAATATTCTAGCCATTATCTTTGTGCTCCTCCCCCTGCTTTGCTGTCCACTAATCTTGTCATATGTGAGGGCGGAGATCTGTTTTTCATCATTTACATAATCACCACTTGAGGTAGGTTGAGTAGCTGTATAGAAATCAACATGTGGTAATGTAAATGTGTAAGGGTTGGGATCATTCATATCATACACATTAAATTCTATGACAAGACAAGAGGCTCGCATTATGCTTTACTTTCCTTTATTTGCTGCCACACCAGCACTTTAAAACTTAACTTTAATACTGCACATTTATGTTCTTACAAAACCACAGTTATGGAAAACGAAAATGGACCAGTTTAAACGTTTGTTTCATATCTGAATGTGATCCCTGTAATCACCCGGGAACTATTAGTCCCATGATACTCATGTCTCTGTTAGTCCAATCCTCCAAGCTCTGCACCTATCAGAGGGCAGCCTCCTGTAGAAGAGCCCTTGTGCCCAGGGCCTTTCCTCTTTCTTTTTGCTGCCTGAGATAAGTGACATATTTCTCTATCTTTGCTTATAGAAGGATTGTTAGTCACGTATATATTTCTAAAATTTTTATATGTGTATATCAGTATGGCATTACACCGTAGCGTGCATGGAATTAGTTTCATTTCTCCTCAAAAGAGTTTACCTTAACGTGTAGCATGAGCGTTGCACAGCCTATCACATTCAGTCAGCGTGCGTTAGACTTCTTTTACAAAACGTTCGAGTGTGGTGAAGAGCGGGCGAGGGCCGGAGCCGCGAGCAATTCCGCTCGCTTCAGGCTGCCGAGCCCCGCGCTCTGTAGTAATCAGTGCCAGCGAACTCGGCGGCTTCAGGTTTCCCAGCTTCCCCAGGGATTCTACAAATATATATATTTTGAATACTTTATAAATCGCAAGAAGCAGTTTACTGGCACACACTACATTAATCGTTAGCACGTGTGAAGAGCCTGAAGAGCCTTCATCTGCTGACTTCCACGCAGTTGGCCCAGCCAACACCTCGATTATGGCTCAGTTTGTCATCCCCACTAACACCCCTTCCACTTCTCCGGAGTGGAGTCAAAAAGAGTGGGAACAGGATCCTTCCCAGCAAGAATCAGACTTGTCACAGAGTTTTAAGAAGGTACTCAGAGACTCCTTGCAGCAGGCGGTCTCTCAAGGGGTGCAGCCCATTACAAAGAGATTGGAGACTCTGGAAATGATAATGGCTGAACAACAGAAACAGATCGCAGCCAAGAAAAGACGGGCTAGTAGCCCTGACGAGGGAACGTCAGCAGGACACCCCCAAAGAGGGGTTGAGAAGAAGGGGTGTAAAGTAGCCCGGAAGAGCAAGCACTCTTTGACCCCCCTGGGCAACACTGAAAGGGTTAACACTGTTCCCCAATTGACAGGCGACCCTGTCGGCAGGCTTAAAGAAGCCTTTCTGGCAAAGAACAGAGATGGCCAGGATAGACCCCCCAACCCCAGGGGTGTACAATTTAGGGGATGATGACAAGGGCTATTCACCCGATGATGAAGGGGGCGAGGAAGAGGGAGACATCAGTAAAGGTGTGGAAGACCCCCAGAACGTAGAAGATACAGCAGACATGCTCGACCCCGAAGCCATCCGGCACCCTAAGTCGTCAGAATAGGTACCCTCCACTAGAGTGGCACTTTACATGGCTCAGCATATTAGAAAACCTCTGGAAACAGAGGTAAGATTGAGAATGAGATCCGAGTGTCCTAGACCAGAGATGCCAATTAAACTAACAGAAACCCCTGACTTAGACCACAAGATGGTTACGTTTGTGACCAAAACAGCTAGAGACGTCAGGAAAGGTGTAGACTGAGCGTGGAAAAGATGTCAGGATAAGCTCCTAAACATTTCGGGTCCATTAGCCAAAATTATGGACCTCAATGAGAAATCAAAAGATACAGGTACACCAGTAGACACAACCGTCCTGGGCAACTGGGCGCAAAAGGCAGTAAGCCTCTTGGGCAATGCCAATTGTGCCTTATCTTCAGAAAGAAGAAGAGGAATCCTATTGAAGATTGACAACAAGTTGAGCGACCTGGCCACCTATGAAGCGGGCGAAGGCGCCAAAGGTCTGTTGTTCGGCGAGGCATTTGCTAAAGAAATGGCACAATTCGTAGGAACTTACTCCACTTTAGAGAAGGCCCAGAATTCCATCAGAAAAATATTTCCAGGGCGAATTTTTGCCGGAACCGGACGACATAGGGGTCGCTCGTCCGGTCGCTATAACTCCCAACAAAGGCTCTACAATCAGCGCGCCCAGTACTGGGACTCCAGACAACAATACTCCTACTTCCCAGCTAGATCGAGGTTCCCTAGAGGCCGCAAGGGAAGAGGATCTTGCAGACAACCGGGGGCAGCAGCCGGTGAGTACAGCATGTCGGAGTGTAGGAGGAAGAACCCTCCACTACCTGCGCGAATGGCAAGCGTTATCAAGCGATGCATGGGTGCTACAGGCAGTAACAGGCCAACAGATAGAGTTTATAGGTACGCCAGTGCAAAGAACAGAACCCCGCCCCATAGTTATGGTACAAGAGGAAGCAGCACTCCTGCACAGCGAGCTCAGCAAACTAGAAAGCAAAACTGCCATACAGCGCGAATTCCAAAGAGATCCCGGTTTCCTCAGCAACATGTTCCAGGTTCGCAGAGGGGACAAAATAAGACCAGTATACAATCTGAAGGACTTAAACGAATGGGTGTTATACGACCATTTCAAGATGGAGGGGATTCATCTTCTCCGAGACCTTCTGCACTCCGGATACCTCAAGGACGCATACCTAATGATTCCGATAGCAACTTCTTATCGGAAATATTTGCGCTTCCGATGAAATGGAGAAGTATGGCGATTCACGTGCCTCCCGTTCGATCTGTCCTCCGCTCCTTGGGCCTTCACCAAGCTCATGAAACCGGTGGCAGCAGCCATCAGAGAAAGAGGCATACGTACCATCATCTATCTAGTCGACATTCTCGTCTGTGGATCAGAAAAAGCTACTCTAGCAAAGAACGTTCAATGGGTATTCTTGCTCCTCACCTCGCTAGGATTCCTAGTGAACCTAGACAAGTCTCAACTACGTCCTGTCCAGAGGATAGACTTTCTGGGCTTTACAATAGACTCAGTGAAAGCATCCCTCGAGCTCCCGGGTCACAAAGTAAGAGCGATCAAGAAAGTTCTAGCGAAAGGTTCTATTTCCCTTCGCAAACTGGCCAGGGTAGTAGGTCTTCCAGCAGCCTCCATTCAGGCAATATTCCCGGGTCCTCTTCATTATCGAGCACTGCAAAGGCTCAAGATAAAACATCTCCAAGGAGGTCTGCGATACCATCAATTAGTGAGATTAGACCGAGAAGCCCTCACAGAGCTCAAATGGTGGCTAGAGAATATGGAGGCCTGGAACTAGTAATAGAATCAGATGCAAGCAGGTCAGGCTGGGGAGCCAGATGCGAGCATGTGCAGACATGAGGGAAGTGGTCAGAGGAAGATTTACACCTCCATATAAATTGTCTCGAGTTGTTAGCGGGCTCCTTCGCAGTGCGCGCTTTTACAAAACACAAGGTGAAATGTTGCATACTGCTCAAGATGGACAACATCTCTGCAGTGCGATACATAAACAAATTGGGAGGCACAAGATCCAAAATGCCAGCCGAGTTAGCAAAGAATTTCTGGCATTACTGTCTCCAAAACAGAATCTCTGTATCAGCAGAATACTTAGCAGGGAAGCAGAACGAAGTAGCAGACTGGAATTCACGTTATCTTGTGGACTCAGCGATTGGATACTACATCCTCAAGTCTTCCAGCGATTACAGAATCTATGGGGGCCCCTACACATAGATCTGTTCACGTCCAGACTGAACGCCCAGACACCAAGGTACTTCAGCTGGAGGATAGACCCGGATGTAGCGGGCACAGATGCCTTCCTGCAACCTTGGACAGGAGCAGTACATTATGCCTTCCCGCCATTCATTATGATCACGAGAGCTCTAGCGAAAGTTCGCAGAGACCAAGCAGAGATTGTGATGGTGCTCCCCCTATGGAAGGCACAGCCTTGGTTTCCAGTAGCAATGGAACTTTCTACAGATTTTCCGAGGATAGTGCCTCAGCTGCCGGACCTTCATCTCGACCCATCCGGACATCCTCACCAGCTAGTGGTAGCGGGCTCGCTACATTTGATAGCATGCAGGGTTTCAGGAAAAGATGGGACTTGCCAGAAATTTCAGAACTCGCTGCAGATTGCATCAGAGACTCCTGGGCGCCTTCCACCCTTTGGAGCTATAGTGCGGCATGGAATGGGTGGTGTTCGGAGCATGAGTTGGATCCCGTTTCAGCCCCTTTGGTAGAAATCCTCAACTTCTTAGCTTTCAAATTTCAAGAAGGCGGCGCCTTCAGAATGGTGGGAGTTTATAGGTCAGCTATTTCAGCGGGCTGCAATGAAATAGAAGGTACCGCGGTAGGCGAGCACCCAGCAGTTGTACGTCTACTCAGGGGGATGAAGATCAAAAGACCACCTATGCCCAAGTACAAAGTGTTGTGGGATGTCAGAGACATTTTTCGCCTCTTTCTTACATGGCCCGATAACGAGAACTTGTCCCAATCACAGTTATCAGGAAAGCTAGCCATGCTGCTTTGCCTTACAGCCTGTAGGAGAGTTTCTGATGTCAAAGCTCTTGAAATCGATAGGAAAATATTGTATCCGTACGGCATATCTTTTACCATTACTAAAATGACAAAGACAGATTCGAGAGTGATTGACTACCCGTACTTCACTAGTAATGAAAAGCTTTGCGTAGCGCAATGTATCAAGGATTATGAGAAAGCAACAGCGCATATTAGGCCACAGGGAGTGTCCCAGCTACTCATTGCGCGCAGGAAGCCCTATCATGCAGTAGCATCAGCGGCCATTGCTAGATGGGTGAGAGAGATAATGCATTGGGCAGGGATTGACTTGTCTCTTTTTGGCGCACATTCGGCCAGGGGGGCGATGGCTTCAAAAGCTTTTACTACAGGGGTGTCTCTACAAGACATTATGAAATCAGCAGATTGGTCCACTGAGTCGACCTTCAAGACATATTTTAAGCCTGTATCTGAGATACCTAATAGGGTGGTGAACAGCATTGAACAAGCATAATGCGAGCCTCCTGTCTTGTCATAGAATAAAGATTGCCCACGCTATCAGCTCAGGAAGTCTTCATTCTATTAAAGACAAGGAGGCGAGCATTATATCCCACCCAGAATAGTAACATATCAGTTGCATTGTCATGTGGTTAACTTTGTAACACTGTTGCTCATTCCCACCCTCATAATGACTCTCCATTCCATTTAGGAGATGACCAGAAAACTACAGGATGAAGAAACTCGCAAAATTGAGGAAAGTCAGTTCAAGTTGATCACGTTTGACCTTAAAGCCTACAGTTCCGAGGATTAACAGTTCATCCCGAGAGGATCGCTCCATTGGCGAAGAGAATTTTGAGGTCAAGGGCCAGACACAAAGAAAGAGGAAAGGACCTGTGCACAAGGGTTCTTATACAGGAGGCTGCCCTCTGATAGGTGCAGAGCTTGGAGGATTGGACTACCAGAGACATGAGTATCATGGGACTAGTAGTTCCCGGGTGATTACAGGGATCACATTCAGATATGAAACAAACATTTAAACGGGTCCATTTTCGTTTTCCATAACTGTGGTTCTGTAAGAACATAAATGTGCAGTATTAAATTTAAGTTTTAAAGTGCTGGTGTGGCAGCAAATAAAAGAAAGTAAAGCATAATGCTCGCCTCCTTGTCTTTAATAGAATGAAGACTTCCTGAGTTGATAGCGTGGGCAATCTTTATTAATACTCGGGATGGTCAGTTATCAAATGGTCAACTGATGGGGCTCTAACGGTTTCATTTTTGTGTAAAGTAGTAAGATATGTGGGGACAGTGTGAGCCCATATTATCTTAAAACCATCCCACACTAAGTGGGAATCTTCTTATATCATTTTTACTCCCCCTCTTTTATATCAGTAAATATAAAAGAAATGGCCCAATACAATATTAGACCAAATAATAGTGTAAAAAACAATATTGCAGAAAAGCAATGTCCACACTCCAATGAATACCTTATAGTACTGCTAACATTTTTCCTATTACTATCTATTGTAGAGTCTCTGGCATTGAGGGCCCTCGTTTCTGCCATTGCTGAACCTACAGAGTGAGACACAATTGGGTTAAGCACACACTATTTTCACACTATTTTACTTTCAAACGACATTTTGCTCTATCTTACATTTATTTTCATAAAACGAGTTTATAACGTAGTCACCATATGCAGTTGTACTTTGTGTGAGAGAGAAATGAGAGAGAGAGGAAGAAAACAAGAGTTTGCGCGAGGAAGCTGGTAAGGAGTACTCAGAAAGGTGCAGTAAGAAAACAGAGACTAAGCTATTTCAATTATGAACATAGGTCCTCCGCATCTTGAGGAAATCAATCATTTTTATATGCATTCATTTCTCTGCTGCATGTACACGTTTTTTTCTTGTATTGTATTTCAGTTTTCAGTGTCCCTCTTTATATTTCTGTGTTTCATTTAGCGCTATATCATTCACTTTTGTGTGAATATTAATGCTATGTTTGCATTGTTCTATCCTTAGCATTCTCTTCCCCTTCCATTACAACACTATCATCTGCTTTTCACACGTCCAATAAATGGATCCAGTATTTCAGCCGTTTTACCTTTACCGCAGTAGCCGTACAATATATTACCTCATATGGGTCATGAAATCGTGGAGCATTCCATTGTCATACGAAACTGCACACATATACCACCTCCCCGGGCATTAGTTGTAAATTTGGGCTGTCTCCTGCCGGTGTTAATGTGTCACTTTAATTTTCCTGTGTAGGGCGGAGCAATTTGCTTTGCTATTATTCTTGCTGCTCTAATCAATTTCCTCAGGTAATCTTGGAATTCTTCACCCAGTATTGTAGCTGTTCTGTGTACGTATGATACTCTCCTTAAGGTTAATATTGGATATGCATTCGTCTCTCTGTCACTATTTCATGGGGTGACAAGTGGTGGTCTTTGCTAGGCTGGTTCCTCAACTCAAATAGAGCCAACGGCAAGCAGTACGCCCAGTTTTTCTTTAGGGTGTGGTATAATTTTGACAATCGGCTTTTAAGTTGGACGTTTATTTTTTTCACAAGTCTGTTAGCTTGTGAGTGGTAAATCGAACATAGTTTGTAATACCCAACAATGCAGTTACTGCTTTAAACAAGTAATTTACAAAATACGTTCCATTATTGGAACGTATGATGTCACAAATCCACCACCGGGGAAACACTTCCCTTACTAGAAATGTTGCCGCGCATTTCGCATCTGGGTAGGCACAGGGTCCTGCTTCCACCCAACGAGAGAAGGGGCAGACAACCACAATCAGATATCGTGCCCCATTACACCTTTCTCCCATGTCTGCATAATCAATATGCAGTTCAAGGAATGGTCCGATGGGGCAGGGCAATGTTCCTCTCAATGTTCTCAGAGTCATTCCTGAATTGTATGATATGATATGATATTGCATTTATAACGCACCTATACACAAGTGTTTCGAGGCGCGACGAGGCAAGGGAGGGGAAACAATGGGAAGACAGACAACGATCCTACTAGGCCAGGTATCATTCAGATCGCTCAAGTGCATGGGAAGGGGGAACGGGAAAAGTGCGTGGGGGAAGGGAGTGGGGAAAGTGCAGTACAAGGGATAGTAGAAAAAATAGGATAATAAACAGCAGATGGTGGCAAGTGCAAGGTAAGTGCAGACATAAGTGCTGGTAGGGGGACTGAAGGGAAACAGAAAACAGTCCCCAGGTGCAGGTTGTCAGGGAGGCAGTGCAGGTGTGTAACTTCCGGGGCCTGGGCCCGAGATTAGAAAGGGTGGACAGGTAACCATTGCAGTTTCAGCCAGGAATTCAGCAGGGGGTAGGGGGAGAGGAAGCAGAAGCAAAGAGGAAGGTTTTGAGGTGCTTCCAGAACTGAAGATGGTTCTCCTCAAGTTTCAGGGAGGTAGGAAGGCTGTTCCAGAGGGAGGCCCCTGCCGAAGAGAGAGATCTGCCACCAACTCGTTGCTTGGAGAAGTGACTGACCCTGAGGGAGTTGGAGGCGGATGAGCGAAGGGTTCGAGAACAAAGATATTTAGGAAGAGAGAGTTGCATGTACTGTGGCCCCAGGCCCAAGAAGGCCTTGTGGACAATGCAGAGGGTTGTGAACTTAATCATCACAGCCACTGGGAGCCAGTGCAGAGATTTCAGTCCTGTTCTGGATAAGTTGCAGAGGACAGAGAGTAGAGGCAGGCAGATTTAGATAGAGGCTGTTACAATAGTCCAGCCTAGAGAGAACAAGGGCTCTGGAGACAGTGAGCTTCTGGGGGAATGAGAGGAAAGGAAGAATACCTCTGAGGAGGTGCAGATGGTAGTGTGACTTCTTAGAGACATCAGAGATGTGAGGAGAGAAGGAGAGTGTGAAGTTGAAGATGACCCTGAGGTTTTTAGCCTCAAAGGTGGGAGCAGGAGGAGGGCCAAGATAGGCCAGCCAAAGAGCTACAGGGAAGGAGGGAGCAGGTGTGCTGATGAGGAGAATCTCAGTCTTGCTGGCATTAAGGCAGAGGTCATTGGTGGCACACTACTCCTGGATAGCAGACAGACAGTCCGAGATGAGGGATGGGGAGGAGGAGGCCGAGGGTAGCCTGCAAATTAGCTGGAAGTCATCTGCATAGCACTGTAAGTAAGGGCAGAGAGTTGCAATGCGGTGGGCAAGGAGTGCCAGGTATTGGTTGAAAAGCCAGCGAGAGAGTTTAGACCCCTGAGGGACACCACAGGTAGAGTAGAAGACAGAGGAGAGGAAGGATCCAAGTTGGGCCTGGGAGGGTCGGTCATAGAGGAAAGAGATCAGCCACGCCAGAGCCTGACCAGTGATACCCAGGTTATCACAGAGACGGTTGAGCAGGATGGCATGGTTGACAGTACCAAAGGCAAAAGAGAGATCAAGCAAGATGAGGATGCAAGGGGTGTTAGAATCAAGGTTGGAGAGCAGGACTTCACAGCTGTTCAGGAGAGCAGTTTCCATGCTTTCGGCAGCTCTGAAGCCAGACTGATGGTCATGAAGACAACCAACAGATTCATTATGGAGATTCAGCTGGGAGAGGGCCAGTTTCTCCAGGAGCTTGCCCAGAAGGGAGTTATAGAGATTGGGCGATAATTAGCCAGGCATGTGGGGTCGGCAGAGGGTTTCTTAAGAAGGGGGTGCACAAGGGAGTGCTTCAGGGGGGATGGGAAGACTCCAGTGGTGAAGGAGTGATTACAGAAATCAGCCAGGGCAGGAGCCAGGGAGTCGATGTGGTCCTTGATAGTTTTGGAAGAACAGGGGTAAACCTGTTTTGACAATACTTTCATAGATTGGACTTGTCTAGAAACCTCGTCTGCGAAGAAAAGGAGAAAGGAAGAGAAGGAGGGAGGAGGGGTAGCTGCAGAAGGGCCAGAGGAGGAGCAGGGAGTAGGGGGAGGCTGAGGATAGGAGGAGAGTGTGGACAGGATGTCCTGAGTTTATGAGATTAAATGAGAGGCCAGTACCGCACAGAGGTCCTGGGAAGGGACAGGAGAGGTAGAGACTGCGGCAGGATTGTCCAGTTCCTTGCAGATTTTAAAGAGTTCGGCTGAGTTGTTAGATGCCGCAGAGACGCAGGCTTGGATATGATCTCTCTTCTTGGTTAAGACAGAGAGACGGTATTGCCTTTGCAGCAGATGGCAGGCCAGTCTGTCAGAGGATGTACATGAAGCACGCCATTTCCTCTAGGCCACCCTACAATTATGTTTTAGGGTGACAAGGTCTGAGTCGTACCAGGAGTTGCACATGGCTTTGGGCTTCAGGTGGATTCTCATGACAGGGGCAAGAATATCAAGAGTATCGGAGATAGCAGATTGGAGCTTGGAGAGGGCTGTGTCAGGGTGAGAGTCAGCCAAAGGGGGAGGTGGGGGTGAGAAGGTGGTGGCGAAAGCCTCAGCTGACACGCACTTCATGGCAGGGATGGAGGTGGCTTGTCCTGAGGGGTAGGGAGGGTGAGGTGGGAGGAGAGGAGATAGTAATCACTCCAGGAGAGAGGAGTGGAGAGAGGATCAGAGAGGGGAAGGTCTGAGGAGATCAGAGCGTCCAGAGTGTGCCCTACAGAGTGAGTCGGGCCAGAGGGGAGAATGGTGAGTGAGAGAGAGTCGCACAGGTCGCAAAAGAGTACAGAGGAAGGACAGGAGGCATCCAGGTGGATATTGAAATCTCCAAGAAGGAGGAGTTGAGTGGTCACGGCCAGGAGAGAGGTGGCGAGGTCCGCCCACTCAGAGAGGAAGGAGGAGATCTGACTAGGTGGCCGATAGATAGTAGCCACAGTAAGGGAATGACTAGGTGAGAGAGAGAGCCTGCAGATGAGGCATTAAAAAGAGTAGTAGGCCTGCGTAGGAATTACAGAGACAGGAATCCACTCAGGGAAGATCAGGGCAACACCCCCTCCAGAAGGGTTGGATCTGGCCGTGAAGAAGATCTTGTAGCCATCAGGTAGGAGCGTGTCAAAGCTAGTGACATAGCTGGCTGTGAACCATATCTCGGTGAGACCGAGAATGTCGAGGTCAAGTTCTTCCAGAAGGCGGCAGATGTCAGAAGAGTGTTTGACAGCAGAGCGGGAGTTTAGAGTGGCAATATGGAGAAAGTTGCCATCCTTGAAGGACTTCCGGAGAGGGGTACAGATCAGAGGTACACCCTTCAGAGTTGTAGACAGAGCCCAGGAGGGGGCAGAGAGGGAAGGGGAAGGCAAGGTATCCAAGGAAGAGGCAGAAGGTGGAGTCGAAGAAACCCATGAAAGGGGAAGAGAGGGGACGGCTGGAGGAGGGAGGAAGCTGATGAGGCACGGGAAGCATCGCTCAAAGAGGTGGAGGTTGGCCTGAGGGCCTTGGACCAAGACGGTCCTGGTCAAGTAAACATTAATGATGACCTTAGAGGAATGGAAGGAGGCCAGGAGGACGTCCCAGCGGTTGCCACCATTAATGGGAGAAGAGGAGAAGAAGAAGGGAGAGAGCACAGAGACCATATGAAGGGTCCATAGGTCTGGCGAAGGAACGACGAAGAGGATGTCGGTGAGAGTTTCCTTAGAGGAGGCACTGGTCTAGGTGTCGGCGATAGGGAGGCCTAAGTTGGAGAACAGAATGTCCTTTTTAAACTTCTTTCTACCAGAAGACATGTTGTACATTCTATCGTTAGCTTTGCAACGTGTTCCTATAACCCTGACACAAACAATTCTTCTGTATATCTGCTGCTATGTGTTGCTTTGTAGTGTGTGTAGGAAAGTGTAACTGCTGGAATGCTATCTCTAATAATTCCACAGGCATTACTACCTTTCCTGTACAATTTTGTCAACAGTGGAGGTCAGTCGATGACTGGGTACACCCTCTTTTTGTCCATGATTCCTGTTCCTCAGGTGAAGTCAATTATTTGTGATATTGGCATTGAATTGTAACCATCACCTTTCTCTTCTTCCACATTTCCTTTTAGCATGAATTCCCCTTGCATCTCCTTTCCTAAGGAGGCTGCTTCTTTGGTGGCAGCGTCCGCTGGCACATTTCCCAAAGAGATGACATCATTATTATTCTTATGAGCCTGGCATTTCACCTGAGCCACCATTGTCGGTTCTGTTAATGCTTCTATTAACTCTTTTAGAAGCTTAGTATGCTGTACCAGGGACCCATCTGCCCTCCTGAACCCTCGCCCCCAACATCGTGACAACCCCCGTGTACCGTTGTGGTCATGTAAGCTGAGTCAGTGTATATTGTTACTGCACACACTTTTGGTGTGTGTAAAGCTTTGATTAGTGCCACTAGTTCTGCTGCCTGGGCTGAAAATTGCAGGGGTAATCACTTTTGCACTATCACTTCATACTCTCCATCCTCCAACCATACCACTGCTGCCCCTACATGCTTCTCTCCTGTTTCTCCTGTTTCTGGGCAGACTGATGCTGACCCAGCTACAAAATACACCTCCCCTTCTTCTAGGGCATTTTCATTTGCTTTTGGCATGTCCTCATCTTCCCCTTTGTACGTGGCACAGTCATGGTTTTCATATCTTCTATAGTGCATGCCTCTGTAAGAAATGTTGCTGGGTTCACTGTTTTGCAACGCACTATCTGCATCAAGTATTCCACTGTAGTGTGCTAAAGGTTTGTGCCCCAGTGATGTTTTTTGTGTCATTACTGCTGTCGTTAGCATTCCATCAAAGTGTGGGAACAGGTAGCACCAAATACAACACTTCAGTTAGACAGTGCTGCAATTTTTGTTTGTCTATTTTGTACCGCTTGCGGGCTAGCAAGGTGAGCAATATTATTGAATCATTCCTACACTTTTCGTTCTGTCTGCAAATTAACAGGTCATTGACGTACTGAATAATAGTGCTTTTTGTGTCAATGTTTCCGAGGTCTTCATGTAGTATCCTGTTAACGATACTTGGGCTTTCACAGTATGCTTGGGGCAACTGGCAATGCTTGTATATTTTTCCCCTCAAGGTAAATGCTGTGAGGTATTGTGATTTCTGGGTCCATTGGTACCGAGAAAAACTCATTTTTCAAGTCTACCACTGTGAAACATGTTGCTGACATTAGAATGCTACACAAAATGGACGCAGGGTTTGGAACAAGTGGAAACTCCTTCTGTATGACGTCATTAAGAGGCCTTAGTTCCTGTATCATCCTACAAGTCCCACCTTTTGCTTTTTTAATCAGATAAATGCCAGTATTACAGGGTGAATTTGATGGTACAATGATCCCTTGCTCTCTTTTATCCCCTCCTCAGCCTCTCTCGACAATGGGTATTGTTTTACACAGGGTAGTATCGCACATGGTTTGAGCTTGATCTTAACAGGAGTGACTTCCTGCAGGAGCCCTACATCATGGGGCCCTGTGGTCCACAGTATGGGTTGTACCTGTTGCATATCTTTGTTGAAAAATGTTGGCGGTGCACTGACAATGGCCATGAGTTGAGTTGTCACTTGTATCTGCCGGATCATTATCTCACACGAGATGCAAATCTCCATGAATATTTCTCCCTCAGTGTCATTGTCAGTGAACAGCTCCTCATCTGGTATGTCACGCACTGCTACATTGTGGTCTATGCACAGCACTGTCCGCCACTCACAACCATTCATGTCCATTCCCATTACCGCTATTCGTCGAGCAGATACTTGCACACCATGCAGATCTATGGACACTATTGACCGGGCACCACCTCTGCGGCTGCCACAGGGCGAAATACAAATTCTGATGGTACTCGCCACTCTTGGCGCGTTATTTCGGTCTCTACTCTCACCAACACCTGTATCCCTTGCACAAACATGTCTGGGTCACTGGGTACCCCATGGGCTGTTAATTCCTTGGCTTGTGCATGTATAAGTAACATGGCCCTCATGGCACATATCCCTGGTGTTGAACACACTGTGCCCTTTTCCGTAAAGGAGATGGTCATAATAAGCTTGCTGAGGAGGTCCCTCCCAGAAGATTTATGGGCGTATCTTCATAATACAATAGGGGTGCCCGCACTGTTTTCTCCCCACTGTTACATCCAAATCTTGAGTATATGGAGCCTTAACCTCTGTCCCAGAAATGCCCTGTGTCTCAATTTTTCGATCTGAGAGTGGAAACCAGCCTTCCTTTAGGCATGATGTTACTGATCCCGAGTCCACCATAAAGATGAACTGTTTCCTATGTCCGCCCCCACCACTGGTTCATCGCCTGCGTGGAGGGTCGTTGATAATACTGGACACGCAAGTGCTCTCTGTGGGCTGTCCTATGCTGGATGTCTCATTGTCTTATTGTTGTGGAAAACATTGTCTCCCACCACTGCTACCCCTCTGAATGCTGCCGGTGCGCCATTTGCTGTGGTGGCGAATGGGTTGCCACTTGCGGGTGTCATGTGACTCTGTGGCGGTGGGTATTGCTGTATATCCTGTGGGGGTGCTCTGTGTTCATATGCATACCGGGGATCTGTTTGTTCTTAGTGTTTGTATCCAGCCATAGGTAGGCCATAGGGGCTACCTGGGTGGGGGTGGCCATACTGTTATTCATTTTGATAAGGTGCCATAGGGTGGCTTCCGCATTCTCTTGAGAAATGGCCCCATCTACCACAGTTCCACTACACTCCTTGCCCCCCTCCTCTGGGCCCCTGGCCCCCATGCCCCCCTCATGGCCCTCTGTACCCACCTCTTCCTCCTCTTCTGGCCCTTCCTTGCCATTGTGGCCCTCCATACTGCTCCTCGCCAGCCCATTGCTCCTGCCCGTTTGCTGCTCAATCTGCCGCCATTCGTGCCTGTATTGCTATTGTCCCCTCCACCCCGTCTCCCTGTCGTTTTGTGGGGAGGGCAGCAGCTACTGCTGCGACCTTCACCAATTTCATTTGTACTAACTTTGCTACATCTGCCACCCTTTTCTACGCTATCTCCTTTTGCCTTTCTTTGATTCTCCTACAGTGGTGTACTATTATGTTCTGTATTTCTGCCCAACCTTTGGCGTCTATCCCTGCAATTTTATCGAGTGCCTTCTATACTTCTTTTGAGAGGCTTCTCTTAATTATGAAGTAAAAAAGGTAGGTGGATTGATCCCAAGCCGTTCATGTCTCAGTCCTCCACATATCTTGCACCCGAAGAATGTAATTTGCAGCATCCTTGTCCTCCCCCATGGTGCACTGCATTACTGACTACAAATCGTGAGTGTCTGGAAATGTACTCCTCAGTGCGTCCCATACCCGGGCTCAAACAGTGTTAAATGATCCTTCATAATGGCAGTGACAGGCCATTGTGACCCCAGTGAACCCTGCTTTTACCCACACCCTGTTAGCCTGATTGCCCACTGCAGATACCAACAAACTTTTAACGTCACCTATTGCTGGGGGGACCCCATCGGTATTTTTCTCAAATATGTATATCGATTTACTCGCCCTGTCAGTGGAGGCAATGTTTTCAGTAGATTGGCTTTATCCATTTGTGCCCACGGGACATAATGCAGCCTCCCTGCTCCCTTATGTATCAATGGCCTCTGTAAATTGCTCTTCCATTTTCCTGCACTCACCTTTACTCCCTTTCTTTGTCCTACCGCCACCCTTCCCATTCTATTTCTTAATCTCCCTTGATGCCACCCTTCCTCTTTCCTTCCTGGACCTCCCTCTAAAAGACAAGAAAGGAAGAGAAATAACAAGCTTTTCTAACACTATTCCGAGTCTTCTCCTTACACAAGACTCCTACTTTGTTTACTTTTTCACCATTTAATCTCCTGCACTAGTCGAGATAGTACTATGTAGCGCCGCCTTCTACCCACTTGTTAGGGAGAATTCTCAAGCATGGCTAATTTCCCTTACCTCGTGTCACTCAGCAGCTTTGCTGGATTTCTAGGATTTATTATTTTCACCTGGTAAGAGTGTGAGCCGTTTCTCCCACTCTTATATGTGTTTTGCTGTGTGTATTTAAAATGTTTGTGTTCATGGACTGTGGAGCCTCACCTACTTCACAGGCATCATCTTTTTACTATGTGTTACATAGCACCCTCAGTGCAGTAACACAGGGTTGTCTTTTAGACTTCCCAACTCAGACTCCATTTTCTGGGGCTGAATACTGTCCCCCAGAACATGTAACGTTTCCATTAACTTTACCTGTCCCGTTTAAATCGACAGACCCAGTACAAACCATCTTACATGGAGTACTGAAAAGGGTTACTACTTATCCCTTTTTATCTGTCTCTCTTGAAGCATTGTTTTGCTCCCTTTCCATTAGGAACTGGCTGGTGGCAGTGGTAACTACCCTATTTTTTCTACCGCAGTTAACTTAAATAACCATGGTATTGTTTTAGGCTATCTTGATAGCCTCGAACTTAAACCCAATTGACCATATTTGTTTTAATATTGTTCCGGCTGGGTTTAGTCGCCATTTCTTTTTTGAAAATTCTTTTACTTGGCAACCTTGAGTCAGGCCTGTTTGAATCATAGTAACTGCTGTCCTTTGTGTAACTATTTGATACTGCTCAATTACTCTTGAGATAAGTCTGGCTGCTCAGCCATTGCTATCACTTTACTGTGTAGTACAGGCTTGTACCAAAGCTGAATTTGTGCTGCCACTTGTAGTCCTAATTGCGTGTAGTGTTCCCAATGGGTACTGCATACAATTGTGCCTAACACCCCTCGCAGAGCTAGGTTCCCGAAACCTCTGTTCACCTTATCACCTCTTTATAAAAATCCTAATGGCCATATGCAGAGAAAAAGTAGTAAAGAAAAGACCCGAGCTTCTATCCCTACCAGATATTCCCAGAACTCCTCAATCTGACTCCCTTCCCATTCCCCCACCTTCTTTTAGGATCTCTTGCAATTGATACTCACGTGTCCGTATTGATCCGAGAGCCTCCAGACCCGGTCTGACAAGGTGCCTCCCGCACTCAATGGCCACACCCAGCTCCAGCGAGCGGTACGGCTGGGTATTTGTAAAGCCGCCACCCATGGAACCTTCTGTCCTAATGTGCGCACTTCTAAGGGTACAGTTGCCGTGGTTGGGCAGCCTTAATGGGGGTGCCCTGGATCTCGCCGCTGTGGCTGGGGGACATCTCATACCAAAAGAAAAAAAGAACGCTATTGCGTCGAGGTCACCAAATGAAAGCTGGCATTCCCCACATTTACTATAAAATAACCAAATGAGAGAAACAACAAACAATTCCTGTAACAGCACCTCGATGCCTGCGGGTTGTGTGAGCGCTTTATAAATGTAAAATAAATAAAATAAATAAAGAAATAAAAATAAATAAAGAGACACTAATGGACACATCCCAGTAAGGAATGAGACCAAGACCAATTGCGAGTGAGGTAAAAGACAAGTCTTTATATAAAGTTAGAATGGGGCACGCAGAAGACTCGGCTCCTCCGAGAGCGCTCTGCCCAAACAACAAAAAATATACATTATATTACAGAAACATGTCATCTATGACGTGTGCTATAGGGGATACAGTAAGTAGTGCTCATTGAGCAAAAGGGGACTGGATGTTACACTTTATGTAGGGGTATTGCTCCAGGATTGGTCAGCGCCGGACTTGTAACTTCTTGAAGCACACGGGTCAGCTGGGCTCATCTGGGAGGGGTAGGAGGGAAACACTTTTCCCTTTTGGCCACACACATTTTAGTAGTATACATACATTTCAAAAAACAATATATATATCATCTAAGCAGTTGAACTGAGCCACCAAGAGTGAGGGTACATGGGTCCTTGTGTCTTATCTAACACAGTATTTAAAAAACACATTAATCGAGTATCCCTTTGGATGTAATTCAATTGTTTCACTCTTTGTTAGTACAAGAAAAATATATGGCCGCACGGGATTAGTAATATGGCGGTGAACTAGAGTGGCACATGGGCAATGGGTTTGCAACTGTTACATCAAAGAGGTGTGGGGTTAAGGGGCTTGTGGTCTATATTTCTTTAGAAGGGGTCTGCTAGTGCAGAGGCAGGTTTGTGGAGATGGATGGTTTTTCCAGGACCAGGCTCCCGCCCGTTCACACACAGGGCAATGATGTCAAAGGAAGAGGAGAGATACAGTGTTTAGCTCACTATACTTCACGCCCAAGCTTCAGTGAGAACAGAACAGCCATGGAGATAGGAGAGGGGAGGAGGTGGGGGGTTGGCATGCTGGCTGTGTGCGGAGAAGGAAGAGGAGAGGTGCAGGCTTGCATTCAGCACTTACAGGGAGCCTAATAGAAAATTGAGTCAGTAGTTAACACAAAATGGAGTCTCGCGGCTCATAAGCAATGCACAGTTATGCGTCATTCAGTGGCTACCTCACACCTTGGCCAGAGGTATGCTGTCAACCGCAGAATGAACATATCATGTTTATCATTAGGAATGAAGGGGGGCCTCAGATACCCTTCCTCCCTTACACGATGTCACAATGATTTTCAGTGTATGCTAACGAACCTCAGCCCACCCACATGGTTTGTTACTTTAAGTTGTGCAGAATATGCATGGGAAGACCTGCACAACTTCCTACACAAAGCAAACCAAAACAGAACAAAGAAGGAATAGACATAAAAACACCAGGATAACTCTCCTCTCTTGACCCTGTAAATGTATCAAGATACTACCACCTCTTTATTGCCATGCTGAACTTCATCTGTAATATAAATATCCCTCTCCTCGGAGAAGTGGAACACTTCTTTTGGAGAAAAAATAGAATAAATATCAATACAGAGGAGAACCATACATTCACATGCTTTTGAGAATAAAAGATGCTCCTAAATTTGGTAATGAAAGTGATGCCACTGTTTTGTAGTTTATTCACAAATACATAACCTGCAACATCCCTTCAGAAACCACACATACTGAGCTACGTACACAGGTTTTACACTTCCAAAAATATAAGTCTGGCAAATGCTGCCAATGCAGATAAAAAAAAAGGTAAATACCACACCAAATGCTGCTTTGATTTTCCTAGACCAGATTCAGCAAAAGGACAAGTAAATAGCTTCATGTCTTCTGTTAGACACAGTGTGAAACGCAAATCACCTAAAACACATACAGCATTAAAAAAGACAGAGCTTCACAGTACATCAATGATTGGAATGCAATGATTTCCCTCTTGTGGAATGCAAACATAGATATACAATATATTGCAGATGATTCCACTGCTGTTGCAGGATATCTCACAGCCTACCTAACCAAAGCTGAGAAAACAGAGCTAAAAGACCACTGTGATGACATATATCTGACAAAACACTGTCACAAAAATTGTACAGCTCTGGCATAAAAATGTGGTCCATGGAGAGTGTGGATGCTACGAAGCTGCAGACCGTTTAACAGGCACACTCTGATATGCCAAATCTGAACACATAGTCTGACTATTTATTAGACACATACTACCCAAACAGAATTACTGCTTTGGAAAACATGTGCCTGTACCACATAGTCCAAATAATGTGAAACCAGATGAAAAATGTTGAAAATATGTGGTCTCAGCTTGTGAAGGAAGCTTCGTCAAACTTACCAAACCCAACCTAATTAATCATATGAAATTATTATTTAAAACTCCTCAACATAGACAACTTTAGTATAGTACATGGCCCTACTGCAACTTTTTAAACCATGGAGAAAAGAAGAGGATTTATTAGGTAACCATGACTCATTTGAGGCTACTTTGAATGCAAATGAAAGCAGTATAACAAAAGTCAATTTCAAGCAATACCAAAACGTTGCAGACAATGAACGCCATCAAGAGGAAGACGTTCAAGCACAACTAAATGGAGACACTCCTGAGGACAGTCAACCTTCTCTAACAGGAAGCCAAGAACCACTTGGAGATCCACGCATTGTAAATGAAGCAGAAATAGCCATACTGAAGTAGAGAACACCATGTATTAATATGAACAAACAGAAGAAAACTTGTCAGTGCTTAAATCAGAGCTAAATGAGCAACTTAGCATTTACCTAGAAGTGACTAAAGAAATTGAACATGGTTTGAAGCATGAAAGTAAACCTTGTAGCTGTCAAAATTAGAAACCTCTACTCCTCTATGTAAGTTGTGAAGCTGGTTCTGGAAAAACATTCGTACTTAAAATCATCAGCAAATCTCTACAAAAGTTAACAAACAACAACCTTCAGCTGTGGTAAAAGCCCTGACAGGTTTAGCTGCATACATCATAGGAGGTGTTACTGTACACCGACTACTACCTTCCAGTACACCACTAAAAAAAACTACAGTATTATAAACTATCAACAGAAGCTGCTACTGAAGTATGAAGAATTCTGAAACAAATAAAAATGCTCCTAATACATGAGGTAATCATGGTTTCCAACCTAATGTTGGCTTTAATTCACCAGTGAAAGGTGAAGCTAGTTTTAAATCCTTAATACACAAACAGTGCCACAACACACTTAGCAGTATAGGAAATGTAAATCTCTGGCAACATTTCCAATACAGAGAACTGACTCAAAACATGTGTCAGTCTGCAGACCTCACCTATGTTAACATTTTAAAAAGAATTAGGACCGGTCTTCTTTCTAAAGATGTGCAATCCATCTTAAATAGTAGTTTTACAAAGGTAGCGGGCGCCCCTCTCTCGCAAGAACAGACATGATAACCTGTTCAGTGGTTATTAACCACTTGAGAGTTCGCAGCCACTGCTTTTACTCACTGTGCCTTTCACAGATGGGAAATATCCATTTGCATATCAGTCTTTGTCCTGCCCAGGGGCAGTCCAGCACCGAAATACAATGGCAATTCCAATCTGAACGAGAGTACCACCAGCAACCCCATACACGTGTTTCACCCTTGTTGGGGATCATCAGTGAGGTGAAGCTGATGCCTCTCTAAGCACAGTGAGAGGGAGACCACGTCTGGTTGCCCCCAGGAGACCTAGGGTTACCAATCCCAGGTTCCTTAAAAAATAGTTTTACAAAGGTAGCGGGCGCCCCTCTCTCGCAAGAACAGACATGATAACCTGTTCAGTGGTTATTAACCACTTGAGAGTTCGCAGCCACTGCTTTTACTCACTGTGCCTTTCACAGATGGGAAATATCCATTTGCATATCAGTCTTTGTCCTGCACAGGGGCAGTCCAGCACCGAAATACAATGGCAATTCCAATCTGAACGAGAGTACCACCAGCAACCCCATACACGTGTTTCACCCTTGTTGGGGATCATCAGTGAGGTGAAGCTGATGCCTCTCTAAGCACAGTGAGAGGGAGACCACGTCTGGTTGCCCCCAGGAGACCTAGGGTTACCAATCCCAGGTTCCTTAAAAAATAGTTTTACAAAGGTAGCGGGCACCCCTCTCTCGCAAGAACAGACATGATAACCTGTTCAGTGGTTATTAACCACTTGAGAGTTCGCAGCCACTGCTTTTACTCACTGTGCCTTTCACAGATGGGAAATATCCATTTGCATATCAGTCTTTGTCCTGCCCAGGGGCAGTCCAGCACCGAAATACAATGGCAATTCCAATCTGAACGAGAGTACCACCAGCAACCCCATACACGTGTTTCACCCTTGTTGGGGATCATCAGTGAGGTGAAGCTGATGCCTCTCTAAGCACAGTGAGAGGGAGACCACGTCTGGTTGCCCCCAGGAGACCTAGGGTTACCAATCCCAGGTTCCTTAAAAAATAGTTTTACAAAGGTAGCGGGCGCCCCTCTCTCGCAAGAACAGACATGATAACCTGTTCAGTGGTTATTAACCACTTGAGAGTTCGCAGCCACTGCTTTTACCAGAGATTACCAGCAAATTTACCAAATGTCTACTTAATATTCCTTAA
The DNA here is from genome assembly GCF_040938575.1 of Ambystoma mexicanum. Taxonomy (NCBI): domain Eukaryota; kingdom Metazoa; phylum Chordata; class Amphibia; order Caudata; family Ambystomatidae; genus Ambystoma; species Ambystoma mexicanum. The sequence goes on along the minus strand of NC_090941.1, from coordinate 1,078,734,849 downwards.
CCTAAATGTTGTCACTGACCTGTGAAACTATCAACAGTTATTGCACTTGAAACATTCCATTAAGTACTGCAAACTTCAATAAAACGTTCTGTGAAAGTTAAATTCACATAAATGTATTTGTTTATGTTGTATAGATTTTTTACCAATGACCCAATGACACAGTAATGTTATTTCAACCACAGTACTTAGAATGTAGTGATTATGAGCTTCTACAAAGTTTAGTCACTGACCTGTAGAACTATCAACAGTTAGAATATGCCAACTAATATCTAACAGCAGCCATAGTACTGCAATGTAACTTTTGAATAGCAATCTAGTTGCAATACACCAACAGGTATCAAACTACTTCAAAAAATACCCTTCAGAACTATGAAATTATCAACAGTTAGAATACCCAAACTGGTATCTAACTACATCTATAGTACTGCAATGCTGTTTTTGAAATGGAAGACAGTTTTAATACGCCAACAGATATAAATTCAGTATGTTTTTTTAATGCTGTATATTTTCCCAATGATTATGCAAACAGAAACAACAACTGTGCAGAACAGACAGTAATGTTGTTTCAAACAAAGTACTTAGAATGTGCTGATTATGAGGGTCTACAAAGTTTGTTCACAGACCTGTAGAACTTTGTATAGTTAGGCTACGCCAACTGGTATCTAACTGCATCCATAGTACTGCAATGCTAATATTGAATAGCTAAATAGTAAGAATACACCAACAGGAATTGAAGTGCTTCAGAAAATCCCCTTTAGAACTGTGAAACTATCAACAATTAGAATACACCAACTGGTATCTAACTGCATCCATAATACTACAATGTAACTTTTGAATAGCAAAAATAGTTGGAATACACCAACAGGTATCTAACTGCTTCAAAAAATACCCTTCAGAACTTTGAAACTATCCACAGTTAGAATATGCCAACTGGTATCTAACTACATCTACAGTACTGCAATGCTGCTTTTGAAATGGAAAACAGTTTCAATACGCCAACAGATATCTAATTTCTTAAAAAATACCCTTAATTTCACTTCATTGCAAAGACACCATTACGATTGTTCCTACTGCAATACTGATTGTAACAACAAATACACTTATTTGGGTACCTTAAACATTCCCTTAAGTACTGCACACTTTAAACAAACATACAGTGACACGTACCATCAAATAAATGTAGTAGAGTTTTTTTTATCTTGTATGGATTTTTTCCCAATGACCCAATCATTATGCAAACAAAAACAGCAACTGTGCAGAACTCCCAGTAATGTTTCAAATAGAGTACTTAGAATTTTCGATTATGAGGGTATAAAAAGTACATGAATATGTGCAAAATGTTCTCCTTCATTACCATGCACAACAAAATCAACCTGTATCCCCAATGATACAGCCATCAAGAGTATATTTGCACTCCAATTGTATTGTGTCACCATGTTACAAATACTATAGGGCCTCATCACGAGTTGGGCGGTAACGCCGGCCTTATTACTGCTGGCCCTATTAGCCCTACCGCCAAAACCCCCGACGCTATTAGAGGCAGATCACGAGTTTGGCGGAATGGTTAGTGCTCATTCCCCATTGGGCCCATTCGGGAATTCCTCATTTCCCATTGGGCGCAATAGGGAAAATGTGCGCTATTACTGCCGGCACATTTTCCACAGATTTCCCCCCAGCTCAGGGCTGGGGGGAAATCCACCAAGGCCATAATCTGGCGGACCCTTAAATGTGGCAGTAATAGTGCTACCTTTGCATTTAAGGGTAACCACCAGACTTGTGATGAGGCCCTATAGTCATAGTCTTCCCACAGACTATCTATAATTACTATAAACATATTATAATGGTTGTATCCAATGACCGGATTCCATTTCTGTAGACGTATTATAATGGTTGTGGCCGGTGGTCAGATTCTTGGGTACATGACCTACAGCCTATGGCCATGCACCCAAGATTCTAGGCACTGGTCACAACCAACACAGCATAATATGGCCATGCACCCAAGAATCTGGCCACTGGCAACAACCACCACACCACAACTTGCCCTGAACCTCCCAATTCGAATGACATCTGCAGACATCGAAATGGACCACCAACCCTATTTTTCACCTATGCAAATGTCCCCATATAATCTAGATTCCACGCCCCTACCCTGACCAAACCCCCTTGCAGTCACAAAATAACCCCAAATGTGTGTCTCAATCTGTCACCCAAGCCCTCTTTCAGTCACCAAATAACCCAAGCTGTCTGCCCAAACCCTCTTTCAGTAACCAAATAACATCAAATGCGTGTCTGAAGCTGCCCACTCAAGGCTCTGTCCACGGACTACCGTGTTGTTCGCTGACTGCTGCGCCACCCGTACGCTCTTCTTCCATCTAAACAAAGAGCCCCATATCATCTTTCTTTCACTCCCCCACCCTTCCCAGCCCTCTTTCCAACACCAAATGACCCAAAATGTGTTTTGCAGACTATTTCCCCACTGTGCTGTCCGCGGTCAGTTGCAGTTGCAGCTGTCTGCGGATAAAAAATGGCGGGCATTTTGGAAAATATGACACACCTCACGCTTTTCACCATCCAATCATTTTACCTACTTTTGGCACATTTTAAAGAAAACTACTGGATGGATTTACACCAAATTTGCTGCAAATTTGGTGAACATCCATCCAGCGGTTTGGGCTGTAGACGTGAGCAAAACAAACAAAAAATGTCCATTGCGTCTATAGAAAAAACTAAACTTTTGGGACTCCCCCTACAACTTTGTCCCTCTTTGATGAAACCTCACCAACCTTACCAGAAAGATTCAGATGGGCCATGAACTTTTTTTGCAAAGTTTGGTGAGGATTCATCCAGGGAGAGCAAAGTTATTAGCCACCCAAAAAGTGCTCTCCCTCTGCAAGCTGATCAACTTAACATACTAGAGGCCCTGTAATAGAAGAGAATGCTCAATGGAAAACCTTTGAAAAGTTCATTCACGGTGATTTACAAAGCCTTTTTCAATGGGGGTTTCCCATTCAAAAAGGCTTTGTAAATCCGGCCCGCTGTGTCCTGTTTAACTAAAGTAAAGAAGTCCTTAAAACACGCAGGTGCTATTTTTCTTGATGGCATTGCAGTACAGTTTGTGGTGCAAAGCAAAGAGAGCTCATGCACACGTGCAAGGATGTTGGCAAATGGAACGTAGCACATGCATGCTAACGTTTTAATCTCATAGTTTACGCACTAACATGCTATAGATGTGCACGCTGACATGAATGCATCAGTGCAATATGCAATGTGTGTTCACAAGTGCAGGCGCGGTCACTGGCGTAACAGGGGCCCCCGCATCCCCCGCGGTGTGGGGGGGCCCGCGGTGTGGGGGGCCCCACCAGCACATGGCTGGGAGGGGGCCCCAGTAAAAAAAAAAAAAAAAGAAATTTCTAAAAAAAAAAAAAAGTTTCTTTTGAAATTCACTCTGCATTCATAAAGAACATTTCTGTAACAGAAATAATTTCTTTATGAAGGCAGAGTGACTACAGAAAGAAACTTTCTTTTTGAAGTCTGAGGGCCCCCGTACCCCATGACATGGAAGACCCTAGGCTGGAGGCCTCCATGTCATGGGATGGGGGGGGGGGGTGGCGAACCCTATGCCTTCAAAAAGAAATTGTTTGTTTTTGAAGCCACTCAGCCATCATAAAGAAATTATTTTGATTATGGTTCGGTCCTTAACTGAAATAATTTCTCAATGAAGTTATAGTGACTTAAAAAAGAAACAATGGTGCTCATTCTGACCATGCCGGTCCGGAAACAACGGTGCTGGTAAGCTTACAGGCACTGTTGTTTCCGGACCGGCATATTACAGGTCTGCCTGGTGGGGCTGCCGTGCCCGACAGGTCTGACCCTGCCAGGCACAGCAGCCACGGTAGGCAGACCTGTCACGGAAGCACCGGCACCGTTAATAATGGTGCAGGTGCTTCTGTGTCCCCATTCCCTTGGAGTCTGGGGTTTAACGAAATTAACGGCACCTGATTTCCCAGCCGCCGGACTTGAAATAGCACGGTGGCACCCGGAAGTCAGGCCATAGTAATTTTTTATGGGTCTGGCGGCAACCCGCCGGTAGCACCGGCACGGTTACCGCTGGACCCGTAATGAGCCCCAATTTCTTTTTTAAGTAATAGGGCCCCCCCTCAACTCCATGAGGTGTGCGTGTATGAGTCTATGGTGAAAGGGTGCACACTCAAAAGTATAGCCGGCTGCCTGTGTGTGTATGGTGAAAGGGTGCATACTTAAATGTATGGGTGGCTGTGGGGGTGTGCCTGCATGGTGAAAGGGTGCACACATAAATGTATAGGTGGCTACCTGTGTGAGTGTATGGTGAAAGGGTGCACACTTAAATGTGTGGATGACTGGATGTGTATAAGGTGAATGGTGTGTGTGCTTGTGTACAGGGGCACAAGAAAACCTTCATTTCGGGGGGCTAACCCTTCAAATGTTGGGAGAGGCGCTAACTTCACATGCGGTGGGGAGGGGGAAACTTATTTGTGTGGGCGCATCCAAATTATTTACGCATTTTAATGAGACTATTCTAGTGCAGATTCAATGTTACAAGCAGTTAACTCTCTCCTATAAATCTCCTGTTCCCTCTCTACCCTTCCAATCACTCCCCTGGCATGCAAGTACTAAGCCCACATCACGATTTCAATCGCCTAAACAATGTGGCATTTGAATGCAGGTACTAACAGTGAAATGCTTTACGTTGGTAATTGCTGGATTCTTGTTAACAGCAAAAACCAGGTGCCGTTTAAAATCTGTGTCCTGTTCGGTCTGGCAACTGCTCTAAAGGTTAGCCAAGTTGAGTCAATATAGCCCAAAATGTCAGGGGGGGTAGTGCTGAAGCCCAGTCAACTCAATGGTGTTGCACTACTACTTGTGTTTAATGCCTTGCTTACTCCTAGCCCTATTCTTCCTCGTCCCAGTACTTATATACGAGGCAGTACATGTGTTTGAGGCACTCTGCCTCATACAAAAGTACTGGGAAGAGGTAGAGGTACATGGAGGTAATGCCTGATTTAGCTACCTGTAATCTTCATCACTCTTAGTCCCACTGTTCCTCATCCCAGTACTTACCTATGAGGCAAGGAGCCTCATACGAAAGCTCTGGGACAAGGAAGAGGGACGCAGAGGTAATTCTGGGCCAAGGAGCTGATTGTGGAGGTTGGGGTGGTGGGTGGGAGGGAGAGTGGATGTGTGGGGGGGCAGGATTGTGTGATAAATCATAATGGTTGTCCATGTCCAGGCTAAGCAGGCATAATATGTGGTATTAGTAGCTAGAGAGGCATTTTGATTTAGCCAGTCTAGTCATTCCTCAGTTTGGTATGACTTTCTTTTAACTGGACATTTCTGATAAAGTAGTCCTGCTAACTTTAATTACCTGGCTAGATTGGCATTTGGGTGCTGCCAGTCTAGCCATTTCTTACTGCGGCATTGTATATTTTTTGGGCATCTGTGATAAAATGATATGATGTGATTCAAGTCATTTATAATGCGCCTGTACACAAGTGTACACAAGGGAGGGATGAAAGAGGGAGGACAAGACAAACGATCTCACTAGGCATTGTGTCATTGTGAGAACGAGAAGTGCAAGGGAAAAGGGAGCAGGGAAGTGCAAGTGAGAGGGGAGGGGAAAACAGGGCAGCAATGCTCTCAGTAAGTGCAGCCAGCGCAGAGCAGCTATTGGTTGTGCAAGGAGAACAATGGACTGCAGGGTTACAGTTACAGCCCCTAAGTGCATGGTACGCCCGGAGGCAGTGCAAGGGTGACCAATCAAGAAAGAGCCTGGACTCAGAGAGACTCTGAGGGTAGCCAAGCAGCCAGTCAGTACAGCAGACAGGTAGGTCAGGTAGGTCATCAGGGGGGGAGAGAGAGCAAAAGCAGCAGAGAAGAGGAAAGCTTTTAGCTGCTTCCGAAACTTCAGGTTGTCCGCCTCAAGTTTGAGAGGGGCAGGGAGGCCATTCCAGTTTGAGGCACCAGCAGAGGAGAGAGGTCTACCCCCACTCTCTGCCTGGAGAAATGTCTAAGCCTTAGAGAGTTGGAGGTAGCTGAGTGAAGGGTTAGAGAAAGAAGGTATTTTGGAAGAGAGCATTGGATTTAGTGTTGGCACTGGCCCCAGAAAGCCTTGTGGGCAATGCAAAGGTTCTTGAACTTGATCCTTGCAGCCAGTGGAGAGATTTCAGGGCTGGAGAAATACAATCCCAGGGCTTGAGGCCAAGGCTAAGTCTTGCAGTCCTGTTCTGGATTATTTGCAGATGACGGAGACTAGAGGAAGACAGATTGAGAAAGTGGCTGTTGCAGTAGTCCAGCTTAGAGACAGTGAGCTTCTGGTGGAGAGTGAGAAAGGGAAGAGTCCCTTTGAGGAGGAGCAGCTGGTAGTGGGACTTCTTGGTGATGTCCGAGATGTTAGGAGAGAAAGAGAGTGTGGCGTTGAAGATGACACCAAGGTTTTTTGCCTCGCAGGAAGGCAAAGGAAGAGGGCCCAAGGTGGTCTGCTATAGTGAGAGAGGAAACACAGTGGCAAGGGTCCCAATGAGAAGGATCTCTGTCTTACTGGCATTAAGGCAGAGATTGTTGGAGGCGCACCAATCCTGAATCGTGGATAGACAGTCAGGAATGAGCAAGAGAGGAGAGGAGGATGAGGGGAGCCTGAAGGAAAGCTGAGTCATCCGCACAACACTGAAAGTTAGAGGATAAGGTAGAGATCAGGGAGGCCAAAGTGGCCAAGTAGAGGTTGAAAAACCAGCGTGAGAGGATAGAGCCCTGGGGAATGCCACAGGTAGAGAGAGGTGGCGGAGAGAATGGGACCACGATCGACCTGGGAGCGGAGTGGCGGTCCAAGTGGAAGTAGGTCAGTCACTCTAGGGTCTGATCTGTGATGCCCAGGTTCTCACAGAGTCGATTGATCAGGATGGCGATGTTGACCCTGTCGAAAGCAGAGGAAAGATGAAGGATGAGAATAGAAGGAATTCTGGAATCAAGGTTAGAGAGCAGCACAGGTGTTAAGGAGAGCAGTTTCCATGCCTCTGGCAGCTCTGAAGCCAGACTGATGGTCATGGAGACAACCAACAGATTCAGTGTGGGGAGTAAGCTGGGAGATGGCAAGCTTTTCCAAGAGTTTGCTCAGGAAAGGTGGAGATTGAGCGATAGTTTTCCAGCAGGTAGGATCAGCAGACTGCTTCTTGAGGAGTGGGTGCACAAGGGAGTGCTCAAAGGGAGAGGGGAACATTGCAGTGGCGAAAGAGTGATTACAGAAATCGGCCAAGGCTGGAGTGAGGGTGTCAATATGGGCTTTGATGGTTCTGGAGGAGCAGCGGAGCACCTGTTTGGACGACACTTTCATATATCGGACTTGTCTAGAAACCTTGTCAGGTGTTGTCAGAGAGAAAGAGGAAAAAGGAGGAGGAGAGAAGTGATGGCCAAAATGGGCCGAGAGAGGAAGAGGACATAGAGGACAGGATGTCCTGAGATTTAGCAGAGAAATGAGAGGCCAGAGCTGTACAGAGGGCATGGGAGGGAACAGAAGAGGTATAGACCACAACAGGATTGACCAGTTCCTTGCAGATTTTAAAGAGTTTGGCCGTGTTGTTCGAGGCCATGGAGACACATGCTTTATTGTGTGCTCTCTTCTTGATGAGTGTTATTGCTTTGACTGGCATTTTGCTGAAAACAGTCTAGGTATGTCTAAATGTGGCCTGGCATTCTGTACTATAATGTTATTACGTGTTTACACTGGTCTACATTGTGCAGCCAGTTGGAAGCATTAATGTTCCTGTGCACTGTTCGTGACTTGCATTTATTGGATTGTGTTACCCTACAAAACAATTGCAAACACTCTGGCTTTATAGCCAATTTATCTCAGAAAGTGTGCTGTATATTGCATTAAAACACATATTTATATCTTTTTCCTAGTGCAGTGTGCGGCATACCCCTTCAGCAGCACGTTCATGCGTGTTGTGCAAGCGTGACAGTCTAGGCCGGCCCAGAGTGTGGCGCAACCCGTGATTTGTTGCCGAGTTGGGGGGCCCCCTCAGCATGGCTCGCAGGGGGGCCCCAACATTTTGTGTTACGCCACTGGGCGCGGTATGTATGTCCCAGCAACGTTGTCTTTAAATATCTAAATTAGTAGTAGTCTATAGGACAAAACAATCACTTAGAGGGCTGTGGCAAGAAGGGACACATCTAATTTGCGCCATAGCATGTTTCATATTTTTACTCAATTAGCTTTTCCAAAATGGTGGTTAGGGAAGTAGGTATTCATTGCACACATCCTTCCATTTGTATTTTTATGTATTAGGTGGAACTAAGCAAAATAGTTCCACCTAATCGATGTCAAATAGATATGTAAGGATTGGTATAAGTCCTGGAAGATTAGCTCAGGGGCAATGTGATCGCCCTGGATACAAGACAGACAGGAAGCAGCACAGGTTCGATCCCGGGTCCACGCTTAGAAACCTCCGGGTATTAAGCGCATTATAAACACGCAATGAAGACATATTCCTGCAACAGTGCCTCGATGTACCCGGGCTGTGTGAGCGCTTTAAACATGCAAATAAATAAATAATTGGCTTAACATGTATCTTGGAGTTCAGAAACATGTGAATTTCAAACCCAGCTTTCAGAAAGCTATGCCTGCCTGCTCTTAGGTGACATGTTGAAGATATGGGGTCTGCTGCATTTTAAACTCTCACAACTTTGAAACATTCAAGATCAGCCGAACATGAGAGAACAATGTGGGGGGCTCAGCAGCCGGGCTAATCAGGAACGTCTGTCCATTCTGCCTGTAGCTGTCACTCGTCATCATTCCAATGTAAATTGCTGACGTCGGCAAATACATGAAGCGGGAGTCGGGTATCTGAAGGCTCAGTATCCGGGTACTCACCCAGTGTCCAGGGAAGATGCCGCAGAAAACTCTTCCTACACTTGAGCCGTTCCCGGGCTCAGCCTTTTTTATGTCCTGTCTGCTAATTGCACACGTGCTGTTTTATCCAACTGGGATCAGAGCGCCCCACCTTTTCTCTGGCATGACAGCATGGTCTTATAATTGGGGTATTTCCCACAGGCACAGCTCCTTATTCATGATGTGTGGGCCAGTTTATGATGAGGAAAGTTCTGCTAGTAACCATGACCGTACAGCATGCACTGTTTCCTTGTCCCATTTGCCAAATGGCAGATGCAAACTAAAATGGTATGTCGGATTTTTCCAAACAAATCTTCTTAATCTCCCATTTCTAAAGGAAGACTGAAAGCATCAGACATGATTTCACTGTATAAGACTGTAATATGTCTGCAACATTGGGAGGATTAACATTGCTTATCGAATCAACAGGGTGTGTCAGTGATAAATGGAACATTGCCGAATGTAACCTATGCAAAGCAAAAAGAGCAATGGCTGTAAGGGTTTGGGTTACTTGGCGCAACCTTCCAGACCATTGTTCTTCAGCTTGCCTGGTCCTAGAGCAATAGCAACAATACAGTCTGAACTGCCTGGTCACATCACTACTGGACAGAAACACAAACAACCCCAGAGAGGGTTCAGTGTTATCAGCGCGGTATATCTTGGATCTCTGGCCCAGCAGCTTAGGACACATGTCTGCACACAGCCATCCCACTTGGGGTGACTTGGACAAAGCAAAAGAGCAATGGCTGTAAGGGTTTGGGTTATTTGGCGCAACCTTCCAGACCATTGTTCTTCAGCTTGCCAAGCTATTACAGACAAGGAGCAAACATATGCAAATTAGGGCTGGTCCTAGAGCAATCGGAACAATACAGTCTGAACTGCCTGGTCACATCACTACTGGACAGAAACACAAACAACCCCAGAGATGTTTCAGTGTTATCAGCGAGGTATATCTTGGATCTCTGGCCCAGCAGCTTAGGACACATGTCTGCACACAGCCATCCCACTTGGGGTGACTTGGACAAAGCAAAAGAGTGATGGTTGGAAGGTTTAGAATTAATCTTAACCTGTAGCATCACTCTGGACAACCCTCCAGACCATTGTTCTTTAGCCTGCCAAGCCATTACAGAAAGAGGAAAAACCATATGAAAAAAAATCATGCTGAGTCCTACCCCAAAAGGGGCAGTCCAGCCCAAACTGCGCTGTCACACCCCTTCTGCATGAGATCACAAACCTCCCGAGACATGTGTTTGCCTCATTGGGCTTCATCACTGATGTGTAAATTTGATCTCTAGGAGCAGAAGTCTCAGGACTCATTCCTGAGCTTGCCCGCCCCACTCGCAAGGCGGACCTGTGTCCTGTGCCACATAAGTGGATATATATATATATATATATATATATAACATCACATATGCCCAAGACATTGGCCCTCATCAGGAGGTTGGAGGTAACCATGCTGCTTTTAGCGGCATGGTTGCCTCCTTACCGCAATTCGGGCCCGGGTCCCTCGAATGAGGACTTACCGGGCCATCGCAACCTTGGCGGACCCGGTAATTCCCCGTCCGAGGAACCCAAACCCGGTCCATAGGGCTCAATGGGAATGGGGATGGAGCTAACAACAGGCCCGTTAATGATGGGCCCGTTGTTAGCTCCCTGGTGTCCTCGCAAGACCCGGTATGGACGCCTGGTTTTTCCAGGCGCCCATTGCGGGTTCCACGAGGAGACCTCGTGGTAGGGCGGAATGGGTTTACCGGCACCGGCACCTTTACCGGTGCCGGTTATCCCATTCTGCCAACCTTATGATGAGGGCCATTGTCATGCGGTTTCAGACTCTCATATAATGTATTGGACTACCATCACCATTAGTCATTTTGGCCATACAGTGATGAGCTTTTTTTTTTACTGACACAACACATCACTTCACTTATGAATATGCTATGATATGATAGTTTATTTATATAGTGCCTATACACAATGTGTTTCAAAGTGCTTCACGGCAAGGGAGGGGCAAAGGAAAATACAGTGACATTCTTACAGGCCATGAACAACAAGAATGTGAAATTAACTATCGTACTCGGCCTGACGTCATTTCAGATAATGCAAGAGCTAAGACATAGATATGAAGTAAATGGGAAACAGACAGGTGACTACCGTACTAGGCCTGGCAACATTTCTGGTAGAGCTAGAGATTAACAAGAGGTGAAGGAGGGGGAGGAGAAAGGAGGGAGAGGAACAAAACAAGCGACTATCGTACTAGGCCTGACGACATTTCAGATAGTGCTGGGGGGGACAAATATAGGGAGGGGAGGAGGAAACAAACATTTATTGCTATCATACAAGGTCCAGGGACAATTCTGATAGAGTAAGTGCATAGAAAAACATAAAGGAGGGTGGGAAGAGAGAGGGAGAAGGGAGAAGGGAGAGGAGGAGAAAACAGAGAATAAAACCGTAAAACAAAATAAATATGTAAATATATAAAACGCAGGTGCCAACCTTGAAGCTGTATTTCTGTGACGTTCCAATACATCTGAACTTCAAAACTGTAATGTTCAGCCAGTTGGTCTGCATCACTGTTCTCATCTGAGGCTGTTCCTGCTATGGGTATTCACAATCTCCCTATACAAACTTTGCTTTGATGCATTCAGCAGTACTCCTGTCGGATATTTTATCTCCAGGCCACTACAGCCCCATGAGCAGTCCTATGTATTTCTTTGAGTTCTAGCGTGGAGATTGGCTTACTGTAAAATGTAACTTTCATTCAGGGCCCTGACGAAGGGACAGCACTGGGCTTCGTGTTGTGGTGAATATTACTTTTACCGCAGGCGGTATTAAATGCTCCCTAGCTTTGTATCTGTCTATGCATTCACAAATAAACAGAGCACACAAGAAACAGACCAGCACTGAGCTAATTCTTTCACCTACTTTATATGCAGCTGAGACTCTCAGCTCAGAGCACAGTGTTTGCGATGAAAATAACAAATGCAATGCAACAAACTGAGCATGACATTTGCAATGATATAAAAATGAAAACCACAAATTGTAACCTCACATTTTTCATTGGAGTGAACGCATTCTCTATTTTTCAGACTACAGCAGGGATGCGAGAATTCTTCATTGCCACTGCTCTCCCCGTGATAAAGTTCTTTCTCTATAAGAAAACTTTACTTACACGTTACTGTTTGACTGGAAACACACCACTATCTGTAGCCTTGAAAACTATCATCTATTTTGGCAGGGTTGCAAGCTTTTAGTTTGCCTATGAAACTGGCCCCTTGCAATTGGAAGAAAACACATTAAAACTAACTAACTACATTTGAATGGTCTGTTTATTTATCCCACTCCTACACCTAACCAAGTCCTTCTAATAAGTCAGTTTGTTCATTATTATCATTATGGAAAGGCCATGCTCACCTCATCCACTAAAGGAAGTCAGCTCTCATGGGAGTTGCTATGCGCACTTTGGCATTCTCTCTCTCTGCTGGCTCATTGGAGCAGCCTCTCTGTCTCTCACATCTCCACTCTCCGGCTCAGCTATCGACACTGCAACTTTCAGCACACACCATCTCAGCTAGGCCCCAGAGTTCATCATTTTATTCTTTCCAATTTTTTCCTCTTCCACTCTCTCTCGGCAACAAAAAAAAAAACCTCTCTTTTCTCTCTCTCCACTCTTTTAAGTCCTATCTCTGCCAGTCCATTCAAGCTCTATCTTCCTACAGAATGCATGTGATCTCACAGCCCCTTTCAGTGATGTCATACATCAATCAAACTTGTGTCTGGAGTGAATGCCCTGTAATTTTCAAGAAATTAACACGTGCTCCAACAATGTCACCTTTATACAGGGTGGCTCAATGGCCCCACAATCGATACTTGCAACATTCTCCTTCCAGTTTCCTGTGCTAGCAGCTCAAACACAATGAACTGTTTTTAATGGAGTGATTCCTCAAATTACTCATCTTCATCTGCATCATAAAATCAGTTTGAATTCCTGCATTTTATTTCTAAACAGCACCGCAGAGTCTGTGTTTGCGGTCCCATTTACCCCCCCCCCACCATTTTGCACCCTAAGTTTGCACCCTTAGTTAGGGACTAAGCTGTCCCATTCTAATCACTCATTATGTTAAATGGTTAGGGGTTAAGGGTTAATGATTAGTATGTTAGGAGTTAGTATTGTAATTCCCTACACTGCAATGCAATGGTAATTAATGCTAGGGTATTCAATGGTATTCTATTCAATCACTCCAAGCTACCCCATGCTATATAATGCCAAAACCAAACCACCGTTTCTTTGTTGTATGAATTCACAACACTCTCTCACAACAGCGCTAAGCCACACACACACTGGCTGCAATGCCATCATCATTTATACATTGTCACGCACCTTCTATAGGTATCTGAGTTGTCACCAAAATTCCCTCGTGGCTTAAATTCGGCCTGGGTATCCTACACTCCCCGGTAGAGTGCCTCAATAAGTTGACATTGTACATGTTAATCAATTTAATCAATCATAAAGTAGATCATTCCTTGCGTGGTTATACTGACCATATTCCAGATGGTGAGATGCTGTGATTACATGATCACAGTGTAAGTGAACAGATGGAAGGAGTATCACGTGTTTGGCCGGATATTCACACACAGTTCACTGGCACTTCATATTGAGCTTGATACACTAAGTGACATTTTTACTGCACCCCAAATGGGCTATTATTTTTACTAAACAACTATATGTCTATCATGTTCCAAACCTCATCTCAGTCTGGAGCTGCCTAATGAAAAATGTGCTTTTTTTAAAGTATCAGATGACCACTTCAAGAAACATCAGTACTCTCCGTTCATTGCATGAAAACATTTTAGTTAAGCAAATTCTGAATATAACACATTTTCAAATCAGGTGAGTAGGCCACAATAGCTACAGATCTGGTCTGGGCCCAATCTATATTATATATTAATAACACACAGTCTTTTGAGGAGCTGTTTAATTTTTCACCTTCAAAAGCATAGGATAGTGTGATATTGATGTGGTTGTTTCAACACCCACCTGTTGTACCTCGACTGGGGATCAGGGTCTGAAACTTTGTGTCAGTCTCATCAATTGAGTGGACTCATCAATCAACTGACCCTTAAATCAAATGGCTGTCAGGATTCAATCGGCTCACTGTTGCTACTTTGAATGCTTTGATTAATAATGTAGAGGTTACTATTTTCTTATTGATGTTTGTGCTGTAATTTGTGAAAGGTCAGTAATCTGAAATTGTCCCATCTATGCCAGGGATGGGAGACCTACCAAGGTGGAAGCCAGACATTCATATCCAAGAGGGTGAAGGTGGCAGTTGGGAGGTTGCCTGTTTGGTACCTTCCTAGGGGCCTGCTTCTCTGTCAGCATTACCCTTGTGGAGCGACCCAAACCTCCTGAAAAGCAGTCGGAAGTACTCACAACCGCCATGGCAGCTGCTTACAGTTTACCAATCTATGCCGCAATTCACCATCTGCAACAACGCATGCTATCACTGGCTGTGACGAACATGCCAGAGAGAAGCATTTGAACAGCAAATACTTTTTCATGCTCACCAGAAACATCGTTGAAGTGGAATTCCTACTCTCATTTCAACACCTCATGGGTGTGGAAGTCAGGAGGAGATTGCTTTGGAAAAGAAGACCAATGTGGAGCAAGCGAGGGAATATAAGAAGGGAGACAGGAAACAGAAAGGTGTGGGTTGTTCGCTGATGTCAGACAAAAATCCCTAAAGCTCTTCCCCTCCCTGTGGTACAGGATCCAGTTTCTAAGACTAAAACTCAACTTATTCCCTACCAACGACATTTTGAAGACGCATGGTAAATCGAAGAGTGAGAATTGTAGATTTTGTAGCGGGGTGAAACAAGTGGAAACTTTACATCATGTTTTGGTAAATTGCAGGGGGCTGACAGCTTTTGGATGCGCCTCATGGGTGGCAAAGATTTCTCTATAATGTATGCAGCAATACAGTTTCTGAAGGCAGTGTACCAAACCAAACCAAACAATAGGTGATCCCTTGTCCGTGTGACAGGGGAGGGGAGCGGGTTTTGGGACAGTTGGGATGCACCAATGTGAGACATATTGTGGAGTGTTATATTTTTTTAAAGGTTTTGATAAAAGATTCTAATAAACTATGTAATCAATTTAAAAAAAAGTGTAATATGCTGCTTATCAGAGTCATCACACCCCAATATTCACAGATTGAAATCCCATCTATACGCCCTGCATGGGGCGGGGGGATTGCCATCCACTGAACTAATGATGGTTCTATTCCTTCACTCTTCCAGATGTTTTTAACCACAGATGCCATCACCCCCCAAACAGCATCGTTAATGGTGAGCTTCAGCTTGCCAAAGTCAACAAACATATGCTTACTGTACAGTGCTTACAACAGGAACAAGGCTTAGATCTCTACTCTCTGTCTCTGGGATCCATTTTGGGATTCCTTAGCTGGGATCTCATAAATCCCAAGTTGTGTACACAGCATGTATATACTGATCGGGGGAAGGGGCTTATCATATCCATCCTAGCATCTATAAACAAAGCTACACTAAGGTCCTATGACCTACCTGCTTTGCTTATGCAACCTGCTAACAGGTCTCTCCTAGTCAAATAGAGTGTTGTTGTGAATATTAAAAGAACCTCATTCCTGTTCTTGTATATAGGAAATATTGCTCATTTTGGTAAAGGTTGCATGTCCAAGACCTCACATGCTCAGACTAGGGCTAGACCTGTCTTTCATCAGGTGGAAATGACACATAACAATGCTATGCAATGCCCCCTCCCCCTCGATTTATGCAGACCACTGGACAGAACTGACACTGTAAGTATATAAACAGCATTGAAACACTTGTTTATAGGCGCGTTATAAATGCCATATCATATCATATCATTATCTTCATTTGATACTAAATCCAAAGAACACACATGTTTCTACACTGTGATTCCTCACTTCAACATCCTAAACCAAAGAAAAAGAAAGCTTACTACACAGGCGTCCACCCAAACCCCACCTGTTTGCACCTCATTTTTGACGGTGCCCACTGTGGGTGATGCCACACCTAGCATACACACTTCTCACAGGCCTAACCAAAGGCCTGAGCGTTTTAAAATAAGAACACTAGGCATTATTTCAATGTGTGCCCGTTTAGCCGTGTTTTGGAATGTTCCAAGACCATAGACGCATAGATGGTTTACATCGACCATGCCCTGCCACACAAAATCTGTTTTGATCAGCCAGTGATTGGGAGGCCTTCCCACCCGGAAATGCTGACACGCGAGTGCAACAAAGGTTGCCTACCAAGTTGGCTAAGCAGTTTCAGAAGAAAAAGGTGTTCACTAATCAACATAGTAACTACTGTTCTCTTGTTAAACTCTCTCCTCTTTACCATTACATTTTCAGTGTGGTATGGTATGTTACAATAAAATAAACACTGCACATCACTGACAAATGCAATGACTGACAATTTCTGTCCCTCACTGCCTCTCTCTTTCCCTCTCCGTCCCTCTCTCTCCTACTCAACCTTTCTGTAGACACGTCCCAAATTTTGTTCTGATAAAGTATATATGTGGAGATGCACCCAAATATTGGAACATATTTATTCCGCAACAGAAGGTCAGCAGAAACTGGACCTCGGCTCCACCATCCCTCTCACAGGTAAAGCATTTGGTACAGCATATTCTGCCTTCATTATGTTCATCACTGTGGAGCATGTTACTATGGTATATATATATATCGCACATGTCTATCATTCTCAAGAAAGTCTCTCTCCCTCTCTCTCTCTCTGTCTCTCTCTCTTTATCTCTCTCCGGAAATGTCCCTTTTTTTCTGCCACTTACAGTAATACAACATTTTAAATATTTGCCTGTCTACAACCAGGGTTACTTTCATTATGTGATGTCACTACCTGTTAGAACTGTACAGTGTATACTAGACTCCACAGGCACTACCAATTGCTACAAATATCTTTCACTGTCTTCTTGCCCATCTCTCTCTCTCTTTCTTTTTTTCTCGCTCTTTCTCTCAGTCGTGTCCTTTCATCTTAAACTTCCCACAATGTGTACAGCAACAGTGTGTATGCTTCTGTTCCTGAGTCTTTCTACTACCATTACCGTTTGTGGGAGGACCCAAAAAAACCCTTCCAACGTCGGCAGAGCGGCCGGGGAGCTGCTCGCAGAGGTGGTTGCAGTCTTTGTCAGTCTACTCTCTGCTCCTGTTCCTGAGTCTTTCTACTACCATTACTGTTTGTGGAAGGACCCATAAAACCCTTCCAACGTTCATGGAGCAGCCGCAGAACTGCTCGCAGAGGTAGTCGCAGTCTTTGGCACGCTACTCTCTGCTCCTGTGTTTTTCTACTACCATTACCGTTTGTGGGAGGACCCATAAAACCCTTCCAATGTCCGCGGAGTGGCCGTGCAGCTGCTTGCAGAGGTAGTAGCAGTCTTTGGCAGGCTACTCTCTGCTACTGTTCCTGAGTCTTTCTACTTCCATTACTGTTTGTGGGAGGACCCATAAAACCCTTTCAATGTCCGCAGAGCGGCCGTGGAGCTGCTTGCAGAGTTAGTCGCAGTATTTGGTAGTCATTGACCGGACTGCTAGACTGGGAATGGAGCCGGAGGGTTTCCACCATGTGCCAAGCTCTTTACTAAAGTCGCAGCACGAGGGGGGTGATGAGAAAAGATGTCTAAGAAGCTCTCGTCTAGTCCCTCCAAGACGGGAAGCACCTTTCTTCCGACCACCGAGCAGAGGCCGTCTTCTGTCTGCTCCAGTCACGGCACCAGAGCGGCTGCCACACTTGGATGCCTGCGACGACGTCTTGCCTACGCTAACGCCTACACTAACTCCGACTAACACCCCAGTGGGGCTAGCAAGCGGATGAGAAGTGTACAGAGCCAGTGCTGTCTCCACCACTGGCAGCATGAACCTTGGCTGCTATCCCGCCCCCCTTCCCTGCTGACGGCAGTGTCCCAGTGGTGCTGGTCAGAGGACTGACAGAGGGGATGTCTGCTCCGGCGGACTAGGGGGAGCACGTATGCTGATGGATGACTCTGAGTGGTCAGGTCAAGTGGTGGCGACACTGTTTGCGACATCAACGGTAAGTAAGTTACGCCCGTCCCAAGGGCCGTACCTACCACTTACAGCCATGTGCGACCGGGCGAGGTTCAGTCCGTCTGGCGACTTGCAGTCTCCGCTAGGTTCGGAGCTTCTGCCCCATCCATCCGTCCTGCAGGTGACGGCGTTGGAGGGGGACCTGGCCGGGGCAGCAGTCCTTTTTTTTTTTCAGCCCTGGTGCATGCAGACAGAGACAGTGACTGTAACCAACTCTCCTTGGGGGGGCTGGGAGCCGAGATGATGCCCAAAGGTCAGATTACAGAAGAACACCGCATTCAAAGTGAACTCCCTACAAGCGAAAGCGAGACACCCCAAAATAGACTGTTTGAAGAAAAGAGCAATGAGAGGGAAAAACCCAATGCTCCTGTCGGGGTGGTTATCCCGGGGTCGGCTGAGCCGTCCGCGGACCTCCGGGCTGGGAGGCCCCAACTCCTCCCGTGTTTCCCAAAAATAAGTATGAGACACACACAAGAAGCAAGGTGGCTCTGCTGTTTATTAAAACAACGGCAGGGATGGGTCTAGGATCGTACGCGTCCGTCGAGACTCTTGAAATTCATGGGGCTCGCAGGCCTTTTTGCCGCAGTATGACGCACTACTTGCCTCACCTGGGAAAATTAGCGAAAAAACCTGTTGCCACTCCGGATTGGTTCCTCGAGTGGTAGGGTTAGTATAGTATACATATACACAGCAATATTAGTGGTTAAGGATGAGTCAGGTGGTATACTTGGGTTGTCCCTTCTATTAGATACTTGAAAATTGTTACACGAAGAACCCTAATGATTGGCTAATGTTAGTGGCATCAGTGATGAGTGCCCCCATGTTCTGATTGGTCCTCCCGTGAGCCCCCCAGTCTGGGACCATCGTCGTTCCCAGCTCGCGGTGTACCTGTCACTAGCAACAATGTGTAACTATGTGTTTGTGCAGACAATGTGCAGGTTTACTCATAGGCCTGAGAGCAGGCCATTCCCATCGCTGTAGGTGTCCATCTAGTCATTTCACTGTTGCAACCTGTGTCCCAGACGTGCGATCCAGGCGACTTCTTCCTCGTGGGTCTGGCACCTTGTCAGGTCGGAAAAAGGTAGGTAGTAAGCAGCGGAGCATGATAAGCTGCAAGGTAGGAAGCCCAGAGGACAAGGGTTGTAGGCAGCCGGAGTGAGGCAGGCTGCAGAGCAGGAAGCCCAGAGGACAAGGGCTGAGGCTGGAAGACAGCAGAGCGTGATCAGCTGCAATGTAGAGAGCCCGGCAGGGCAAGGGCGGAGGCTGGAAGGCAGTAGAGCGTGATCGGCTGCAATGTGGCGAGCCCGGCAGGGCAAGGACGGAGGTTGGAAGGCAGCAGAGCGTGATCGGCTGCAATGTGGAGAGCCCGGCAGGGCAAGGGCGGAGGTTGGAAGGCAGCAGAGCGTGATCGGCTGCAATGTGGAGAGCCCGGCAGGGCAAGGGCGGAGGCTGGAAGGCAGCAGAGCGTGATCGGCTGCAATGTGGCGAGCCCGGCAGGGCAAGGGCGGAGGCTGGAAGGCAGCAGAGCGTGATCGGCTGCAATGTGGAGAGCCCGGCAGGGCAAGGGCGGAGGCTGGAAGGCAGCAGAGCGTGATCGGCTGCAATGTGGCGAGCCCGGCAGGGCAAGGGCGGAGGCTGGAAGGCAGCAGAGCGTGATCGGCTGCAATGTGGAGAGCCCGGCAGGGCAAGGGCGGAGGCTGGAAGGCAGCAGAGCGTGATCGGCTGCAATGTGGAGAGCCCGGCAGGGCAAGGGCGGAGGCTGGAAGGCAGCAGAGCGTGATCGGCTGCAATGTGGAGAGCCCGGCAGGGCAAGGGCGGAGGCTGGAAGGCAGCAGGGTGTAGCAGGCTGCAAGGCAGGACGCCCAGAGGAGCTGGACTGAGGCAGGGAGCCCAGAAGGATAGGGCTGTAGGCAGCAGGGTGTAGCAAGCTGCAAGGCAGGGTCCAAGCAGGAGTGATGGTAAACAGCATACAAAGATCCATAGAAAGACACGAAAGGTGGAGGAAGGTCTCTCAATGCAAGAGGCTGAGCCACTGCAGGCAGCAGCCTTTTATACTGCCTAGCCCAGCACAGAGGCAGGCTTATTGGTTGCACCTGGCTAAGCACACCTGCAGACAATCGGCCACCTCCCTCTCTGTTCCTGAGCTGGTGGAAGCAGAGCATATCCCTAGGGCTTCTGGGGGGTGTAGTTCCTTTGATGACCAATAGGAACAGCCAGGAATCGATGCTTATAGCCAAGTGCATTGTGGTATGCGTAGTTTGTTGGAAAAAATAATAAAGCACCAAAGTCTCGCAAATGGGAAATAAAGTCCCCAAAGTAAATATAGATTGATCCAAGAGTCTGTTGTAAATAAATGATAAACAAATAATCCATATTGAGCGCAAATGGATGCGCCCACGGCGCAGGCATGACAAATACTGCTTTCATTACTGCTGAGTCGCAATGCGAAAAGATGAAGAACTGTCGTTCATAATCTGGGTGGCTAGTACCGGAGCTGTGGATATGGCATGTTTCAACTCGTCAAATGCCTCCTTCATTTCCCTTGTCCATCCCAATGTTTTGTCCCCTTGGTATGCTTCTCTTAATGCCTCAAGTAGGGGTCCTATGTGTGAGCTGTTGTCAAAAGCCCATGCTCTACAGTAGTAACATAAACCCAGGAACTGCTGCAGTTCCCTCACCGTTTGCGGTTGTGGCGTGTTGGATATATCTTGTGCTCTTTGTGGTGCAATCTTTCTTCCGTGCTGGGATATTAGTTGACCAATGTATAGTACCTGTTCCTGACAGTACTGTAACTTTTCCTTGTCTACCTTGTACCCCTTTTCAGCCAACACTGTCAGCATTTTCATTGAGTCCTCCCTGCACCTTTTCTCGGTTGTGCTGCAAATTATTATATCATCAACATATTGCAACACCGTACTTTCTAATTCAATGTTTCCCAAGTCCATCTGTATTACTCTGTTGAAAATTGAGGGTGACTCACAGTACCCTTGTGGTAACCTGGTGTGTTTCCATTTTGTGTTTCTGTATGTGAAGCTTGTCAAGTGTTGTGAATCTGGGTGCAGAGGTATTGAGAAAAAGGCATTTTTGAGGTCAATCACGGTGAACTGTGAGGCCTCTGCCGGAACTCCACACAATATTGTGGCTGAGTTTGTTGCTATGGGGTATTCTGCCTCTACAATGTTATTCAAGGGTCTGAGGTCCTGGATAAAATGCCAAGACCCTCCTTTAGCTGTGCACACTGGGTATACGGCTTTGTTACATGGTGATTCTGATGGTACCAATATGCCATTATTTATCAGGGCCGTTATGGTTTCGTATATGCCCTCATCTGCCTCTTTTGATAGTGGGTATTGTTTGACTCTAGGTAGTATTGCCCCCTTTTTCAGCTTTATTCTTACTCCTCCGATACTCTTTATGCAGCCCACGTCATAGGGACTGGTGGTCCAGTGATGCTGGAACCTTAGCCATATCTTCCTTGTAGAATGGAACTGGGGTAGATGCAGGTGCCTCGAGAGCCATGGCCATTTTCTGTGCCACTTGCTTATACGTCAGCCTTAGCCATATGTCTACACTCATCATGAATACCATCTCTCCTTCTTCCCTGTCTTCTGAAAAGAGCTCTTCATCGGACACCTGGGTAAGCCTGCATCCCTCAGCCAGGGCTATCACTGCCCTCCATGCTCTCTCTTCCCTGTCTTGGGCATGTACGGCGATGTAATCAGCAGTTGCTGTAATGCTCTCGATGCTCACCAAAATCACCTTCCCTTCTGGTTCATTGGCTGGTGTCTCAGGCCTGAACAAATATGCAGCTGGCCTCCTCCAGATCTTCCCTTCTATTCCTGGCATCCAGGCAAATGCCATGTCTGTTCCGTACTGGAACAGTACACCATCCACCGGCTCAGCTGGAGCTACTGTCTGGCCACAGTATGCCTGCAGTATTTGTCGTGCAGTAAGCATGTTTATTCCTGGTGTGGAACAAATTATGCCATTCTCCGTGAAGGAGATTGTCATATTTAGCCTACTCATTATGTCCCTCCCAAGTATGTTCACTGGCGACTCCCTTGAGTACAGGAGCGGGACAGACATGTCATAATCTCCAATAGATAAGGAGATGTTATCAATAAAGGGAACCAACCTCCTAGCCCCAGAAAATCCTTGGGTGTTCATGGCCTCACCAGACATTTTGAATCTACCCTCCCTTATGCAAGACCTGGTTGCCCCAGTGTCAACAAGGAATGATCATTTTTTGTCACCTATCGTTACCTCAATGCGTGGTTCCTCCGCACTATTAGGTGTTATCGACAGGGTGGGACACACCAAGGACGTCTGTGGGCTGTCCTATTGTGGGTATAATGACTGACCGCTTCCTGTGTAAGGGTTGTGTCCCAGGATAGTCACCCTTCCCAACTGTGGTTGTTGTAGCTGTGTATCGGTGGGGGTTAACTTATGGTCCTGTATTTGAGTGCACTGGTTGTACTTGGTGTTGTTGTGTTATTGCCACCTGCTGCTGCAGTGGTGAATATGTCTGCGACTGTTGTTGTGTTGCTAGTTGCTGCTGTGTGCTGCTCTGTTGTAGTCCCTGTGGTTGTTGGTAACCCTGCTGCCCTCTCATAGGCCCTTGTTGTCCTTGTTCCCCCCATGCTGGTGGGGAGGTTCTCATTCTGCAAGTACGCGACATATGTCCTAACATCCCACAAACCCAGCATACAGGTGGTTCCCTGGTCTGCCATGGGAAATTTCCTGCATTATCTTGGTACCCTGGTTGCCCATTGGGGTAGAAACTCCGAAACCCTCCCCCTTGCTGTTGTGCAGGTTGGCCATATCCCCTCCCCCTCATCATTCCTCCCCTTCCCCTGATGTTGTTATAATATCAATTTCCTGGTACCATATACCCTCCTCCTATGTTAGCTGTGTATGGTGGGGGTGGTGGCATCTGTTGTGTTATAAGTCGTGGTGATTGTGGTAGTGGTGCTATTTGTAGTTGTGAGGGATCCTGTGCGGCCACTACTTGCGTGGGGTTTGGTGTCACTGTTGTTGGTGTAGTTATTAGTGCTCCTTCCATGGTGTACTTAGTCAGTTTTTTCTGCACTAATTTAGCCTCTTCTGCTTTTCTATCTTCTTCTTTTTGTTTCATCTTTTCTTGCCACATCCTACAATGGTGTACTATTGTTAATTGTATTTCCGGCCAGGCCTTGGCTTCCATCCCCACTATCATCTTCAATTGTTTTTGAACTGTCTCTGGAAGCCCTTGTATTAGTATGTGGTAAAATATTGCCGGTGTCTTGTCCCATTGCTCTCTAGTTTCCATGCGCCACTTCTCCTGACTCTCCTGGATATAATCAACAGGATCTTCATTCCCACGCATCTTGCGTGATTTAATAGCTCCTATATCTGAGGTGTCTGGGTATTGTACCCTCAGCGCTTGTCATAATGCATGCCTGCAAATCGCAAATGGCGCCCCCTCATATGATGTGTTATTGTACCCCCGGGAAATCCCGCCCTCTTCCAGATGTCATCTGCCGCATCCCCTAATATTGATATTAATAGGCCCTTCACGTCTCCTACTGCTAGTTTCTGTCCTGCAGTGTGCTTTTTCATCTCGTATATCCATTTTCCCGCTCCTCCACTTAGTGATGGGAGCCTGCACTTTATATTTTCCTTGCCGGCATGCTTCCAAGGGACGTATTGTGGTCTAACCCCCCCCTCTCCAATAGCGGCATCAGATCGTGCCCCATCTGTCCCCCCAGTTGTCGCGGTGTGGAGTCCGTATACCTCTCCTCTTCTTCTGTGTCAACTAGATCATCGGTCATGTCCATATTACTGCTGCTTGTTGTAGCTTCCCCTTCATTTCTCCCCCTTCTCTTATTATTTTCTTTATTTAATGCAGGTGTGTGTGTCTGTTCTTCCTGCCTACGTCCCTGGAGATCTCTAAGCCTGCCGGCGTATGGGGTGTGTTCAGGAGCGGGTGTGGGTGGGCATGTTGGGTGGAATGATGCGGGTGTGACTGCACGCGTTTGCCCTCCCGCCACTTCTCGTTCTTTCTCCTCACTTCCCCCTACTTCTTCCTTCTTTTTGCATGCCCATGGTGATTCCCGGTTGGTGCGTGTGATGTACAATTTGTCTAAGCTTTCCCTACCACCTCCTCCTCCTTCTCCCCCCATTCCCTCTTCTTCACTGCAGAATTCATCCAGGACCGACAACCCCCAATCTGTCCTTTTCCCCCTAATCTTCACCGTTTTTAAGTCTATTAAATCCATTCCTTCCTGTTCTCCTTTACCAATTGCTCCCCTTTTCGCTGATGTCATGGCTACTTCTGCATCCCGACGTACATATGTTCTTACCCCACTCCACCCTTTCCTCTCTCTTCTTTCCTCTTCCCTCTTCTCCATTATTTCACCACCTATTTCCTCTCTTTTCTTTTTCCATTCCTCCATCACCTCATTACTCACCTTCACTAATATCCTTTCTTCCTCACTCCTCCTTTCCCATCTCTCTCTCTCCCTTTCCAATATGCTTTCTATTACTTTACCTTCCTCGTATTTCCTTGTGCTCTCGGAGAGTGTTTTCTTCTTCCTTAGTTCCGCTTCCTTTTCTCTCTCTTCTTCTTCTCTTTTCCTGTCACGCTGTGCTGCTCGAGATACACTTTTCTGCTATTGCCTTCATTCTCTCAGCTTCCTTCTTCCATTCTTCAGTTCGTTCCCTCATTTTCTCTAACTCATCCTTACTTTCCTTCCTTTCCTGCCTTCTCCCTCGTTCCTCTTTCTCGAGCTGTTTGATCAGTGCATTTTGCTCATTCGCATTTTGCTCATTCCTTAATTCTGCCAATCGTTCCTCCAACATCTCCTCCTCTTCTCGTGACAGCTCCCCTTCTCTCGTTTTATCTTCCTACCCTCTTATTTCAGTGCTACCCTCATCGTCCTTGTTCACTCTCCGTACTATCTCCTTTTCTTCTCCCGTCAGTGTCCCTCGCAATTTTAACAGCACCTGCGCTGCTACCCACTCGTCGAGTCCTATGTTTGGGATGGATTCTTCACTGTTCTTCCCTTCCTTTGCGTGCACCTTCGTACAAGTTGGGCCTACCGTACTTGTCACCCCCCCCCCTGTGTAGCTACCTGTGGCTGTATATGGTGGTGGACTGTACGCGGGGTTCGAATATCCCTCAGCTGCCGTTAGTTGTTGCCTTACTGCTTCTCGGAGTTCCATCACAGGATATAACCCCACTTCTTCATTCTTCACTACTTTCGCTAGGGGCATGTCGTTGGTCCTTTCCTTCTTTACTTCTATTTTATTTGCGATGCCAAGCTTTTCGTCCCCCTCTCAGTCTCTTCCCGCGCACTGTGCGCTACCAACCTCCTGCTCCCCGTTTCCCTCTTCCTCCTTAATCTTCTTCCCCTCCTTCGTTTCCTCCATAGTAAACACCTCCACGTGATGCGTCAACTTCTTCCCCTTGTACGTGTTGTGTATGTGTGTCAGTAGTGAGTGTTGGACGTACGGGTCGAGGCTGCCGTTAGGCGGCCAGGGTGTCATCATTTTGTTGTCTGTCCCTTGTGTCCATTCTATGCTGTATTTGATCAGTTTTTCCCTATGGGGAGATAGTGTTTTACACATATGCTGGAGTGGGGTAGTCAGGGTATTCCCCCACCCTCCCGATTCTAACCTGTATGACATGGTTACACTGTGTTTTTAGCTTCCTTCAGTATAGTTGTTGTTACCTGGCCACGTAATTTGGGGACTTGCGACCGTCCGCTAAATGAAAACCGCCAAATATAACAATTGCAAATATACTGTCTTTTCCTGTGTTTGTTTTTCTTCCTTAATACCGTTACGGCCCCCTGCGGCCACGGCGCACGAAGCCCCCTGGGGTGCCGTCCCACTTTTCTCCTCCCCTCCTCCTTCGACCTCACTCGGCGTGACCGGCGTTCTCCGTCCGCGGTCACCTCCCCCCTCTCCACCTATCCCGTATTTTGGGGTGGCCGGCGACCTCCGTGCGCACCCCCTGCCCTCTATTCACTTCCGTACCACCCTTAAACAATGCTGTGTGGTCAAGGCATCCTATGAATTCCCTACGGGTGACATCGCCGACCTCTTCCAACAACTACCGGTAAGATCTTTTATACTTCAAGAGAGCGCGCAATAGGGTTTAACCGTTTGTCCCCGTTATCCCCACAGCTGTCATCTTGTCATGCCGGGAACAAGGTAACCAACAATATACTCATATAATCGGACTGCGCACTCTGCGTCCCCTCGCGTGTGATACGCCCCTCACCGGGAGGGCTTAACCAGCCAATTATCTTCCGTACTAGGCAACAATTTAGCTACCACCTACAGGAAAACGTCATCTATTTATCGAGCTTCGTTGCTCGATCAATAGGGATCCTCATCTACTCATTGATCGACACCCACCATTTCGTAGGAAAGCCACACACACACACACACCCCCTTTACAGGTGGCCGTGACCTAGGCCAATCAGTGTCTACGAACAACCGCACGTGGTGCTTTCTTGCTCCACCCACTCTTTTCCATGACATTGTAGCGGACGGCTCTCGCGCCTGTCCCGCTACCACTCACTTCACCGTCAACACTAATTGATCAAATCTTCGCCGCACACCTTAGTAACACCTCCCGCCGCCCTTATTACAACTCCTCCCCCCTCCCTCACAATCTCACATTGCTTGTTGGGTGTGACATACTCACCAAGTTCTCTCGATGCGGGGCCGTTGGACTGCGTGCACCCGTCCGAGCGGCTGGGATACTTCTCAACCGGCTCCCGAGGGCCAATATCCGGATTGCGGTGTCTGGTCTTCTCACAGTTCCGCGATGGTCCTGTAGTCCTCAAAAAGGGGGCAGTGGCAGAGGGGGCCGCGCCACCGGGCCTCCTCGCAACGAGAGGCCTTGGAAAAATAAAAAATGAAAAAGTGGATCGTAACCAGATCTCAGCAGTGCTTCCAACTTGTCAGGGTGGTTATCCCGGGATCGGCTGAGCCATCCACGGACCTCCGGGCTGGGAGGCCCCAACTCCTCCCGTGTTTCCCAAAAATGAGTATGAGACACACACAAGAAGCAAGGTGGCTCTGCTGTGTATTAAAACAATGGCAGGGATGGGTCTAGGATCGTACGCGTCCGTCCAGACTCTCGAAATTCATGGGGCTCGCAGGCCCTTTTTGCCGCAGTATGATGCGCTACTTGCGTCACCTGGGAAAATTAGCGAAAAAACCTATTGCCACTCCGGATTGGTTCCTCGAGTGGTAGGGTTAGTATAGTATACGTATACACAGCAATATTAGTGGTTAAGGATGAGTCAGGTGGTATACTTGGGTTGTCCCTTCTATTAGATACTTGAAAATTGTTACAGAAGACCCCTAATGATTGGCTAATGTTAGTGGCATCAGTGATGAGTGCCCCATTTTCTGATTGGCCCTCCCGCGGGCCCCCCAGTCTGGGATCATCGTCGTTCCCAGCTCGCGGTGTACCTGTCACTAGCAACAATGTGTAACTATGTGTTTGTGCAGACAATGTGCGGGTTTACTCATAGGCCTGAGAGCAGGCCATTCCCATCGCTGTAGGTGTCCATCTAGTCATTTCACCGTTGCAACCTGTGTCCCAGACGTGGGATCCAGGCGACTTCTTCCTCGTGGGTCTGGCACCTTGTCAGGTCGGCTTGGTCACGTGTGGAGAGACCGTAGCTGGGGCGGAATTCTGCACATTTAAAGTTGTATTTTGCTTCTGTGTGCTTGGCTTTGCTTACAGGTGTGACCTTGGCGCCGGCTGGTAGCATACCAGTTGTGACAACCCCCCCCCCCTGGCTGTGAGCTCTCACTGGGCTTGTTCTGTGTGATCAGCACTTGGACTCTTGCTCATACAGTGTTCATGATGGTTCTTGCTTGCAGCCTACTTGGGCCTGGTTCATGGGTGGGGATGTGTAATGCACGGTACCTGTGTTGCGGTTTGACATGGCTTCATAGGCAGTATTACGTCTTCTTTATATTCTCATCACGATGCGAGGGGTGGGAGAAGCGTCAGCAAGCGTATACGCGAGTACTTTATGCGCCTTGCGTTTCTGCATTACTAAAAAACCTATGTGAAAAATAATAAAGATGCGCGTCAGTGGATGTATCCGTCACCTACGTCATAGCACTGAATATATTCTTCATGTAGGTTGGTGCGTGAGTGACCAGTGTGCATGGTGGCACGTGTGTTCTTGGCAGTTGGCTAGGTCGTTATGGCATCTCTAACGATGTGGGTGCTTGTTGTTAAGGTCTTAGTTGAGTTCATCCATGCCGCAGGTGTCGGCTTGAGTAGGACAGGCTGGTGGGCATATCCTTATGTTCTTGAACCAGGGTATTTTGTCATCTGGTAGATAGACAAATTCATCTCGTGGTGGGTGTTTGGGCCATGATCCTCTAGGGTCTAGGCCATGGTCGCGAGGAGATTTGGGGGAGCTTTTTGTCCCATTCTCCCACTTCACTCCTACTGACACACAAAAAAAAAGAAATAATAACAGCCCACAAAAATAAACACAACCATAAGCCAGTGGAGGTTAACTGGAAAAAAAAACCTCTAACAGAAAAACTGCCTCAGAACTAATAACATCCTGAAGTCCCCCACCTGATAAAAAGTGAGTTAGGCGACCTACTGGTGCCTGACAAGGTAAAAATAAAAGAAATCACAGGGCTATGTTAAAGAAACCCCACTTAAAAACAGCGCACTGCAACTAACTAAAAGACTTTTCTAAAAGCCAAGGAAAATGGAAACATGACCTTCTAGAGGAATTAATCGATGCAGAGATGCTTGAAGTGATACAGGACCCTCTTCAAGCTATAATAATCTGAAAAACAGGAGGAAACCTTGAGGTTGATTCCCAGCAGAAGAACCCAGACTGCTGGGAAGTCCTCAACCCTTGACAGAAGAAGATCGCCATTCGGAACACTTGGAGCTGAGGTGGAATGAGGGAAAAAGTCAGAGCCCCCAATCCCCACTGTTTGAAGAGGAGAGAAAATACAACTAAAACAGCTTTTTCGACCTCAAGTTTGGAGAACCTTAGCGCTCAGTCTGACCAACTCAACCGCGACAGGACCCCTCCTTATCCAACCCCGCTCTGTATGGGTGGGGGGGCACTTACCTTGTTGTCCTTAGGAAAGCTAAGCGTGACTTCTAACATTAATCCCAGGTCAGAAGAAAGTTTGACAGTGCTAAACTTGTGTGGTGACCAAGAAGTTTCCGGCTTGGCCTCAGAGAAAGAGGTTTTAAGTAATCCACTGCTCCGGTAAAGAAGCAAAATGACCTTCGAAAGATGGAACTAACAACCCGGAAATCAACTAACAAACACCCAGAACTACCCCCCAAAAATCATTGACCACCGACTTAAGGATGCCAATGGTGAGTCTGCTGGTGAAGCAGCTCCCATACGGTGTAAGAGACGAACGATAGCTCCCGGCAGGAACAGAAGGAACTCTACTCCAACGAAAATCTTCAAACTGGAGCAAATAGCACCGAACTGCACAGATCTTGTTTTGAATAAAGGAACAGTTCTGAAAACATTCTGAAAAAAATGTACGTTTAAAACATTGAAACCAGACAACTACATTTTGGTGGAACTATATCATAAAGACCTTAAAGCCAAGACATACTTCCATATAAGAACCTCCGCCTTGAGATCATCACTTAAAGACGGAGCAGAAGAAGTAACTTCAAAAGATCCTAAACAAGATCATTGAGTAATAGAAAAACGATCTGACAAATCCAAGCTACATCTCCTTAATAAACAACAGCAGCAAAATCCCAAAACACCTGAACAAACTAGACACTTGAGAGATCCTGAATGAAAATCAGCATTTACAACCCCAAATAACCTGCCCGACACCCGTCCAAAAGATACATACCTGGGCCCAATGAAAAAGCTTTGGACTTTGCTTACCAAAGCCCTGTCTACCAACTCAAAGAAATAGCAATGCGAGGCCCATGGAGACGGGGTGAAACAAACAGGCCCTTCAACGATAAGAAAAGCTTCGATGACTACCATAAAAATGGGATCCTGGAACACCCGTGGCCATCAGCATCTCATGAAAAATGGAGGCATAGACTTAGGGTGCTTTGACAAACTTTTCCTCCAAGAAACCTGGCTAACGGAAAAACCCTCCTTGGATGGCTTCAACATTGAAATTTCACCGGCAGTCAAAGGTCGGTTAGGGTGCCCATCCTCTGGACTTCTGCTTGTTGTCCGTTCGGGGAGCGGGATCAGTATCCAAAAAAGCACTCGCACTCTCGCAAAACCATCTTTCGGTGCTGGCAACCTTGGCCCATCTTGATCCGAAAACTGGGAACAATTGATCATTCCAATAGTAATAATCACGACATATTGGAATCCACAAACAATTTTGGATAAACGTTCCTAAGGGTTATCGAAAAAGAAATTGACGAAACCTATGCCGAAAAGCAAATTGCGCACATCACTATCTGCAGTGATTTAAATTCAAAATTACCTAGAACAACCACCCTCATCCATAAGAAAACCCCAAAAACCCCATCGGAAAACCGAGGGGGGCTCTTGCAAGAGCTTATGGATTCCCGAGGCTTTCACAATATCGGCCAGGTCTTCTTCAACCCGGACCGAACTCCGACGTGGGCGAGAGAAATGGGAGAGGCGTGACCATTGATTACATCTTCGAGTCGGAAGAAATGCTGAAGCTAGTGACATCTTTTGAGGTTATTCAAAAAGCAGCAGGTGATCATAACCTCCTGAAAGTATCCTAGGAATCTCTTACTGCCTCCAAACCAACGAAGAAGGAGAGCATCCAAAGCAACAGGCAAGGAAATCATCTCAGGCTAACTGCTCAAAGAATTGAAGAATTGACGTTTAACTACCAAAGACAGCTGGATCCTAACAGAGACGTATGTGCTTCAGAAATAGACTACCAACCTTTGCTAATCCCATATAAAATAGGGCCTGGAAAAAAATCTGCCACCTTGCCAATCAATGACCAATTTGACAAACTGCTCGTAGAAAAACATACTCTCCTAAGACAACTAAAAAGTAAAGCAGTGAATTCTAAATCTAAGTTACAACAAACCCAATTTCTTGAAGAATCCAGGAAATACAAATCCTGGAAAAAAACATTGTGCAAACCTCTATCAAAGAGATTCAGAAGAGATGCTGAAGAAGGTTGCAGGACAGAATGCCAGGGAAATCTGGGCACTAATTAACACCTCAGGTGCCTAAACAGAACCCTTGTTGTTAGCGAAGAAAGGTGAAAATCTCATTTCACCTCTTTATTTCAAGCTCCTTTGCAAGAATGCCTGGTACTCACGGGTTACCCAGAATTGACCTGGGAAGATCTTTCTAATAAAGAAGATATCGAAACAACAATGTGTAAGTTAACATCTTCAAGAGCCCCAGGCCCAGACGGGGTCACAAAAATCGACCTAAAGAACTATCCATCAAAGTGGGCGACCTTTATTAGTCTGTTTTTCAGGAAATGCACTGAGTCAAGATTGATCCCAAGCTCGTGGACATCGTCGGTGGTGGTTCCAGTTTTTAAGAAAGGGGACAGGGCTGATCCATGTAATTATCAGCCAATTGCCCTACTTGACACCATCGGGAAAATATACAGGATGCTTCTATTCCAGAGATTCCAATCATGGGCAAAGACATCCCCCCGTGCCGACCCCTTTCAAGCGGGTTTCATGAATTTTTTGGGTACAACTGTGAACATCATGCTGCTAAGTATTGTTAAAAGCAAAATCTTGGAAGGTAACACAAAAGTGTTCCTAGCGTTCATAGACCTTACGCAAGCCTTTGACCAAGTGGATAGATGAATGCTGTGGTCAAAGCTTTTGGCTTGGAACTGCCCAAGCAAAATCAACGACAACTGAACAACCTGTCAGACTACATAGACCGCCACAATCTTGAAATCAATAAGGCAAAAACAAAGATTATGATCCTGAAAAAAAAAGACAAAAAGACTAACAACCTCTCACTGGAATCTCGACAGCGTCCAAATTGAAACAGTCCACGATTATAATATCTTGGAGTAATGATCGACAGTTCCAGATCTGAATCGAATATGCAAAGACACCTTTGGGTGAAAACCCGGTCACTGACAGCACAAGCTTGCGTGATGGATAAGAAATTTGGTCATTTCTCCTTAATCCCAGTAATCAAGTTCCACAAATCAAAAGTTGTTCCATCTTTAGTCTACGGCGGACACTCAATGCCAACGATCCCTGCTGAAATTTGGGAAAAAAATAGAGAGATACATCTGGAGATCGGTGCTGAATCTCCCAAAATCCACCTCAACCCCAGCAATCAGGAGAGAGGTGGGCCTGATTCCTTTAAAAGAAATAGTGGAATACGGGCAGTATGTCACTATTCAGAAAAACGGTTATTCCTGATACTCTTCTTTTATACAGAATGATCGACAACAAAGTAAAAGGTGGGAGCTGTAAAATGCTGACGAACTGGGCAAGGCAAAAAAAGAAACAGCTAGACTCATTTGTGTGCACGGAGGACGACCTGATCCTAAATCCACTAAGAATTACAAAGAAACTAGAGGAGTTGGACTGGATCACCACCCAAGAAATGGAGGGTAAAAACAAACTCCTTAGCCATTTACCGGTGCACATAAGGAAAGTGAACAAAACACAGCAAGTCTTCAAGAGATTCCCGAGTAAATCTCTAAGACACATCTTCTTGAGAGCGCGCTTAAATCTACTGCTCACTAACGAAATCCTCTTTGTGAGAGGCCTCTCGAACACCAACACCTGCAGGCTCTTAATGACACAGACCAGACTGAGTCGGTTCGACATCTTCTGATGTCATGCCCCGCAATTCAACAGATTAGACAGGCGTATCTCACTCTAGTGCTATCGGCCTACACTTTACGAGAAGAAGAAAAAAGGTGGCCTCGATTGCTAAGTGTGGAAAAAAACCTCATGGACTATTGCAACTGCAAAAATTCTACAAGCAGCTATTGCTGAGTGCAATAATGTGAAATAACTTTCTCTTCGTTCTGGGATGGTGCAGAGTTTCTATGCACAATTTTGTAAGAACCATCACCTAAGAAACAAGAATGTGGAACAAAAGCAAAACACAATCATTTGCAGTCTTGTAAAATCAAGTCATCTTGATATACACAAGTAATAAAAAATAAAATAAAAAAAGAAATATGTGTAATGTGCCAAAATACGCCTTTTTCTTTAACGCGGGGCCCTTAAGAGTGGGCAATCACCCTCCTGCAAAAAGAGGACATCATCTCCAACATTTCAGTCATAGCCACTGCAAATGGTACAGTACATTCTGCCTTCATTATGTTGTTTTACTTCAGAATATGCTACTGTAGTTTTTACCACACATATCTCACTCTTTCTACAATCTCTCTCTCTCTCTCGTTCTCTCTCTCAGCCTTGCTTCTATCACTTACAGTACCGCAAAAATGTTCATCATACAACCTAGGTGCATTATTGTATGTCATGTCACGAGATGTTACTGTATAGTGTACACTGCAAACCGCCAACAATGCCAGTCTCTGCCAATGTCTGTCTGTCAATGCTTCTCTGCTGACGATGGTGGGCACAAGGTGGGGGATGCCTGCTCCCTCCTTTAAAATAGAGATTGCAGAGGAGAGTCAGGAGGTTTAGCTATGAGCCTCAGCCATCATACCCTATACATGCTCTTCACTCATCTCCACACTTGTACCGCATGCCTTGTCCTCACCTAAACTCACTCCTGTAGTCAATGCCTTCTTCTCAGCCACACCCAACTTCGCAGTCCCTGCCTTTACCTTCACCACATGCACTCTCACAGTCCCTGACATTAGGGCCTCATTACAAGCTAGACGGTCCGGAATACGAGTTCTGTGGCCGTGTGGTGGTACACACACCAGGTCTGACCTGGCAGGTGTAACGCCACACGGCCACAGACAGACGCGGAAACACCGGCACCATTACAACATGGTGCAGGTGTTTCCACTTCCCCATTCCCGTGGAGTCCTATGAGACGGGTATGGGGATTTACAGAATGCCAGCTCTGGATTTAATGGATCACTGGGGCTGTAATGCCCCAGTAATTCCAGCAAGTACGGAGCCGGTAAATCCCTGCGGGTCCGGCAGCAGCCTTCCGGTTTTACCGGCATGGCTACCGTCGGACTTGTAATGAGGCTCATTGTCTTACATACTCCCACAGAGTTTTTTTGGCAACACTGTCTTCCACCCACCTTTCCCGGTTTATACCCCATGTGTCACATACCATTTGTTCCCACCCAGTGGCTTTGGCACTGAAAGACATTTCCGCAAACAATGAGAAAGTACTTAGTAATACCTTTAGGCACTAACTGGGTGATATGGTATGTTTGTTGTTCAAAGATGTGATACTTTTGATCAGGATGAGCAGTGGTGCAAGATAATGTACTTTGTTAGATCAGACAAGTTAGAACTTCCTATCCATGTGAGAAACATCATCCTAACCTTAGTTCATGCAACATTTCAGAGTGACAACAGCCAGCTTTGCAAGAATAGAAATAACACATTCTTGTAGATCTAAAGCAGAAACTTTGCCCCCTCTCTGCTTCCTACCTCCACTGACCCACTGTTTTCCCATTTGACCCACAACAATCATTCACCCATTACTCCTGCATTTGACCCCTGATACTAGTGGCAACTCTCAACCTTTCCTGCACCCCACCATCCACTTCTGAGCTTATCCGCCACTCCTGCACTTAGCCACTAACACTTTTTATAGCCACCAACCCTCCTCCCTTCCCATCTCAGACAGTTCTTTGAATGCTTAACCATACTATGCTGCATATGGGTTCTTGCTTGCAATATGTTTTGACAACACCTGTATTACTAAATGTACTTCTTTATTGTAATACATTTACTAGTTACTGGTGCAATATAAACGCTGCATAGCTGAATAACTTAAGATAATGGCAAGAGTCTTTGGGTGGGTGGCATATCACAGTGTAATTACATATTTATCAGTGTCGGTTGTGTTCCATGACAACAGCAAGCACCTGCCTAATGTCGTTTATTGTATTTGAACATGTATCCTAGTAGAGGATCTGTCACTAAAATGTCAAAATGCCCACCCGGACTACTACCTTGTTGGTGGTTTTGTGGACACATTTGAGGTACCCCAAGATCAACTCAGAATAGATGCAGAGGAGTGCTTTGAGTAATTGTTCTCCATGATGCACATTGTGTGGATGTGCCCAAGGAACATCTGATTTTCAAACTGTTCTTTCCTCCTGAATACTACCCTATTGAATCTTTCCAAGGCAACTGTAGTCTTGTTGGTGGATAGGAAATCCTCAACGTCTTCCATCGTTGAATTCCATACCTTCACGTCGGCCACCGGAATTTGCTTGTGGACATCATGGAACATATAGAAGAGACTGTGGAGCATGTGCAAGGTGTTATCAAAATAAACAAAATAAATTAGATGAACACAAACATGGGTGTGTTGAGTGGGGTGAGGTAGAGTGGATGAGTTGGGTGAAGAAGCATGGGGAGTGGTAGAGTGGTGATAGAGTGGGTGAGTGATCTGGGCCTTGTATCTTGTGAGGAAGAAATATGACATTACCCTGATTTTTCCTTTGATTGAGATAACTTAGAGCAAGAGTAAAACATTCAACTATGGGCCCGAGTTAAAGAAAGTTTTGTGTGGGAAAAGGAAAAGGTACACTTTGCGCTGCACAAAATTTAAGTTGCAGATTCACAGATCTGACTTTGTGCAGGACTTAGCCTACTTTATGCTGGCCGTTACCTACTTTACACTGTGCTGAGAGCTTTGCGTGACACACTGTGCAAAGTGTGGGAATGTATAGTGCAAAGAAATAACATGTGTATTCCCATCTTTGCGCAAAATGAGGAAGAACAAGGAATAACGTGTTGAGGGTATGCACCATGCAATCAACAAACACACCTCATCAAGCACAAAGACACCCTTATTTATCCATCTTGTCGCGCAATTGTCCGGAGTCCAAATGAGGATGCAAGTCTCACATACTTATCATCATATGATACATGTCACAAAGAAAGGCCAACTATGAAAGCGCAATGCAACCCCAGTCTACATAGGACTTCCAGCATGTCAGACCCCGCTTTTGTGCCACTGATCATTCATGGAAGGAGGAGGATGATGATGAGGAGGCACGTGGTTTTCCATCCGTGCACAATGCTATTTGGGATGCAGGACGACAAGGTGTATGTAAGGTACAGATTCCCTCCCCATGTCATTCTAGGCCTGGCATGGGAGGAGTAGAATGACCTTGCATCACCCATAATCTGTTCCCATGCACTGACACCCCTGGACAGGGTGCTAACAGCCTTACATTTTCTCAAAATAGGCTCTTTTCAGCACAACACTGCCATTGTCAGTGGCGTATAACAGACCTCGCAATCCTGGTGCTTACACCAAGTATTGTGCTGCATAATAGAATGCATGCATGCATGCATATGCATGCCAAGCACACTACAGGCAATGCAGAGAATGTGCCGGGATTTCTATGTCATTGCACATTTTCCACTGGCAATGGGAGCCATCGACTGTATCCATGTATGTATCCATATAGTGCTGCAGCCCCTTGAGTGAATACGTGTATCACACCGGAAACATTGGCATTCCATCAAAGCACAGGTCATCTGTGATGCCAAGGGAGTCATCATGCATGTGAATGCCAATTACCTGGGGTGCACTTCCTTGACCACACAAGTGGCATATTGTTATATGCTCCGCCAGTAGTATGCCACATCACTGTGGCAAGTTGTATCCTCCTCAGTATTGCGACATGTCGTGGCATAACAGTGGAGCTGCAGGAGGGACAACACCCTCATCCAGAGGCACCACCCATCCCCTTGGCACATCAAAGGACAAATGGACCGGGGACATGTAACCAGGTTGCACAAATGTACTTCAACCGAATTGCTGCCCATGTGCATCAGACACTGTGAAGCTACATCTCTGATGCCCCTCATTGATGAAATAGGGTTAATCTAGTATGCCCATAACAACACCCTGAGAATGTGCGTCTGGGAGAGACAAATCAAGTGCACAAACCACTGGCACAGCAATAGCAAGTGTAAACAACACTATCCTTGTTGCTGACACAAATTCACACAACACAATCAATACATCCTGTCACTGGTTTCACCAGCTACCCACCAATAATTGTGCACTCAGACACCCAATAACAAACAGGAGACAGATGTAAAAAGCCACAGCATATAATTTAAGCAGGAACCAATAGCTGGGAGGACTGCTTCACCTACGCTAGGCCTGCCCCACCCTAATATAAAGGTGGACTGGCTTCTCCATTGCTCGCCCAAAAAATACAGCCCACAAAACAATACTCCATATAAGGAGCAATACAGATAGAAAAAGTTTACGTTGCATTGAAGAAGAATGTCTCCATCATGTGACAGTCTCTGCCCTTGAGAGCCTGCTCCAGCTGTCCTCAGTAACATAGCAATGTACTTCTCGGGAAGGGTCCAAACAAACACAGACTGCCTAAGGTGTGGTGTTCTAGCATTTCAGAGCCCTGTGACCTTGATCAGCAGCAACCGTACATCTGCACTGAACGCCTCACATCAAAGGAAAACATGAGGTCAGAGCAGGTAGCAATCCGTGCACCCAATTACACCATACTGCGTGCACCCCTGATTGCCAAACAACAAGTGCAAAAGATGACTCACCAGGCCAATGAATTTCAAAACACTGCACAGAGTTACCCTATTACCACCCAAAGCCCCACCATGCCATGTGCTCACCTGAGTGCCATGCAACAAGTGCAAGAAAGTACTCACCTGCCTCCCATAGTAATCAGGCCCTGCAAAATCACCTTGTCAGCTTGAATAGAAATGGAATGCATGAATCAAAAACAACGGAAATACATAGGTGTCCTGCATGGAACAAGGAAACATGACAGCAGTGGTCGACCTAGCAGCATCCGATGACTTTGAGCCTTGGCCAATACATTGGGCTTCCCCCCCTGAGGAACACTGCTGAGTAATGTGGCTACCGCACTGCATCAGAGGATGGTGCACAATGTCTGAAATAGCACTCATGGACACCCGGGGCTGTTGCTGGGACACCTTTGAGCCATGCCCTCTGGAGAGGCCTGGTGCCCCTGACTGACTCGTCCAGCCTCAGCAGCACTACCCTAGGACACCCACAGGACCCTGACTCCCACCTGGGCCTACAGCTCTGGGCTTTCAGACCCTTTCCCTCTGTAGCCAGGCCCGTTGCTCCCCATGTACTCTGGGGACCCAGTCCGAGTATGGAGTAACCTGTCCATCTGCCCTGACACATGCATGTCCCACAGGGAGTCACTTTCCACCTACTATCATGGAGTCTGACTGCAGACAAAGCAGGCGACAGCCATGCCAGCTGCAA